>NC_081319.1:33797500-34422500 GCF_026419965.1 Kogia breviceps | reverse complement strand
TTTCTAAATCAAATTAGATTAGATTTTTATGTTGTTGTTTTGTGTGTCTATGTGTGTGTCCTTGGTTTTTTTTTTTTTTTTTTGGTAGTATTACTCATCACTTTTCATAAGAATTATGTTGCCATCAGTTTCACTTTGGGATCTGCACACAAGTTTTGCTCATCTTCCTGGAAGCCCCAAAAGCTGTGGCTACACTTTTCTTCTCTCATCACTTCTCCCCACGCGCCTTTCATTTATCCACTAAACTGAAAGAAAGTAATTGCTCTCGAAGCTGTGTTGACATGTTTCGTGGGCTACAGTTCAGAGAACCATAGTTCAGGGATTCCATTTTCCTACAAACGACTCCAATTTCCTGTTGAGGGCTTATGCTGGGGGGGTGATTTACCGCAAATTCTTCAGACTGTTCTCAGTGAATGCCCTGCAGGTGTTCCTACCAAGTGGATCTTACCAAGTGTACAACCTGTATAGTGGACCCACTGCATAAAGGGGACGTGGTGTCTTCCTGGAGTAAAGACTAAGAGGATGGGCTCTGGGATTAGGCTGCAATCTGGGCTACAGCACTTAACCATGCAAAGATTTTAACCAGTTATTTAAATATTGTAGGTTTCAGTCTGCTCATCTCTGAAAGGGGTATAATACCTGTCTCATAGGATCTGTATGTGGGATTTAAAAAAAACTACAGCCCTCATATTTATCACAGTGCCCAGCACAGAGTAAATACTTTATAAACTGGAGATATTTTTATAGAGCACAGTCCACAAACCCATCTGTGTTGACAGTGTTGTAGGAAAACCACAGAACTCCAGTCAGTCCCCTCTTCTAGATTTCTTAGCCTGGAAGGTAAAACTAATAGTTTCAATCAGAGAAAGTTGTTGGTGAGGTTTTTGCTCCAATGAGATTGTCCTAGATAATATAGATCTTGGAGTTTTGCCACTTCCTGGATCTACTTGAACTCTTGGTTCATGAAAAATTTGGAATTCTGAGTTAGGGACTACACATATTCAATAGTGATCAGATACTTCATTACACAAATTAGATACAGACTTTGCCAACGGGAATACATTAGTGTAATGAATAATATAATTTGTAGGTGTTAAAATGTAACCGTTTTTAACCACTTAATTTGCAAGCATACACTAATTTGTTGAAATACTTTTGTATCTCCTGCTCTATAGATTCTTGCCAAACTACTGTACTCAATCTTGTTTTAAACGTGTAAATAAATATGATTCAATTTCCCATGAAATAATCATTGGCCCTTTTATACTGTCTTAGTTTAGTTCTAAACAAGACAACCTTCCTACTCTGCAGTGAAATTAGCACCAAGGGTCAAGCTCTTCCCTTTGGAGATTGAGGGTTGTGCACCTTATTTTTCTCCAGGTTTTCCCTTGGTGTTGTTTACTCTCTTAGATCTAGCCATGTTGGCTGCTAATGAGCAGAACATAGATCACCGAAATCAAAATAGTTCCTATACCTTTGAATTTCTATTTGTTTATTTATTTATTTATTTTTGGCTACACTGGGTCTTCGTTGCAGTGCACGGGCTTCTCATCGTGGTGGCTTCTCTTGTTGTGGAGCACGAGCTCAGTAGTTGTGGCTTGCGGGCTCTAGAGCGCAAGCTCGGTAGTGCCAGTGGCACACGGGCTTAGTTGCTCCATAGCATGTGGGATCTTCTGGGGCCAGGGCTCGAACCCGTGTCCCCCGCATTGGCAGGCGGATTCTTAACCACTGCACCACCAGGGAAGTCCTCCCCTTGAATTTTACAGTGTCAAGCCCATGCATCTCAGATGGTGGTATAGGAATAAATTTTGGATTCTAAAAGCAATTTCTTTCCATCACAAAATATTTAAAATATGATTGTATCAAGTATAAAAGTTTTTCAACAATTTGTCATATAATGTTAATGACCTGCCACTCATTCCTTAATAAAGAGCTACCTTCTTTTCATATTATGGTATGGAGCTAGGCTTGAGTAATTTAATATTAACTCTTACAATGAACAACCTAGTTAGTGCTGTATGTTTCGTTTACTAAAAACATCTTGGCTTTAAACTTTAAAAAGGAGGAGGGGGAAGTAAATGCTTATCTTGGGAGCTTTATTTTGGATTGTTGCAACATCGCCAGAAGATGAAAATGTGGCCCATAAACATTAGAATAATTGGGATTAAAACCTCTGATTGATTTTTGTACCATTTCTTCTGAGTCTCAGTTCAGTGAAGCACTTTACTGGAGACAGGATTTCACTGATTCTCTTTCTCAGTTGCTTAAAGGAAAATAGTGCCCTATTTCCAGAAGCAGCCATGATTACAACTCTGAGGCTCCAGATAGAATGGCCATTGTTGTGTAGATGTTACTATCTTTACTTGCTCTTTGATAAGCCATATTTGGAGCGGTTTTAGTACAGGAAATGTTGTAAATTACTGTTTTTCCTCGAGAGTCCATGATGCAAAATGAGAGGGGCACATGTCTGTAATGACTAGGCAGGTCTCTACCTGACATGAATTAGTCTCACAACAATTTCCCATTTGTACATTTCTTAATGTGTGGGAAAGCTGGGTGGGAGCACATGTAACTTTGGCTGGGCTCACAACACAGTGAGGCTTTCCTCTTCCATGCCAGAGGGTAGGAGACCAGCAGAGCCGAGGAGTATTTTTAGAATGTTTATTTGCATGCAGAATGGAGGAGTGCAGAGATGCATCCACACTATTGACGTTTGAGAGTGGCCTTTCTGCAGTGCATTGTCTCCATCCTGATGGCTATTTGCTGTGTGACGCCCACCACCCCTACCTCAAAGAGCAGTCTGTGTTCCTCCCTTGGGCTTCCCAGTGCTGCACCTGAAGTGGCTTAGCAAGTTGCCAAAACTATAGATGTGTGTTTATTAATTCTCTAGCTTACCCTCCATTTGTTTAGCTTGGAAAGAGTTTATATATTCCTGTGGGTATTAAAAACCCATCTGATGTATTAAAGGAGCTCAAAGGATCAAAGAAGAAATGCTTCTTGAAATGCAGCATGTTGAATGTAGACATAAAACTTCTAAACACAAACCACTTTTTCAAGAGACATTTTGCACACTGAAGAAGGAAATTCATTTTTTAATCGTCAGCTTTTCTTTAGGACTTGGATTTTCTCTTTTTCTTCAGGTGACCTTCACTCCCCTCCTTTTAGGATTGCTCATGATTTTGACAAGAAGACCCCTTGACAACATAAGGCTAAGAAAGGCACTCATCTCAATACAGTTTTCATGCCTAGGAAGATGTCACCCAAGATCCTTAGCAAACACAGCAGCCCCTGGCACCTCTGTGCATTTGGAAGAAAAATGGGTGGAGAGGGTACAAGATGAGACTAAGAATCACTCATGATCCGCAGTAATTAGAGGTGTGGATGATCTAAGTCAGAAGGAAGTGGGAGAAATTCTTAGGCTAGAATCTTTATGTCAGATGCTTCTCAAACAAAACACTACTATACTGACTTATGGAAAACAAATTATGTATTTTGCAAATGATTCCATTTCTACTGAAGTACTTGCCCTGCAATCTTGGATTATTTTGGTAGATCCAGGCCTATATGAGAATTCATGTGTGATTACTGTTTATTGAGTGTCTACTTTATACCAAGAGCTTCATGTTCATTTCCACCTTTTTCATTTCATCTGCATTTTACCAAGTAGGAATCTGAGGCTCAGAGGAGTTAAGTCTTCTAACTGGTGTTATAAAGCTACTGAGTGCCAGATCTGAATTGAGTCAAGGTCTGCCTGACTGTGAAGCCTGAGAGAGAATTCCTGTGGCATCCAGATGAATGCCTCCCTGTCATGGTACCAAGTCACCTGTGTAGCCACATGTCAGACTGAGTTCATCTCATGGTCAATGTTTGCTTTGAAAACTGACAATTTCACCATTCACTTGACCTACGGGAAGAAGTCTACGAACGTCCACTTGGACAAGAGCCATATGCTTCCTGAATGCCAGTTTCATGCAAATCTCCATCGGACCTACTTGGAGGTTCTCTCAGAGCACTTACCTTACTGGTCAAGCATCTGTTTGTCTTCCTCCCCCACCAAATGAGGCGCCATGGGCTGGAATAATGGTAAAAAGTAGTTCAGGCTCTGGTGTCATGTAGAGCTGGGTTCGAGTTCTCAGTGCCATCACTTCCTAATTGGGTGACCTTTGCCAGCAAGTAACTTACCCCTCTTAGTTGCCACCTGCTCATTTGTAAAATGAAGATATTAATAGAGCCTACCAGGTACTGGGTTGATGTGAACATGACAAGGTACAATTATAAAAAACACTTCATCCAGCACCTGACATTTAGTTGGCACTCAGTAGCTGGGATGTCTTATACTCTTAATATTCCTAGCACTTAGCATACGGCCTTGTGTGTAAAATAGTGCTCAGAAAATTGTTGCTTGAGACAAAGTTTCCCAAGATAATAACTTTGTAAAGAGTGAGCAACAGGGAAAGGGATGTGTGTAATTCTAGTAGCTGAGACACCTGTTATTTTGTGTGATATTTGAAAACAAGTACGTGCTTTGAAAACAACTAGACGCTCAGATTCCCAAGAGGGAAAAGAGAACTTTATTATTTTCCTTAGGGAAAGAGAAGGTGGTCCAGGGTAAGGAGGGGGCTTTCCTGACATCCCACAGGGAAGGAGCAGCTGATGCCAGACTCAAAGCCCCATGCTCCCTTTAGGAATCTTTCTCTGCATCTGTGCTTCTTCTCCATATCTGATAATTTAAAAATAACTATTAACTAGCTAAATACATATGTAAATAAAATAAATAATAATACAAAATATCATACACAAACTTGGTAAATAATTCAAATACCACATACAGATGTGCAGTGAGAATTAAGTCTTCCCCCACCAGTGACCCCTTGCAACCTTTCTAGGGGACAATAGTTACCAGGTACTAATGAATCCCTCCAGGGATGTCTTATGCAAATACAAAAACACAGGTATATTAGATGTTTCACCACTCATTTCTTACAGGAATGACAGTGTACTATACATATGATACTTCACCTTTTTTCACTTGATAGATCTGAAACTATCTTCATGTCATTATATAGGCTTCTCTCTTTTTTTTTTTAATGGTTACCTGAGATTCCATTTAGGAGGATGTTTTCATTTAACTATAATTGGACTTTTGGGTTGTTCCAGAATGTTGGCTGCTTGAAACAAAGTAGAAAGGAATATCCTTGGGTAATATGTAATTTATTTGTCTGTATGATAAATTACTAGAAGAATCAGTGGGACAAAGGGTATGTAATTTTGATAGATCCTGCAAAAATGCACTCTGGAGATGTTAAAACAATTTGCACTTCTACCAATTTAGGAGAATATATGTTAGTTATACTCTTACCAACACAGTGTCTTATCAAAATGTTTCACCCTTTGCCAATCTGATACATGAAAAATGGAATATCATTGTGGCTTTTCTTTTAATGACGGAGGTTGAATATATTTCATATGTCTTAAAACCATTTATAGTTCCCTTTGCTTATATTCTTACCTCTGTTGGGAATTCCCTAGCAGTCCAGTGGTTAGGACTCCATGCTCTCACTGCCAAGGGCCCAGGTTCAATCCCTAGTTGGGGAACTAAGATCCCACAAGCCATGTGGTGTGGCTATACACACACACACACACACACACACACACACACACACACACACACACACACACACATATATTTTTCTCTTAAGTTGTTAGTCCTATGTTGTTAGTCTCTTCTTTTAAGATATTAGACTTTTAGAGCTTATATAGTAAGAAAATTAACTATCCTATGTATTGCATTAAGAACATAGCTCATCATAATTATTTTCTCATCACAAAAGTAATATGTGATTTTTATGGAAATGGTAGAAAATTATCTACAGTTTCATCATCCAAAAGTAAAACTACTGAGCTTCTGTGGTGGCACAGTAGTTAAAAGTCCACCTGCCGATGCAGGGGATGCGTGTTCAAGCCCTGGTCCAGGAAGATCCCACATGCTGTGGAGCTACTAAGCCCGTGCGCCACAACTACTGAGCCTGAGCTCTAGAGCCCGCAAGCCACAACTACTGAAGCCTGTGCGCCTAGAGCCCATGCTCCACAACAAGAGAAGCCACCACAAGGAGAAGCCCACGCATTACAACTAAGAGTAGCCCCGCTCGCCACAACTAGAGAAAGCCTGCTGGCAACAACGAAGACCCAATGCAGCCAAAAATAAATAAATAAATTTATATATTAAAAAAAAAAAGTAAAACTGCTGATAAAATTTTGGTATATTTACTTCCACTCATGTTTTCTGTAGGTTTTTGTTTGTTTGTTTGTCTTTGTTTTTGTTTTTGGCCACGCTGTGTGGAATGTGGGATCTTAGTTCCCCAACCAGGGATCAAACCCATGTCCGCTGCACTGGAAGCACAGCATCTTAACCACTGGACTGCCAGGGAAGTCCTGGTAGTTGTTTTTTTTTTTTTTTTTCCCAAAATGGGATGATATTATAAACACTGTTTGATAACATGCTTTTTTTTTTACTTGAAATGTCATAAGCATATTTCCTTGCCCTTAAATATTTCTGCAACACAATTTTTAAATACAGCCATACAGTATATAGAATTTACTAGTTTTTTTAACCAGCTCCACTTAGGCTGTTTGTAATATTTGCTATATAAGCAATGCCACCATACATGAATATCTTTACTCCTAAAACTCTGTGTATCTATGTAATGATTTATTCTAGTATCTATTCCTACAAGTAAAATAGTTGGGAACCATTCCATGTTAAGATAAATCTTGATAAGAATCAGTTTCATAGTATAGGTAAAAATGTTTATTTTTCTTTTGATTCCTTTTTCTCTTGCTTATTTTTGGACATAAACTATACCTTTTATAAAGAACATATAATAGGTAGAAGTTGTTTTCCAAAAAACCTTCATGAAGATATGACACCAACTGAGAGTAGAAACCTAAGTGGTATAAGTTTTTATTTCTCATATTCAGGTGATAGGATAAGCCTGTTTGTAATTTAGCCTAAGATGTAAGAAAAATAGAAAATACAGTAGTTATAGACAGGTTTACACATTTAGTGCTTTTGTTAGTAGTTATTTATAAACGTCCTTACATTATTTTTAAAAGTCCAGTTTTAACAAAAGGTATTGACTTCTAGCAGGATGCCAAGTTCAGTTAATTATTTCAACTTAATAATAAGCAACACTGAAATGATATTACACAGGCTTGTTGAGGGGTCAGAGAAAAATGAGCTTCAGAAACAGTTTTTGAATGTGTGTGCATGGCTATAATTATTCAGGAAAATTTAAAAAACATGAAAAATTGTTGAGATTGCTGACCGCTAATTAAAACAGGGTAAAGCGCTGAGGGTGTATGAAGTCACACAGTTCTCTGAGCAGGGCTGTGTTTTCCAGAATGCTTATTTCAGTCTATAGTAAATCTCTCAAATGAATTATGCTAACGCTATTGATTCCAAACGTTTCCTGACTAGCCTATTCATCTATTTTTTTTAAACATTTTTATTGGAGTATAATTGCTTTACAATGCTGTGTTAGTTTCTGCTGTATGACAAAGTGAATCAGCTATACATATACATATATCTCCATATCTCCTCCCTCTTGAGTCTCCCTCCCACCCGCCCTATCCCACCCCTCTAGGTGGTCACAAAGCACCAAGCTGATCTTCTTGTGCTATGCAGCTGCTTCCCACTAGCTATCTATTTTACATTTGGTAGTGTGTATATGTCCGTGCTACTCTCTCACTTCATCCCAGCTTACCCTTCCCACTCCCCATGTCCTCAGGTCCATTCTCTGCATCTGTGTCTTTATTCCTGGTTCTTCAGAAACTTTTTTTTTTTTTCAGATTCCATATATACGTGTTAGCATATGGTATTTGTTTTTCTCTTTCTGACTTAACTTCACTCTGTATGACAGTCTCTAGGTCCGTCCACCTCACTACAAATTTGTTTCTTTTTTATGGCTGAATAATATCCCATTGTATATATGTGCCACATCTTCTTTACCCATTCATCTGTCGATGGACACTTAGGTTGCTTCCATGTCCTGGCTATTGTAAATAGAGCTGCAATTAACATTGTGGTACATGGCTCTTTTTGAAGTATGGTTTCTTCAGGGTAGATCCCAATAGTGGGATTGCTGGGTCATATGGTAGTTCTATTTTTAGTTTTTTAAGGAACCTCCATACTGTTCTCCCTAGTGGCTGTATCAATTTACATTCTCACCAACAATGCAAGAGTGTTCCCTTTTCTCCACACCCTCTCCAGCATTTATTGTTTGTAGATTTTTTTGATGATGGCCATTTTGACCGGTGTGAGGTGATACCTCATTGTAGTTTTTTGTTTGCTTGATTTTTGCCATTTTGGTTTTCATTGGTGTTATAATTTTTGAAAGAAGTTGAAGTTGAAGTTGGATTTCTATGTTAAGTAATTTGTCCTTTTCTTAATCTTCCTAGCCTCCACCGGGCAGTGTGAAAATGCCTAATGTACCCAGTACACAACCAGCACTCATTGTAGTTTTGATTTGCACTTCTCTAATGATTAGTGATGTTGAGCATCCTTTCATGTGTTTGTTGGCAATCTGTATATCTTCTTTGGAGAAATGTCTGTTTAGGTTTTCTGCTCATTTTTGGATTGGGTTGTTTGTTTTTTTGATATTGAGCTGCATGAGTTGCTTGTGTATTTTGGAGATTAATCCTTTGTCGGTTGCTTCATTTGCAAATATTTTCTCGCATTCTGAGCATTGTCTTTTCGTCTTGTTTATGGTTTCCTTTGCTGTGCAAAAGGTTTTAAGCTTCATTAGGTCCCATTTGATTATTTGTTTTTATTTCCATTTGTCTAGGAAGTGGGTCAAAAAGGATCTTTCTGTGATTTATGTCATAGAGTGCTCTGCCTATGTTTTCCTCTAAGGGTTTGATAGTGTCTGGCATTTAGGTCTTTAATCCATTTTGAGTTTATTTTTGTGTATGGTGTTAGGGAGTGTTCTAATTTCATTCTTTTACATGTAGTTGTCCAGTTTTCCCAGCACTACTTATTGAAGAGGCTGTGTTTTCTCCATTGTATATTCTTGCTTCCTTTCTCAAAGATAAGGTGACCATAGGTGCGTGGGTTTATCTCTGGGCTTTCTATCCTGTTCCATTGATCTGTATTTCTGTTTTTGTGCCAGTACCATACTGTCTTGATTACTGTCGCTTTGTAGTATAGTCCAAAGTCAGAGAGCCTGATTCCTCCAGCTGTTTTTCTTTCTCAAAATTGCTTTGGCTATTCAGGGTCTTTTGTGTTTCCATACAAATTGTGAAATTTTGTGTTCTAGTTCTGTGAAAAATGCCACTGGTAGTTTGATAGGGACTGCATTGAATCTGTAGATTGCTTTGGGTAGTATAATTATTTTCACAATGTTGATTCTTCCAATCCAAGAACATGGTATATCTCTCCATTTCTTTGTATCATCTCTAATTTCTTTAATCAGTGTCTTATAGTTTTCTGCATACAGGTCTTTTGTCTCCTTAGGTAGGTTTATTCCTAGGTATTTTATTCTTTTGTGGCAATGGTAAATGGGAGTGTTTCCTTAATTTCTCTTTCAGATGTTTCATCATTTGTGTATAGGAATGCCAGAGATTTCTGTGCATTAATTTTGTATCCTGCTACTTTACCAAATTCATTGATTAGCTCTAGTGGTTTTCTGGTAGCATCTTTAGGATTCTCTATGTATAGTATCATGTCATCTGCAAACAGCAACACTTTTACTTCTTCTTTTATACTTTGGATTCCTTTTATATCTTTTTAATCTCTGATTGCTGTGGCTACAACTTCCAAAACTATGTTGAATAAGAGTGGTGAGAGTGGGCAACCTTGTCTTGTTCCTGATCTTAGTGGAAATGGTTTCAGTTTTTCACCTTTGAGAATGATCTTGGCTGTGGGTTTGTCATATATGGCCTTTATTATGTTGAGGTAAGTTCCTTCTATGCCTGCTTTCTGGAGGGTTTTTATCATAAATGGGTGTTGAATTTTGTTGAAAGCTTTCTCTGCATCTATTGAGATGATCGTATGATTTTTCTCCATATGGAGAAATGGTTTATCACAATTTGTTAATATGTTTTATCACATTGTTTGATTTGCATATATTGAAGAATTCTTCCGTTCCTGGGATAAACCCCACTTGATCATGGTGTGTGATACTTTTAATGTGCTGCTGGATTCTGTTTGCTAGTATTTTGTTGAGGATATTTGCATCTATGTTCTTCAGTGATATTGGACTGTAATTTTACTTTTCTGGTGATGTCTTTGTCTGGTTTCGGTATCAGGGTGATGGTGGCCTCATAGAATGAGTTTGGGAGTGTTACCCCCTCTGCTATATTTTGGAAGAGTTTGAGAAGGATAGGTGTTAATTTCTTCTGTAAATGTTTGATGGAATTTGCCTGTGAAGCCATCTGGTCCTGGGCTTTTGTTTGCTGGAAGATTTTTAATCACAGTTTCAATTTCAGTGTTTGTGATTGGTCTGTTTATATTTTCTGTTTCTTCCTGGTTCAGTCTTGGAAGGTAGTGCTTTTCTCATAATTTGTTCATTTCTTCCAGGTTATCCATTTTGTTGACATATAGTTGCTTGTAGTAATCTCTCATGATTCTTTGTATTTCTGCAGTGTCAGTTGTTACTGTCAGCTGTTATTGCCGGCGGGGGGGGGGGTGGGGGTGGGTACAGAGTGTGGGGCGAGCCTGCGGCAGCAGAAGACAATATGACATTTCAACAGCCTGAGGCGCACTGTGTGTTGTCCCGGGGAAATTGTCCCTGGATCACGGGACCCTGACACTGGTGGGCTGCACAGGCTCTGGGAGGCGAGGTGTGGATAGTGACCTGTGCTCTCACACAGGCTTCTTGGTGGCTACAGAAGTAGCATTAGAGTTTCATGCCTGTCTCTGGGGTCCGCGCTGATAGCCACAGCTCGTTCCCGTCTCTGGAGCTCGTTCAGGCAGTGCTCTAAATCCCCTCTCCTCACGCACCCTGAAACAATGGTCTCTTGCCTCTTCGGCACCTCCAGACATTTTCCCAGACTCCCTCCCGGCTAACTGTGGTGCACTAACCCCCTTCAGGCTGTGTTCACACAGCCAACCCCAGTCCTCTCCCTGGGATCCGACCGAAGCCGAGCCTCAGCTCTCAGCCCCCGCCCGTCCCGGCGGGTGAGCAGACAAGCCTCTCGGGCTGGTTAAGTGCTGGGCGGCACTGATCCTCTGTGCGGGAATCTCTCCGCTTTGCCCTCTGCACCCCTGTTTCTGAGCTGTCCTTCATGGCTCTGAAGCTTCCCTCCATCACCCTCCTGTCTCTGCCAGTGAAGGGGCTTCCTAGTGTGTGGAAACCTTTCCTCCTTCACAGCTCCCTCCCAAAGGTGCAGGTCCCGTCCCTATTCTTTTGTCTCTGTTTATTCTTTTTTCTTTTGCCCTACCCAGGTACATGGGAAGTTTCTTGCCTTTTGGGAGGTCTGAGGTCTTCTGCCAGCGTTCAGCAGGTGTTCTGTAGGAGTTGTTCCATATGTAGATGTATTTGTGAGGAGGAAGGTGATCTCCACATCTTCCTCCTCCGCCATCTTGAAGGTCTCACCCATTTATCTATTCTTATGTCACGTCTCCATTATAAAGGACTTGGGCTTCAGATGCATGGCTCTCAAGCTCTGAAAATTGAATTGTTTTTTTAAGAAAGGAGGCAAAACAAATAATATACAACCTTGTTTTCTATGTTTGGAAACTGCACAGGCTAGAAAAGAGTTGTACAGTTAGGGTACTTAGGATAATTCTAAAAATACTTTCAATCTAAGTCTCTACATGTTATGTGAAATGGTGAATTCAGATAACCATCTACTAAAGCATGGGCTAGGGTAGAGGTTAAAATACGTTAGCTCCAGTGATGAAGCTGACTCAAGAGAAAGGTCTTGAATACACATCAGCTTGAATTCTCTACTTAACCTTGCTGTGTAGATACAACATCAGTCTCAGGTGCTTCCTGAACAGTGGTCTAAAGTTATTTAAAAAGTGAATTAGACAGGTTCAAGGTGATGGCTGTTCTTCTGGGGGCACCTGTGCTTGTGGGCAGCTTCATTAAACCATTTGACTTAGACTATTAACCATATAATAATCCAGCTAGCCATATTGCAATTATCTCCCATCTTACATTATTAGAACATCCCTTGTGATTTACTTTTAAGTTACCATGAGCAAAGGAATTTTATTTTTTACTTTTTAAAATGATGTCATTTTTCTACTTTGTTTTCTCTGTCAGAATATTTAGCAGTTGTTTTTAAACACAGGATGAGGCCCATCAGAATCATCTGGTGGTACTTGTGGAAATGTATGTTCCTGTGCTTCACCCTGTACTTACTGATTCACAATCTACAGGAGGTGGGTCTGGGAATCTATATTTTGGCTAGGTTCTCCAGATGAGGGATACTTTCCTGGACTTCATTGCCAAAAGTTTGATTCTTTCTCCTTTTTCCTTATTGACATAAACTAGGGGAAAAAATCATAAATAATTTAGAAAAAAAGAAAAGGAGAAGAAAACTGAGGGTAAGGCAATGCCAAAAGTTTCATGTGTACCTCCCTTCCCCAAAGATTCAGAGGTTGTTGTTGGTGATGTATCACCACTGTGTTTTCAGGGCTGTAACTGGGAGGTGTGGTTATAAAATAACCAGGCTCAGATGAAAATGGCTAACCTAGTATTTTGAGTTGAATTTATGGAAAATGAGTGACAGTTAAAAAGGGATGAGTAATCATAAATGAGCTGTGAATCAGGGCTTCAGGAAAACCTGAATAGAATCCACCCAAGCATCACTAGCACTTTGGGAGGAGAGATTTCAGAGCTTGTGTCATTGAATTTTGGAGAAAGCAGGTATTACCTCCCTGTAAGAAGGTGTGCTGAACTATGAACCAAAGCTAGGATGCATGAAGTTAAGTCATCGCCATCAATTTAGAAAGGGGAGAAAGTAGACAGGAATGGAGTTCTCCAGATTACTACCACAGTGATTTTTAAAGGATGAGGCAAATTAACTGTTTAGTGTATCATAACATACATTTTTCCTCTCATTTTAGTGTATGTTTTCTTTCTTTTTATAAATTCTTCTGTGATGTGACTTTTTCCCTCTGAAGCAGTCTTTTTTTTCCCTTCTAGCATTAAATATATTTTAAAGCAAAAACTATGAAGTACAACCCTGCTGTTTTTAGATGAAAGTAAATATAATTTTGTTGAATGCATTTGTTTATGAGATTATGTGTTCCCTGTGCACACATGTGGTGGCAGACACTGTGGTAAGCACCAGGGATTGGGGATTGAGATTGTCTTCATTCTTTTTCACAGCTGCATAGTGCACTGTTGTATGGATGTATGAGAGTTTATCTACATGGCTTTCTATTGATAGACATTTTGGTTGTTTCCAGTCTTTGCTTATTACACATGATCTTGCAATGAATAGCTTAACACATACATAATTTAACATTTGGCAAGATATTTGGGGATGTACTCATAGGAGTAGGATTTCTAGGTGAAGGGATAAACACATGTATCATTTTCCTAATTGTTGCTTCTCCTGCTTGGAGGTTGTGCCATTTTGCATTTCTTCTAGAAAGTTATGAGAGTGCCTGTTACCCTTTAATCTTTCCAATTAGAGCATTGTCAAACTCTTAGGTTTGGGTTTTTTTTTTTTTCCCAATTGAAATATACTTTTTATTGTAGTTTTAATTATAATATCTCTTACTAGAAGTGATAGTGCAGATTTTTTACTTATATTAGAAATATTGTCTTTTCAAGTAAAATGTTGCAAATAATTTTCCAAAGTTTGGCTTTTAACTTTTTCACGGAACTATTCTTTGATTTTTTAGAAATTTCCTTTATTGTTCATTTTCTGTTTCTTTGATTATTGTTTTAACTTTATATATTCTTCTATTTTCTTTGGGTTTTATTTGCTCTTTTTTTCGAATTTCTTAAGGTAAAAGCCTAGACCATTGTTTTTCGGTAATTTTTCTTCTCTAAACATTTAAATCTATAAATTTCCCTCTATGAATGATAACTATATATTCCACAGACTTTGATATGTTGTCTTTTTATTGTACTCTAGTTTAAAAATATTTTATAATCTGCTTTTTGACTTCTGTGTTATTTAAAGTATGTGGCTTAATTTTCCAAATATTTGCAAAGTTTCTAGATTACTTAATATATTTTATTCCTACTTCAATTCTATTGCAGTTTGAGACCATATTCTGTATGATTTAAGTTCTTTCAAATTTACTGAGACTTATTTTATGGCCCCGTATATTGCCATCTTGGTGAATACTCCAGATGCACTTGAAAAGAATTTGTATTTGACAGTTGTTTCTTGATGTATTCCATAAATGTCAATCAGGTCAAGATGTTGATAGCATTGTTGAAATCTTCTATATCCTACCCGATTTTATGGTCTAATTGTTTTATCAAGCGCTGAGAAAGAGGTGCTAAAATCTCCACCTGTGATTGTGGATTTATGTATTTCTCCTTTTAGTCTATAAATATTTGTTTCATTATTTTGAGATTCTGTTATTAGGTGCATACAGTTAGGATTTTTATGTCCTCTTGATTAATTATCTTATTTTCACTGTTAAGAAATGGCCATGTTAATCTCTGGTGATATCCCCAGTCTTTGATATTAATATACCAAACCAGCTTTCTCCTGGTTACTATTTGCATGTTATCTGTTGTACCATTCTTTTACTTTCACCTTGTCTGTGTCTTTATTTTTAAGTGCACCTCTTGGACACAGCATACGTTTTTGGTCTTGCTCTTTAGTCCCTTTCGTTCTTGATATTGTTTATGGTATATTTTATTGTATTTTTATTCACATTTTAAATTTACATACGATAAAATGTGTTCTTTTTGTGATAGATGAATTTTGACTAACACTTACAGTTGTATATCTACCATTGCAATCAAGATATAACAGTTCCATCACCCTCGAAAATTCTCCTGAGGTGCCCCCATTGTGGTCAGCACTATCCCCCAAGCACAGCTCCTAACAAATAGTGATGTTTTCTGTCCCTATAATTAGGCCATTTCCAGAATATCATATAAGTGGAATCATACAGAATGTAGCCTTTTGAATCTGGCTAGAACCAGTGTAAACATTCACAGACAGTTGTTTATATGAACATAAGTTGTCATTTCACTTGAATGAATACCTAGGAGTTGAATTTCAGGACTGTATGTTTAATTGTGTAAGAAATTGCCAAATTAAATATTAAAAATGGCTGTACCTTTTTGCCAACAGTATGAGAGTTTTAATTGCCCCTCATCCTTGCCAGCTTTTGATTTTGTCATTTATATTGATTTATTTTTATTTTAGCCATTCTGAGAGCAGCATAATGACATGTCATTGTGGTATAACATTTCTCTATTGAATAATGATTTCAGGCTTCTTTTCTTGTGCCTATTTGCCCTTCATGTATTTTATTCAGTGAAATGTCTGTTCAGATGTTTTGCCAATTTTTAAAAATTGAGATTATAATTGACATATGACATTATATAAGTTTCAGGTGTACAGCATAATGATTTGATATTTATATATATTGTGAAATGATCACTATAGTAAGTCTTGTGATGAGAAAACTTTTAAGATCTATGCTCTTAGATAGTGTCAAATATACAATACAGTATCATTAACTATCACTATATATATATATATATATATATATATATATACACATACACACACACACACACACACACACACAGTCACTGTGCATTTAATCCCTATGACTTATTTATTTTATAACTGTGAGCTTGTAACTTCTGACTACCTTCACCCATTTCACCCAGCCCCAACCCCTGCCTCTGGCAACCACCAATCTGTTCTCTGTATCTGAGTTTGAGTTTTACTTGTTTGTTTTAGATTCCATGTACAAGTGAAATCATACAATATTTTTTCCATCTGACTTATTTCCCTTAGCATAATGCCCTCAAGGTTCATCCATGTTGTTTTAAATAGCAAGATTTCCTTCTTTTTATGGCTGAATAATATTCCATTTTATATATACCACATTTTCTTATCCATTCATTCATCAGTGGGCATTTAGTATGCTTCCATGCCTTGGCTATTGTAAATAATGCTGCAGTGATTATGGAGGTGCAGATATATTTTCAAGTTAGTGTTTCCATTTCTTTTGGATAAATACCCAGAAGTGGAGCTGTTGGATCATATGGTAGCTCTATTTTTAATCTTTTTGAGGAACCTCCATACTGTTTGCTATAATGGCTGCACCAGTTTACATTTCCCCCTTTTTGTGTACCTGTTGGCTATCTGTATGTCTTCTTTAAAAATGTGTCTATCAGATTCTCTGTCCATTTTTTAATCAAGTTGTGGGGGTTTTATGCTGTGTTTTGTCCATTTTAAAAAATTGGGTTGTTTTCTTTTTGTTGAGTGTTTAGAGTGTTGAAAAATTTTTGTATATTCTAGATACAAGTATTTTATAGAAATATATGATTTTAAAATATTTTCTTCTAGTTTGTAACTTCTTTTCATTCTCTTAACAATGTCTTTCAGACTGTTTTCAGACAGAACAGAAATCACTTTTGCTGAAATCTCATTAACTGATTTCTTTGATGGATTGTGCTTTTGTTTTGTATCTAAGAAAACTTTGTCTAACCCAAGATCACAAAGATTTTCTCCTATACTTTCTTCTAAAAACTTTATACTCTTCAACTTTATATTTAGGTTTGTAATCCATTTTATATTAATTTTTGTACATAGTGTGGGGTACATATTGGGATTTTTTTGCATGTGGGTATCTACTTATTCCATTATCATTTGTTGAAAAAACTATCCTTTCTCCACTGAATTACCTGTGTGCCTTTGTTGAAAATCAGATGACCTTATGTACGTGTATCTATGTTTGCACTCTGTGCTATTCAGTTGATCTATGTGTCTATCTTTTCTCCAGTAACAAGCTGCCTTGATTATTGTAGCATTCTGTTACGTCTTGAAACCAGGTAATAAGAATCCATAACCTTTCCTTTTTTCCACTTTTTCAAAATGCCTTTGTATATTCTAGTACATTTGCCTTTCCAAGTAAATTTTGGAATAAGCTTGCCAATTTCTGTAAAATACCTTGCTGGGATTTTGTTTGAAATTGTGTTGACTATAATCAGTTTGGGGAGAATTGACATCAAAACACTACTGAGTCTTCCGGTCTATAGCCAAGATATATCTCCCCATTTATTTAGGTCTGATTTCTTCCATCAGTGTTTTATAGTTTTCAGTTTACAGATTTTTCAAATATTTTATTAGAGTTATACCTAAGTATTTCCTGTTCCTTTGGTACTACTTTAAATGATACTTTTTCATTTTGATTTCTGACTGTTCATTGCTAGTATATAGATTTTTCCATATTGATCTTGTATTCTCCCATCTTACTAAACTGACTTATTAATTCTTACTTTTTTTTCTGTAGCTTCTTTAGGACTTTCTGTGTAGACAAATTATGTCATATATGCACAGAGACAGTTTTATTTCTTCTTTTCCAATCTTTCTATTCTTGTCTGTTGTACTGACTAGGACCTCCAGGGTGATATTGAATAGGAGAGTGTGAGTGGACAGTCTTGTCATGTTCCTGATCATAAAGGGAAAGGATTTAGAATTTTATTATTAGGTCTAGTGTTAGCTATTGGTTTTTTTAAATGTCCTTTATTAGATGAAGAAAATTCCCTCTTATTCTTATAAAAGTTTGTCAAAAGTTTTTTTCATCCTTTTAGATAATCATATAGTTTTCTTACTTTTTAGTCTTTTGATATACAGTATTGCATTGGTTTTTGAATGTTGAACCAGTCTTTCATTACTGGAGTAAATCATACATGGTCAAGATATAATATTCTTGGGGCTTCCCTGGTGGCGCAGTGGTTGAGAGTCCGCCTGCCGATGCAGGGGACGCAGGTTCGTGCCCCAGTCTGGGAGGATCCCACGTGCCGCGGAGCAGCTGGGCCCGTGAGCCATGGCCGCTGAGCCTGTGCGTCCGGAGCCTGCGCTCCGCAGTGGGAGAGCCCACGGCGGTGAGAGGCCCGCGTACCACAAAAAAAAAAAAAAAAAAAAAAGATATAATATTCTTTCCATATACTGCTGGATTCAAATCGCTAATATTATACTGAGAAATTTTTGCTTTATGTGGTCTATTGATGTGTAATATCCTTTTCTTGTAATGTTGTTGTATGGTTTTGGTATCAGTATAATTGTGGCCTTATAAAAAGATTTGTGAAATGTTTCCTCCTCTTTTACATTCTAGAAGATTTTATTTTTATTTATTTTTTTAATTTTTTGCGGTACATGGGCCTCTCACTGTTGTGGCCTCTCCCGTTGTGGAGCACAGGCTCCAGACGTGCAGGCTCAGCGGCCATGGCTCACAGGCCCAGCCGCTCCGCAGCATGTGGGATCTTCCCGGACCGGGGCACGAACCCGTGTCCCCTGCATCGGCAGGCGGACTCTCAACCACTGCGCCACCAGGGAAGCCCTCTAGAAGATTTTATGTAGAACCTATATTATTTTTTATTTAAATTTGTAGTAGAACTCTCCCAGATTGAACACTTCTGGGCCTTGAGATTTCCCTGTGGGAATTTTTTTGGTTTTGGTTTTGTTTTGGCCACACTGCACGGCTTGTGGGGTCTTAATTCCCTGACCAGGGATTGAATCCGGGCCCTCGGCAGTGAGACCGTGGAGTCCTAGCCACTGGAACGCCAGGGAATTCCCTTTTGTGGTAAATTTTTAACTTCAAATTTAATTTCTTTATTCAACAGAAGACTATTGAAGTTAATCTATTTCTTGTTTAATGAGCTTCAGTAGTTTGTGTCATTCAATGAATTTGGTTCATTTGCGTTGTCAGATTTATAGTCATAGTGTTGTGTTTTTGTATTCCCTTATTATCCTTTTCATATCTGTAGGGTCTCTAGTGATGTTCCCTTTTTCATTACTGGTAGTTTTACATTTAGTTTGTGTCTTCTCTCTTTTTCACTTGGTAATAGAAAAAACAGAATAGAGGTTTAATAGTTGTGTTGATCATGTTAAAGAACTAGTTTTTAGTTTTATTAATTTCTCTATTGTTTTTGTTTGTTTGTTTTCAAGTTTGCTGTTCTTTTCTTAGCTTTATCACCTCCCTTGTCTTCCTTGCTTTGAATTTTTTTCTTCTTTTTCTAGTTTCTTATGGTTAAAACTTAGATTATTGATTTGAGACCTTTCTTCTTTTATAATATGAGCATTTAATACTAGAAATTTTCCTTGAAGCATTTTTTAAATTGCATCTCACAAATTTTTATATGTGTTGTGTATTTTGTTTTTCATTAAACATTTTTGGAATATTTCAAAGTATTTTCTCATTTTCCATGAAGCTTCCTCTTTAACCTTAGGTTATTAAGAAATGTGTTTCTCAGTTTCAAAGTATTTGGGGGTTTTCCAGAAATCTTTCTGTCATTTATTTTGGGTTTAATTTCATTATGGTTTGGGAACATTCTTTGTATAATTTCAATTCTTTTAAGTTTGCAAAGATTTGCTTTATGACTTATAACATGATTTAATGTGGTGACTGTTTCCATTTTTTAAAAAACGTATATTTTGCTGTTGTTAATTGGAGTGTTCTATACATGTCAATTAGGTAAAATTGTTTCTATATCCTGAACAATTTTCTGTCCACTTATTCTGCTAATTCTATTGATTACCATAAGAGTACTGTTACAGTCTCCAACTCTAATTGTGGATTTGTCTATTTTTCCTTTCAGGGTATATTAGTTTTTGCTTCATGCATAATAATTCTAAATATGTATATACCTAACAACATTTGATATATATATTATTATGCATTTTGGTGAATTAACTCCTTTATCACTATGTGATATCCTTCTTTATGTTAATATAGTCACTCCACCTTTTTTAAATTAGTATTTTCATGGTATATCTTTTAATATTTTTACTTTGAGCTTATCTATGTGTTCATAATTAGAAGGTTTCTTGTTGACAAGATATAGGTGGGTCTATGGGGCTTCCCTGGTGGCACAGTGGTTGAGAGTCCGCCTGCTGATGCAGGGGACGTGGGTTCGTGCCCTGGTCCAGGAAGATCCCACATGCCACGGAGTGGCTAGGCCCATGAGCCATGGCCGCTGAGCCTGTGCGTCCGGAGCCTGTGCTCAGCAACGGGAGAGGCCACGGCAGTGAGAGGCCTGCATACTGCAAAAAAAAAAAAAAAAAAAAAAGATATAGGTGGGTCTCACTTTTTTATCCAGTGTGTCAATCTTTATCTTTTAAATTGGTGTGTTTAGGCCATTAATTTTTAATTTAGCTCTTGATATGTTTGGCTTAAAAGCTACCATCCTTTTGGTTGTGTTGTTTGTTGTTCTTCTTTGTTTCTTTTCTCCTCTTTTTCTCCTACCTTGTTTTCTATTGAGTGTTTTATGATTCCATTTTTTTCCCTGCTACTGGTTTATTATTTATATGTTTTTAAGTAGATTTTGTTAATGACTGTAGTAAGGTTTACAACATACATCTTTAATTTCTCATGGCTTATCTTCAAATAATATTATGTTTCATGTGTAGTATACATACCTTATGATAATATACTCCCAATTCTTTTCTCTCATGTTAAGCCACCTGCTATTTTTTTCTATATCTTTTTGGCCCAGTCTCTCTTTACTCAACTCTGAGATTCCAAATTCTTGTTTGTTAGACTGCTTGATACTGTGTCATTGCTTATTGAAGTTCTGTTCATTTTTGTTTCAATCTTTTTTTCTCTCTTTCTGTTCTCTTATTTGGTGGTTGCTATTAACTTGGCTTCAAGTTTACTGATCTTTTCTTCCATTAAAAGCCCAATCAGCTTTCAATGTCTATTCAATGAATTTTATTTTATTTTATTATTTTTTATTCAAGTATAATTAATTTACAATATTTTATTAGTTTCAGGTGTACAACATAGTGATTCAATATTTTTATAGATTATCCTTCATTTAAAGTTGTTATGAAATATTGGCTATATTCTCTTTGCTGCACAATATATCCTTGTTGCTTACTTATTTTATATATAGTAGTTTGTACTTCTTAGTACCCCTACCCTTATGTTGCCCTTCCCCCTTTCTCTCCCCACAATAACCACTAGTTTGTTCTTTCTATCTGTGAGTCTGGTTTTGTTTTGTTAAATTAATTCAATTCATTTGTTTTAGTTTTTAGATTCCACATGTAAGTGATGACATAGAGTATTTGCCTTTGTCTGACTTATTTCACTAAGCATAATACCCTCCAGATCCATCATCCATCCATGTTGTTGCAAATGGCAATATTTCATTCTTTTTTATGGCTGATCAACATTCTATTATATATGTGTATATGTATATATATAAAATATATGAACCACATCTTCTTTATCAACTAAAATTCATTGTATTTTAGATTTCAGGTACTTTATTCTTTCTGTTTTAGGATTTGCATTTGGTTATTTTATACAGTTTTCATATTTCTGCTGAAATTCCTTCATCCCTTTGACCAATATATCCATGGTTTTAGGTTCATTAACATATAAATATATTTTCTCATCTACATATTTACTAATTCTAACATCTGAGTCATATGTTGGTCTCTTTTTGGTGACTGATTTTTCTCCTGAATGTTTTGTCACATTTTATTATTTCTTCACATGTATAGTAGTTTTTGCACACTGAATATTTTGGATGGTACATTGTAGATGCCCTGGATTTTGTTATCTTCCTTTGGAGAATAAACTTGATTGTACATTGCATTTAAATTACCAGTGGATCACCATGCTCTTTAGGTGGCTTGGTTTTAGGTTTTCATTGGTTAGTGTGTTTCATCTTTGCTCCTAGCCCTGGAATGTAGTATTTATTCATTAAAACTTTTAACCTTTATCATGCATGGCATTTCTGTACATCAGTTAGAATTATAGGTGTCACCCTAGGTTAATTTAACATTCAGAATTTTTGGATTTTAACACAACACCTCTCTTTTTTTTTTTTTTAATAAGAAAAATACGATTTTTGGGACTTCGCTTGTGGTGCAGTGGTTAAGACTTTGCGCTCCCAATGCAGGGGGCCTGAGTTCGATCCCTGGTCAGGGAACTAGATCCCACATGCATGCCACAACTAAGAGTTTGCATGCCACAACTAAGGAGCTCTTGAGCTGCAACTAAGGAGCCCATGTGCCACAACTAGGGAGCCCTCCTGCTGCAACTAAGACCCAGTGCAACCAAATAAATAATTTTTTTTTTTAAAAAGAAAAATATGATTCTCTTTAGGGTTGGCAGTGGGGGGAGCTAAACAAAAGAGAAGATGATAGTGACAACTAATCAAAAGTCTGTTAAATTAACCTAGAGTTTTGTGCAAGGAGGAAATGATGTGAAAGCCAAGTACTTTATGATGTTAGATTGGGGAGGTACCTTAGAAATCACTTTTGAGGTAGGAAAACTAAGGCTGAGAGAGGGAATGGGATAATTCCCAAGGTGGTTTGCCTATTAATTTCACACTGGGAGCTTGATTCAACTCCACTGACTTTTGAACCAGTCAACTTTCTAGTATCCCCTGCTATTCCCACCTCCTTCATTTTATTCCTCATATCTACTCCACATTGATATTGTCTATGTGGATATGGGAGAATAGTTTTCATTTTTGTTCTGGGACACTTTTTTTCTTCTGTGTTGGAGTATATCACCAATAGTCACAAAAATCTGTGTGAACACTAATCTTTAAAACCTACAACATTGCCTTAGATATAATGTTTCTGGAATGCATCTGTCTCTCTTGAAATTTCCCTATGGCTTTGGGTCTCTACCTCAGTACTTAACACTCTTCAAAATGAATAACTATGCTGTTTTGTGATAAGAAACTATTTAATAGTGGTGGGAATTATTAGCAACATTGGGTTAAGGAGTCAGATCTCAAAATATACCAAACTATATGATTTGTCTGACTCTCTCGCTGGGAGATTGATTCAAAGCTACAAGATATATTATTCAGAAAGCATCAAAGTAACAAAGCATGGGTTCAGCCTTTATTTCAGTCGGTGAAAATATATTGAGTTTCAACTGTAGATCAGGCAGAGTTAAAGATGATATTACAGAGGAACTCAGAGAGGGCTCCTGATGGGGTTTTACCCCAAGGATATATAGTCAAATTGGTCACATGGAAGAGGGCAGCAAAACCACTAAGGAGGTACTTCCTTTTTCTTTCAATTAATGATCTTGGAGGAATTTCACGTGATTTTAGTTTTTCTGTTAGCAACTGAGATTGTAAAGCAAATGCTGATCACTGAGATTTAGTTTTCTACATATGTATGTCTATAGTCTTAAAAATAGCTATTTTTCCATGGTTCTGGTTCCTATTAAATGTAATTTCTACTCATTGTAGAAAACTGAAGAGTAGAGAAATATATAAGAATAAAGTAAAAATCACATGCAATCTCACCACTCAGAACTAAGGCAGAGAAATTACATGCTTACACTCTAAAGCCAAGTAGTATGGATCTGAATCCCAGCTCCATGTCTTATTAGCTCAATAACTTCAGGCAAGTTACCTAGTTTCTTCATCTATAAAATGTGTATAAGTAAAAGTATTTAAATGGTGCTATATTTCCTTCTAGGCTTTTTTTTCTATACCAGACTTATACTTAGTCTAATTGGTTTTTTGCTCTTAACAAAGTGTCGTAGACAAAATGCCTTTTTCATATAATGCAAGATGTCCAAACTTTTAGAAAGAAATTATTGGTGGTAGAATGTGACTTTTCCAGTTAAAATTAGATGTTCAACTCCCCAGTGAATTCTTTCTAGTTTTGAGTCTGTTGTAGACCTCCCGATGGTTCATTATGATGTTGTTCTATTATGCTAGATGAACCCAACAATTCACTTGGAGATTGTAGAAGACATTGTAAAGCTAGAAAGTGGGAGATTATAACTGTGAACCCAAAGTAATGTCAATTTGAATCCTCCAATTGAGGGACAGGTTCTCTGGTGTCAGTTTATCACTGAAATTTGCCCCAAACACTTTTCCATCTGATATTTTGATTTTTATGCGGTAAGATGGAAGGAATAAAGTCTGACAGCTTAAATCCAGAACTTGGCTCTGATACCTATTACCTGTGCTATCTTAAAGCAAGATGGGACCAAATTACTTACATTCTCTAAATCTCAGGTGCTTTTTCTATAACTTGGGAATAATATGACCTGCCTCCTAGAGTTGTTGTGAAATAAACCATTTTTAGGTAAAAGACCTTCACACAATGACTGCTATGGTAAGGGCTCAGTAAGTGGTAGATGGTGATGACTGTGATGATGGTGATTAAAGTGTAATCATTAAAATAAAGACTTAGGGCTTCCCTGGTGGCTCAGTGGTTGAGAGTCCGCCTGCCGATGCAGGGAACGCGGGTTCGTGCCCTGGTCCGGGAGGATCCCACGTGCCGCGGAGCGGCTGGGCCTGTGAGCCATGGCCGCTGAGCCTGTGCGTCTGGAGCCTGTGCTCTGCGGCGGGAGAGGCCACAATAGTGAGAGGCCCGCTTATCACAAAAAAATAAATAAATAAAATAAAATAAAATAAAGACTTAGGGCTTCCCTGGTGGCGCAGTGGTTGAGAGTCCGCCTGCCGATGCAGGGGACACAGGTTCGTGCTCCGGTCCGGGAAGATCCCACATGCCGCGCAGCGGCTGGGCCTGTGAGCCATGGCCGCTGAGCCTGTGCGTCCGGAGCCTGTGCTCCGCAACGGGAGAGGCCACAACAGTGAGAGGCCTGCGTACCACAAAAAAACAACAACAACAATAAAAACAAAACTTAGAGTCAAATAGGTTTGGTTTTATAGAGTTTTGTTTTTTTTTTTTTTTTGCGGTATGCGGGCCTCTCACTGCTGTGGCCTCTCCCGTTGCGGAGCACAGGCTCCGGACGCGCAGGCCCAGCGGCCATGGCTCACGGGCTTAGCTGCTCCGCGGCATGTGGGATCTTCCCGGACCAGGGCACGAACCCGTGACCCCTGCATCGGCAGGCGGATTCCCAACCACTGCGCCACCAGGGAAGCCCTAGAGTTTTTTTACTTTGATATTTGGTGGGTTTTAGGATTTGGAAAAGTTGTTTAACTTACCAAAGCATATATATTTTCATCCTTGAAATGAAGATGATAATTCTTTGAGTTGGTGTGAAGATTAAAGGGGGAAGTGCTTAGAAAAGTGCTTGGCCCTACGTAAATACTCCATAAATGTTAGCTCTTTTTCTCATTATTTATAAGAAAAGACACTAATAGTTCCAGTGAAAACATTTAACAAATTCCTTACTCTTCTTAAGGGATTAGAAGAAAATGGTTCATGTCATAATTAAGAGGATTTACTGAAGACTCTAGTACCAAAAAAATAAATGAATAAATAAAAGACTGAAAAAGCTTAAGGAACAGCCAAGTTTTAAAAATATCTTTTGTTGTCAGCTCTTTTGAGATTTTCTTCTTCTGAGATGAGAAAAGAAAATTAGGTCCTTTTTGCATTTCATGCTATGGGGCTCTTTCCCCCATATTTCAAACACAAAATAGCTTTCCTTGCCACCTGCGTTGGGCTGATGATGCCAAAGAGCTTCCTTCCCAAGTGGTTTTTAAGCTCTGGGTTGGCACCATAAATCTCAACAAATCCTTGGTGGGGCTGAGGATGAGTAAAAGTCATTATTATGGGTCTTTTGGGCTCATTCTGTCTGCAGTATAATAAATACCACCGTGGGACACTGTGCCCTGCAGACAAAGCTTCACTTGGGCTCTTTGTGCGCACTTCCCATCAGCAAGTCACAAGTGGAATGTCATAATGTGTCCATTGTATATACATTTTTGAATAAATAAGTATAACAAAGACAATATGCTCATCTCATTTAATCTCAGCTCTTAACTGTGAAAACACAACACATTTCCCACTCTAGTGTAATGGAGCAGGAAAGGCCTGTACCAGTCTGGTTCCTGGCATGCTATCAGACGAATACCTGGTGGGAGCCATGATGATGGTTTCTAGGGCTCAACTCCCTCATGCCTAAGTTTTCCAATTGTAATTTGATCACTTGTTTTCAGGGATGGGATTTTTGTCAAATGTCTTGTAGGCACCTATTGGACAGATCCCACAGCACTGGCTCTTTTCCAACTCTGGATAGGGTCTCTTACACCAATAGATTTACTGGAAGAATGCTAACAGGATGTCAAGTGAGGCTTTCCTTGTAGCCCCAGACTGAGGACCTGAGCACCACAGGTTCTAAAGAGAACAGCCATTTAGCTGGCACTGATTTAGAATTGGAAACCCTCCCCCCGACCCCTACCTTCAAGTTTATTTGAGGGCTGACAACTGGCCCGCCTTTAATCTACCACAAGAAGACTGATGAGGGGCCTAACAAGGAAGAGATCAGGGTTCATGGAAAGAGGCATTTTCCTCCAGGGGCACTTTTTCCTGCTGGGATCCAGATGGGTGGTGGGGAATTCTCCAAGACTCTAATATATTTTGGGGGTATCTGAAAGAAGGGAGGTCCAGCACTGGCCAAATGTCCGCTGGGTGGCAGGTGTGCTGACGTGTCCTATCCAAGCAGGGGAAAGAGATCTAGAGGGAGAGGGCTAGGCTTGGAGAAGGAGCATCACTGAAGTGGTCTATGGCCGGGCCAGCAAAGATGCCTGTTTCCCAGGGGGCAGATAGACAATATGGAAGATTGCTGTCATCTTGCTGAAACTCAACAAGAGCGTTGCTCTCCAGGAGAGGTCCACACTAAGGGCAAGAGGCTGTGGGCAAGATGCTGATGACAAGAGCTGTGTGGTGGTCACGCTGGGGCCATGTTGAGGGGCTCTCGGTTCTCAAGAGAATCCACGGTAACCTCACAAAAAAAACCCATTTGGGTGCTGGATCCACACAGAGGACACCAAAGGCCAAGGTGTTACAAACTGTAGTGAGAGATTGCACCATGGCCTGGTGAGTAGGAAATGCTTGCCTCTTTGCTGCTCCATTTTCCCCACCCCAAATGACTGAAGAAGCTAGAAAATAGAAGCTTGAAGGAATGACAGTGTAGAACTTCAAACTAGAAATGAAATTAAAGTATTAATCTAGATTAGACTAATTTTATTAACCTCAAGTTTTCAGAAAGTTAGGGAATCTATACAAGATATCATTTAGAGATGAGAAAGCAGGAATTCAGTACAGTAGGGTTGAAAATAGAGGCTTAAAAAAATTGTTTCAGGAATTCCCTGGTGGTCCAGTGGTTAGGACTCTGCGCTTTCCCTGCCGAGGGCCTGGGTTCCATCCCTGGTCGGGGAACTAGGATCCCACAACCTGCTCCACACAGCCGAAAAAAAAAAAAAAATTGTTTCATGTTTCTATCTCTATTAAGCTGAGACAACTCAATAAGCTTGTTCATTTGCATTACTAGGTTAATCCTCACTGCTGCATGCTGTATTTCAGTGTCCTACTGAAGTCTATTTGCTGCATTTCATTTAAGATCTTTGCATCAATATTCACAAAAGTAGATTATTCCATAGCTCTTCTTTCCTCCGTCCCTCACTTCCTCCCTCCCTCCACCCGCCCCTCTTTCTTTCTTTCTTTTTGTATAATTTTGGTCAGGTTTTATGTCAAGTTCCTTGATAAAATAAATCTGAAGTATTTCCTTCTTTCCCTGTGCTCTGAAGCAGCTTAAATGTTTCAAAACTACATGTGCCTTGACATGCTAACATGATTCACCTGTGAAATTTCCTGGGCCTGACACTTTTGGGGGTGAGCAGGGGAGGCCCTGCTGTTCATTCTTTCACCTTGTTTGAACTGAGCCATGAGTAGGTGCTAGTGTTCCCCTTTTACCTCCCCCATGCCACAGGGTACCACAACTATGGATTAGAACATGGCCTCAATATTTAATTTCTAGTTTAAATTTAAGCAGTCCATCACCAAATGCTTGCTGTCCACAACTTATGGGTCTGGGTCACTGTAGGGCATTTTGGGGCACATTGGGGGAAGACAGCCATCTCCAAAGAGAATAGGGTCCTTTGGAGATCCACATACCTGGTCCACCTGGAGAGTAGTACAACCTAGAACACAATCAGTGCCAAATTCAAATTGGTTCCCTGTGATTTACTCATTGTCTTTTATTTTATCTTTAGAAAAAATATGGACAATTTGTAAAGGTTGAAAATCTATAAAAGGTGAAAGACTTTAAAATGTTTTAAGATTCTGTCCTGCCCGATTATTTTTTGAGCCATGCTTTTGTACCCAATTAATGAAAAGCAAGCCAACCAAGATCTCCAAATGTTCACCCTGGGGTCCTCTGGGAATCTTAGCCATGGGTTCCCCCCACCACACACACTTGTCCAGGCAGCATTAGGGGAGCAGTGGGGCCACCTTCCTCATCTGGGTAGCAAAGGCCCCTCAGCAGATAGTCCCTCTTGTCAAGAGAGGCTGTCTTGAAATTGCATAATCGTTTTTTCCTCTAGTTCTTTCTCAGTCTGTTGTGAATGGAAAAGGGAAGACTGGGTTATTTCATTTCCGGCAATGGACAGATCAAAATTGCTTGCCTCTTCCCTACTCTGTTTCCCTTGAGGACCTAATTTATTTCATGCATTTTGACCTATCCCTGCTTAGAAATGGCTGCTGTGATTCTCTGTTGAAGCATTTCCCTTCTGCCTTGTTTGGCCCCCAGGCCAACCCCACAGGCCATGGTCCCTCTACACAGTGATGTCAGTCTGGCTGCTGGGCCCAGCTGGATGGAGGTGTGTTTTATGAAGTTCAACCCTGCACCCTGGGCCATAATTACACATTGTGCACATAAATGTACAGCTAACATTGGCCAGACCCCTCCAAAAAAACATGTTAATAAGCAGACAGTAAGTCTTTAAAATATGGAAAAGCAGTTAATCTTTCCGCTGGCAAATCCTTGGTAGGGGGTGTTTTCCTCCACTGTAGTAATAGCTGCCTGCAGAGATTTCCATCTCCTAGGACTGGGGGTAAAAGGGGGGGGGGTTGCTATGGCGCTTCATGAGAACCCTTGGCGAGCCTTCACCTTGGAAAGTAAATGTGTTAAAACGAATAATATCTTGCACTGGTTGTCATTAACCATTCATATCAAGTGATCACTGGGTCTGCCCTCGAGGAGCTTGAGCACTAATAACTCCAGTACAAGACAGAAAGTTGGCTGCCTATGGTAGCAGCCCCGTAACAGGCCTGGGCTCCAGAGGCTTGCAGCTCTTCCCCTGTTACTCTAGGAAATCAGTTAATCTCTTGTTTCCCGATCTCTAATATGGGCACAATTATGTCTTATTGTCTGTATGTCCTCTGAGTCCCAGTTTTCTGTTTTGTGAAATGAGAAAATCAATACTCTTTGCCCCTAGCATAACATTCCATTTTATAAATGTTTTAAGAATACACGTACACATTCTCCTTGTAAAGAACTCCAGTGTTACAGATTAAGTTTAAGTCTCCCTGGACAATTATTCCCAGTCTTCTCTTCTTGTCCACCACTGCCATCCTGTTCCCTCACCTCCATTCTCTCCTCCCTTGCTCTCTCTCTCACTGATGATGTGGTAGGAGGACCAGACTTGAGGGTAGGGATGGGGGCTCAGTAGACAGAAGGTGCCTGGAGCCAGTACATGCTTGCTTTATTGGAGAGATGGAAGGTCAAGTTTGCAAATTGCCTCTAATCTGTTGAGCAGCTGTGACTTTTATCTGCATGTCTCAGGCAGAGCATGGGAGTTGCCAGTGGGTTGATTTAAGGGAGAATATAGGTGACAGCTGTCAATCTGGAGATGACATGATCTGTGCCTTATAACTACTTAATTTCACTTGGTCCTTTCATTCTTTTTTATCACTAGGAAGACACCTCATATGTTCCGTCCTTTTTTGTGTTCTACCCACATGTGCTCCACTTGTTCATTTATTCCTTCTATGTTAACATGAGTCATGGATCACTTACTGATACTATCCCTAACATAACTGATAAGTCTTATCCATTCCATTTATTTTTCCTGTTCTCTGTAGCAGAATCAAATACTCTTAGATGAGTATTTCTAAATATTCTTAAATATTTATACTTTATGTATAGTTTTGCAATGTTATTTTCCCACTTACTATGTTTTGGGTAATCTTTCATGTTGGTAAATGGACACCTTTTACCCTTTCATCTGGTGCCAAGTAGACCATAGAACAGACACACTGTTGCTTATTTAATCATTCCTCTGTTGATGGACTTTCAGGTGGGTTTTGTTTTTTCCTCCTCTCAATGAACAATGTTACTAAGAGCATCTTTATGTATGTCTTCTTGGGTTCTTGAACAATAGTTCCTCTTACTGAGAAGTATAACTACTGGAAAAAGAGGATCTAAATGATTTTTCACTGTAACAATAATGAATTGTTCTCATAGGGGCTGTAAAATTCACTTTTCCACCAGCAGTGTAGAATAATATTCACTTCTTCAGACTCTCCATCATTTGATACTACCATAGACTTAAAATTTTGCCATTCTGCTGGTGAAAAATGCATTTCATTATTTTAATTTATATTTACCTAATTTGTAGTGAGATTGAACCCCTTTTACATATCAGTTGTCTATCTGTGTTTCCTCTTCTGTAATTTATCTCATGGGTTTTGATACTGATTAGGGGCAAGCATCTTCCCTTCTCTCTCTCTCTCTCTCTCTCTTTTTAAAATAAAACTCAATTTTATACAATTGTACAGAATGTTCTTTATATTTAATCTTATGAATGAATCTTAGGATCATCACCTCAAATTCCATCAAAATTCCTGTTGGGATTTTTATTGAGATTACTTTGAATTAAAAGGTTAATTGAAGGAGAAATGACACCTTTAATATATAACTATTCCCTTCCACAACCACTGTGGATTTCTTAGGGTTTTTTTTTCTTTTATGTTCAGTAAAGTTTGATCATTTTCTTCATAAAGAAACATCTTTTACTAGGTTTATCCTTGGGCATTTCATAGTAATTATTGACAATATCAGTGGTTCTTTATTTCATAAATATTTTTTCATTGGTTATTGCCAGTGTCAGGGAAAGGCTGTGGTTTTATATGCTGATTATGTAACTGGGCAGCTTGCTTAGTTTTTTTCTTGGTTCTAACAGTTGGTCAGTGGGTTCACATGGATTTTCTATGAACACAGTGATATCTGTTCTTTGGGTGATTTGGTAGTATTCACTTGGGGTTAGATTTTCAATGTGCATTTCAGGTTTTTTTCATGCAGTTGGTTTGCTGGTGTTTTTTATAACCAAATGTTGATAATTTATACTTTATCCCCCAAAGTGTGTTTGCTCTAAGTTTTCAAATTGTTTGTAATGATATACGTAACACTCACTTAAAATGTTCAAAATGCCTCTGTATCTTTTGGGTTTTAATGTAACTTTGTGACTTCTTTTTCTTGATCTGGAGTGCCATAAGTGGACTTATGTCCTTGTTCTTTTAAGCCAGAGTTTGATTCTTTTAGTTATCTTCACATTTTCATCTGCATCTTATTCTTCTGCTTTTATCTTTATAAGTTCATTCTGCTCATTGATTCAGTGAATGTTTACTGAGCATCTGCTCTGTCCCAGGCATAACTCTGACTTCTGGGGATAAAGGATAACCAGGGGCAGACGCATGTGGCCTTCCTCCCATGGAAACCACAGTTTGTTGTAAGAGACGGACAGTGAACAGGGAAGGAGGAAGTGGAGGCAAAGGAGATTGAGAAGAAAGGCAGTGAGGTCGTTGGTGTCCTTGACAAGAACTGATCCAAGGGTGTGGTAAGGACTACAGCCTTATTGGAGTAGATTTGTGAAAGGAGAGAGTGAGGAAGTAGAGAGAGAGAGGAGAGAGAGAGGGATTGTGTATAATTCTTCTTAGGAGTTGTACTATAAATGAGGACAGGGAAGCAGGGTGGTAGGCAAAGGTAAAGTTAAGGGAGAGTTTTGTGTAAGCTGAAGAAAATGGCTAGTAGACAAGAGAAACTATTTGTACAATGATCACCTCTCTCCTCTTCCATCAGTCACATCCTTGCAGAAGCCTGAGGGCTGGGCTTTGGAGAGGGCATCAATTCTCAGCCCAGTGTACCACAGGGGAGAATGAGTATAGGGCACAGGTGCAGGTTTATGTTCTTATTTTTCCAGTTTCTTGATTTAAAAACACAGTTCATTTATTTGCAAAATTTTTTCCCAGTAAAAATATTTAAGCAGCGCAGACTCAAATCTGCACAGATTTGAGTCTGGGCTGCTCTCAAATTCTCAAGGATTAATTGGATGTGTTTTTAACCTTTAATTTCCACTGCTTATATCTTTTTGCTATTAATTTCTGATTTTACCAGAATGTAAAAGAAGAGCATGTAATTGATGCTTTCTGCTCTTTGGAATGTGTTGCAGTTCCCTGTGTTTGAAAATAACTTATATTCTGTTATTGCTTAGATCTGAAGAGTTTTTGCTCTATATTTTAAACAAGTCATGCATTCATCATACCATTTTGGTAATTCTATCAGTTTGTGTACTATGATCATAAAAATTCATGTCATATCTTGTTTTACTAGATACACGCTAGAGAACAGAACAAATTTTTTGAGAGAAAGATGAATGAAGATAACTTACAGAGAAATTGACCATTTTTTAATGTTATAGTCTAGTTCATCTGACTAAACTGAATTTGGTAAAATATCATGAAAAATTTATGTGACAGGTATTCTGGGCCTGGGGCTAAATATTTAGGTAATCTGTTGGCTCTAGAAGAATATGGGATTTGTTCTCTAATTTGTTCCTCCAAAGAGTCACTGGTATTTCTGGTTCAAGGAGTATTTTTATGGTGATATTACTTTGTCATTTCATTGTATTGGGTAAGGTGAGAAAGAGGTGTCATTAGGCTTACTTATGTTGGACTAGCTGTACAGATAAACTCAGAATGTCAGAAGTGCCATATGGCCTTAGTACCAGCTTAACTTGGTCTCTGAGAAGGATGGATCTCCTTAAACAACTAGCATTAATTTCATCCAAAAAATACCTCTATTATGGGCAGACATTGTGCAAAGTGGTTCAGGGAGAGGTCTAGGAAGTTCACTTCATCTTTTATCATTAATATGACATAGCTTCAATCTATCCTTGTTGGAGGGAGAAGGAAAAATACACCTCAAAGAACATCAGATGCAACTTGGGGTGATGTTTAGGCCCTGGGAGAAGAAAATGAGTCTTGGAAAAGCTTAACCTCTTAGACCTTGGAAACTGAAGTGATTTAGCCAACTCTGACTCTCCTGTTTCATACACGTAAAAGTCCAGTCTTTCCAAGGTGAGTTTTATGAGCTATATATGGACATAGATGTAGGTTATAGGCTACTGTCTTCTTAGTGAAACTTCATATTTGAAAGTGAAGAGCCTTGGGGAAGGAGGCAACTTGACTAGTAAAGCAGTCTCTGAAACTTGTTTTCCAAAATATCACAGTAGTTCCCCCACCCCAGGGAAAGTTTTCCTCATGGCTATTAAGTTGAGGGATGGTAAATGACCACTCACTGTCTCTCTGCCTCTTGTTCCAACAGGTCCTTTGTCATCCAGCAAATTCCAAGCAGCAATCTGTTCATGGTGGTGGTGGACAGTAGCTGCCTCTGTGAGTCTGTGGCCCCCATCACCATGGCACCCATTGAAATCAGGTATATCCTTTTGTGTGTAGGTCCAGCCGCTACTGATGAAGCTGGTAAGGGGGATCGACAGTAAGGAAACCTAGGGGAGAAATCTTAGAGAGGAGGAGATGATATCCTTTCCACTATTAGAGAGAGAGAAGTTGTTAAGGGAGTTTAGTGCCAAGTTTTGAGCTCTGAAATTCAGAGTAAGGAAAAGGAGCATCTTGGAAATATGCCTTAACAACAGTCAACATAATGAATCCCTTAAGTGTGAACGTTTAAAGGCTCAGAAGATCAGAAGGCGTCCGGAATCTTGTCATGGCTTCCATCCTGAGGTAATCTGAGAACGCTTCCTACTCTTTTCCCATCAGATTCACCATAAGAATCTCACAGTAGTCAAAGAATTATAGCTCAAAAGTTTACTCTTGAGAAAGCAATCCCTTTCAGGCAAACCAAAGAAGAATATACAGGAAGGCTAATGGTACTCTACTTTCAGCCTCTCAATGCCTTCTTATTTAGCCTGTGCTTAATAGTCTTATCTTATTATATCCATGTATATTTTTTAAAAGCCTCTTTACTATCTTCCCTATTACAAATGTGCTATAATTTTACCACTTTACACTATTACACATAAAGTGGCTCTTACCATCTTCTTTTGCTTCTTTCAAATTGTAGTTAAAATTATTTTCCTGCTTACTTTTAGACAACCTTTTATTTATAAGAAATTCATGTAAAGCAAAAGTGGCAATACTACTGTCAGATCAAGAGTCACAGTATATAAATGTGGAATGATAAGCCTTTAAACTCCCCTAATCACACGAAGTCACAACTCTAAAGGCACTACATTTATACCAAAAGTGATGATCAGAGAAAAATTAAACCTAATACTAAGGTAAACTTATCACTAATATAGGTGAATTATGTCCTTCGATGTTGTAGGCAAAAAAATTAAATATGGCAAGAAAAGTTACAGTTTAAAAAGTAAGTCCATCCCCCACCTTGAAAAATAGAAAACTTGCCAAGACCAATTACTCTAGGGAGACTGGGAAGATATTCATTTTTTAAAATGCCACCAGAGTCAGCTGAGTGTTAATCTCACCTGTAAATAACAAGTAATTTTAATGTTATTTAAACTATCCAAGTCCTAGAAAATATTTTAAAGTCAGTATAGGACTAAAAAGAATTTGGAATTTATTGAGAATGTTTCCTTCTATATTCGAGGGAGAGTTCAATAACAACATAAGTTGAAAAGGCCTTTGATAAAATTGAGTGATCACCTCTAATAAAAGCTCTATTTAAGTGATCACCTCTAATAAAAGCTCTATTTAAAATAGAAATATGAACAATAGTCCAAAAGCAATAATACCACTTCAATTAAAACCAGAGCTGCATACATAGCACTAAAGTCACTGTAGTAAAAATCTTCTCAAGGGCTTCCCTGGTGGCGCAGTGGTTGAGAGTCTGCCTGCCGATGCAGGGGACACAGGTTCCTGCCCTGGTCTGGGAAGATCCCACATGCCGTGGAGCGGCTAGGCCCATGAGCCATGGCTGCTGAGCCTGCGCATCTGGAGCCTGTGCTCCACAACGGGAGAGGCCACAACAGTGGAGAGGCCTGCGTACCAAAAAAATCTTCTCTAGTTAATAAGATAATTTGCTTTGGTAACTAGATACATGGTAAACACTAAAAAAAAATCAGTATTTTTTTTCTTTAAGTTTCTAGACCCACTGAGATGAGGTCAGTGGAACAGAATAGTAATTCTTATGTATGACAAAGTTTCAATTCAAAGGGGAGAGTATAGAATGGACTTGCATGGTAAATGATGGTCTCATAAGAAATTCTAGGGATTGGACTCATGCTCTTGGATTGGAAGAATTAAAGTTGTTAAAATGGCCATACTACCCAAATCAATCTACAGATTTCATGTGATCCCTATCAAATTACCCATGACATTTTTCACAGAACTAGAACAAATAATCCTAAAACTTATATGGAAACACAAAAGACTCAGAATCTCCAAAGCCACTCTGAGAAAAAAGAACAAAGCAGAAGGCATAACCCTCTCGGGCTTCAGACAATACTACAAAGCAACAGTAATCAAAACAGCATGGTACTGGCACAGAAACAAACATATGGATCAGTGAAACAGAATAGAGAGCTGAGAAATAAACCCACACACCTATGGTCAATTAATCTTCAAGAAAGGAGGCAAGAATATACAATGGGGAAAAGACAGTCTCTTCAGCAAATGGTGTTGGGAAAGCTGGACAGTCACATGCAAATCAATGAAGTTAGAGCACACTCTCACACCATACACAAAAATAAATTCAAAATGCCTTAAAGACTTAAATACAAGACATGACACCATAAAACTCCTAGAAGAGAACATAGGCAAGACATTCTCTGACATAAATTGTACCAGTGTTTTCTTAGGTCAGTCTCCCAGGGCAATAGAAATAAAAGCAAGATAAACAAATGCTAACACATATACATGGAATCTAAAAAAAAAGAAAAATAGTTCTGAAGAACCTAGGGGCAGGACAGGAATAAAGACGCAGACATAGAGAATGGACTTGAGGACACAGGGAGGGGGAAGGGTAAGCTGGGAAGAAGTGAGAGAGTGGCATAGACATATATACACTACCGAATGTAAAATAGATAACTAGTGGGAAGCAGCTGCATAGCACAGGGAGATCAGCTCGGTGCTTTGTGACCACCTAGAGGGGTGGGATAAAGAGGGTGGGAGGGAAACACAAGAGGGAGGGGATATGGGGATACACGTATACATAGAGCTGATTCACTTTGTTATACAGCAGAAACTAAAACACATTTGTAAAGCAATTATACTCCAATAAAGACGTTTGAAAAAAAAATGGGACCTAATCAAACTTAAAAGCTTTTATACAGCAAAGGAAACCACAAACAAAACAAAAGGGCATCCTACAGGTTGGGAGAAGATATTTGCAAATGATGCAACTGAAAGGGCTTAATTTCCAAAATATACAAACAACTCATACAACTCAATAACAAAAATCAAACAGCCCAATTGAAAAATGGGCAGAAAACCTAAATAGACATTTCGCCAAAGAAGAAATACAGTTGGCCAATAGGCACATGAAAAGATGCTCATCATCACTAATTATTAGAGAAATGCAAATCAAAACTACAATGAGGTACCACCTCACACCAGTCAGAATGGCCACCATCAAAAAGTCTACAAATAACAAATGCTGGAGTGGGTGTAGAGAAAAGGGAACCCTCCTACACTGTTGGTGGGAATGTAAATTGGTGCACCCACTGTGGAAAACAGTATGGAGGTTCCTGATAAAAGTAAAAATAGAGTTGCCATATGATCCAGCAATCTCACTCCTGGGCATATATCCAGGTAAAACTATAATTCAAAAAGACACATGCAACCCTATGTTCATAGCAGCACTATTTACCGTACCCAAGACATAGAAATAACCTAAATGTCCATCAGCAGATTAATGGATAAAGACGATATGGTGTATATATATAACGGAATATTACTCAGCCATAAAAAAGAATGAAATAATGCCATTTGCAGCAACATGGATGAACCCAGAGATTATCATACTATTCAAAGTAAATCAGAAAGAGAAAGACAAATACCATATGATATCATTTATATGTGGAATCTATCAAGTATAAGTGGAATCTAAAATACGACACAAATGAACATATGTATGAAACAGAAACAGACTCACAGATATAGAGAACACATTGGTGGTTGCTAAGGGTGTGGGGGAAGGATTGGGAGTTTGGGATTAACAGATGCAAACTATTATGTCTAGAATGGATAAATAACAAGGTCCTACTGTATAGCACAGGGAACTATATTCAATATCCTGAGATTAACCATAAAGGAAAAGAAAATGGAAAAAAAAAATATATCTATATTATATAATATATATAATGTATAATATATATGTATCTGAATCATTTTGCTGTACAACAGAAATTTACACAACATCGTAAATCAATTATACTTCAATAAAATTTTAAAAATAAATAAATAAATAAGAAATTCTAAGGATTGGAGAGACCTTCTTATCCAAGACCAAAGAGTTATAGAAGAAAAACAGATTTATTTAACTATATAAAAATTATAACTTTTTGATCGTAAAACATATAAGTATCCAGTTTATAGAACTTGAAAAAAATATTTATAAATCAAAGCATAAAGAGCTCTTTAAATTGATAAGTCAAACAACTGCATATAAAAATAAACCGAGGACATGAAAGATACAATTTACTGGGTGATCAGAAAATACAGGTACCAATGAAATATCTAGCATTAGTCATCAAAAGCAAAAATACCCTTTAGCTCTGCACTGTCACTCCTGGGCATCTTTACCTAAGGCCAAGGCAGGAGCAAGTATCATTGTTTGGTAAGGAGCTATATTCAGCACTCTTTGTAGCAGTAGAGAACAGATGAGAAGATGAATGACCATCAATAAGAAGAAAAAAGAACTGAATAAAATAGACCTAGAATAATGGAGATAGAGAAATTTCCATCAATTAGTGGATAAAAATCATGGTACAGAAAGGAATAAATAATATGATTTGAGTTTTGTAAAACAGAGCCTTCCTTCCCCCAAATTAAAAAGAAGACACACACAAAACCTTCCATAGCCAAGTATCTGAAATGATCAGCCCCCTGAGATGTGATGTTTTACTAAGAAGGTCAGTATTTTGCTTTTATAAAATAATCACAAGAGACTTCTCTACCAACAGCCCTTTGCCTCTTGAATGTTCTGCATAATAGTATACAAAGAGTCATTTTGAATACTTTACACATTGACAAGTGAAATCAGAGATTCTCATTACTAACGTGATGAAATGTAGACAAGTCCATTTCCTGGCATTATCTAGGTTCCAAATGATTTTGTTCATACACTGGAGAGCAGGGAGGGATCTGGGGACTCCACATACCTTGGGAAGTTTAAGGCATCTTGGGATCCACCTCAGCTCTAACCAACCCTGCCTTTCCCTGTAGGAGAATGCGAGGGAGTGTGGGGGTGCGCCGAATCTCCAGGCCAAGATGGTCCTTATCCTGCTCCCTCTGCTTTTGATGCTCTTCTCAAGGTGACACTGATGGAGATGTTCTCTTGGCATGCTAAAGTATGGATAAACTGTGAGCCAAAATATGGTGCGACATAGGAGACATGAAATGTAGTCCAACCATCAGCATCTCATGATATTAAACTGTGCGTGATATAAACTCTTAGAGATAAGTTGACAAAAAAGTTATCTTTTTACTTTGCCAGTCATGCAAATGTGAGTTTGCTACATTGTTATCATCCTTCATCAGAAACGGGACTGCAAGTGGGCAGCGTCCCTTCTGCTTGAAACCCATTGAAACCAATTTAAAACTGTGTACTTTTTAAATAAAGTATATTAAAATCATAATCTCCTGGTTTGGGTTTTATTATCATTTTACTGCTGAGAATACAGAATGGAAAGTACATGAAAAAGTCACCCATTCCAGACAGCAAGAAAGGATGGTTGTTGGCAGAGACTTTACTCTAAAGCAGATTCTAGTCAAGTATTTAACAACTGTTTAGATGCTCCACTCTCAGTTATAAAAATATTTACAGAAGTAAATCAAAATATCATCTACATCAGAAGAATTTATTACACAGAGCTCTGAATTTTGTTGAACAAAACTTCAGTAGAAATCATCATTTGGATGAGAACACAAGCTTCCATAATATTAAAGTGTTGAACTATTTGGGAACAGAAATAAAGTCATAAATCCTAGGAATTCGTTCCGAGAAGACTTGAAGGAGGAAAAGAACAATGACTACAAATGACTCTCAACCTTATTGCTTGAGAATATGGCTTCTGGCTTTCCTCATAAACAAGAGATGAAATTTGGTCTTATATATAACAGAATATGAAACTACCCAGACCTGTAAGCATTTCTAAATTTCTGAACCAAAGAAAACAGCGTCCATTGGATCATGATTACCAAATAACCATTCCAAGTGGAATAATTTCTATGCCTAGGTAGAAACGAGGATGCCTTTCTTTAGAAGACAGACATCTAAAAGTCATGTGGAGAAATCAACTTAAACTCTTAACAAAAGCCACATTATCTGTTGATATTTTAGAAAAACTGATGTTATACTATTTTATACTAAAATGATTCCAGCATTTATAGGAATAACAATACTACATTGTTATACTTCTTTAAATTACTATTCCTCCAACCCACAAGGTCTTCCTGCTCCTCAAGCATGCTAAGTGGGCACCTGCCTCAGGGCCTTTTCATTTGCTATTCCTTCTTTGTGAGATACACTTTCCCCCAGATATCTGCATGCCTTCGTCCCTTACCTGCTTCAAGTCCTTCCTTCTTTGGCAGTCCACCCTGACCTCCTTGTTTACGGTTGTAACTTCCACACCCCTCCACCCTTCTCTCTTCCCTGCTTGATATTCCAGCATAGCAGTTATCACCATTGGATTTGTTTATTGTTTGTCTCTCCCTAGGTGAATATAAACACCAAGAAGCAAGGATTTTGTTTGCTGTTTTTTTATTTTCTCACTGCTATATTCTCATCTCCAAGGAGAGAAGAGTAGACTGTCCGGCTCAGAGCAGACCCTCAATAAACATTTAAGCAAGTAAGCAAGAGATAGTAGTAGTAAGAGCTGTGCTACCAACGTAAGGGGGTGACTGTGTATACATACCCCTGTGGTATAGTGCCATGTGGGAGTATCCGCATTACTGCAGAGAGCAAGGAGTAATACCATATTCTCTATTATCCTGCCATTGCTAATTTTTGAAGACTTCTATTTGCAGTATTAATGATGGATGCCAATCCTATCCGAAGGTATCCTATCACAGAACATTTTATTAAAATGTTTGGTTTGCTGCTTATAATTAAGATAAACTATAAAGTGATACAATTTAACATAGCATTATATGGCACAATTAGTTATTAAAATTATAAGCTTTGACATTTAATGTAATTGGTAACAGATTCAGAAGGCACCTAGAGCTAATCATAGTGTAACAATCTAGCAATATTCTTCCTAAAATGTAGAAAGCTTTCACATGTGTGAAAATTCATAAAAATATAGAACAATTGCAATATTTATTGAAGGTAGATTAATAAAACACAGCATAGACAAGAATAATGGTGTGATACCTTTATCTGTCCTAAAATTAACAACAGGGCAACTCCATATGCTATCTATTCATTAGATTAAGATGACATAGGACACTAAAATAAGATAGTAATGGCAGTGGTAAAAACTAATGTCTGAAGTGGTTTTAAAATAAGGAAATGTAGCATTATTATTCAAATTATGAGAAGTACAGCACTACTGGGGATAATACTTCTCTTGTTATAAGAGACTGTATAGTTTAGTAAAATATTAAAATCATAGGCAGAAGAGCACAGTTTTATTACTATCAATATTAGAGGTCGAAATAATTTAGCAGACCCTTGAGGGCCATTTGCAGTGTCTGCAATTTGGGAGCTTTGTGAAGATGCCTCTAATTGGCACATATATGCTGGGGAGCCTGTTGGGGGCATTTCTACTCATGTGACTTTGTCTTATATATCCAGCTTGTAGCAGCTGTAATTCCTGCTGGGGACTTTGCAGGCATCATTTCCCCTAATCCCGTGATTATAAGTCCTGGGCAACTTTGCCCACTTGGGAACATTTGGCAATATCTGGAAACATTTTTTTGGTTGTCACAATTTGAGACAAGAGGAGGTGCTACTGGCATCTAGTGGGTAGAGGCCAGGGATGCTGTTAAACATCCTCCAAATCCTGGGACAGACCACACAACAAAGAATGATTTAGCCGAGCATTTCAATAGAGCTAAAGTTGAGAAACCCTGCTCTAATTCTTTAGCAATCGATAAGCTTTTGTCTTTACCAATAGATGCCACAGACCTTCTGCATTGCCACATGGTATCTAAATTGTGCACGTTTGCTCCACCAATGCTAGGAATTCTTTACATAGTTTAAGATACTAAAGTACAGGTTCAATTCAGTAGCAATCTAGGTATACCATATCTTAAAATACTCAGATGATGGGGTCCTTCTTGTCCTCCAGGCCTCAGCAGTCTTCCACTGAACACCTGGGAATCCTCGGTCACTGCCTGCTGTTTGCTTCAGAGCAAGGTACTCATGGGGCACTGGCATTTTCCCGTTCACTCTCAGTCTCCCCTCCCCACACCTGTAGGAGGGAGCTCAACTGTCTTGTTCACTTCTGGATTCCCAATGCTGAGAATTGCTCCTCAACTTCAGTGATACCCAGGAAGTGTTTGCTGAATGAATAAATAAACCACCCCCACGATACCATTTATCAAAACCTTCTATTTACAAGTTACTATGCAGAGAACTTTCCGTCATCATTTCCTACATCTGCTATTATTCCCATTTCACTGATGATGAAACTGAGGCTCAATAAGCAAGTTACCCAAATTGCTAGAGCCAGTAAGAGGCAAGGCCTTATGCCACACCTTTCCCCCTTAACCATTACAATACTATATACCATATGCATATGTATCAGTACAATGTACTATAGTCCCACATGGCAGCAGACCCCAGTCCCCTTGGATAGGTAGGAAGTCAGGATGGCAATACTTTCTAGTTTAGGATACTCTAATTCAGCAGCATTTGGACACACTGAAGGCAATATACAATAGTAGATTATAGTGATATTTTTGTAAAATATGGTTAGAAACAGCAGAATAATATGACACTGTGGCTATATCTGTAGTATATTAAAAATACATTCCTTCCTACTCATATACACATAATAGGTAATGCAGGATGGTTTAAACCAGGAGTCAGCAAGCTTTTTCTATAAAGGGCCAGAGTGAATATTTTAGACATTGTGGGCCGTGTCGTCTGCCTCTGTTGCAACTATTGAACTCTGCCACCGTGGCACGAGAGCCCCTGTGTTCCATTAAAACTTTCTTTAAGCGCACTGAAATTTGAATTTCATATATTTTCACATGTTGCAAAATATTATTTAGAGGTTTATTCAAGTATTTAAATATGTAAACACCACTCTTAGCCTGAAAACTGTAGGCAGTGGGCCAGATTTGACACGTGGGCCATATTGGTCAACCCCTTGATTTAGAAGATTGCCGCTGACAATTTTTAAGGCTCTCATTACGTGATAAATTAGGAATATCCTTGCAACTTACAGGCATGCCTGCTAGAATTGTGTCAGCACTATCAGTATGAGAGCTTCTACAGTACAAATATGACCACACGATTTTTACTTTAACATCACACAAACTAGTACTTTTTGAGACACTGTAAGTACCCTAGTATAATCTAATGCCTTTATATGTATGTAACTACAAACATAAATAAAGAGCATAACTCACTATAGAGTGCTAGCATTACTGCTACTCAAATTGTAAGGTGAGGGTGTAGGCTGACATAGTGTAGTTCAGCACAGTATATTATCATTTCTGTTCCCACAATTATATGTAATAAAGTGAAACATAAAATCACATTGCTGCTGCCAGCATTGACTGTCTTAAACCAGTTACTTCCCTCAGCCTATGCTGTACTGTGTGGCCCTAAACTATAATATTGTGTGTCATTCTGCTGTATCCCATGATGTTAGGCTACCAAGAATCTTGTTAACAAAAATCCTACCACAAAATCCTATACCAAATGACACCATATTGTAATTACCCTGGCTCTTAATGGCTAACAGTAAACCAGTGATTAGAGATAAATATTTGAGTGGCACCTTCTCAGTAAGATATTGTCACAGCAACATGATATGCACTACTAACTGTAGCATCAAGAAGAGTCCTAAATTATAGTCATACTCTTCTTATATTTATGAATAACTCTAGATTGTCCTTAAATGTGCTATTGCATTATGCTACCACATACTCTCCAAGCTATAGCAATAAACTTGGGGTAGAGAGGGGAGCATTTATTGAGTGCTGACTGTGAAAAGCACTTCACAATAATTATGTCACATAATCCTCACAGTAAGAGTGCACACAAGCCATGAGAAGGGGCATGTTGGAGATGACAGGTGTGAGGTTCAGAGATTACAGGACTTGACCAAGTCACACAGGCAGTGATGGACAAAGCCCTATTTACTTTGCCACCTTGTCAACGTTACTTATCAATTACACTGTCAGTAATGCCGGCACCAGCACTGCTACTGTATTATCCCATGTACTGTCTTAACAGAAAATTTGGCAATATTATTATTCCACAGTATGGTGCGCCAATGACCACTCTACTATCATTTCAGTCGCAATAACACAATTACGCTCTACATATTGTACTTTTTCTAACAATAACGCTGCCCTCCCTTGTCTGTAGTCCTACCTTTCTTCTAGTTATGAGAACAATGCTACTGTGCCAGTGCAGCCTGCAGTTTTAGTCGAAACAGCAAAAGTGCTAATAGGGAGCCTAGTGGTCTATACAGTACTATATCTTATGCCTAGAAAACCACCATTGCGACTGCAAGTTTTCAGTAAAATAGTTAAAGAAGCATCACTGCTCCTCAAAGGCAGGACTATGGTCTGTGACTTCCTCATTTCACATCACTAAAAGCTTGCAATTTGCCCAACACACTTAAGAATCACTTGGGTTCTATGCCAGCTCTGATATTGAAAGTAATCCCTTTGCTGCACTACTCCACATGATAGTCCTATAATTTTAGCATTGTTATGATATTATTGCTAAGCTATGTCACACTGGCTTCCAACTTGAAGCAATTCTGCCACTACAATAACGAGTGTGTGATATTTATAATTTTAGCAGAAGTACGCAACCAGTCTGACACTTAAATTTTAAGTATTCACAAAATTGATATACCATAATGCATTTTGGTTTAGCACAGTAATAAAACAGAATTCTGAAAAGACCACACATATCATGAGAGTCCTAATATTTGTAATTTGTAGTTTTATATGAGTATCATATATTATTTTAGCTTTCATTAGTATTAGTTTTAGTGTTGCTGTAACTACAGTATGTCGCATTTAACACACTACTCTGACGCTACCAAGACGAATACATGACCATTACATAAGGCACGATCTTTGAAGTCAGACAGAGTCAAACATAAGTTTGAGTCACAGCTTCACAGCTTAATCCTTACGTAATTTTGCTCTAAGTACCTGGTAGTTGTAAGTCTCAAGTTTCTCAACTATATGATGGAGCTAATCACAGAACCCAACTCACAGTATTGTCCTGAGGTTTAAATGAGACATATCTAAATGAGAAATACTTCTAATTGCACAAGATGTGGTGAATTCAATAATTATTAGTTACTACTATTTTAATTATTTTTACTATTATGTTAATACTGCATACTCATTCTGGTAATAATACTACTACTAAGCTACTTAGAAATAATATTACTATATAATATGCCATCAACTATTTGAACCAATTTTGTAAAGCAAAGCTACCATCTTATCCTATGCTGCATTGATCTCTGCTACTTTCTTCTGTTTTAATACTATTAATGGTAATTTTAACTCTTTTCTTTTGTCCACAACTTTATACCATTCTATCCTAAATTATACCTTATCTCTAATGTTGGTAGTTCTCAGACAGTACTACTTACGATGGGCTCTCTGTGATTGAGTCATTTTGTACCGGCTGTAAACTTGACAAAAAAAGGTATTTGTATAGCTTAACCTACAGACTGTTCTATTTTAATTTTACATCCCACTTGGATGTATTAGAGGCATCTCAATCTTGATATGCCCCAAATAGATCTCTGTATTTTATCCTCCAGTCCTGCTACTCCCTCTTTTCTCATCTTGGTAAACAGCCTCACTGTCCCCACCACCATGGCCCAGTGGCATAATCCAAATGCTTATGAACCACCTTTGACTCCTCTCTTCCAATCCCCTAGGAAGTCCTGCTGACTATCCCTTCAAAACATACTCAAAACCTTTCAACAATATTTTATCTTTACCACTAACCTTAGTACAAGCCGTGAGACTCTCTTCATACAACGAATGAAGTAGCCTACTCAGAGGTCTCTGTGCTGCCCTTCACTGCCCACCTCCTACCCCTGGATCCATTCTCCTCAGAGAAGACAGGTCAAGTTGTGTCACTTTGCTTATTTTTTTCACTGGAGGTGCACTGATATCACCAACTTACTTCAAAGTGCATAAAAATATAAGTTGGCTTGATGGGTGAATAGAAAGATAGTAAACTGGGTAGCTTTGAGTCAGTTTCTTAACATGTCTGAAATGTAATCTTCTCACCTGTAAACAGGGAAATAAAAGACCTCCTTACAAGATAATTATTGGGAGTAAATGTTTTCATGTAGGTCAAGTGTAAAGATGATTCCTGGCACACAGGAAGCACACACTAATATCATTCGTTATTCAAAGTCATGGTATAGATCTTATACAATCAAAATGAATTTTACTAACAACCAGAACCAGCTCTTGTGCTTCCCGTCCAGGCTACCCACAGACACAAGTACAAGCAGAGAGGGCCTTGTCTGAACCTCTCATTGCTCCCTTTTCAAATCTCAAATAAAAATTCCCAACCATGTGGTAGACATCTTAAGTGAATGCAGACCATTGCCCCATGGAAGCATATGAAACCCATTTGGGTGAAAGCAAGTGGCACAAAGCCTGACAAACACCATGGAACCTCCCCTAATGAATTGCAGTTTGGAACTAGAACTGCTTTTGGTTTTAGAAAGAATGAAATTATTCTAAGATCTGATGATAGAAAATCAGCTGCTGTGGGGAAGGTGCAAGGTGCTGCTATTCTTGAAAGGACAAGGCCTTTGGAAGAAAATGTCTAAACACGCCAGAATTAAAGTGCAACCTTTGTTTGTAAACTCATAAGATTATGGGTTTAGAATTAATTCGAGTTGAGTCCTTTCCAGTTACCAGTAACCTAACACTTGGATCCATTATGCAATCATGACTCAGTAAGTCCTTCAGAACACCACTTTCAGACACGATGGGAATTAGACGGACTTTGTAAATATTTGAAGTTGCCAGTTTAAAATTAATTTGACTTATTTGCTTTCTGGTTGCCAGCAACTTACGAGAGTTGGAGCTTTTTCTGTAATCATACATATCATTCATGAATCTTTTAAAGAATTTATTTGGAAAAACTATAGGGTGGAACTCAGCATACCCATTGCTGAAAATGAAACATTGGTGGTAGGTGATAATAGAGAAAGGAGGAAAAAAAGATGAAATAAAATTTGCCCTTGATGTGTCAATTAAACTTCTATGTCTAAACACCATAATTCAGTTAGAGATGTAGATGCTGTATTTAGTTCTACTGTTGGACTCAATTAATTTTTGTAAACAACTTAATTGAAATATAATTCACATACCATACAATTCACCCATATAAAGTGTACAATTCAATAGTTCTTTGTATATTCACAGTGTTGTGCAATCATCACTACAATCAAATCACCCCAAAGGAAATCCCAGACTCATTAGCAGTCACTTCCATTTTCTCCTCTTTCTGACCCATCCCTAGGTTCCCACTAGTCTACTTTTTGTCTCTATATATTTGTCTTTTATGATCATCTCATATAAATGGAATCATATGTGATCTTTTGTGTCTGGCTTCTTTCACTTAGCATAAAGTTTCTGAGGTTCATTAATGTCATAGCCTGTGTCAGTACTTCTTTCCTTTCTATTGGTGAATGATATTCCAGATGTGACTTGGCCACATTTATTTATTCATCTGTTCATGGACATTTGGGTCTTTTCTGCATTTTGGCTATGATGAACAGTGCTGCTATGGACATTTGTATATAATTTTTGTGTGGACATATATTTTCATTTTTCTTGGGTAGATACTTAGGAGTGGAATTGCTAGATCATATAGTAATACCACATTTAACATTTTGAGGGACTGCCAAACTGTTTTTCAAAGTGGCTGCACTATTTTACATTCCCACCAGCATTGTATGAGTAATCCAGTTTCTCCATATCCTTGCCAATACTTCTTATTATCTTTTAAAATTATTATTGTAGCCATTCTAGTAGATGTGAAATAGTATCTCATGGTGGCTTTGATTTGCAGTTCCCTGATGGCTAATGATGTTGAGCATCTTTTCATGCGTCTATTGGCCATTTGTATATTTTCTTTGGAGAAATGTGTATTCAGATCCTTTGCTCATTTTTTAAATTGTACTATTTTTCTTTTCATTGTTGAATTGTAGCAGTACTTTATATATCCTGGGTACAAATCCCTTCTCAGATACATAATTTGCAAATATTTTCTCACAATCTCTGGGTTGTCTTGATTTTTTTTTTAATGGTAAACTATGTTGCTTCCTCTCTTAAATTTCTGGCATCTGTCTGGCTTACAAAATGCTTCCACGTTTCTCTGTGGATGCTTCCAAGAATTTCAGACCTCTTGTGTGCAGTCCATAACTGAACTTTGTATCCTCTTTTCTCTTATCCCAGATCTACTTCTTTGTAAGTCTTTTCTATTCAGCCAACTGGTCAACCAAGGCGGAAAGTAACTTCTTAAATCTTCTTTCTTATCACCCACCTCAGGTCCTCTCATGCACCAAGTAATGTTTCATTTCTGCTTGCAGCCAGGTGTTTGAAATCCTGATCATCTACTATCAAAGTCTGGATCGTGTTTTCATCATGTCTTTTCTGGACTCTTTCAAAAGCCAAATCCATGTCCTTGCCTTCCAGTTTGGCCCTTCTAAATGCAAAAACAATTATGATACTCCCATGGGATACTAATGGTTACCATCACTGTCTCTGAAATCATACTTTCTTACTTCAAATCCTGGCTCTTCCATTTAACCTCTGTTTCTCAATTTCTCATATGTAAAATAGGGAATGATAACAGTCCCTGCTTCATAGGGTTGTGTGAGAATTAAATGAATTATTATCTGTGAAATGCTATAAACAGTGGCTGGGATATAATAAGCATTCAGTAAATGTTAGCTGATCTTATTATTAAAATTAGGTGGGGTTTTTTTTTTACCATTAATTAAAACTTTTCTAACCTATGGGATAAAGTTGAAATGCATTGCTTTGGTACATAACGTGCTCCGTGATCTGCAATATAAGCTGAGAAGAAGCTACTGTGAGCATAAAATCCTTACAGGGGTTTTATGCCTTCACTTTTCAAAATGTGATACTGAGTTTAGAATTATCAGGTGTAACTTCTTTCCAGATATTGTTGCTTTAGTACCACTAGAGAACATGTATTGTGGACTTACCCCGACCAGGCAGAATGCTAAGCACTCTATGCACTGTCCACCTTAATTCTTACGTCAGCCTTATAAGGGGGTTAGTGTTGCTATGCCCAACTGCATAGCTGAGATAAATGAGATGGTAAGTCTATTTGTCCAAGATCACACAAGTAGGAAGGAGAGAAACTTGGATTTGGTCTCAAGTCTCTTGGACATCATGTTCTAAGCTCTTGGCTCTGCCTGTGGAAGTTTCTGAAGAGGTGTCCACAGACATTCTCAAAGGCAGTGTGGGAAGGAATTTCAAGTACTTGTATCATACTTGTCATTCCTGAATGGGGTATATCTTCTATCTGGGAAGTCTTTACAATGTTATCCAGACATCTGAAAATTCCTAGGACAAGGACATTTTAAATGTAGTTTCTGAAAGCTCTTGCTAAGCAGAAATATCCCTCCCTTGGGGGTAAGTGCTTTCCTTTGCTGGTTGGACTATGGCGGATTAACTCACTTGGCTGAAGCCAGTGGATCTTAGACCCAGCTTTCTTCCCAGACAGCTCCGCACACAGGGTGAAGGATCAGAGGAGAATATGAATATTTAGGGAAGTCATCTCCTTCTTTGAGAAGTAACTCAAGGTACTTGGGCATTGGTGAGTGACACAGAGCTGTCATCTTAATATGCAGAGACAGCACATTCCTAACTGTGTGCACAGGTCTTCATTATCTGAAGATAATTGATGCTGGAAAAATACTACTTAACATAAATCCATCAAAAATAGGGGCTAAATTTTGAAAATAAACTGTAAAAAAAGTTACTTGAGGCTTTGAAACAAAGATAGCAATCATGAAAAGAAGCTTATTTTATTTCATGTTTAACAAAATAGATCAAAATAGAGGGCAAGATTAAAACTCTACCCTCTTAGAAAATATATAATATGAATTGGGTATTTTTTTTCAGTTCTGACAGAATTGTATAATAGAAAAATTCAACTTTTCTTGAACTTGTGTAACACTGTCATAAAGTGTGTATCTCTTTCAAAATTATTCAAGGGTTTTACAAATTTTCTGATTTCTCTTTCTGTTTGATATTCAAATCATTCTCATTTAATGCTCCAATTACATCCTCAATGTGGTTGATTTTCTCTTTTGGTTTAACTCTGCCCAATCCTCCTTGGTCCATGGCTTTGGGTATAGCTAACTTGATTCTTCAACTTGCCAGGACTCCAAGAAATTTTGCATCCTTTGCAAAGTTTGAAATTTCATTTTGCAATCAATTTGCCTTGTATTAGCTTTATGTTGCCCAGTGTTTACATTACACAATCAACATGAGACAGACCAAGAATGATGTTGACCCATTGGGTTGGGACAGGAACTGATGTTAAACAGAGAGAGCTGTATGAGAGGGGACAATTTTAAATGGTATTTTTGTGCTATGCCTTTGCTCCGTATGCAAACTCTTAATTTTGACACCTCTCATGATGCAAATTTCCATTATTGGCATCTGATTTTCCAAATATCAGACACAAAGATCCATTCTGGGCTCAGGTACCTTGAATCCTTTAATATTATCTAGAGTTTGCTCCCATGGCTAACTCACTTTTCGGGTGTCAGTTCAATATGAGCTTCTGGAAGGGACCTCCACTGACCACTCCACTTCACCCTTTAATCACCTTTTTACACAAGCTTCTGTTTATCTCCTTAATAGCACTTAATAAAGGAGATAGAGATCTGACTTGTCTACTTTCTGATTTCTGTCTCTGAGTCCAGGACATAAGTTTCAGGAGAACAAGGACTTTGTCGATTCTCCTTTACACACAAAAAACCTGTCTTAGTCTTTGTTAGGTGGAAAGCAGCACTTTACAATGTGCAAAGAGGTATGTGGAGAGAGCTTGGAGGCACTCTGTGTGCCCAGTTTCCCCGATCTGAAGAACTTAAACCTCTTCTTGGGGCCATTGAAGGAAGCTTTGCTTCTTTCTAAGATACAGAAGCCAACTGAGACATTTTAGATTGTGGGGAAGCCTTCATGAGGAATTTTTCAGGATTAAGAATTAGATACAAAGGAAGTTATTAATTTATGTACATTCTCCCTACCTAAGGATTTTTGCCTTATTGTCAAATTAATCACTTCATTTTCCCACTGAAGGAGAAAAGAGACATGGGAAGCCAGATAAACGGTTCATTTGCTCATGAATTTTCATCAACCTTTCTCCCAGGGCTCTAAGGTTTACTTAAAAGGGCAATTTTCTCTACATTTTAAAGGCTAACTAAAATTGGGAATATCATGAGAAAAATGCTTCCTTGTAACTCACGGACCATTACTGGATGATCCAGATCAGATTCTGCTTTGGTGCCAAAGGGAGATAGTCCCCAAGTCCTTGAAACAAAGGAATGGTAAAACTAAACAAGCTACACAAAGATCAGGAATCCGTTTTCCATTGCTAAGACCTCAGAAACCTATAAAAGCCATTGTTTTATGGGAACACTTAGCAAAGTACTGCCCAAGTCCATTTTAAAGGCTTGAAATCCTTTGACATATGGCAGTCATTATGTGTGCTCAGCTGTCTATCGTGCACAACACTTTTTTCTTCCCTCCCCCAAGGAAAGCATTTCTGAGGCCCTACATTTACCATATTTAACAAGAAGCACTTAGTGGCAAGCAAGGCTCAGAAGCAGTCTCAGGAAGAACAGTCCTGGCTAAGAGCTCCAGGAGCACCAAAGCATTTTGTCTCAAGTGGAAGCCTTGAGATGAAGCTGTTCCAGATTAGAATGGGGCATACATTGCTAGTTGGGTTTTACTTTAGAAAAAGATCTAATGACTCAGATGTCCTAGGCAGCAAAATTGAGCATATTGTCTTGCTTGGCCTTTTCCCAAAGCAGGAGGATATGTTGGTGTCCTTGGGCTTTTGGGGTCTGTTGGGGTTTCCCAGAGAGCAGGTGATGGAAATGATAGAAAAACAAGTCAAGGCAAACTCTTTCAGGGTACCTCTGTGGCTCCCTTTTTTTCAGAGCATGTGCTGTATTCCTCATCACCTGCACGCTCAGGATAAGATGTTCCTGAGCTCCTTGAAGAGCAGGTAGAGACTTACCCCATAGCCCTCCTCCTCCATCCTTACTGTGGGAACAGTAGGTAAAATATATCCATATTGTATTCTTGGAAAAGTCTCTGCAAAGCTGCCTTGATGTGGTTCTTCTTACCAAAACCATCCAGACTGTCCCCAAGAAGTAAAAATAGTTGAACCCAAGTATGTAAGGCAGTGCAGTCCAGGTTCAGATCAACTATGGAAGCCATAATATGTTCTCGACATTCCTTCTTGATCTTGGCCCAAACCAGGATGAGCGAGACCTACAAGAAACAAACGATGTCCTAGTTTAGAGTTTGCCACCCGTCAATAAAATCCATCCTCCACACCAGAATGCCTGGAAAGAAATTCACATGGACATTTGCTTTCCCAAAATGTTAAGAGTTTTTATCAAAAGAGCACACAACACACTTTTATTTTCTGCTAGTGGGAGACCCTTCTTCACCCTTCCTGCAATACCAAACTGAAATCAGACTAAAAAAAGGTGGGTCCAGAGAGGGTGATTTCTAATCTTTTACTCATCGCCAGTCAAATTCAGGCTTCCAAAAGAAAAATAAGCTCAACTCCAGAAACCCTGAATTGTAGTATGTTGCTTTTTTGAAGCCTTTTGGAGAGATGGCAAAGGGGAAATTGTACTATGCAATACATGACAAAACTATGAATCCTCTTTGGGCATCCATCTTCTCAAGTCTTATGCATCACCTTAGCTGCTCACACCCAAATCTTCTCTAAAAACCAATGTCACCATTCTTCAGCCAGCTCCTCCCAACTTTCCCTCTTGAGTAGCCACTTGTCTTTTTTTTAGGTTAATTTTTACAGAAGTTAAATTGTTAAAAAATTAATTTAGCTCTTCTCTTCTTCAAATTCTTTTCTCTATACATTATCCTCACAAGCAAAGTAAATCAAACAGCAAAAACCTTAGAATTCACGGTGAAGGCAAGGCTGTGAATGCTCACAAAAAAGTATACCTATTACTCATCATTTCTTAAACACACACGCACACAGATTTAGTAGGTATGTGTTCTTTGCAGCATTATTTATCATAGTGAAACTTTAGAAACAAACTAAATACCTCTTAGTCAAATATTGTTTAAATAAATTACACAAAATCCTTATGATTGAATGTTACACAGTTGTTAAATATTGTGTTTTCAAATGATTTTCATCACTTGAGATATGTATATGGTATAATATTAAGTGGAAAAATAAAAGCAAGGTAAAAAGTATGAGTAAACATTATATTGCCAAGTATAAATAACTATAAGCATCTTTACATTGGAAGAAAAAAAAAGAAAGTATGATCCCAACATTTTAAGAGTAAGGTTATCTTTGGACTGTGGAATTATGAATACTTTTTTGATATATATATTTTTTGTAATTTCCTAGTCTTCTAATTTTTCCATCATTTTTATTGAAGAACTTCTAGGTGCTGGTGCTACAGCCATTAACAAGCTAGACACACTTAACAAGCTAGTCCATGCTCTTTGGCATTAAAGCTTTTTTTTTTTTAATACCGTAAGCTCCTTGAGAGTAGTATCTCTATCTTTCCTAATATAACATACCCCTAGTTTATCTTTTTGTTCAATATTCATTCACCTTTTTCTATTAAAACAATATCCTAATTTCTCCTTGGGAAACCACTTCTTTCCCATTGTCAGCCAAGTTGCTCATGGGGAATTGATGCAACTCTAAACTCCAGGAGCAAGCCTTGATTGGTTTAAACTATCAATCTCTCCTACTCACATAGCCATCGAAAAAGGAAAAGCATTTCACAATATGAAATTAATTTAATTAGGTATAAATAAGGTATAAGATCTTTGGTCATGGTGTTTGCCAAATCTCTTACTGGTCTTCCTATTCTCCTCTTTTCTGCCTAGAGCCATAATACCTACCGAGATTAGCATGACCTCTTTAAAACAAGAGATAAGTCTTCCACCCCAAACCCTGAGATGGTATCCTATCCCACTCAGAAGAGGATCATGGCCAGGGCCTCGCTGGAAAAGCAAGCACCTTATTGTAGACTGCAAGAGCATGGTGGAGCCCCTGCTCACCTTTCCAAATATAGCTTCCCACTGGGGCCCTGCTTGCCATAGCTGGCCCACATACCTTCTGTCTGCTCCTGTCCATCCTGAGAGCCTCTGCGCTTGCTGGGCTTTTTCTGCAGACGGTGACATGGCTGACTTCTCACCCTTGGGCTTGGATCTCTGTTCCCTCTCAGGGGCACCTTTGACCACCTTGGCTGAAGGGGTTGCTCCACACTGCCATTCTTTTCCTATCAAATCACCTCACTGTAGAGACCTTGAAGTCCCAGCCAGCACCTGGAATTGTCTGCATGTGTCGTTGTTTGTTCATTTCTGCAGGAACCTGTTCTCTTTTGTTCAGCACTGTACATACCCCAGGAGGTAGAAGTGTGCCAGCGTAGAGTTCTCAGTGGCTGTGAACTGACTGAATAAATGAACAGCCCAGCAGTATCTGTGAGCTGTATAGGGTAGAGGTTGTGAGGCACTGCCCATCTGGTTTTGATTTCTTGGCTGTGTGTTCTTAGGTGAATTGCTTCACTTCTCTGGGCTTTAACCTCCCCACCTCAAAAGTAGGATGGAGAGTGCCCACTGGGTAGGGTAATTGTGAAGATGATAAGCATGAATTAGCATAACTTGGCACCTAGTAGGAAGATAATATATCTCCCCTCCTACACGGGACCTGGAATTGCAAGGTCAGCATGGAGCTTTTCAGGTTCCTGCTGTCATGAGCTTTAAGGTCCTTGTTTGGGCACACTTGGGTTTCTGAATATGGTGCCACCAGAGGTTCCATGGCAGACCATCCCTTTTGTTCAAATCCTATGTTTTTATTTGAGAGTCCCAGGCAGCCCTGTCAATGAAAGAAAAGCTTTCTGTGAGCCACACTACATGCAAAACGAAGCTTCAAAATGAGCGATAAAGGAAAATGCATTCCCTGGCCAGCTTGGGGAAGAACACTTCAGGGCCGAGAGGTGCCTATGTTTGAGCCTTAAGGGTCCAGCCCAAGTAGAGATCATAGCCCAAGAGAACAGAACGGAGAAAGGGGAAGGAAGGCCTAAAGTTGGCCTGTCACTCCTGGATGAAAGGCTATTTTCTCTGCTGCCATGCAGCCTGTGATGGAGTCCTGGTTAGCTACAAATCAAAGCTGTAGACAGGGAAGATGACCTCACCGGAAAAGCAAATGGCAGCCCTCACTTGTGTTCGGGAATATGTGCACTAGAGAGATGATTCCAACAGCTAAGCTAACTTGGGGATGATATAAGCCCAATTAATTCTCCACTCTTCATGATGATAGAGGTAGAGTCAGCCTGGGAAAGGGAGGCAGAGGAGGGTGGCCGCTGTCTAAGACCCCTTCAGAAGATCCCATTAGCCAGCAAAATCTCTCTGTAAAGATTTCCCTGTCCCAGAGGAGCAGCCGGCTTTTGTGAACCTGACCAGTAGTTACTGCAACAAAACGCTAGGTCATACAACAAGGCACATTGTCCTAGGAGTTTGCTGCTTTGGAAAGAGAATGATGACTTCGAACAATGGGTGAGACTTAGGTTTACAGTATACTCAGAGACATTTCTTGAGGGCTCCCGGCCTTAGCTCTGAACATCCATGTGATGCATTCATGGCTACTCTCCAGTCTCTGAGACTTGAAGCTACCTGACTGCATAAGAAGCTGGCAAAACAACAGAACTGGGCACTATCATCATGATACTTAGCTTTTTACAGTTCACAAAGTATTTCCACATTCATGATCTCATTTGTCTCTACTCTGTGAGGTAGGCTGGGTGAGTATTCCCATCTCCCTCCCCTCAGAGATTAGGAAATTGAGGCTTGGAGAGGCTAAGCTACTTGTCCCAGACCAGGTAATGGGAGTGCTGGGATTTACAGCCAGAGCTATGACCAGAGCCCATGCCTACTGAACCACATGTGATATATCTGTTGACGAGGTTTATGCCTTAAAATTATTTTTAAAGAATTGAATCCTGACTATCATCTGAGATCCCAGATATGAAAATTATGAAAGCAAGCATCCTGGTTTAAGAATCAAATGTCAGTTCCCTGGAGCAAGCCAGTTGACAACTTGAGGGCCATCAGTTGCCCTATACCCTTGGCTCACCAAAAGCAGCCTCAGCATGACCACTGCCTAGAAATTTAAAAGGAGGAAGATGAGCTCTTCTAGAAATATGGAAATCCAGTGGGAGACAATCAGCTAGGTGTGCTCTTCCCCTTACACCCCTTTGTTGCTGGAACTACCCACCCTTCAGTATGTCAGCAGGAACCCCCCAGGCAGTACATTCAACACATTAATTATCATATGGGAAAGATGCATGTTTGATAAAACCGGCAGGTTCTTTAACTTCTATGACTCTTACAACTTCCTAAAGACCCCCAGGCTCTTTGTTGAACTGAAGAACCAAATTAGGCTTAATATGATTTAATGTAAAGGTCTGAATTATGCCTTGCATATACTTTCTGGGAGATGAAAGGACCAATATGCTTATAAAGTTCTATTACTCTTTATAAAAGACTTTTAAAATGTTGGAAGTACCTCCTGGCTAGGGAAAGGATTAGATGCCCGGCTTTCAGTTCGTTACTCCTAATATAAACACACGGTATCCCCAGTGCTCAGCATCACTTGACTGTCTTTATACAAACTAAACAGATGGAGGGCCTTGGGCCTTTGTCTCTGAAGTCAGTTTAATGACTAGGTCAAAGTGAGATGTTTTGTCTGATTAAAGGCTCCGCTCTTCAAAGCCATACCTTCTTCCATTTGGGAAATGACAGTGTTTATGGTGCCTGTGCCCAGTTGGTGAATGGACAGAGTAGGTAGTAAACAAATCTCTCTTTGTGCCGAAAAATACCAGTGCTGGTAAAAAAGAGGAGGCCCACGTGGTCCATGTGCTGGCACATTATGCAAACCCAATGGCATGTAGATCCTTTTGGGATGCTATCTGTCAGATACGGGCATCAGATGCCTTGGTGAAGATAAGTGTAAAGGCATGCTGCTTGCAATTAAAAAAATATTTCTTATTTCTAAAAGTGACATATTTGTTACAGAAATTTGGAAAATATAGAAGAGAAAAAAAAATCACCCCCATGATCTTGCAGTCCAGAGATCAACACTATTATCATCTTGTTACCTATGTTGCCATTATTCTCCAAATACTTAATACAAAGTTTTTTTTCTTTGAGATCCTGCAGATTTGGGGGCTTTCTTTTTTTCACTCATCAATATATTGTGAACATTTTTCTAAATCAATGAATATAGATCTCTTTCATCACCTTTGATAATTGTATCTATCATGTGAATGTACCATTTATCATGACTTAACCAATGTGCAATTGGTAGACTTTTAAGTTATTTTCAATTTTTCGGTATTATGAAGGGCTGAGATAAGGAAAGTAAAGTTTCCCTGCGGGAATCTTTTCTGATTATTTTCTCAGGATAAATTCCTGCAGGATTATAGGCTCAAAGGGAATGCACATTTTTTATCTTGACATTTACTGTTAAATCACCCCTCACAGTTTGTACCAGGAAAATATTTGTGGGTTCATTCCTTTGTATTCATGCAAGATATCATTTTAGCATATTTTTCTCAATTTCAGAGGCAAAAAAAATGACTACACATTGTCTTTCTGATTAGCTCACTGGCGTCCATGTGGAGATGAACATGTTTTGACTACGTGTGCTGGCCATCAATAGCCCCCCTTTATTGTAAATTTTGTTTTCAAGTTTTTTCTTCACTTCTTATTGGTTAAAGAACTTACTGCTTGGAAAGTTATAATCTTCACCTTTCACATGTGTTTGTCATTGTCATTTACTTCTGCTTATAGTGTTGTGTTTTTTTGTTGTTTTGTTCTATTTTGTTTTTACTCAGTACATATACATATCTTTTTATAACTCAACATTTCTCTGTGGTTTCTATATTTGTCTCTATGCTGAGGAAAGCCTCCAGTTCTGAGGTTAGAGGGTCATCGTTATCTCTTCCATCTTTGAAAATAGTTTATTTTTATCCTTCAGTTCACTTGGGTCTTTTTTTGCCATTAATATTTTTTAAAGTGCAAATATGGCAAGATACTTCGAATTTCCATAGAATTTCAAGGTCCAAAAGGCAAGACAGAGTCCAGTCATTTCATTCTCTGGCAGCAGAAAGGGAAGATAGCATGACCCAGAATGGGAAAGAGGTCAGGCTGACTATGCCTCTCCTACTGTACTAAGGTTTTGTGCTCTTCATGAATTAAATTTTAATCAACTCTTCATGCTAAGAATCACTTTAACATTGGTGACTGACTCATTTAGATCCATCAGCAGGAAATGGTGCCCAGTGTGAACATGAGGAGCCAAGAATTATAGTGCTCAAATTCCCTTCATACCTCTGAGCAGCTCAGGCCATCTCCTTGAGACACCAAGAGTTCAAAACAGGTCAAGGAGAAAGCTGTGTGTTTGTGGAAAAGGCAGACCTACATAGACACATGGTGAGGCAAAGTCAGTGAGGACATCCTGAGAGAATGGGACTTGAGCTGAACTTAGACAATTGGGTGGATTTAATTAGGTGGAACAAAGGGAGAAGGAAAGCAAGATGGGGGGGCCAGAGTGAGCAGACATGTGGGGAAGAAAAGGGGGCCTGGCCACACAGGCAGTTTTTATTATACAGTCTGTTATTATGCAGACACTTTACATTTCACCAAGTGCTTAGATACATGTCACTGCTTCTCATCTCTGAACCTCATTTCATCATATCTAAAATGGATGTTTTATATCCATCTAAACAATACTGCATTTCCTTTACAATTTTCAACTAGCACTACTTAGTTGAAAAAGTGCATTTATTGCCTTAAGTAATGGAAAAGTTCACATACAGCCTTCAGGTGTTGCTTAATACAGGAATTTAAATGATGTCAGTGGGACCTGGTGCCATCCATTTTCAAGTTCTCTGTCATCTCCACCATGACAGGGTCCATATGATCACAAGATGGCAGACAGCAGCTCCCCACCTACATCCGTTTGAGTCCAAGTCCAGGATTCACTCTGATTATACTTGGTCACAAGCCTGTCTATGAAGAAGTCACTTTAGAGTGTGGTCAGGCTGATGGGATTTTCTGATTGGCCAGGCCTGAACCATATGTTCTGTTCCTGGAGCCATGGATGGAGGCCAACCTGAAACCCATAGCCTGAGTGTCAGGGAGTAGTGTTTCTCCCAAGGAAACATGGGGCACTGTTCCCTAGAGAAGAGGGAATTGATGCTGGTCAGGCTAAAACAACAGTCCTTTAGACTGAGAACTTTAATGTTTTATGATTCTGTAAATTAACCTTTGGAAGTTGATGGATTAGGCATCAACCATCCCCATGTTACAGTTGACAACACGGAGGCTCAGAGAGATTAAGTAACTTTCCCCAAGGTCTCCCAGCTGGTAAAAGGTATGGCCACAACTCACACTTAGTCTTTTGACTCCAAAGCCAAACCTCAGTGAAAGAATATTTCAGTCAAGGCAGCTTTATGATCAAGCCTGGCCAGGCAGCTGCTCTGTCAACTTCTGACTGGCCAGCCAGGCCACACTGTGGCCATCCTCGCCTTGTCTGCCACTGACTTCATCCTGTGAACAGGCTGAGTGAGAAGTCAGCTCTGTGCCTGCCATGGGTTGGTAGGGATTAATGACCCTGAGAAACTGACCTGACAGGTGTGAAAGGGAAATTTCTGAATGTAAACTGCCCCTGCCACATGCAATCATTCGTGAGTCAAAAAGAAGAAAGAGATGACAAATTGGCCATTTTCTGCCCCCTGTGACACAAAGGTAATAAATCTGGTTTATCTCCTAGCTGGTGTTGCCTACTAAAAACAAAATGAAGCGTTTAAAGGGCTTGTGTAATGGTTGTTAGGCCAGCAGAGGTTCAAATGTCTTATCTCTCATAAAGATCCAATACCAACTCACAAATGAGGCTAATATGAAAATGCCCGCCCTGAACAGCGGGCCTTCTTACCAAATACATAACCTTTGAAGTGCTGTCATGGCAGCAGGGGGCAGTGGCCGAGAGCACCGATTTTACAATCCAGCAGATTGCAGACCTGTGACTTACCAGCTCTGTAATCTCCCTGGGCCTCAGTTTTGTCCTCTGAAAAATGGGAACACATGATGGTACCTTCCTCACATGGTTGGCCACACATCCATTTTTATTTTTCACTCCATTGATATTTATTATACATTTAGCATGTCATGCGCTGATTTAGAAGGGGATATAGTGTGGGCTACACAGTCCAGCTGCTGCCTTCTTAATCCTTGTGGCTTATTAAAAATGCTATTGATGCATAAAGGTGGTGCTGAAAATGTATATTAATCAATAAAACCTCCATATAAATCTAAAATTTATAATAGTGATTAAGTGCTACAAAGGACGGATAAGTGGTGATATGAGAGTGGACAATAGAGAAATCTGACCCAGTCCTGGTATGAGTGGGAATTAGCCAGACAAGATTAATTCCCATTCATTTTAGGAATTGGGAATTAATCTGTCAAAATGTAAATGGATTGTACCTTTCCTGTGTCCTTGTCCTTTGCAGTGTCCTGGTCAGTGGAAAGGGGCAAGCAAGATGAATAACTAAAATATGTAATGAATGAAAAAAAAAACTATTATTATTTCCAGATAAAATATGTATACATGTATAGAATCCGATAGAACCTGCAAACCATTAGAATGAATTTATCAATATTACTAGATACAAGGATAATATGAAAGAGAAATGTTGTTTTTTCTATCTAAAATTATTGAAATACTGAAAACATAATTTAAAACTTTTTAAAAGTAATTTTAAAAATTACAAAAAAGAATTTAAAACTTTAGAAAAAATTTTAACACTTTATATTTGTAGTGGCATTAAGTAACGTCCGATAACCAGGGGAAATAAACAATGGGCAAGACATCCACGTGGAAAATTGTAAAATATTATGGAAGTTAAAGGAGATCTAAATAACTTGAGGGATACATGTTTTGTAGATCAGAAGGCCCAATATTTACAGAGGTTGATATTAATGATCTATATAGTCAGTGCAGCCCTGATCAAAATTCATTGCCAGTGTTCTAAGCCAAGTATTCTGTTTTATAAATATACCACCAACTATTTATACATCTTAGTGGTTTAGACAGTTGGATTATTTTCAGATATCTTTGCCTCCATTTTCTTTCATAAGCCTGAATGAACATATGTTCAAATGCTTCAGTGCAGATAGGTATGAGAGATCATACCGGTTCAGAAGGTACAGAGTTTTCTGCCTCCATAACCGTGACTTTGGTTCAGCATGGGATGGTTCTTTATCCCACCAACAGGATGGTACCACCATTCTGTTTGAAGAAACCTTTGCCATGTCCCAGGTATAAATCAAAACATACACCTTGAACTTTTGAGTGATGTCTTTTGGGGACTGGGCAATTGCTAATGCCATGGGACAGAAACAGATACAGACCATACAGCATAACATAACAACATACAACATAGCAACACCATACAACAAAACCATTCTTTTTGTCTGCATATGAATAAAGCTCCAAATTAACCCACCCTAGATGTTTACTGAAGTGGCTTCTAAGTCTTTGTACCACCAGCCCCCACATAAAGATTGTCACATGGTATATGCTTGATAAATATTTGTTGAATTAAAGACCCCTGGAGTTTTTCCCCAGTTTTGATTGCAACTGTCTCTTGATACACCCCAGAATTTTCTTCAATTCTAAATAGTGGGGTTTTTTTACTTTCTCTTTCTTCTTTTTCTTATTTACACAACAGGTTCTTATTAGTCATCAATTTTATACACATCAGTGTATACATGTCAATCCCAATCGCCCAATTCAGCACACCACCATCCCCACCCTCCCAGGATTTTCCCCCCTTGGTGTCCATACATTTGTTCTCTACATCTGTGTCTCAACTTCTGCCCTGCAAACTGGTTCATCTGTACCATTTTTCTAGGTTCCACATACATGCGTTAATATACGATATTTGTTTTTCTCTTTCTGACTTACTTCACTCTGTATGACAGTCTCTAGATCCATCCATGTCTCAACAAGTGACTCAATTTCTGTTCCTTTTATAGCTGAGTAATATTCCATTGTATATATGTACCACAACTTATTTATCCATTCTTCTGTCGATGGGCAATTAGGTTGCTTCCATGACCTGGCTATTGTAAACAGTGCTGCAATGAACATTGGGGTGCATGTGTCTTTTTGACTTATGGTTTTCTCTGGGTATATGCCCAGTAGTGGGATTGCTGGATCATATGCTAATTCTATTTTTAGTTTTTTAAAGAACCTCCATACTGTTCTCCATAGTGGCTGTATCAATTTACATTCCCACCAACAGTGCAAGAGGGTTCCCTTTTCTCCACACCCTCTCCAGCATTTGTTGTTTGTAGATTTTCTGATGATGTCCACTCTAACTGGTGTGAGGTGATACCTCATTGTAGTTTTGATTTGCATTTCTCTAATTATTAGTGATGTTGAGCATCTTTTTATGTGCTTCTTGGCCATCTGTATGTCTTCTTTGGAGAAATGTCTATTTAGGTCTCTTCTGCCCATTTTTGGATTGGGTTGTTTGTTTCTTTAATGTTGAGCTGCATGAGCTGTTTATATATTTTGGAAATTAATACTTTGTCCCTTGATTCATTTGCAAATATTTTCTCCCATTCTGAGGGTTGTCTTTTTGTCTTGTTTATGGTTTCCTTTGCTGTGCAAAAGCTTTGAAGTTTCATTAGGTCCCATTTGTTTATTTTTGTTTTTATTTCCAGTACTCTAGGAGGTGGATCAAAAAATATCTTTCTGTGATTTATGTCAAAGAGTGTTCTTCCTATGTTTTCCTCTAAGAGTTTTATAGTGTCTGGTGTTACATTTAGGTCTCAAACCCATTTTGAGTTTATTTTTGTGTATGGTGTTAGGGAGTGTTCTAATTTCATACTTTTACATGTAGCTGTCCAGTTTTCCCAGCACCACTTATTAAAGAGACTGACTGTCTTTTCTCCATTTTATATCTTTTCCTCCTTTGTCATAGATTAGTTGACCATAGTGCGTGGGTTTATCTCTGAGCTTTCTATCTTGTTCCATTGATCAGTGTTTCTGTTTTTTTGTCTTGATTACTGTAGCTTTGTAGTATAGTCTGAAGTCAGGAAGTCTGATTCCTCCAGCTCCGTTTTTTTCCCTCAAGACTGCTTTGGCTATTCAGGGTCTTTTGTGTCTCCATACAAATTTTAAGATTATTTGTTCTAGTTCCGTAAAAAATGCCATTGGTAGTTTGAGAGGGATTGCATTGAATCTGTAGATTGCTTTGGGTAGTATAGTCCTTTTCACAATGTTGATTCTTCCAATCCAAGAACATGGTATATCTCTCCATCTGTTGGTATCTTTAATTTCTTTCATCAGTGTCTTACAGTTTTCTGCATACAGGTCTTTTGTCTCCCTAAGTAGGTTTATTCCTAGGTATTTTATTCTTTTTGTTGCAGTGGTAAATGGGAGTGTTTCCTTAACTTCTCTTTCAGATTTTTCATCATTAGTGTACAGGAATGCAAGAGATTTCTGTGCATTAATTTTGTATCCTGCAACTTTCTCAAATGCAGTGATTAGCTCTAGCAGTTTTCTGGTGGCATTTTTAGGATTCTCTATGTATAGTATCACGTCATCTGCAAACAGGGACAGTTTTACTTCTTTTCCGATTTGTATTGCTTTTTTCTTTTTCTTCTCTGATTGCTGTGGCTAGGACTTCCAAGACTATGTTGAATAATAGTGGTGAGAGTGGACATCCTTGTCCTGTTCCTGATCTTAGAGGAAATGCTTTCAGTTTTTCACCATTGAGAATGATGTTTGCTGTGGGTTTGTCATATATGGCCTTTATTATGTTGAGGTAGGTTCCCTCTCTGCCCACTTTCTGGAGAGTTTTTCTCATAAATGGATGTTGAATTTTGTCAAAAGCTTTTTCTGCATCTATTGATATGATCATATGGTTTTTATTCTTCAGTTTGTTAATGTGGTGTATCATGTTAATTGGTTTGCGTATATTGAAGAATCCTTGCATCCCTGGGATAAATCCCACTTGATCATGGTGTATGATCATTTTAATATGTTGTTGGATTCTGTTTGCCAGTATTTTGTTGAGGATTTTTGCATCTGTATTCATCAGTGATATTGGTCTGTCATTTTCTTTTTTTTTTAGTATCTTTGTCTGGTTTGGGTATCAGGGTGATGGTGGCCTAATAGCATGAGTTTGGGAGTGTTCCTTCCTCTGCAATTTTTTGGAAGAGTTTGAGAAGGATGGGTGTTAGCTCCTCTCTAAATGTTTGATAGAATTCACCTGTGAAGCCATCTGGTCCTGGACTTTTGTTTGTTGGAAGATTTTTAATCACAGTTTCAATTTCATTACTTGTGATTGGTCTGTTCATATTTTCTATTTCTTCCTGGTTCAGTCTTGGAAGGTTATACCTTTCTAAGAATTTGTCCATTTCTTTCAGGTTTTCCATTTTATTGGCATATAGTTGCTTGCAATAGTCTCTTAGGATGCTTTGTATTTCTGTGGTGTCTGTTGTAACTTCTCCTTTTTCATTTCTAATTTTATTGATTTGAGTCCTTTCCCTCTTTTTCTTGATGAGTCTGGCTAATGGTTTATCAATTTTGTTTATCTTCTCAAAGAACCAGCTTTTAGTTTTATTGATCTTTGCTATTGTTTTCTTTGTTTCTGTTTCATTTATTTCTGCTTTGATCTTTATGATTTCTTTCCTTCTGCTAACTTTGGGTTTTGTTTGTTCTTCTTTCTCTAGTTCCTTTAAGTGTACCATTAGGTTTTTTATTTGAGATATTTCTTGTTTCTTGAGGTAGGCTTGTATAGCTATAAACTTCCCTCTTAGAACTACTTTTGCTGTATCCCATAGGTTTTGGATCGTCATGTTTCATTGTCATTTGTCTGTAGGTATTTTTTGATTTCCTCTTTGATTTCTTCAGTGATGTCTTGGTTATTTAGTAATGTATTTTTTAGCCTCCATGTGTTTGCGTTTTTTATGTTTCTTTCCCTGTAATTCATTTCTAATCTCATAGGGTTTTGGTCAGAAAAGATGCTTGATATGATTTCAATTTTCTTAAATTTACTGAGGCTTGATTTGTGACCCAAGATGTGATCTATCCTGGAGAATGTTCCATGCGTACTTGAGAAGAAAGTGTAATGTGCTGTTTTTGGATGGAATGTCCTATAAATATCAATTAAATCTATCTGGTCTGTTGTGTCATTTAAAGCTTCTGTTTCCTTATTTACTTTCATTTTGGATGATTTGTCCATTGGTGTAAGTGAGGTGTTAAAGTCCCCCACTATTATTGTGTTATTGTCAGTTTCCTCTTTTAGAGCTGTTAGCAGTTGCCTTATGCATTGAGGTGCTCCTGTGTTGGGTGCATATATATTTATAATTGTTATATCTTCTTCTTGGATTGATCCCTTGATCATTATGTAGTGTCCTTCCTTGTCTCTTGTAACATTATTTATTTTAAAGTCTATTTTATCTGATATGAGTATAGCTACTCCAGCTTTCTTTTGATTTCCATTTGCATGGAATATCTTTTTCCATTGCCTCACTTTCAGTCTGTATGTGTCCCTAGGTCTGAAGTGGGTCTCTTGTAGACAGCATATATATGGGTGTTGTTTTTGTGTCCATTCAGCAAGCCTGTGTCTTTTGGTTGGAGCATTTAATCCATTCATGTTTAAGGTAATTATTGATATGTATGTTCTTCTGACCTTTTCTTAATCGTTTTGAGTTTGTTTTTGTAGGTCCTTTTCTTCTCTCGTGTTTGCCACTTAGAGAAGTTCCATTAGCATTTGTTGTAGAGCTGGTTTGGTGGTGCTGAATTCTCTTAGCTTTTGCTTGTCTGTAAAGCTTTTGGTTTCTCCATCAAATCTAAATGAAATCTTGCCGGGTAGAGTAATCTTGGTTGTAGGTTCTTCCCTTTTATCACTTTAAGTATATCATGCCACTCCCTTCTGGCTTGTAGAGTTTCTGCTGATAAATCCACTGTTAACCTTATGCGAGTTCCCTTGTGTGTTATTTGTCATTTTTCCCTTGCTGCTTTCAATAATTTTTTTTTGTCTTTAATTTTTGCCAATTTGATTACTATGTGTCTTGGCATGTTTCTCCTTGGGTTTATCCTATATGAGACTCGCTGCTCTTCCTGGACTTGGGTGGCTATTTCCTTTCCCATGTTAGGGAAGTTTTCGACTATAATCTCCTCAAATATTTTATCTAGTCCTTTCTCTCTCTCTTCTCCTTCTGGGACCCCTATAATGCAAATGTTGGTGCATTTAATGTTGTCCCAGAGGTCTCTTAGGCTGTCTTCATTTCTTTTCATTCTTTTTTCTCTATTCTGTTCCATGGCAGTGAATTCCACCGCTTTGTCTTCCAGGTTACTTATCCATTCTTCTGCCTCAGTTATTCTGCTATTGATTCTTTCTAGTGTAGTTTTCATTTCAGTTATTGTATTGTTCATCTCTGTTTGTTTGTTCTTTAATTCTTCTAGGTCTTTGTTAAACATTTCTTGCATCTTCTTGATGTTTGCCTCCATTCTTTTTCTGAGGTCCTGGATCATCTTCACTATCATTATTCTGAATTCTTTTTCTGGAAAGTTGCCTATCTCCACTTCATTTAGTTGTTTTTCTGGATTTTTATCTTGTTCCTTCATCTGGTACATAGCCCTCTGCCTTTTCATCTTGTCTGTCTTTCTGTGAATGTGGTTTTTGTTCCACAGGCTGCAGGATTGTCGTTCTTCTTGCTTCTGCTGTCTGCCCTCTGGTGGATGAGGCTATCTAAGAGGCTTGTGTAAGTTTCCTGATGGGAGGGACTGGTGGTGGGTAGAGCTGACTGTTGCTCTGGTGGGCAGAGCTCAGTAAACTTTAATCTGCTTGACTGTTGATGGGTGGGGCTGGGTTACCTCCCTGTTGGTTGTTTGGCCTGAGGCAACCCAACACTGGAGCCTACCTGGTCTCTTTGGTGGGGCTAATGACAGTCTCTGGGAGGGCTCACACCAAGAATTACTTCCCAGAACTTCTGCTGCCAGTGTCCTTGTCCTCACAGTGAGCCACAGCCACCCCCTGCCTCTGCGGGAGACCCTCCAACACTAACAGGTAGGTCTGGTTCAGTCTCCCCTGGGGTCACTGCTCCTTCCCCTGGGTCCCAATGCACACACTACTTTTTGTGTGCCCTCCAAGAGTGGTGTCTCTGTTTCCCCCAGTCCTGTCAAAGTCCTACAATCAATTCCCACTAGGCTTCAAAGTCCGATTCTCTAGGAATTCCTCCTCCGGTTGCCGGATCCCCATGTTGGTAAGCCTGACATGGGGCTCCGAACCTTCACTCCACTGGGTGGACTTCTGTGGTATAAGTGTTCTCCAGTATGTGAGTCACCCACCCAGCAGTTAAAGGATTTGATTTTACTGTAGTTGCACCCCTCCTACCGTCTCATTGTGGCGTCTCCTTTGTCTTTGGATGTGGGTTATCTTTTTAGGTGAGTTCCAGTGTCTTCCTGTCGATGATTGTCCAGCAGCTAGTTGTGATTCTGGTGTTCTCGCAAGAGGGAGTGAGAGCACGTCCTTCTCCTCTGCTGTCTTGGTTCCTCTCCTCTTTCTTTTTTTTAAAATTGAAATATAGTTGATTTACAATGTTGTGCTAATTTCTGCTGTACAGCAAAGTGACTCAGTTATACACATATTACATTCTTTTTAAATATTCTTTTCCAGTATGGTTTATCCCAGGAGACTGGATATAGTTCTCTGTGCTATACAGTAGGACCTTGTTGTTTATCCTTTCTAAATGTAATAGTTTGCATCTACTAACCCCAAACTCCCAGTCCATCCCTCTCCCTCTCCCTCTCCCTCTCCCCCATGGCAACCACAAGTCTGTTCTCTATGTCTGTGAGTCTGCTTCTGTTTTGTAGATATGTTCATTTGTACCCTATTTTAGATTCCACATATAAGTGATATCATATGGTATTTGTCTTTCTCTTTCTGACTTACTTCACTTAGTATGATAATCTCTAGTTACATCCATGTTGCTGCAAATGGCATTATTTTGTTCTTTTTTGTGGCTGAGTAGTACTCCATTGTATATATGTACCACATCTTCTTTATCTATTCATCTGTCACTGGACGTTTAGGTTGTTTCCATGTTTTGGCTATTGTGAATAGTGCTGCTGTGAACATAGGGGTGCATGTATCTTTTTTTATTTTATTTTATTTACTTATTTATTTTATACACATGTATCTTTTTGAATTATAGTTTTGTCCAGGTATATGCCCAGGAGTGGGATTGCTAGATCACATGGTAGTTCTGTTTTTAGTTTTCTGAGGAACCTCCATACTGTTTTCCATAGTGGCTGCACCAACTTACATTTCCACCAACAGTATAGGAGAGCTCCCTTTTCTCCACACCCTCTCCAGCATTTCTAACTAGTGGTTTTGATCTTTCTTAGACGAGGGATCTTACTGAGAGTCTGATGAAAGCCATGTACTGTCTCCCCAGAGAATAAACACATTTGTACAAGTGCATATTCTTATCGTGTTCTCTAAACATGAACCCAGGAAATCCTTGGACCTCAGGTGAAGAACTTCTGTCAGTCCTAGGATAACATAACTTCTGATTGGCACTGACAGTCTAGAGGCAAGTTTTGAGAGGGGGTCTAGGGCTGATGCATTTCTAGAAAGGAGAGCACCATGTGCCCTGGAGGGGGCTGTGGCAGACCAATGCCAGGTGTTTGCCATCCTTTTCTACATTTACAGGTCTATTTTCCAAACATACTTTGTATCCCCCATCTCTATACCTTCCCTCCAGCCGCTGACTTTACCCGGAATGCCATGGGCTTTCATGGGAGGCAGTAGAGATCTCAGAGTAGGAGATAAGAACGCAGGCTCCAGAGCCCAGTGCTGGCTTTCAATTTAATTTATGCCTACTCATGCCTTGACCCATCATTGGGGCAGAACTTCTTTCAACAGAGTCGGGGTGGAGGCAGCAACTGTGAGAATAACACAAAAGGGTTTAATTAAGTTCTCCCAGGACACAGTGTCTCTGAGAGCTGATGAAGGGGAAGGGACCTCACCTGGCTGTTTTCTTTCCTGGGTGCTCACAACCTTCATAATATCGTTTAAAGTTAAAACAAAATACAGAAGCTTAGTTAATTTATGTCCACTTCCGACACTCTGTTTAATACATTAACTGTTTCCTTAACTTATTGGGTGATTTTGAAGCCTGGTCAAAGAGTTTGTTGTCCGGATGACATTTCAGCTTTTTATTACCAGTTTTACTTTGAAAAAAGGAAGAAAAAAATTGCAATATTAAACTGATCACAGATGAAAACTTTTATTAGTGGAAAAGGGTTAAAGAAACCACATAAGCATCTTCTCAACTTTTCGGTACTCAGGGACCGGTGCCCATTTCAAACGTTAATTATATAAGAACAGTTGGATCAAAGTTGCTCTAAATGAGCCTTGAAGTTCATTACAGTCTATGAAATTTAAAGTCCTGAGAAATAGTTGTGCATAAGTTCTCTACCCAATGCAATAGACAAAATTTCATGAGCATATGGCTCAGAGTTAGCTGGTTTAGTATCTTTAGCTGAGAAGGGTGATAGCCATCAAGATTAAGGAGAGGGTAAAGAGCCATTTCTATGAGTTTCAGGAAGGAAGGAGGGCAGGGAAGTCAGGAATATATGAGAACAATATGACTGCCTTAATCATACAGGTTAATCCATGGAAGGTCCAGATTCAGTTGTAATGCCTTGTGAATTGCTGTTGTTTCAATAACAACTAAATACAACACTAATTCCATGATCTTGAGAAAATCACTTCACCTCTTCATTACTTTCACTCCCCCTTAGGCAAACGGGACGCAGTTGTGGTACACATACTTCATAGGACTGCTATGAAAAACGGAAACATGAATGTAACATGTATATGTATAGGAAGGGCAGGTCACAAGCTCTCCCTAACAGGAGCTCCTTTTATTCTTATTGAAAATAATAGAAGTGGCCTACAAGTTAAGAAGACTTAAAACTTAATTATATATGACACATACCCGATTCAGATCCAAATTAGATCAGCATATGCCAGACACTACTGAAGGTGTCTCATTTGTTCATTCCTAAAGCATGCTCTTTCTATATCAGGTAGCAAGTAAAAGTTCATACAAAAGAGATTGTTCAGATTAGAGTCAGGCCCAGAGCAGATGGCTACATGCAAGTCACGTCATTGGGGAAGAGTGTGCTCTCACTAAGCAGTAGTGATTGATCTGTCCCATGGAAATAGGTAGGTTGGGTCCAATGACGCTACACAATGCAGAAGCTCAGTTGATTAATGATCTACCAAAAACCATGAAAGGACCAATGATTAATCTTTATTGTTTTCATTGACGATAAGAACATTGCCAATTCAGTTGGAAAAGATTACTGCAAAGGGGTGTGAAACCTTGAAACAGAGACAAATGCTACATGCCCAGAAGCTAGTTTCCTTCAGCAAAAGGAAGATATTCATCATAGGATTACCGTCACCAAAAGAGAAAGACTCCAAAATAAAGGTAAAGAGAAAACTAGCTTTCTCACAAGTGTATAAAGCCATGCCTAAACGGACAATGGAGGCAACACTGTTCACTGAAAAGAGAGGTCCCAGAATTAATGAGAGACTCAGTGAGGGCCATTGGGTCAAAAATGACACAGGGGACCATGGCAGTTAATCGCCATTAACAATGCCTGAGGAAGCAGCCCTGGAATTATCAAGATACAAACCAAGAGGAAACCTGAAATAGCACTATTCAGGTCCAGGCATAGGGACATCACAAAAAACTCGGGGAATGTGATAAAATAACCTTCTTTACTGTGCTAAGGGCAAGAGTCAGAGGCAGTCTAGATTTCAAATCTGGAAAATAAATATTACTTGAGAGCTAATGGTTGAGCCAGCTGGCTAGAAGACAAGACCAGATTTAGGGATGCTCACTTCTTCCCAGCTGGAGAAGACCAAAGCCTATTCGCTGCTTGTTAAGACATGTGACTATGAAACAGTGAACATCTAGTGTAAGGTCAGTGTTGTACTGGGGTCTAGGTACCAGCTCTGAGGAAAGGCAGTGCAAGTCAGCAAACACATCTGAAATCCTTGACAAGTTTATGGATTACCTTTCTAATTGAGCCATGGATTCTTAGGAAAAACAATTCTTACTGGAGTATTCAGGTAGACTCAGGACTACGCAGTTACCTGGGGATGGGGGCAAAAATTTCTTCAAAGCTGTAGGGTTATAAATTAAGTGTTTTCTTTCATGGAAGATATAGGCAAGTTAGATCCTCATTAACAAGCAATAACTTAAGCAAAAATTTAAAAAAAAATCTGCATTTATATATTTTTATACATCCCCTCTCCCTGATCCTTTTTTTAAATTTAATTTTATTTATTTTTTATGCAGCAGGTTCTTATTAGTTATCCTTTTGTGTGTGTGTGTGCGTGTGCGTGTGTGTGTGTGTGTGTGTGTGTGTGTGTGTTACGCGGGCCTCTCACTGTTGTGGCCTCTCCCGTTGCGGAGCACAGGCTCCGAACACACAGGCTCACCGGCCATGGCTCACGGGCCCAGCCGCTCCGCGGCATGTGGGATCTTCCCGGACCAGGGCACAAACCCGTGTCCCCTGCATTGGCAGGCGGACTCTCAACCACTGTGCCACCAGGGAAGCCCTAGTTATCCATTTTATGCATATTAGTGTATACATGTCAATCCCAATCTCCCAATTCACCCCACCACCACCCCCGCCACTTTCCCCTCTTGGTCCCTGATTTTTAATTTGGCTTTGGGACTCAAAAAATTTGCCACTCATGTTGAAGATCTTGGAAACAGCATCTATTGCCAAATTGAACATGAGGATATAGGCAAAGTGCACCAATCTTTATGTTTGCAATTTCATTTGAAAATCTGGGTACTTAAAATTATACTCAGTATTTCCTCACAAATTCATATTGTTGCTGTATCTAAAATGAATTGTAAAGAACAAACATCAAGGCAATGAAGAGTTTTGTTCATTAAACTTGGATGCATTACATTTAATATATATAATGTGGGCTGAAGATGAAGAACTCAGAGTCCAAATGTCTGGGGTGGCTTCCCTGGCAGAACGGTTGGTTAGCTAATGGGACAGGAATGGAAGCTTCTTTCACAGCCTCATCCTCATCAGTACCAGCTAACTCCTTTCTCAGCTAGTGTCTATCAGAGTTGTCTGGTGAGTATTCCTGACATCTTCTTTATTAATTTCCAAGACATTTTCTTGGAAACATAAGGAAAGAAATTTCAGGAGTATGATTCCCTTAAAGAAATGTTTTATTTTTATCCTTGAGAAAAGGTTTCTGAATATCCTCTGTGTATGCAAAAATGTTTCAAGTTACTATTGACAAAATTAGGTACTTTTATTTTCTTTGCTTTTTCTTTGCTATACTACAAATGTTTGTATGTAGATGAGAATGCTGTGAGTTGAAATAACAACAGGATTGGCACAGCCAGGGTCATGGGGGTGTAGTAGAAGATGGGTCAGGGACTAGGTCATTCAGGGTCTCAAGGGCACATGAGAAGCCGTCAAGACTTAATCCAACTTATGTTTTAAAAAGATGGCTCAGGGGTCAAGACACATAAGAGGCTCTTAACCCTGGAGAGATTTCTTAAAATACCGATGCCTGGGCCCTACCCTAGACCAATTAAAGTAGGATCTCTGTGACGGGGTGAGTGTTTTGGGGGCACTCTGCAGGTGATTCTCATGTGTAGCCAGAGCTGGGATCTATTGAGAAAAATGGATGTCTCACAGCATGGGGCCTGGGTAGGCTTTTTTTCCCTGCTGGTTGGGGGACATTTAATACAAAGGAAAACAATTAACTGAAACCGCTCACACGGGTGCAGGTGTTAGGTTTACTCTCAGAAACTCAAGCACAAAGGCATTCTAATCAACAGCCTAAAATGTGGTATCACCTAAGTTTGATAGATGTCAAAGGCCGGAAAAAGCCTAAGGAATAGAAGGAGCCTGTGATATTAATTATGTATCAGCCAAAAACAACACCATTCAGCATACCATACCTCCGCTGTGTACTCCTGCTTCAAAATACATCATTTGCCATGCACACATCAAACTATTCCTGCTAAGGCCCTATTAGGGAACTATTTGGGGCCATGTGGAATCAGTTAAGTCCCACAAGGCTGTGAACTACTGTGCTGTGAAGCTGCCTGAGTCGTTCTCCAACTAATGAACCATATCATTAATTACAGTCACCTCAAATAAAAACGCCTGAAAGGCAGGCATGATATACACAATAAATAAAAAGGTCATGATTTGCAAAGGGGCCAGCTCATTCTGAAGCAATTGTCTCTTGTTTTCCTGGGCTGTAATTGGAGACATTAATTTGATTTATCACACTGGGCTGGGAAAGATCTTGCAGTTCCAGTAGATTAGAGAGTTGTGAAATCTGTGGCCCCCCAAAGTGCTTTCACCAAGTACAGACAACGCATTTCAGATAGGGTTTATTATTGAAGTGACTCCTTCCAAAGAGAAAGATAAATTGCAGAGAATAATGCTCTCAAAAACCTTGTCCATCCATTTTTCAAAATGACACTTCTGGTTTTAAAAGGTAAGGGTAAATTAAGCAGCTTCAGATACTACTAACAAAAACAGATGAAAATCCTTGAATTATTTTATTCGACAATAGTGATTGTGAAGTTCTTTAAGTAACTGTAATGTTCTTTAAGAGAAACAAGCCTCTGTTGTTAATATTCCTTACAAAAATGTTGTGTGGGTGTCTGTCTCCTTTTCTATTGTTTTGCGTGTGTGTGTGTGTGTGTGTGTGTGTTTGTGTGTGTTTGTAGTTGATTTTTTATATAAATTCAAGGAAATTCCTTAATGCCTAATTTATCTGTCTAAATATTCACAGGATGGAAATTAGCCTGTTAAATACATTATTGTAGCAATAGCAAAAACAATTCTTTGTAATTCTGTGATGATTCTCGTTTAAAAGGTAGAACATCAGCAATTAAATATCAGTTATTTATTGGTCATAAAAATAAAAGAAATAATATTAGCCTGTTTATTCATAGCAAAGAGCCAGTATGCTAACTTCAGGACCACATACTACTAATAATGACCATTTATTGAGCGCCTACAGTGTGCTGGGAACTTGGCATCAGGTGGCACCTCTTTACACCCTTCACAAGTACAAGCCATGAGTTCTGGGAGGGTGGGGGGACTCACATCTGTTTTGCTCACAATGTAGTCCCAGTGTCTGGTACATCATAAATGCTTAATATTATTTGTTGGGTGACTAAGTGAAATATCTCAGGTCTTGGGCTTTCCAGAGGTTGAGTGTGACCTGGAATGTTTTCATTTTTTTCAGATTCCTTTTATATTGAAAATGTTGGGGCCTTCCCTGGTGGTCCAGTGGTTAAGACTTCGCCTTCCAATGCAGGGGGCATGGGTTCAGTCTCTGGTTGGCGAGCTAAGATCCCACATGCTTCTGGGCCAAAAAACCAAAACATAAAACAGGAGCAATATTGTAACAAATTCAATAAAGACTTTAAAAATGGTCCACATCAAAAAATCTTAAGAAAAAGAAAAGAAAATGTTGTAAAAAGGTGTCATGGTACCTGAGAAATTTTCATAGTCTCTTTTTTTTTCTTTTTTTTTAAATTAATTTTTATTGGAGTATAGTTGATTTATAATGTTGTGTTAGTTTCTGCTGTACAGAAAAGTGAATCAGTTATACACATATCCACTCTCTTTTAGATTCGTTTCCCATATAAGTCATTATAGAGTATTGAGTAGAGTTCCTTGTGCTCTACAGTAGGTCCTTGGTGATTATCTTTTTTATATATGGCAGTGTGTATATGTCAATCCCAATCTCCCAATTTATCCCTCCCCCCCTTCCCCCTTGGTAACCATAAGTTTGTTTTCTACATCTGTGAGTCTATTTCTGTTTTGTAAATAAGTTCATTTGTACCGTTTTTTTTTGATTTCACATATAAGCAATATCATATGATATTTTTCTTTGTCTGACTTTACTCAGTATGACAATCTCTAGGTCCATCCATGTCGCTGCAAATGGCATTATTTCATTCTTTTTATGGCTGAGTAATATTCCATTGTATATGTGTACCACATCTTCTTTATCCATTCCTCTGTTGATGGACATTTCGGTTGCTTCCATGTCCTGGCTATTGTAAATAGTGCTGCAGTGAACATAGGGGTGCATGTATCTTTTCGAATTATGGTTTTCTCCAGATATATGCCCAGGAGTGGGATTGCTGGATCATATGGTGGCTCTAGTTTTAGTTTTTAAAGGAACCTCCATACTGTTCTCCATAGTGGCTGTACCAGTTTACATCCCCACCAACAGTGTAGGAAGGTTCCCTTTTCTCCACACCCTCTTCAAAATTTATTGTTGGTAGATTTTTTGATGATGGCTTTCTGACCAGTGTGAGGTGATACCTCATTGTAGTTTTGATTTGCATTTCTCTAATAATTAGTGATGTTAAGCATCTTTTCATGTGCTTTTTGGCCATCTGTTTGTCTTCTTTGGAGAAATGTCTATTTAGATCTTCTGCCCATTTTTTGATTGGGTTGTTTTTTTTTCTATATTGAGCTGTTTGTATATTTTGGAGATTAATACCTTTTTGGATGCTTCATTTGCAAATATTTTCTCCCATTCTGTGGGTTGTCTTTTTGTTTAAAGAATGAAATTAGAACATTCTCTAACACCATACACAAAAATAAACTCAAAATGCATTAAAGACCTAAATGTAAGACTGGATACTATAAAACTCTTAGAGGAAAATGTAGGCAGAACACTCTTTGACATAAATCACAGCAAGATCTTTTTTTTTTTTTTGGCCTCACCGCACAGCTTTTGGAATTTTAGTTCTCCCTGACCAGGGATCAAGCCCGGGCCCTCTCAGCATTGAGAGCATGGAGTCCTAACCACTGGACCGCCAGGGTATTCCCAGCAAGATCTTTTTTGATCCACCACCTAGAGTAATGAAAATAAAAACAAAAATAAACGAATGGGACCTAATTAAACTTAAAAGCTTTTGCACAGCAAAGGAAATTGTAGAGTCTCTTGCATTTCCCTTCTGGCCCCCAGGGTTGTTTCTAAGGTCTAAATGTACCACCTTTTGTAAATAGAAGACCTTTTCAAGGTCCTCATTCTCCTCTGTCCTCTCCCTGCCCCTCACCTGCCCCATGACAGGCCTGACCTGCACCCACACAAGAGGGTTTCTGGGCAGGACAACATTATACAACAGTCTTCCTGTAGCCCCATCTGTGCCCCAGGTCCTGAGCCCAACTCACCCTGCAGGATTTTATGATCTGATAATCTGGAACATTATTACTATTTCAAGGACAATTTTAGCCAAAAAGACATGAGCTGGGTTTAGTTGAAAGTCCCATTAAGCAGATGTACTGAGAAAAGGATGGTGTCAGCAATTTGCAGAGGGGTGGGAACCTTAGCCCAAGAGAGTGGGGACCAGGGTTCTCGATGGGGAGACCATCCCAAGGAGGACTCTTTGGAAAGTGGGAGGAGGGGTTACTCGTGATGCCGGGGCAGCTGGCTAAACCTGGGCTGTGTCTGAGGAGGTCACATGGTGGGGCTTACTTTTTTCTTTAGTTCCTTCCCATTTCCTGTGTCTTTCTGAGCACTGAAAATCACATTAGTTTGTTGGATCTTGAACCCCTCCAAGGAGCTGGTGAAAGTCATGACCGTTCTTCTCGGGAAAATGCACAAGTGCAAAGACCCACAAAACTGTGCTTATGGGGTCTAGAGGTTCGTAAGTCATCTGACCCCTGTTCATGGGTCTGAAATCAAAGACCTCCTGAACCTTGATGTGTCTTTTTTTTTCTTTTATAAAAATTTTTCATTGAAATATCGTTGATTTACAATATCATGTAGGTTTCAGGTGTACAGCACAGTGATTCAGTTATACATATGTATATTCTTTTTCAGATTCTTTTCCCTTACAGGTTATTATATAATACTGAGTATGGAAATCACAGATATTTTCATTTCGTACTACAGTAGTTGTAGATATCTCCAAATATCATTTACTCTCTTGCTCTTTTAGATTTACAGTAATTATGAGACTTGTGGCTAGATTTTGTTGTTTCTTTTTTTAATTTAGTTTTTTTATACAGCAGGTTATTAGTTATCTGTTTTATACATATAAGTGTATATATGTCAATCCCAATCTGAGTTTCAAAACAAGTCTTTTACACCATAGTGTGGCATTCCACTTCCCCCGTATTTTTTTTTCCTTCCCTTTGCTAAACCACAGTGTTACCTTAGCAGACAGAATATTAGACCAACATGCTGAGCCAATGGATGCCAAGCCAGTGGTTTTCCAGAGAAAAGAGCCACATGAAAGCCCCCTGAGTTGCATCCGTGTATTTGTAACTGTTTAGTGGTTGGGGGACTAGAGAAAATAACAGCCAATAGGTATATCATCTAAATTCACAGAGAGGATAAAAGCAGCCAAAACTACAAAATGTCTCCACTTTTGGAAATGAGCAAATACTTGAATCCACTGAGGAACCCACTTATTTTCATTTCAGTTTTATTAGAGGTCTGTATAATATCCAAATGTATAAAGAAGGTTAAAAAAGTCAAAACAAAAAAAGATTGGGGGGAAAGGCTGGCATCTCAGGGAGATCTCCCAGGAATGTGGGGACATTTCCACTGGGTTGAATGGGGATCAATAATTGCCTAGAAAATGTCTCCCGGAAGCACAGTGGTATTTAATTAACAGAGTCTCCATTCACAAGAAAAGTGCCGGGCAGCTCTGCCAAGAGCCTGTGTCATGGAGGAGAAGGCAGGGACATTGACTAGGTGAGGAGTCCATTAAGAAGAGGAACCGTCTATCAGTTCTATTTTCTTTGCCTTTCAGTGGAAATATTTCTAGTTGTCATGAGAAATCTCTGGAGTCCCAAATTAGGATGTCCTTCCTTGCTATAACCTTGGGGCTGAATGAATCTCCTACCACCATACCTCCTCGGCTGGGTGATCCCCATAAAACAAACAAGAGATGGGCAATTGACTGCCCTCGTGACAGAGCCATGCATGCAAGAGGAGGCCCTGTGGGGGCCCCATGCTTCCTGCTGCCTTGGACACCTTCTGCTCTAGGAAGTTGGCTGTCTGGCGGCAGTTCTGTCAATAATTGAAAGACAGCCTCACTTGTCGGCTAGGTGAGTGTGTGTGTGCATGGGCTGCAGGGAGGGACATGAGGCCTGACAACCTTGAACATGCCCCTTCTAGATGACACTCAGAGATGCAGAACTGTAACAAAGGAAAATGGGGGACACTAGAAGTTTTCCACATTCGTTGATCCAAGCAAAAGAATTTGATTGCTCTCGTGGTTTAGCCCACCTCTGTATCTAAAAGCAAATAACCATTTTGCAATGCCTATGAAATAACCTTGTTTAAGTAAAAATTAAGAATAGATACAAAAATCTTTAGGCAAACCACTGATGGAGAACTAGATATACACGTGACTGTAACGTATGATCCTGCAGGTACTTGTATCTCATAAGAGGAAAACCTATCACTGTCATGACCTTAAGTAGAAATTGATCTTGACATATGTGGTGGTGGAGGCACCAGGCATGATGTGCCCCTAATGGAAGGCAGTGGGAAATACCTAGCATTGCTTACCAAGTATTCATGCCAAAAACACTAACGGGATTCTAAAACCAGGTTACAGGAAACGGGGGAGAGGGGATAGAGGAACAAGTTTATCAACACCATGAGGAACCAATTAAACAAATCTAGAAGTGGGGCATTCTACAGGACAAGTTGGCCTGATTTCTTTAACTCGTTTAAATGTCTTAGGAAAATAAAGTAAGGATTGTGGTGAGGGCCTGTTCTAATGAAAAGAGACTCAGTAGAAATAATAATCTAAGAAAATGTATGACTTTTCATCTTAGACTGAACAAAAAAGTTTTAAAAGATATTTGGGGACAGTGAGGGAAATGGGAGCATAGACTGGACTTAGATGGTATCAGGCAATTATTAACCTTGTTAGGAGTGATGCTGACTTGTGGTTGTGTGGAGTAATGGCCTTCTTCAGGGATTCATACTGAACTATTTTAGGATAAAACATCTTGATGTCTGTAATTTACTTTAACATGAGGAAAAAAAAACACATGACTCAAAATTGCAAAATGTTAACATTACTAAATATAGAAAACGGGTTTGTGGATGTTCATTATTTCATTCTCTACTTTTCTGTTTGTCTGAAAAGTCTTAAAATAAAAAGTCCAAAAAGTGGGAAAAAATTTAAGTGCATTTGCTAGAAGAGGGTCAAGACGCAGAGGGGAAAGGGGCAGCTAATGGGAACATCCATGTTACAACGGGGAAGTAATGCCAGAGGGAACACAGTTAAGTGTGCAGCTCCCATTACATAAGCCTCCCCCTCCCCTCACTGCTTGAACCTGGCACGGCTTCCCACTACCTGTAGGGTGAAGTCCAAACTCCCAGCACAGCCCCCAAGGGCTACACCAACAAGCCCTTCCTGCTTCTCCAGGTGCCTTTTGCCCCCTTTGCCCCATCACTGCCCCAGACACTATGGTCTCCACTCAGATCCTCTGTGCCCATGACTTCTGTCTTTACCACTGACCTTGGCATGTGTTGTTACTGTCTCGTGGAACACACCATCAACGCGCCTCCTTGCAACTCTGTTCAACCGTGCATCCTTTCCCATGCCTCAGTCTTATTCACTTCAGTGTCAGGAGGAGCCACACCTCCCCAGTGGATGCCAAGAGTTGAAGAGAGAGGCTCAGACCATGCTCTCTTGACATCTGCAATATATCAAAAAAAAAAAAAAAAAAAAGAATTGCTTCAAAAGGGTAACACAATCATTTATTTAAATTGTTTACATTTAACAAATTGGTTTATTTAATACGCACAAATATACTCATAAGACAATGGCCATATGTATGTGTATCATCATTTGTGCAACAAAGCCAAATTTAGATTTGAGTGTGGAGCCAGGGCCAAAACATTTGCACCCCATAAGCTATACCTTGCTGTATTGTCACTGCCAAATTTTTTTTTTTTTTTTTTCCTGGTACGCAGGCCTCTCACTGTTGTGGCCTCTCCCATTGCGGAGCACAGGCTCCGGACGCACAGGCTCCGCAGCCATGGCTCACAGGCCCAGCTGCTCCGCAGCATGTGGGATCTTCGCAGACCGGGGCACGAACCCGTGTTCCCTGCATTGGCAGGCGGACTCTCAACCACTGTGCCACCAGGAAAGCCCTGTCACTGCCAATTTACATTTTTCTTCCCCCTTTAGACTGCAAGCTACATGAGGGCAATGCATTAGTTTTCTACTGCTGTTGTAACAAATTACCACAAACTTAATGGCCTAAAACAACACAAATCTTATTATCTTGTGGGTCTGTGGGTCAGAAGTCCAGTATGAGTCTCACTGGGCTAACGTCAAGTTTAGGCAGGTCTGCCTTACTCTGGAGACTCCAGGGAAGAATCTCTTCCTTGCTTGTTTGGGTTGCTGGCAGAATTCAGTTCCTTGAGGTCCTACAGCTAGTGGTTATCTCTAGATTGATGGCCTTCTCAGCTTCTAGAGACTTCCGAATTCATTGACTAGTGGTCTCCTTACTCCATCTCAATGCCAGTCCTTCTCATGTCTCATCTCTCTGTCTGAAGCTGGAAAAGCCTCTTTACTTTTACAGACTCATGTGATTAGACTGAGCCCACCTGGAAAATCCAGGATAATTTCCCTGTCTGAAGGTCCAAAACCTTAATCACATCCCCAAAGTCTTTTTTGCCATGTAAGGTAGCATATTCACAGGTTCTGGGGATGAGGATGTGGACATCTTTGGGGGAGCACTATTCTGCCTACCACAGGCAGTGACCAAGATTTTCTTGTTCATGATATTAAATGGTTTTGATATTATTATTATTATTATTATTATACATTACTCTTATTATACATTACTCTTATTATGATCCAGCAAATCAGCTGATCACTTATGTAAACTGAACAAACAAAACCATGACAGTGATGGTTCTGAATGGGGACACATCCCATCCTGTGTGCACTGGGGCATCTGGTGTATGCAGATAGTTATCTGTGATGGTTCTGGAATTAACTCTGTGTTAACCACTGAGTATCTTTATTCCTGATGGTAGCCAAGAGACTCTGAAAGCCAGAGCAGGGGGTGTATAGAGTTAAGTGTTTGGGATAATTAAGTGAAATAACCCAACCTTTTGGTCTCATTTATCACAGCCCAGTAACAGTCCAGGAACAAATTCCTTTCTTCTTGCAGGTGCAGCTAAAGTTTGTCCAATAGGTCCAGATGAAAGCAGATTTTAGCCTTGAATTAATGGGACCATAGTTGTTCATTGCATTAGATTTGGTTTCTGAGGTCAGAACAGTGATAGGAGCTTATGTAATGAGTGTCCAGGCACAGAAATTGCAGGGTTCTCACCCCTGGATCTCTGGGAGCCAGAGATATAAGGGATGCTGGCTGTTCATGTTCTACACAAACATATTCGTGCCTGCTGTCCCCAGACTGGAGTAGCAGGTACCAGCTTCCACCAGTTCTGCTGGACAGCCAAACACATTTCTCCCCCTCCCCCTTCCAAAACTTCTAAATACAAGTCCAATTTTTACTGGACCTGTATCCATAATCAAATGATTAACACAGAATAGGGGAGACATAGAAAAGGAAATACCTTTCATCTACATAGTGTGTCTGAACATTCCATCTTACATACCCATGCAGTCAGGGTTTCTCTCCTGGATGGCGTGACTGATTATGGGTGTGCCTTCTTAGGAAATTAGATTCAGAGGGAGCTTTAGAGATCAATCTTTTGTCCCCTCAGCTAGATTCTGCCAAAAGCTAAGATTGCATTAAAATACTTCTCAAAATCTTCAAATTATGTGCTTTGCCCATGGACATCAAACTAAATAATGGAAACAATTATCCAGGTAATTTGATGTGAAAGTATTTTTACTCTTCCCTGCTGTGTAGCTGTGGTTATTACATTACCCCTTACCCTCTAACCTAATGTCTTCAGCCTGTAAATCACAAGTTTCCCACATCATCTGAAGGTGCTCTGAGGAAATTCAGGAGGGTGAGAATCAAAATACCACCTGGGTCAAGATCCACTCTCCATAACCAGAATAGATCTCCTCCTAGATTTAATGTCTCCTCAATTTCCATTGCTTTGGCAAGATGTGTATAAATCCGACCCACCATGGTATTAGATCTTGGATGAAGCATTGTGGGTCAAATGACTCATCCAAGAGCCTTCTGAAGGCTAAATGTTTAAACAATGAGGAACAGTAGAGGAAATTGGGGTTGGTCTTGGCATGAGTCAACTTTGTGGTGATCTAATTGGTGTTTCTAGGGGTATGATGCAGTCTGACCAAATTGATCTAGACAACCTTTTCCCACTGGCAACAACACAAAAACTAGATGACATAATTCACAGTATAGGAAATTAGGAGCAGATAGGAAATGCACACAAGACTACTGTATTTCTTCCAAAGGGAATGCACATATTGAGTAGATTACTAACGAGGATCCTCAAAGCTGGCAAAATCAATTCATTCAAGAGATAGCGGCAGAGTACTGGAGAAGATGAAGGCCAGAATATAAAAGCAAGGAACTTAAAGAGTGAAATATGACAAGGGCTTATTTGGTCACCCCATTCCTAGAATTTCATTCACTCCTTTAAGGTCAACAATACTGTAATTCAACATTGACATGTAAGCTAATGGTTCTTTGCTGTCGAACATTCAACAGTGACCTGATGTCTTAATTATTTTCCATTGCCTCTACCAGATATTTTTTCCCATAAATTTGAATGAAAGAAATTAAGTTGAAGCAAATTACTTGTAACCACCCAGAAATTTGGGCTTATGGAAATACTTTAGAGCAAAGCACAAGAATAAGTTTCTCCTTTGTCAAGTCCAGCACATCTTTAGCAGAGTGGTAGAACTATCTCCTTCTCCCTTGAACCAGAAAAAAAATATTTTTGGAGCTTCATGACTATGCTAAACTGGCCAGAATTTACTCAGCAGTGTCCACAGGCAGCCATGTCTTTCAACACATCCCCTTTTGCCTTCTTTGAGAAAACATTGGAAAACTATAGATAGTCTTGTAATGGAGACATTTTTTTCCCTTGAAAGTAAGGATGACGAGTGTAGCATTTCCTCAGCTATCCCGCACCAGTGGAAGACAGTGAGAATGATACCGTTGCACAGCTGGAATTACAAGCGCTTGAATTTCCCACAAGGACCCAAGCGTTGCCTGCCTCTAGGAGGACCAGGCAATCATGAGCAACCCCCCCACCCCCTGTTGTCCCCTTTGGGAATAGCTCAAGTGAGGATGCAATAGAAGCTTACTTTAATTTGTCTGGGTGAAGAATGGTGCCAGGAGCCACTTTTCCCTAATAGAGTTGTGCCTGCTCTCTGGTCTTGTTCCTAAGTAGCACATCACTGTAGAAGAGGGGAAGCAAATAAACGAATTTTCAAAGTCCTTTAATTATTCAGTAAACCTCCGGGTTGATTGCAGTTGCTCTGTGACTCCTCTCTTACTTCCTGAAATGCCTTCAGAGCATGGCACAGAGGAGTGGATTATGGCTCAGATCTGGAATGGTAATATATCAAGATAATGGACTCAAACAATAGATTAATACCGGTTCTGTTGGAGACAGTGACTTTTTTTATTTAAGTTGAGATATTGACATATAACATTGTATTAGTTTTAGGTGTACAACATAATGATTTGATATATGTATATATTGCAAAATTATTACCAAAATAAATTTAGTTAACATCCATCACCACACATAGTTACATTTTTTTTCTCGTGATGAGAACTTTGAAGATCTACTGTCTTAGCAACTTTATTAAATATACAGTACACTATTGTTATAACATGCTGTACACATTGTATCCCCAAGATTTATTTATCTTATAATTGGAAGTTTGTACCTTTTGACCACTTTCACACATTTTCCCCTGCCCTCCAACTCCTGCCTCTGGGAACCACCAATCTGTTCTCTGTATCTATGATTTTTAGTTTTTTGGTTTGTTTGTTTTTGTTTTTAGATTCCACATATAAGTGATATCATACAGTATTTGTCCTCTGGCTTATTTCACTAAGCATAATGCCTTCAAGTTCCATCCATGTTGTTACAAATGACAAGATTTCCTTCTTTTTTTGTGGCTGAATAATATGCCATTGTGTATATGTATATATGTAATGTTTTCTTTATCCATCTATCCATTAGTGGACACTCAGGTTGTTTCCATGTCTTGGCTGTTGTAAATAATGCTGCAGTGACCATGGGGGTGCAGATATCTTTTCGAGTTAGTAATTTCTTTTCCTTTGGATAAATACCCAGAAGTGGAATTGCTAGATTATATGGTAGTTCTATTTTTAATTTTTTGATGAAACTTCATACTGTTATCCTTAGTGGCTGCACCAATTTGCGTTTCCACCAACAGTGCACAAGTGTTCCCTTTTCTCCATATCCTTGCCAACACTTGTTATTTCTTGTCTTTTTGCTAATAGTCATTCTGACATGTCTGAAGTAATTTCTCAGTGGTTTTGATTTACATTTTCCTAATGATTATGATGTTGTGCACCATTTCATGTGTCTGTTGGCCATTTTTATGTCATCTTTGGAGAAATGTCTATTCAGCTTCTCTGCCCACTTTTTAATCAGATTTTTTTTCTACTGAGTTTTTTAAGTTCTCTAAGTATTTTGACCATAACATTATCAGATATATGATTTGCAAATATTTTCTCCCATTAAGTAGGTTGCCTTTTCATTTTGTTGATGGTTTCCTTTGGTGTACAGAAGCTTTTTAATTTGATGTAGTCCCAGCTGTTTACTTTTACTTTTGTTACTTTTGCTTTTGGTGTCAAATCTGAAAAATCATTGCCATCGCCAATGTCAAGGAGCTTACCCCTTATGTTTTCTTCTGGGAGTCTTATGGTTTTAGGCCTTACATTCAAATCTTTAATCCATTTTGAGTTGACTTTTGTATATGGGTTTAAGATAGGGATCCAGTTTCATTCTTTTGCATGTTGCTGTCCAGTTTTCCTAACACCATTTATTGAAGAGACTATCCTTTACCCATTGTATATTCTTGTCTCCTTTGTTGTCAATTAATTAACCATATGTGTGGGTTTATATTTGGGCTTTCTATTCTGTTCCTTTGATCTGTGTCTGTTTTTATGCCAATGCCATGCTGTTTTGATTATTATAGCTTTGTAATATAGTTTTAAATCAGGACGTGAGATGCCTTCAACTTGGCTCTTTGTTCTCAAGATTGCTTTGACTGTTCAGGTTCTTTTGTAGTTCCATACAAATTTAGAATTCCTTATTCTATTTCTGTGAAAAATGCTATCGGAAAAGTGTTCTTTTTTGACTCACTGGAGTCAGAGGGCTCACTTGAGAGTGGGGCATGATAGAGGAGGGGCTTGCCATTCATTTCTCTTTGGAGCTATTATTGAGTAGTTAAAAATGTGCTAGAGTCAAGCCAGCTAGGATTATTGTGTGCTTAGGAGAAATGGAACCCTGGACAAATACTTAATCACTCTGATTGTTTTCCAGTTTAGAAAATGAGGGTATTAACTACTTTGTAGGATTGGTCTGAGCATTAAAAGAGATAACTGAAATGCCTGATTCACTACCTGGCACACCATACTCTCTCAAAAATTCTTTTGGTCACCACTTATTCAGAACACTGGAGAAGGCTTTGGGCTTTTGGATGAGCAACTCTTTGCATTGCTCCCACCTATGGGAATCAGATATTTTAAACACAGGAGGGGTGCCCATGTTCTGATATTGGGAAGATTTTCAGAAATCAGGACAAACTGTACATGATGGGTTCCACAATTACAGCCCAACATTTGGAGGCATGGTGTGTACGAGTAGCCGGTGATAATTCGCAAAGGCAGCAGCAGTGCAGTTCAGGGCACCATTTGCCTGTCAGTTGTAAGAAGCTACAGGGCCTCCCGAGTGGAGTCTCTGATAAGAGAGAGTAGTTACAGGCTCATGAACATGATTAAGTACCTTCCACTTACTCTCAATAGAGAGTTAATTAAATACAATGTATATTTCCTTGACTGTCTTTGCCAAAGCTGCAGAGATTCTGAATGGTTATAGCTGCAATTATTAACATGAATAAATGATTCTAGGGATGATATTAGGAATTATAATGGCACTTGGAGTGGCTAAGAGAAAACAGTTACAATGCAGACAATATTAGGCTTTTTCCCTTCTTCCTAAAACTGGTAGTGGCATCTAGCTCTTAACAGCTATATCCTCAACTGTTTAAAAAATTCCCTCTTTCTTCTACTGACTCTGTAAAAGGGGTCATGTTACAATGTCAGAGCAGTATCACGAGCATGAACAGCATTATGTTAATGGAGAGGTGATAGAGTAAGGGTGATTGCTATTTTCTTCTTTATCTCTTTTCAAATTGTCTGCAATGAACTCATCAAGAGCTTTTTTGTTTGGACCAGAAGCTCTGAATCACAAAGATATGGATTTAAACTCTAGTTGTGCTGTTTTTTTGTTTTTGTTTTTTCTTAACCTTTGGTTCTCAGTTTTTGCATGTATATAATGGAGGAAATGACACTCCCACTTGTGAGGATTATATGAGACCATAAAGATATAGGAAGTGATTGGCACAATGCCTGGCACACAGGAAAGTGGTCAGTCAATGGTAATCATTATGTTTTGGTTTATTGCTATTATAATAATAATTTTTTTTTTTACTTGAAGAAACAAACATAAATGAAGACAAAAATGAAAATGAATATACTTTAAAATGTCAAATAAGACTACATTAGCAGGTAAAAAGGGAAAACGTTTTTTTCCCTGAAATGTAAATGGGACACGGCTTATTTAATAAGGAGAGTTTTATTCCTGTTTGATGACTGGCAGCTAAGCCAGCCTTTCCCCACAAGTAAGCTCATTTGATCTCTGTACGGTAGGTCTGAGTGGTCACTGCCTTCTCACTTTGCAGAAGAAACTTAGCTCAGAGAGGTAAAGTTTAGCCCAGAAACTAAAACAGACTACAACCCAGTGTCTTTTCCCCAGGCATTTTACAGAATGCTGCTGGGCAGGTAGGGTCAGCTGTCAATGTATGCACTGCTATGAGGGGGCTGGGGGCTGAAATTCAGTCCCTGGGTGAGACTGCATTCTTTGGAGGCCAGGCACCTTTTCTAGCACAAGGGCTCTTCACATGCCAGGTCATGTGTTCAAAATGTTGTATACACCCAGAGGGGGCGCCTTTTGCTTATTCAAACAGAGGAACACTACTGGCTAGCTTGGCACTCAACCAGGCTGTAGCTCCATTTCTATAGTTCCTCTTTGCAGTGGTGGGGGAGGAGGGGGTGTTACTTCTTTTTATTGTAGCAATGCAACTGTCTTTCCCATTTACTTTTTTTCTTCCTTTTTTCTCTCAGGATACAGAATCGTGGTGCAGGTTTTGTGATATTGTGTGTGTGTGTGATTTTTACCTCCTGTCTTTGAATCTTTTTATTGGGTTTTATCTAATATGAAATGCTTTTCCTATCAGTTAGACAGGGTATTTAAAATATTTATTTTTCATCCACATGGTTCTTCATTATTTACAATTCTCTGTGACTTGAGTTTATTTGAAAACTTGGGTATCTCACTTCTCAGACCAACATCCAAGTTGTTTCTATAAATAAAAAGCCTGGAGTCACTTAACCTAATTTCAAAGACTCCCCTACATGAAGTTAAATGGAATAGTCTGGAGTTTTCTGGTATTAATCTATGATTTTATTTTAAATAGTAGTATTATGTTGCCATCTTATTTTATCATAATTTTTTTATGTCCTGGGATCACTCTTGAAATGAGCAAGGTTATAATAATAAATGATAATTCTTAAGAATGCTAAGCCTTCTCTAATTTCTGCTTATTTTTATGAACACTCAGGACAATATTGTTTGGTTTTCTAACCTTATCATTTCAGGCCAGCCAAAGCTGCAACACGCTATTTGCAATCCTGGGCATTGAGGCCGTCCATCACGTAGCCTGGTGGGTCTTGACTTGGCCAGGAATGGGGTCATTCTGCACTGGGCTTTGCTATTGATCAATGTTGATGTGAGTCAGACTTCTCTTAGAAAAGGCATGAAGTCATGCCCCCCCCCTCTGAAAATGTACTGCCTCCTTCAAAGAGCTGAGAGCCTGGCAGGGGAACTCATGTGTATCTGAGTTCATTTCACAGTTTCTGTTATTTGTGTGATTGTGAACAACTAGGGGCTGGGGCTGGGCTGGGTCTTACCCATTGTTGTATTCCCCACCCTACTTGGCACTGAGCTTTGTGATAAGAAGAACTCAGTGTTTTCTGAATGGAAATGAAATAGCTACCAACCTCCAGTAGAATATAACAACCACAATAAATGCAATGGAAAGAAAGAAGGAATGGAGCGTTACTTTTAGGGGAAGATATCATTTGTTTATTTATTCATACATGCATTCATTCATTCATTCATTCCTTTCTTGCCTCATATCTGAAAGATTTTAACGCAATGACGTAGGAAGACTTGAAGGCTCCAGCATATGAGCTAAGACCTGCAGAGTAGGTAAATTTGGGGTACAGAGGTCAGGAAGAAAAGGAAGGAGGAATAGCTTTTGCAAAGGCCCAGAGGTTTGATGTTGAAGGTTTGGCTTGGGGAGGTGTGAGAAGTGTCCTCTGGCTGGAGCTTAGGGGTCATAGAAGGAAGCAGTTGAACAGAGTCTGGAAAGGGAGCTGGAGTCCAGTCATTGGATTGTTGTTCACTGTCCAGGCCCAAGGAAACTGATGACGAATGAAGGATACAGCACAGTTAGCCAGAGAGAACCCCACTCTGCAGTCAGGCAGTCCTGGGCACATGATTTCACATTTCTAACTCTTTATACATTTGTAAAATAGAGTGCTAATAATGGTACAAGAGTGCAAGAGCATCGTGCATGTTAAAGGTGGCTGGCATAGACAGGGACTGGCATAGAATAGATGCTCAATAAGGGTAGGTTACCCCTTGTCCCCATTTCTAAGCAACTCTGATCAATACAATTGTCTTCTGACAAAGTACAAGTTAAAGACTATATCTTAGATATATTTTCAAATAGCAAAAATATCTGATTTAATTTTTAAGAACCACAACGTTTGGTTGGTCATTCCTGGAGTAATCTGGCTATTTATTGATTAATGGTGTCCTATTTCTTTTCTTAGCAAATTCCCGGCCTCTCTGGTATTTTTCCCACACTTATGTCCTTTGAAATCTATCAGTCTGATCCACCTGAGCCCACCCTTCCCAATGCCCTCCACATGGCCTCAACATGCAGAAATTTTTACTCACACCTGAGTTGCATTTTAAATTGGCCATTTGTACCTTCAGATCGAAAAGTTAAAGGTCATTTGCAAGCACTGCTTCCATCAAAATTTAATACGCAGTTATTTTCCACATACACTTGGAAGTAAAAACAAAAGCCAAAGAGAAATAGTTTTTGTTATGTGGGTGCATTTAAAATTATATTTTAGCATCTTAATTATCCTTTTCAGAAAGCTCTCACTTTTTCTAAACCGTGAAACTCAGTCCCATTACAAAATTGTATCCACAATGAACAGTATAATATTCATGTTTGCATTTCCTATATTAGATTTATCATTAAGTGGGAGACCCTTGTTTCCTTGGTCACGTGATGATGAGGTAAATGTAAAATGCTTTGTGAATATTTTAACCATTTAGATAATCTTAAGCAACAGCTGTGATCATTAGTGCTGTCACCAATATTTTGACTCTCCTTTTTCCACACATACGGCAAAACTGAATTTCCCTACTTCCAGAAATCTAGGAGAGCCAAAGGACTTGCTCTGGCCAGTGAAACATGAGTGGAAATGATGTGTCGCTTCCAGGTGGAAACCTTTAAGAGCCAGAGAGTAACTTGCTATGTTCCCTTCCCTTGATGAGGTGACTGCTGATGTTCCAGATGGTGGAGGCTCTAATAGCCTGTGCCACCCACATGGACTAAAATCCCCAGCCGTACCAAGTAGAACATGTGGCACAAGTGAGAAATAATCCTTTGTTGTTGTTGTGTAACTTTTTATTATGAGATAATTGTATATTCACATGCAGTTGTAAGAAATAGTTCAGAGATCCCACATACCTCCCATCCAGTTTCCCCCATGGTAACATTTTACATAACTACAGACCAATACCACAACCAGGAAACAGACGTTGATAAAATCCACTGATTTGATTCAGATTTCACCAGTTTTACGTGGACTCATTTGTGTGTGCTTGTGCATGTGTTAGTTAGTTCTATGAAATTTTATCACTTGAGAGATTTGTATGGCCACCACACCAGAGTCGAGATACAGAACAGTACCATCACAAGAATCCCTAGTGCTACCCTTTCATAGCCACAACCACGTCCCTCCTTTCTTCCTTTTCCCTAACTCCTGGCAACCACGAATCTTTTCTCCATATCTACAAATATGCCGTCTTAAGAATATGTAAATGGAATCATACAATATGTAACCTTTAATTATTTTTATTGTGGTAAAGTGTAGAAAACATAAAATATGCCACCTTAACCATTTTTTAGTAAGTATACAATTCAGTGGCATTAATTATGTTCACAGTGTTGTGCAACCAAATGTGTAACCTTTTAAGGTTGGCTTTTTTTCTCACTTGGAAAAATTCCCTTGCAATCCATCCAGGTTGTTCAGGAAAGATACTGGGATGATAACACCCAATGCTCAGGTATATTAAGAGGAAGAGGGAGGAGAGGAAGGAGAATAGGAAGGAGAGGGAGAAGGAGAAGAAGAGGAGGAGGTGGAGGAGGAGGAGGAGAGAGAGGAGGCGGAGAAAAAAAGGAAAGAAGCAGCAGCAGGCACCATGGAAGTTTTCCACCTGAGGTTTGGCTATTCCTCATCTTGAAATTTGGCTGCTGAGTGTCTCTGATGCTAATGGGAAGCTTATGAGAAGACGCTCATCCTGAATGAATTTAAAGTTCTCTGAGTTCAGTTGGTATTACTTAATCAAGATCCCTATACAAGACTCTAGCCAGTTAATGGAACTGTAGGTACTAAAACAGATGGTCCCGCTTTTCAAAAATGGAAAACACTCCTTTATGTCCCCCAAAGGTAAGCATCCTTGTACCAACATGACTCTTGTAGGTTTGGAAGCCCATCCCAGCTCCCAGAATGCTTTTCATTGAGCATCAGGAGAAAGAGAGGATAACCACTTGCCAGGAGCTGTGCCAGGCTGTGATTCTCTCTTCAGGGAACTGCTTGCCAGGAGAGCTGCCCATGCTGGTCATATTTTATTAGCTTCCACTCACCAAGCAGCTATTTGTGACAAAAAAAAGTCTCCCCATCCTTAATTGGATTTGGTTTCAAGCAAATGAAATGGTGCTTTGCCACTCTCTGGCAGACAGAGTGGTTTCTCAAGGCAGAGGTTCGAGCTATAGAAAGGCAATTTAGAGAACCACAGGCTGTAGGGCTTTGAATCCGAGATGGAGCATGATGGGTGTAAGGATGTGCTCCACTCGGGCTGGTAAAGCCACTTGGAGCTGTGAGGCTGGGAGCTTGAGTATCTTGATTCTAAGAGCATCTGCTTTTTCTCACCCACTCATTCAACACTGAGTGCCCACTCTGTGAACCAGACCTTTCCAAACCAGAGAGGCAAAAATTGTACCCTCTTGTGGCTTATGTTATACAAGGGAAAGAAAGAAAGATAACCAAGTCTTATATAAGCAACTTTATATAGTATGTTAGAAGGTGAGAAGCACTGTGGACAAAAAAAAGGTAGAGCAGAATGAGGGGAATTGGGATTGTTGGGGTTGAGCAAGTGGTGGCATTAAGAAGGTGGTTTGGGCAAACCTAATTGAGACTAAAAGGGGAGAGGGGTAAACCAAGAGTAGCTGCAGGAAGAACACTTGAGGCAGAGGGAATTGCTGCAGCAAAACCAGGAGGCGGGAGCTGCAGGCACATTCATGAAAGAGCAAGGAACACAATGTATCAGGAGTCAGGAGAGCAATGGGGGAGTGTTCAGACATGGGGTCAGAGGACAGATGGACCCTAAATCATTCCAGACATTGGGAAGACTCTGGCCTTTCCTCTGAGTGAAAGGGAGAGTCATTGAAATGTGACAAAATGTGTACCGCTTTGGTTGCTTTGCTGGGACCATGCCTTATGGCACCAGGGTAGAAGAAGGGAGCCATGTTTGGAGGCTAGAGCTCCAGCTAAGAAAGAGGTGGTCATGGCTTGGACTAGAACATAGAGCAAGTGTTAGAAATGTCAGAATTCTAGATCTATCTTGAAGAGAAAGTCAGCAGAATTTACTTTCCCGTGCATTGGATGTGAGAAACAAGAGAAGGAGTAGAATTTAGATGACTCTAAGGATTTTGGCCTGAGCAACTGGAAGGCTGAGCTGGGGAAGGCAGAAGGTAGAGCAGATTTTGCAGGGGGATCAGGAGTGAGTTTTGGATATGCTGAATTTGTGACATCCAAATGAAGGCAGTGGATAGATGAGTTTCGGGTTTGGAAGAGAAATCTGGTCTGGAGAAGTTGGGAGTTAGTGGCATATAGTTGACACATGGGATCACCAAGGAGAGTGCAGATGGAGAAGAGGTGAAGATTGAGCCTAGGACGGTCCAGCTTGAAGAGCCAAATGAGATAACATATGGCAGAACACACCTTGCACATGTGTGACACATAGTAAATGTGCAATGAATGTTACCTGTGATGGCTATATTTATGATTTTATTTATTGTATCCATAGTGCCTGCTTGCTTTTTGTATAGATCTAAGAAGCGATGACCTTGAATATATCTTTTTTCTGGCCCTTCATGAGTGACAATTCAGTTCTCTAAAAGTCCTTGCTGTGGCATAAATAGATACTTGTTAAAATTAGGAGGAAGTCTGAGACTACCCGTAGCAATCACTAACCATTTTCACATATTTAAAGTGCAGCAGGCCCTGCATTAGGCCTGAGGAAGAGCACGGAGATGACTAGGAGGACACAACTGCTATCCTTAGGGTGTGTACTGTCTGGTGGGGAGCCATGGAACTATGTATTAAGTGTTATGGGGCTACAACTAAGTACAGAATAAAAAGAAAGAAAGTTTAATTATGAGTTCAGGGTTTAAGATAAGATGGTTAGTAAGTGTCTGTGAACATGGACATTTATTCACACATATAGATCAGTACATATGTATGTTTATTGGCTTTTGGAACATGCAAACACCTAAGAAGTGTAAGCATCAGATGATTGAACTAATGGGGCAGTTGTAGAGACTAGGCGTGGGAGCAGAGAGGCAAGTTCAACGATGTGTCAAACTGAAAAATCTGGGAAACAATGGAAAAGAGTTTTCAAAGAAAGGATTCAGGTCCCGCCCAACCTTCTTTGATGTTCTGCCAGCTTCCTTCAGAATCCCACACTCATTCACCTTGACCTGGGCCTCTGACTTTCACCAGTCTGAGGAAAGTACTTTGATCTGCTTAAAAACAGGGTCTTGGAAAGGTGATGAGGTTCCAAGGGGGTTCTTGGCAGACAGTCCTTGCAGGCTGCCAACGTCCAAGGCAGTTTGGGGTCCTGCTGCTGTTGGCTCCAGCAGTGGCTCCTAGGTGAGGTCTGGAGAAGACTGTGCATTATTCTTAAATCCTGAATCAAGGGGGGAATTGGATCTCAGGGTGGAAAATCGGGTTCCCGTTGGAAACTCTGATGTCACAGTCAAATTTGCTACTGTTCATAGTTGGGTTCCCCATTTGACAGCTGAGGCTTGAAACAGAATCCTTTTTGAAATCAGAAAAAAAGGAACACATTGGGCTGAATTTCAGGAAATGCCCTAATGATGAAATCTGGGAAATGGTAAACATGCATAGCAAGGGAAGTGGTAGGAGTCCCAAAGCTTGAGTCATTCAAAACCATGTTGGAGACATCACTGGAAAAAAGTTAGGGGAGAAGGGGCCTTTCTTAGTGGAAAGTCCATGACGCTTCCCCGCTCAATGTTATAGTGGCACATTTCTAAGAGCACTTGACGGAGACACTTCCAGATACGTGCTGTTTTCTTCTGCATCACACACTATCTACTTACAGCACAAATAAAGCACAGCACAAACTTTCCATTTTCTCATGTCCTAGTCATCACTATCTCTTCAAGTCAAAGTTCCAAAAACAGCTTCAGGAACAAATATGATAAAGAAAAATAGCAAACTCTAGTTACTTACCAATCAGGTCCATAGATTATTTCATTGGAACCCCAGTCTGTCCCCTGGGTGGGCATTCTTTTTTGTAGGTTAGATTTTTGAAATTTAATGAGGTTAGGATTAGCCTGGACTTCTGACTTCAAATCAACTCTTGTGGTTATTCCTGCTCCCCTTCTCTTCCTCTCAAGAGAATTCAAGGGACAAATCCCACCCCACGTTGTTGTGTGTGTGTTTTTAACTTATGAAAATTTATTATATTAAAGGAAAACATACAGTTTATTAGAAGATAAAAGTACTCCAAACCAGTTACCCAAATGAAATTTTCCTTTGCCTTAAAACATGGCCTTTCTCCCATGCTCTGGCATTTACATAAGATGTGGACCTGGTTTGCTTCAAAAAGCATCCCTCCTGAGTCGGTGATTGACACACTTTTCTGCTTCTTCTTAGATCATCAATAACCTCTTTCTTTTTGTGCATCTTCAGTTTTTCTCCAGTGGGTATTTCTCTACTCTACAAACCTGTTCAAATAGTTTCCACCCCAAATTCACTCCTGCCTTGTGCTAGATTGGTTTTCACCTCCTTCCCACTCTCTCTCACATTCCTTTAACTTCTGAACTTCTTTATAAATGAAACATACACCATGTTCCTGCCTTTGTTTTCTCCTTAATGCCTTACAGGCTAGCTTCTTCCCTGTCCTCTTTTGAGATGCTCGTGGAAGGCATCATTAAACTAGTGTCCTCATTTCTGTCTGAAGAGCTGATCAACACAGCCTTTTTGAAACCCCCATCAAATGATGTTTCTGGAACACAGTAACTGTTTAGTTCTTCTTCTGTTTCCCTTTTTCTATCCTGTTTTATAAATACACATTTCAAAGTGTCTATTTCCCAGCAACTTTATTGCTTATAAATACCCTTAGAAGACCATCCTGTCATTCCAAAGGCTTGACTTTTACTTCTATATACACAGTCCCCTAATCTGAGTCTTTTATCTTAAAAATTCTACTGAAATTTAGATCTTTGCATATGAAATTCCTATAAAAAAGAACAACCTAAAGAATTTACCAACCACTTTTAATTCTACTACACCCCAAACCAAGATAATTTTCCATGCCCCACCTTGGTAACATCATCCCAAACTCCTCTCCTGGACTTGAATCCTTGAGGCATCGCTGACTCCTCCTCTCTTGCTCCTTATACCCAGTAGCCTGTTAACTTCCCTATTCTGCCTCTTACATGTACACGCATCCCTTCCTTTTGTTTTCCACTGTGCTGGTTCAGATGATCATCATTTCTCGCTAAGCTATTGTCACAGCTTCCTGATTGCTGACAGTGATAAAAATAGCTAATTTTTTATGAGAGCCTACTGTGTTGAGGCACTGTGCTGAGCAGCCTGTGAATATCCACAACACTGTGAGTTAGCCACTGCTGTGATCCCCACTTTACAGTGGGGAGCCAGAAGTTCAGAGGCAAAGTACTTTTCCAAGGTCACATCATATACATGAGGAAGAGCCATGACTCAAATTCATTTGAGTGTCAATGCCTGAGCTTATATTCCCAGTGCATATTGCTTCCCAACATAAATTTCAACCTGATAGTCAAAACTCTACAAAAGGTGGTCTTTTCCCAATTTTCCAACTTCCCAGTTTCCAGTTTATCCATTCCTTCCACTCTAGGCTACTGCTTTTGCAAAAGATGGTCCCTTTCTCTATACTGCTTTCCTACCCATCACATCAGCCTTTGAGACTTATCTAAAAACATACACCTTCCCAAGAAGATGCCACAGGTATCCCCACTTGGCATCAATCTCTCCCCCGTGTGGCCTACATATAGTTTGTCTCAGAACCAGAGCAATGATTTGCCTGCCCTATTATTAGTTGTGTGCACACATGTCTGTGTCTCTCACTCGTGTCTCAAAAACAGGGGCTGTTGTTTAACTCTTCCCACCCCCCACCTCAGTGCCTAGTGCAGTGCCTGGCATGTGACAAGTCTTCAATAGGTTTTGGCAGAACTGAATAGCAGGTGGGTGTGGTTGGGGTTTGGATGACTAATGGTGGTGCCAGGTGGGGAGTGAGATGGTAACTGTGGTCAGTCTTACTGCTTCTGAGGTACATGCAGATCCCAAAGGGTCTGTAGGCTTCATCGTCTACACAATGCACCCTGTACTGCCAACTTATAACTGGAGCCCCATGTTCAACTTCCATAAAGCTTTCTACTCAATAGGGGCATTAATTCCCTCTGAAACAATTCTTTCTGTTCTTAAGCTCCACCAGCAATAGTGGCAGGAATAATAACAATGATAAATGCTAACATCTACCAAACTTTGCATTTATAATTTCCATTTGATCTTCAGAACCATTGGATGAGGTGGGTACTACTATTTTCTCTCTTTTTCTGGATGAGAATATTGAGGTTCAGAGGACTGAGCCACTTCCCAGGATCACTCAGCTAGTATGTGGTGAAGCCAGATGCAATCTGATGCCCGCCCACACTCTTAACCACCCAACCGCACCATCTCTCTAGAGGCCTGACGTTAATAAACGTTAGTTTCTCTTCCTCCTCCCCCTCCCCCGCCACTCAACCAGCAGAGTTGAGAAACGGCAGCCTTAGCTCGGCACAGCTGATGGTTCCTGGCCCTCAGCTTGTCCTCACGTGCCTGGGCAGGGCGCTTTTACAGCCGGTTGCTCATGTGAAGTCGCCCACTCACATCTTGGTCATCGTTAATCCCCTCATTAAGCTCCTCGGGAGGAGGAAACAGTGGGAACAGCCATGGCTCTGCGCAGGTTGAGCACCCTCGGAGATGTGACGTGAAGTCTTGGCACACCATTGGCCATGAGTCACTGGGAGCCCAAGCTGTGTGCCAGGGAGGGCGGCAGGAAACCACAGGCCCTGGTTGCGCTCTTGTGGCCACAGTCTTTCGAGAGGCTGCATGACTGTGGTGGTTCAGCTGCTCCCCGATGGCCGCCCCCGACCCCCGGCAGCTCTAGGCGGTGTTTATCTTGGCCTGTTGGTGCATAGAACCCTTCCTGGCTCCATCGGTGCTACTGAGGGAGATGCATCTGCTTCCTGAGGCTCTGCTCCCTGCTCTGGTAGCCACAGCCATTTTGTGCAGCTCCTTCCTGCTGTTGGGAGACATGTTTATGGACAGTTGGGACATAGGGACTCTTCACCTCGGCAACAGTTTCTCACCAAGCCAACAAATGGTCTTTGAAGTGGTCTTCTTTCCTGAGTGAACAGAACATTTATCCTCCAGCAACAAATGCCCTTTGTTTGGCTCCGAGGTTCACCCTATCTTGATATGAGATGGTGCCTCCAGCCTCAGCCCCACCCATGAGTCTTCTACTCTCCTGCTGACATACCTCATCTCTTAATTCATTCCTGTTGGACTCAGTGCATGAAAAATTCAGTATCTGAAAAATTCTGTATCTGTCTTTTTCATTAAAGAAAAAAAAAGTTTCCTCAACTTATGTAACTGTTCGTATGTATACTGCACTTTGTGATGCCCACAAGAGGGTGAAACCCAGTTCTAGTCATCAAGAACCTAGGGGAGACTTGAATAACTAGGAAAAGTTCGCTAGTGTTGCACTATGATCAGAGCAAGAGTGGAGTTGGGTGTGAAAGGAAGCCCGCAAGTAAGTCTCGTCTCTATTGTGAAATGACCAGACAAGTTTCGTTATCCTCAACCATAGAGCAGTTGAACATGCACATCTCTCTCAGGGCTGCTTGCGGGGATTAAATGAGACAGTGTCATATCAAGCAGTGGCAGAGTCTCTTACACTTAATTAACACCCCATAACTGGAAGCAATTATTGTTTCTCACATTTAGGATGTGGAAACGTGCACAGGGCATTACCCTAATTTATAAAAGCCTCTTCTTCCAAAATGAAACTGGACAAAGTCAAGGTAGAAAACAGCTTCAGGGGTCCACCCAAAGCAAGAAAACTAAGGCAGTTTTTGCTGAGATAGCTATACAAAACAGATCATCGAGTTCTTTGTAGAAGCTCATCTGAACTTATCCCTTTGGGATCAAACACAGATGACAGAAAGTTTCCACTTCATCCAGCTTCCAAGCCTTCCTTCTACTGCCATTCGTGGAACCAGTCAGCCTCTCCACATTGAGAACACCCCAAGAGAGGGCCCTGGGATGCTCTCCCATCACAGTCTGACCTGCAATTACTTCATAGTTGGACATGGCTATCCCAAAGAGGTCCCAACCATGAATGCAGCTTCAAAGCATTTAGGCGTTGTAGACCATGAGATTGTATATATATTTTTAACATCTTTATTGGAGTTGTAATTGCTTTACAATGATGTGTTAGTTTCTGCTTTACAACAAAGTGAATCAGCTATACATACACATATATCCCCATATCTCCTCCCTCTTACGTCTTGCAGCTCTGTTTACAATAGCCAGGGCATGGAAGCAACCTAAGTGTCCATTGACAAATGAATGGATAAAGAAGATGTGGCACATATATACAATGGAATATTACTCAGCCATAAAAAGACATGAAATTGAGTTATTTGTAGTGAGGTGGATGGACCTAGAGTCTGTCATACAGAGTGAAGTAAGTCAGAAAGAGAAAAACAAATACCACATGAGATTGTATTTTAACATGTCACCCAGAATTCTGATTCTACTTCTATCCCTACCTGGAAACTCACTTTTTCCTCTCAGGTTGCGTCCTACAGACTTTGAAAATACTGAATGATAGCTACCCTGGCTCACATGCTCCGAGGAAAGGCTTGCACTCTGGCCAGGCCAGTTTGAATGCAGAGCCACAAGTACTGACTTCTGAACCTCCCCTAATGTGTCTGTTGGGAACCTTATATATTTTTGCCCAAGGCTAAGATCTGTTCTCATTTTCTCTAGATCTTTTTATGCATCCCTAATAACTGCAAGTTGATGTAGTCTAAACAGTTGAATTTGTAGCAGCTGCAAGCTTACCTATTTGAAGTCTGTGGGTGAGACTTCGTCCTTGGAGGACATATCAAAAAACAAGGCACTGAAGTCATGAGAAGTACCTAAGGTTTTTTTGTTTTTTTTTTTAAGTGAAAAGACTGAACTCAGCATATATCTTCATTCTTCAAGGTTATGACCTGGTCCAGATGTTTTCTACTTTGTCCAACATTTTCAGGCTTCTTTTCTGTGGCCATAGGTGTACAGAGTATAGATTTGACTTTCTTTTGAATTTCCTGCCATTAATAAGGCTCAGGGTCAATATAAAATATGCATTGAATATCTAGGTATATTTTTCAGAAACCACTAACATTATTCTTTATGAAACACAATGTTTGGTGTACTTGGAGAAGGTTAGCTTGTTTAGAATATGCACCTTTAAGGAAGCTGAATATTTCTTCCTTGATTCCTTCCCTCCCTCCCTCCCTCCTTCCATCCATCCATCTATCCATTTCTCCATTCAACACATCTATACACATTTATGTTAAGCATCTTGGCTCACATTTATGTGAGCCAAGCAGTGAGCTAAGTATTAGAGATTTAAAACAGAATAACACACAACCTGAGTTTTAATCTAGTAGGGATGAAAAAGATGTAAAGTTAAACTGGGAAAATGATGTAAACAAAGCATGAGTTCATTGGAAGAGTTGTACTGACAGATGGGGAAGAGCTTGCTTATAGAATCAGACAGAACTGAGCTTGAAATTAGCCCAACCACTAACTAGCTCTGTGTCCTTGGGCAGGTTATTTAACTCTAGGAAGAGTTGCTTTCCTAGTCTTAAAATGGGGATCACAATAGTATCTACTTCCTGGAATTGTAGTGAGGATTTCTGAATGAAATGAGATCATCACACAAAGCATTGAACACAGTTCTCAGGACTTAGTAGGTACTCAACTTTTCTATCATTAGAATTAGTGATAATGCCTGAGAAAACCTTACTGGAAAGTTAACATTGGCCTTGACCTTGAATAAAGAGTAGAGATTTGCCAGGTAGAAAAGGGGGAAAGATATTGCAAGCAGAAGGAATAGCATGAATGGCCTGGAGTCATTAATGTATGTGACATGGCAGGCGACAGTCAGTGTGGTCAGACAGTATATGTGGGTGAGAGTCAGACTGGATGAATAGGGCAGAAGAGTTGGAGAAGAACTTTGTATTCCGTGGTAAACTTCATGCTTTATACAGTAAACAATGGAATGTAGCAGGGTAGTACTCACTCCAGAAATAAGGGGATGGAATCCTGGAGCGGGGGGAGAGGAATAAGTGTTTCTTAGCTGTCACTTAGCCTCCTAAGCTCCTAAGCTTTAAGTTTTGTTGTCCACCCTCAAAACCTCAACGACTATCAGATATTTTCCAAAGTAGACCAAGGTATTTGGCAAAAGATTCAGTAGGCCTCCTGCCTTTCCTCTTCCTCTGCCACTGCAGACACACCTTCGTGGTCTTCTCTGATGCAAGTAATGAAGGGCTGAGAATTGGGGATTCTGGAATCTCTGGGTAAGACTAGTGGGATAGTGGTTGAACAAGATGGTCTCCAGGTTTCTTCCAGTTCTGAGTCACAATTCCAAGCCACAGACATTCACCAACCACCTAAATTAAGTAATAGGTTCAAGGTCACACAGTGAGCAAATAGCAGAGCCATCATTTGAACCCAAGTCATCTAGTCCTCGACTCTGCTCTTTCTTTCAAACCTTATTCTGTCTCTATGCTATTATGACCAACAGTTCTGTTCAGGACAAGGATAATGTTCCCTGCTCATTGTCATTTGTATATTAAGGACTGCAGTTGTTCTCACATTCAGACTTAGAATTCAATTTGAGAGCAAGTGGGTTTTGTGGTCTGTTTAGAACACAGAGTCTTCAGCTTTTCTTCCTTAAGGACTAGGGCTTGCTCTGAAAAGCATCATGGGCCTGAACCCCATTCAAAATATGGGAGTGTTTACAGTAAATCTTCCCCTGTACTGTGGGTGGGCCTCTAGGCAGGAGGCCCCTGGGGAGGAAATTCATTAGTCTCATTGATCCTCTTGCCATGCTCAGGGTGGCCAGATTCCATTATTTTGCAGCACAGGTGAGGATGAGAGACTTGAGAGCGGGTGGAGGGGGGAGAGAGAGAGAGAGTGTGTGTGTGTGTGTCTGCCTGCCTGTAGTAAAGTGCATCAGTTTCAAGCAAGGCTTCTGTTCCTCACTGGCTTTAAAATGCTTTCTTGGCATGGAGTGTAAATGTTATCGGCTTTGAACTCACCCCTGAATTATGCAAAGCTTTTGTCCCTCTCTTGACTGCCAAATGTTTCTGAGCCCCCCTCAGCAGTGTCTCGCTGAGAGGCCACACTGCTGGAGACCATCGGGTGGCTGTAAAATCTGACAGCCTGAGTGAGGGAATCCAATCTGTTTCTTATTGAATAGCTGAGATGCTTGGGTAACTCCACAGCCAGCCATAGATCGCTTTAATGGACGGCAAGGGACATGTCATTCTTGCTAGCATCTGCATGGAGTATCTTCCTGGACCAGTCTAGGCTGAGGAAGGTCCAGGTGTGGCTGTACAATTTTGTAACACCCCTCAGATGTGAGCAAAGCCCACCACCCCACAAATCCCGGGCTGTTCTAGGACCTCTTCTATCATGAACTTGGTATCTCAATCTTTGGAATTCGAGAATTGACTTAAAAGGTAACTTTCTGGTACCAAGCACTCTGCTCTCCTTCAAATGCTGAATTCACTTCATTATCCAAACTCTTTAGTCTCTAACTTACAGTAAATAATTGTCCACAGCTGTTGTGAGTTGGTTTATCCTCCAATAAAGGTCAGGATGGCTGACTAGACATCAGAGGAAAAACTTCTAAAATTTGGTGTTTAGACTAACTTACATCTATGTTTATCTCTTTTGTGTTTGTTGTAACTAAATAGGCAAGTGTGGGTTGTGGTTAAAACATGACCAGGCAACCTGGATGTCATGGTTTTCTTTCTCGTTCTAGTTAATTGTGATGCATGTGAAATTCTCTCCATCGTCCTATGCCTCAGTTTCCCCAGCTGTCACACGTAGATCAGTAGTCACTGGTTTCTTTCGCAGACTTCCTCAGGGAGGTTAATGGGGATCCACTTGTCCATAAGCTGTGAAAGCAAATACTGGAGACCAGTTTTCTTTACAAGACGGAGGGAGGGCCAATCCATCTCCATTGCTTGACAGGCTTCACCTAAAGCCGAATCAGTCACAAACTCAGGACTGCTGGAGCTCACAATGCAGACAGAACTGCTGCACGTGAAAGTTTACCTTTAACATCAGGAGGCCGAAGAAGCAAAAAGAAACCCTGTCCCAGCAGGAAGTGGGATCCTTCGGTGCATTCCATTTCCTGGGGGAACTGGGAGATGAGGGAAGGCTTCTGCCACGTACATTTCCAGATGGGATTTCTGGTCTTGGCTTGTGGTGGGGCCCACACAGGCTCTCCAGCTGTGTCCTGGGATCTCTAGTGGGAGGCCTAGCAGCAAGATGAAGCAGGAGATATCCTCCCAGGGATAAAAATTTATTAAGTTAAAACCTAATGCAAACACAAGTTTCTCTGGAAACACCAACACGAGGAGCAAAAGGATAAGCAAAGATGATCCCAAAGAAAGTGTGGCCCATTGTGATGAATGGTTAGGGAGGAGGGGAAGCAAACTGTGGCAAACTGTAGGCTGGGAACAAAGAACAAGAATCTTAAGGTTTCTACAAAGGAAGCTCCTGACACCCCCCACCGCCCCCAGTTGGAGACATTATCATCTCATGCCTAGAATATTTCTAAGGCTGCTGAATAAGCCTCTCTGACCTCAGTCTCTGATCTGTTGAATAGTTCACTCTCATCATCAGGCTAATTTGGATATAGAGTAGGAGGAGCATGGTATAAAGTAGAACCTCTTGGAGTCAGACAGACCTGGAACTATAAGAGTTATCTAAGGGGACTTCCCTGGCGGTCCAGTGGTTGAGACTTCACCTTCCAATGGAGGGTGTGCAGGATCGATCCCTGATCAGGAAGTTAAAATCCCACATGCCTCTAGGCCAAAAAAACAAAACGTAAAACAGAAACGATATTGTAACAAATTCAATGAAGACTTTAAAAAATGGTCCACATCAAAAAAAAATCTAAAAAATCAGTTATTTAACCTCACTGGACCTCAATTTTCTTACCTATAAAATGGGGATAATAATAATACTATCCCCTTGTAGGACTCTTATGAAGATTGAATGAGGTATTGCCTGAAAGGTACTTAGTATACTACCGGGCACATCAGAATTCTTCAATAAATTGTAATTGTTACTCCTCCCAGCACCATCACTTTCCAGCTTACAACCTTTTCATCGCTCCCCATGGCATAAAGGCTGAGCTCCTTTTGCACAAACTATGGCTCCAGCTGGCTTTCTAGACCAATGCTGTGCAGTAATGGAAATGTTCTCTCTCTGCGCTGTCCAGTATGGTAGCCACTGGCTACATGTGGCCACTGAGCACTTGAAAAGAGTATGACTGAGAAACAGAATGTTAAATTTTATTTAATTTTAACTTATTTAGTTTTAAATAGTCACGGGCAGCTACTATATTAGACAGGGCAAGTCTTAGACTTTTGCATTTCCCTCAGAAAGCATCCATTCTAGCCAAATGGATTTTTTCACCTCTTGCTTTTTTCTTCTAAACCTTCAAGTCTACAGGGTGTTGCATACAGCTGTGTGGTTTGTGCACCGCAGAAAGATGCCTAGCTGAGGAGAAAGTAGGACCTGAAGCCGAGCCAGTGCTTGGCTTATCAACATGCTTGTCCTGATGTGGGGCTATGTCTGCAGGGAGGATGGGCTATTTTTTCTAATTCACCTACCCAGAAGGGGAGCCTTACTCAAAGGTGCCTTTATACCAGCAGTGTCCCTGTGTACCTGTCCTCCTGCTTATTACCTCTCTGGCCAAAACTATCTTGTCTTATGAGACTAGCCCAAACTCTCCTGCTCACTCACTAAGCTTCTTCCTCCTCTAACCTTCCAGAAGTTTCTTCATCTGTGAGACAAGGTGGAGGCCAGTGGCTAAGAGTTCAGTTTCTTTTTTTTTTTTTTTTTTTTTTTTTTTGCGGTACGCGGGCCTCTCACTGTTGGGGCCTCTCCCGTTGCGGGAGCACAGGCTCCGGACACGCAGGCTCAGCAGCCATGGCTCACAGGACCAGCCGCTCCGCGGCATGTGGGATCTTCCCGGACCGGGGCACGAACCCGTGTCCCCTGCATCGGCAGGCAGACTCACAACCACTGCGCCACCAGGAAAGCCCAAGAGTTCAGGTTCTGAAGTCATGTGCCTAGTTGGAATCCCTACTTTGTCACCTATATGTGACTTTGGCCATGTTATTTTCTCTCTCTCAATATGTGTTCCAACTATACAATGGGACAACAATAATAACACTTCTGTCATAGGATGGTTTTAAGAAGTAAAGGACAAAGTGGTTAGGTTCGTAACATGGTGCCTAGCTCAAAGTGAGTGTGGATCCCATGTATATACTCATTCTTTCAATAAATATTTACTGAGCATCTACCACATGTCAGACATCTTGTCAAGCTCTGGAAATCCAATGGTGAGTAAACACAGATAAAACCCTTGGCCACCTAGAGGTATGTGGGGATACAGGTGATATTTCAAATGATGACACAAACAACTGTGGTAGTTCAGTGGGGACAAGTCCAAAGGAAAGATTCCTGGTGCTGTGAGAGCCTGTGGTAGGTTTTCTCCTACTCAAGGAGGTCAGAAAAGAGTTTTCTGAGGACAAGATTCTTGAGCTGAAATTGGAAGGAGAGTAAGTAGGTGTTGGCTAGTTGAAGAGGAGAGGGAAGGGTGTTCCGGGCATGGGGAACAGCATATGCAAAGACCTTTGTGGGGTGGGACTGAAGAGCCCCCAGAGGGAAAGAAACAGAAAGGACAAGATGGGGCATGGTATGAGTCCAGGCTGCAGAGGTCAGAGGAGCAGCCTGGGCAGGGTCTTATAGGCATTGGAGGAAGATCAGAGGAATGTCATCATCTGTCTTTCTTCTCCATGAGACCTCTCTGGCTTCAATATGGAGAATTGATCAGACGTTACACAGGGTAGAAGTAGGCAGATCTGGAAACTACTGCAGCTCTCCAGGCCAAAGGTGGTGGTGGGGAAAGAGACCCCGAAAATGTTTGGATTTGAGAGTTATTATTATGTTCCTCTCATCCAAGAATTAATGACATACTATTTTTTGATGGTTAACACAGTTTCGTGTTTCTATTTTTTCAAGTCTCCTATCACTGTCTGAAATGCTCTGCTCTGTCATTCCAATTAGAGGATAAGATCTTTGTAGGCAAGAGTTATTTTATATTGATATTTTATTTGTATAACTTGCCTGGCACCCTGCTTACAGTAACTGTAAAAGGAATATTTGCTAAGGTGTTTTCTGAATTTCATGTACTAATGAGAAGGGCAATAGTATGAATGGCTGAAAATTTGGGAGGGTTGTGGAGTATGAGATGACAGAAATCTCTTTTTATCTGTGTTACCAGAGGAACCATGCAAAACCACTAAGGAAAACAAAGTACACAGTTACCCCAACTGGAGGAGGACTTCTTTTCCAGATGGGCAGGCCTTACCTGAGGGAAGTAAGTAAAACCAGCATGACAGTACTTACCTCCCAATGTACCTGCAATGAAAAACAAGACCTAAAAGTGATCTTCACATGTGCTGTACATACAGAGGTTGGTGTTATTACTTACTGAAACAACACAAAACAGGTCATTCTTCTTATTCTCTTCTCAACTTCAAACTTTTAAATACTTTAGTTTTTTGTTTTCAGGGGAAAGCAGTAGAAATCCCAACTCAGGGTGACTTAAGTTAGAAAGAAATTACTCTCTCCAATAATAGGTGGTCCAGAACCTGGGTGTTCTCCAGGAAGGTCCATGAGCTCAACTATGTGGTCAAGGATGAGATGCTTGTCCATTCTGTCCTGTAGAGCATCAGCCTCAAACTAAAGCTGATTCCCTTCAAAGTCATAGGTAAGTAGGGTAGCCCAGACAGAGTCTTGTTGGCATGGAAGGGAAAACTGTAAGGCAGCAGATACAATAACACGCATCCTTTCCCATCTCTACTGGAGGAAATGGAAAGTTTATCCCCATGCCACAAACTTAAACTCATCCCCTTCAGTCTGATTGGGTCAAAAAAGGCCATGTGCCTGTTCCCAGACTAATCACAATCTCCATGAAAAGTCCCATTCTCTGACTGACTTAGAATAAGATTGATTTACCCCTGGGGCTGAGGTTAGAGAGGCTTCATGAGCAAAACTGGGCATGCATTCACAAGTGAAAAAGGGAAAAAAGTGTTGGAAGGGCAACAGCTTCCTAGGATGAGCTGCTCTCTAGCAAAACGAGATGATTTTATAACTCACTCCAGTTCCACTTCATTCATCCATCCATTCGTCCACTCACTCATGAATATTTATTGGGTGCTTACTCTGCACTGGCTCTAGGCAAGCTTATTGAGGCATCTCAAAAATTTTTCAACTACCTCTGCATATATTTTTTCATTCACTTGCCACATATGGAGGCAAGTAGCCATATAAGAGACCAAGCTATTCACATGACACATTTTTAAAAAGCCATGCTTCTAACACTCAGTTTTTACATTCAGATCTTCATAAATCTGGATTCCAACAGGACCAGGTCACGATATCATTTTGGGCCATTGTCAAGGAGGATTTATTATGGTTGTGTGCACGACCCAACCATATGCTGTGTCTGTGGAAACAGTTGGGTTAGCCTGCTTTAATGTATGTATTGATGACAAAGAAAGTTACACCATACCCCAGGAAAAACACAACATGAAAACATTCCTGAATTTATCAGTGACCTGCCTATAGAAATAATGGCCTTCTTGGTAAAATCAAGACATGATGAAAAATAATTAATAGATACTTCTTGAAAAAGACATAACAATCAGAGGATCTGGAAGCCAGCTGTCGTAACATTTCTTGAGAAGAAGGTGCATTTTATTGGCTCCATGAAACCTGTGCCTTTAGCCCCTTAGCAAAAGGCCAGGAAATGCAGACCCGGCCCACAGATAATGCTGGGTTTTTTGTTCTTCTATCCTTTCAGCACAGAACCCAAGTCTTGGGGAAACAAGGTATGATTTTCTGAACTGAAATGATCTTTTCCTGTACCTGATCTGAGAAATCTGAGTGTCTTTCATGGTGATCTGAGAGAATGGGATCCCTTATCTTCACATACATAAATCATTCAACTTCCTGAATGAAGTAGGGAAAGAAGCCTACATGATATATATATCATGTAGGTAGGTACAAAGATTAAACAAAATACTGCATATAGAGAATACCAGTAAGGGAAGGGGATGGGGAGAGGGGTTGACTACAAAATGGCAGCATGAGAATATTTTTTAGAAAGATGAATCTGTTCTACATCTTGACAGTGGTGGTGGATACATAGCTGTGTGCACTTATCAAAAGTCATAGCTCTATACGTCAAAAAGAGTTACCTTTAATATATATTAATAAAAAGTAAATAGGGGCTTCCCTGGTGGCGCAGTGGTTGAGAGTCCACCTGCCAATGCAGGGGACACGGGTTCGTGCCCCAGTCTGGGAAGATCCCACGTGCCGCGGGGCGGCTGGGCCCGTGAGCCATGGCTGCTGAGCCTGCGTGTCCAGAGCCTGTGCTCCGCAACGGGAGAGGCCACAACAGTGAGAGGCCTGTGTACTTCAAAAAAAAAAAAAAAAGTAAATAAAATGCCCCCACACAATTTTTAATTAATAAATCCCCAAGTGCCAAGCTAGATTTTCATAATAATAATTTAAAAATACAGCCCCCAGCTTCAAGGAGGTAATCGTTTTGGGGGACAGACATGTAAAATGTTAGCTTCCTCACCATCTCCATAAAAGGTCTCTTGACATACACTCAGCTCTCTGATTCTCAGATTTGTCACTCTCCTGGCCCCTCTGCACAGGCTATTCCCATTGTATGGAATATTCTTCTTTTTCCCTGCAGTTGGTTAGTTCCTCTTGATCTCTTGGACCTCAGCTTAGTCACCTCCTCCAGGAAGCATTTCTGGAAAGCCTCTTCCCCAGGCTCAGGTGTGTGTTCCTTTTGGGTCCTCCTCAGCACCTCCCACCTGTGACTCTGCTTACATGCCTCGTGCTTCCATGGCTTGTGGGTTGATTAGGGTGGGAACTCTGAGTCTTGTTTGCTTGTATAGCGTAGCACCCAGGACAGTGCCTGCATGGTAAGTGCATGATAAAGTTGACAGTGCGTAATGAAGAGTAGAGAAATAATTTTTAGTGGATGGCACGTTAATGGCAGGATGATAGAGAGATTCTAAGTGAAGAATAAATAAGGCTCACCCTGACATCTCTACTTAGTTGTGGTTCTTGACCTTGGCAAGTAACAGGAGCCAACTAGAGCAAACTTACACAAAATAGAGACTTTATGGACAGGATATCAGAAGATCTCTGAAACTCAAAAATCATTGTGTTACACGAAAAAATAGAACCAGCAACTGAATAGCTTCTGGAGACCGAGACAGTGTTTTTTCTCCACCTCTAATCTCCATTTTTTTTTTCCTATGGCTCAATTTCATTCCTCCCTCTGATCCAACTTCATTCTCCTCTGTCCCTGGTGCACATGTTGGAAAAAGCCCACCCAAGAACTCGATGTCCCTTTTCCTTGAAAGGAACTAGTCCAGACTAATCGCTATCTGTAAATCCCAATGTCAAAATCCTGGAAGGAAGAATCCGGTTGTTTCACTTGGGGCCAGATCTCTACCTACACATCAGACAATGCTGTCAGGATGTGGATTCCCATGGAACACACATGGCTGCCAAGTTGACTCTGTTCTTGGAGAAGGAGTGTTGTTTTAGGGTTGAGCAGACATGCCAATTGGCCACCACTGTTATGACAGATTTATTAGGTGACCCCATGATCTTCATCTCCTGGTGTTTGTGACCTTGAGTGTGGGCAAGGCCTGTGACATGCTTTTATCCAGTAGAATATGACAAAGGTGATATATGTGATTACAGGTATATGATTTTGTAACATAAGATTGTAGCATCCATCTTACTGCAATCTTCCCCTCCCTTAATTTGAGGTGGCAGGTGATCATGTTGGGAGACCCTACATGCTAGGAACCGAGGATGGCCTCTGGTCAACAGCCATCAAGAAACATAAGTCCTCAACTCTATGGCCACAAGAAACTAAATTCTTTCAACAACCTGAATGAGCTGGGGAAACAATCCTTCCCTAGTCAAGTCTCAGATGAGATCACAGACCAGCCAGTACTTTGACTGCAACCTCGTGAAATCTTACTTGGAGGACCCATCTAAACCATGCCTGGAAATTCTGACCCACAGAAACTGTGAGATAATTCAATGTAAGCTGTGTGGAGCTGCTAAGTTTGTGGTGATACTGTTACACAGCAGTCAAAAACTAATAAAACCACACAATATTTTTCAATTAAAGGTACTTAGAAAGGGTCACAATTTCTCAGTAAAAACCTATAAAGTAACGTTCAAACTAAGGCCACACTGTTCTGGGTGGTCAAAGAATGGCACAAGAGCCACACCTGATGGTCAGCTGCAGTGGTGCTCTGAGCCTTCAGCAGGAAGTCACACAGTAGAGGAGGTTTAATATTGATCCCCCAGCCCCTGCCAGGATGCAGATGTTTTCTCTTGGGAAATTTGTTCTCAGGACATGGAGTGGTGAGCTCACATGGGGGCTTTGAGGAATCATATTTAAGATGCCAGCCTCAGGAGTTCACAGTGGTAGGGAGCCCAGAGGCAGCAGGTAGGTGGCCCAGGGAGAAGTGTGAGGTGGAGCAGCAGGAAGGGTGAGGCAGCCAGAAGCTTCTCTTCTGGAGTGGTGTCTGCAGTGTAGCTTTACTCTGAACTAATGGTGGGCTCAAAGATACTGATTTCTGACGCTGCTAAGTTGGGAATGCATGGAGGGTTTTGGTGTTGCACACGCCTGCTTCAGGGCACAGGTCTTCGTCTCTCAGATCCAACTTTAGTTACCACAGGAAAGAGAGCTAGTTTCTTCCCTTCCCACAGAGTAGGGAGTGACTGTAATGCTGGAAATATCCACAGGATTGTCCCAGACTTTACTGACAAAAATTGCCTATGATGCTTTTTAAAACTCCAGATTTCCAGAACTCTCCCTTGGAATTCCTGCTTCAGTTGGTCTAGGCTGGGCCCAGGAATCAGGTCTTTCATCAAGCCCTCATGTGACTTGTGTCATCAGGGCAGTTTGGGAAACTTCTGTACATGACTGTTTATGGAGTTTGTCCAGCATGATGTCAATGGTTCTTACCCTATGTTGGAGAGGTGACCGCATTCCAGGATTAGAATATGATGCCCATTTGAGACCACCCCCCTCCCCCAGTCCTGAGTACTGCATAGAAAGCTCAGAGAAGCCCTACAGCAAAGGATCCATAGATACACTTCCCAAAGGGACTGGGTCAGGATCCTGCCCTAACTATCCCCATTGCCCACCCACACACCCGAGGAAGGTACCCTCCAGGAGGGCGTCTTCTGCTAAGACTCTTAAGGAAATAAAACACATGCATCAAAATCGATGTTCACAGACAGAATGCACCTGAACCTTCATGGTCTGGGGGAAGTCAGCCAAAGCCCCTCACCCTTCCTGCCCTGTTTGTCCTTGTTTTCTCTGGACCAGGCAACCCAGTCAGGCTGGCTCCTGTCTTGGCTTTAGTCTCTTTTTCTTCCTCATCAACCTGCTACCCTCCCCACTAAAACGCCATCCTTAATAAGCCCATCTGCTCACATGCTCCAATTCTGAATGACACCTCTGTTGGAAAGGGCCGGCAGAAGCAGCCTCACTTCCCCTTGGTGTACACCAGGAGAACTGTGAACAGGGGAGGGAGCCCAATGTGATCTTGTAAGGCAGCGGAGGATGGAGCCTGACTTTCAAAAAAAGCTCTTTTGGCTTCTGAGCTCTCTTCTGTCTAGTTTTGCCCCTCCTTCTCTGGCCAGTCCTTCTGGCTGCTGGCTGTGGCCTCCCTGAGACCAGGCCAGCCAGCCCTGAAATATTTGCTATAAGGGCATGTCCAAGGACAGACAGGAATTCACAGCCTCTATTCAACAAATGGACCCAGCACAGCTCCTGGCAAATAGAGGTGCTCCAGACCCCATAAAACCACATGGCTATTTGGTCTCCAAGAGGTATGGCTTGCATAAACACAATTAATGAGTCAAAGGTAATAAAAAGGAACAGAGTTCCTTTACTCCTGTATTTTGAAAATAAGAAAGAAGATGCAAATCCTTGCAATACTTACTACAATCCCATTTCTTGTCTTCTACCTTCCCCAGACCCTGCAGCTACACTAGAACCACCCAAGCCCCCAACAAACACAGAAACACACACTCATAACACATACACATGCATGTGGACACAGCATACACATCCAACATGTACACGTGAACATACCCCTGCTGTACTCTGAGGATGGCACCTTTCTTCCCTCCTCTTCCCCTACACTGGGTGCTTTATTGTGGAGACTGACTCAGCCTCTCCCACCCTTCTAAGTCAGATTCTGTTCTCTCACAGAGGATGCCTGAGGGAGAGAAACAGAAAACCCACTGTAGGATTCTCTCCACCGGGCTGGGACAGAAGATGGACCTATGAATACTTTTCAGCCCATTTATCCCATTACGTGTGCCATTATTACAGGCAGGTGAGAAATCAGGAATAGCCAGCTGCTTAAATACAGAACATTCTGATACCTGGAGGTGAGAAAACTAAACTTTGCTTCCACTAGACTGTGAGCTCTCTGGTAGGTGGCCCTGTGCCCTATGGTCTGCATCTCTCTCTAGAGCCTAAATCATGTGTCACACTTGGCACTAAATCTCCCAGAAGGAATCATGTATTGGGTGGTTATTATATACAGGCAGGTAATTTACACATATTATTTAATCTTTGCTCCAATCCACATCATTGAAGAGTATGAGTTCTAATACTCATACTTGGTAAGGACCTATCTAGTCCTTACCAAGCATTGTTCAGAGTTTTTAACAAACATTAACTCATTTAACCTTCACAAGAATGCCAGGAGGCAGATGCCATTATTATTACCTGTTTACACAGAGGGGATGTAAGGCACAGTGAGGCTCTGCACCTTGGCAGGTGATGGTAAGTGATGGAGGCCTGATGGGCACCCCGTCCTGTCCTTAGCTGAAGCTTGCCTGCCTCTCACAGTGTGGTGGGTCAGAGCACAGTTTCTGTATCTGGGCAGCTTGATCTGGAGGTTGACCCTGCACTTTCTAGCTATATGAGCTGAAGTCACTTACTTAACCCATTCAAGCCTGTTTCCTCAACTGGACAAAGAAGATAATAGAGATTTTAAACTCAGAAACTTTCTGTGAGGACTGAGTTAATATATCTTTCTAGAACCCTGCTTGGCATGTATTAAACCTTTCATGAAAAAAGCCATTATTATTAATAATAGCACCAAGTTGTTGTTGAAAAACAGAGGACCAGAGAAATTAAATCACTTGTTCAAGGTCACACAGCTAGTCAGTGATAGATATAAGGTGGAAACCTAGGTTGACCTGCCTTTTAGTCTTGTATTCTTTTATCTAGCAAACTTGCCGCTACATTTTCATTGAGATCCAGGATAACAAAGTACAGCAAATTGTTTTGGTAGGTCATCTCTTCTACGCGAGTACCAATCTTGTGTACAGCCAGCTCCCAGTGACACTGGACACTCTAGGATGCATGTTCCCAACGCTGTGGATCGTCAACAGAATTAAATCTAAATGTCAAATTACATCTTGTCTGTTTGGCCTTTCCTAAACACACATAAAACTTAAATCTTTACACACTGCTTTGCTATTTTCCAAAGCATTTTCCAGATGTGTTAGTCTCCCCAGCCTTCAAAGTCCTATACTAGGCCCTCTCCCTCAAGGGCACCTTTACCTGGACCGTGGTTCAACACATGTGGTCTCTATCACACCTTTGCTGCACAGGGTCCCTCAGGCATTGTCTGCAACATATGAATCTCCAAAGGGTTGCAACTCAAGTTTGGAAAACAGGCTCTGAGTGTCAGGTACAGTTTCTGAAGGAGTGGCTACTGTGAGCAAAGGTGTGTTCTCCAAACTCCAGGTCACTACTAGAGAGAGGTAAGCTGAGCCCAAATTAAAGGAAGCCTTATTTGCATTTGGGGGAGTAAATTCATTTAACTCGTACCTGCCTACCCCTGAAAGTGATACAGGTTAAATGCTCAGTTGCTTCAAATTAAACTCTAAATTGTTTCAAGAAGATGTTTTACAACTAACAATTTCTTAGTGAGTTACATCCAAAGAAAGAGGTGCTAAAAATCAAACTGGCATGTTTGTATATCTTTGACTTTTTTGGTTGATGTCAAAAGAATAGACATATTTTCCAACAAATTTATCAGACATGATTTTGGTAAAAGTTTTCTGGTTTGAAGAATTATCTTCCCATTGAGTAAAAGTTTAGTACTGCTTTATTTGCATTTAACTAATTGATAACTACCATCTGCTCATAAATTAAAATGAAAAATACTATTGTTAGTAAATCAGAGTAGTTGATAAAACATATTATATATATGACTGGGGGCTGGGGGGTGGAATAGATCTATATAACATTTTCACTCAGAAATAAGGGCCATCATAAGCAAGAGAGCTCCAGCAAGCTTTAAAGCATGGTTTTTATTAGGATTGCCCATGTTTCTGGTGTAGGAGGAAAATATAACTATGCATACAAAGCACATGGCATCGACTTAAAATGTCACTTGCTTATAGAAAAGTCCAAATTAAAACCAAACCAAACAAAAATGGATTAACAGATAATTTTCTTAGCCAGAGATGGATTCTACCCTATATTTATTAGTTGACAAGTGTTTTAACAAAGTATCTTAAATTACCAGGACTATTAAGATGTCCTGTTACATCCCTGCAACATAACCTAATATTTTATGATTCAAAGATCCTAAGTACAAATTTTTTTCCTAAACACAAGTGAAAAAAAGTAAAGACTTAAAAAAAGTTAAATAAAAATATAAGGGCATCAGTGGGATATTATATTTTAAAGCAACCCTTGGACGATCTTTCTGTGATGTCAATAATCAGTTCCTGATGTATCTGCTTTTTAAAAAAACTCATCCTCCTGTATCTAAAATAAATTTAATAAGAAAAAAAAGAAGTCCTTCTTAATCTTTTGTAATTCGGACACTTTTGATCCATTGCACTAGGAAATGCTACTTTTTAAAAACATATTTGATAGTACAGTCTATTAAAACATTGCTTTTATTGTCTCAGGGAGAAAACTTTTTCCTTTATTCCAATGATCAGTCTGTTAAAGCTCAGTGATTGTTGGAGAAACGATAAGGATTTTCAAAAACTGCCCAAGAGGACCTTCGAAATGGCGGAGGAGTAAGACGTAGAGATCACCTTCCTCCCCACAGATACATCAAAAATACATCTACATGTGGAACAACTCCTACAGAACACCTACTGAATGTTGGCAGAATACCTCAGACTTCCCAAAAGGCAAGAAACACCCCCACATACCTGACCATGTGGCAGACAGGGTCTTGGTGCTCCGGCCGGGTGTCAGGCCTGAGCCTTGGAGGTGGGAGAGCCGAGTTCAGGACATTGGACCACCAGACACCTCCTGGCCCCACATAATATCAGTTGGTGAGAGCTCTCCCAGAAATCTCCATCTCAACACTAAAACGCAGCTCCACTCAATGACCAGAAAACCCCAGTTCTGGACACCTATGCCAAACAGCTAGCACGACAGGAACACAACCCCACCCATTAGCAGAGAGGCTGCCTAAAATCATAAGTTCACAGACACACCAAAACACACCACCGGTCTCAGTCCTGCCCACCAGAAAGACAAGATCCAGCTCAGCCACCAGAACACAGGCACCAGTCCCCTCCACCAGGAAGCCTACACTACACACTGAACCAACCATACACACTGGGAGCAAACACCAAAAACAACAGGAACTATGAACATGCAGCCTGAAAAGGAGACCCCAAACACAGCAAATTAAGCAAAATGAGAAGACAGAGAAATACTCAGCAGATGAAGGAGCAAGATAAAAACCCACCAGACCAAACAATGAAGAGGAAATAGGCAGTCTACCTGAAAAAGAATTCAGAGTAATGATAGCACAGATGATCCAAAATCTTGGAAATAGAATGGAGAAAATAAAAGAAACGCTTAACAAGGACCTAGAAGAACTAAAGAGCAAACAAACAATGATGAACAACACAATAAATGAAATGAAAAATTCTCTAGAAGGAATCAATAGCAGAATAATTGAGGCAGAAGAACGGATAAGCGACCTGGAAGATAAAATAGTGGAAATAACTACCACAGAGCTGAAAAAAGAAAAAAGAATGAAAAGAATTGAGGACAGTCTCAGAGACTTCTGAGACAACATTAAACACATCAACATTCGAATTATAAGGGTCACAGAAGAAGAAGAAAAAAAGAAAGAGACTGAGAAAATATTTGAAGAGATTATAGTTGAAAACTTCCCTAATATGGGAAAGGAAATAGTCAATCAAGTCCAGGAAGGGCAGAAAGTCCCATATAGCATAAATCCAAGGAGAAACAAGCCAAGACACATAATAATCAAACTATCAGTAATTAAATACAAAGAAAAAATTTTGAAAGCAGCAAGGGAAAAGCAACAAATAACATACAAGAGAATCCCCAAAAGGTGAACAGCTGATCTTTCAGCAGAAACTCTGCAAGCCAGGAGGGAGTGGCAGGACATATTTAAAGTGATGAAAGAGAAAAACCTACAACCAAGATTACTCTACCCAGCAAGGTCCTCATTCAGATTCGATGGAGAAATTAAAACCTTTACAGACAAGCAAAAGCTAAGAGAATTCAGCACCACCAAACCAGCTCTACAACAAATGCTAAAGGAACTTCTCTAGGCAGGAAACACAAGAGAAGGAAAAGACGTACAATAACAAACCCAAAACAATTAAGAAAATGGTAATAGGAACATACATATCGATAACTACCTTAAATCTAAATGGATTGAATACTCTAACCAAAAGACATAGACTGGCTGAATGGATACAAAAACAAGACCCGTATATATGCTGTCTACAAGAGACCCACTTCAGACCTAGGGACACATACAGACTGAAAGTGAGGGGATGGAAAAAGATATTCCATGCAAATGGAAATCAGAAGAAATCTGCAATAGCAATTTTCATATCAGACAAAACAGACTTTATAATAAAGACTATTATAAGAGACAAAGAAGGACACTACATAAAGATCAAGCAATCAATCCAAGAAGAAGAAGAACAGTTGTAAATATTTATGCACCCAACATAGGAGCACCTCTATACGTAAGGCAAATGCTAACAGCCATAAAAGGGGAAATCGACAGTAACACAATCATAGTAGGGGACTTTCACACCCCACTTTCACCAATGGAGAGATCAACCAAAATGAAAATAAATAAGGAAACACAAGCTTTAAATAACACAGTAAACAAGATGGACTTAATTGATATTTATAGGACATTCCATTGAAAAACAACAGAATACACTTTCTTCTCAAGTGTGCATGGAACATTCTTCAGGCGAGATCATATCTTGGCTCAGAAATCAATCCTTGGTAAATTTAAGAAAATTGAAACCGTATCAAGTATCTTTTCCAACTGCAACGCTATGAGACTAGATAGCAATTACAGGAAAAAAAAACTATAAAAAATACAAATGGAGGCTAAGCAATATGCTACTAAGTAACCAAGAGATCACTGAGGAAATAAAAAAATACCTAGAGACAAACGACAATGAAAACACAATGATCCAAAGCCTATGGGATGCAGCAAAAGCAGTTCTAAGAGGGAAGTTTATAGCAATACAATCCTAGCTCAAGAAACAAGAAAAATCTCAAATAAACAACCTAACCTTACACCTAAAGCAAACAGAAAGAAGAACAGATGACGCTCAAAGTTAGCAGAAGGAAAGAAATCAGAAATATCAGATCCAAAATAAATGAAAAAGAAATGAAGGAAATGATAGCAAAGATCAATAAAATTGAAAGCTGGTTCTTTGAGAAGATAAACAAAATTGATAAACCATTAGCCAGCCTCATCAAGAATAAAAGGGAGAAGATCAAATCAACAGAATTAGAAATGAAAAGGAGAAGTAACAACTGACACTGCAAAATATAAAGGATCATGAGAGATTACTACAAGCAACTATATGCTAATAAAATGGACAACCTGGAAGAAACGGACAAATTCTTAGAAAAGCACAACATTATGAGACTGAACCGGGAAGAAATAGAAAATATAAACAGAGCAATCACAAACACTGGAATTGAAACTGTGATTAAAAAACTTCCAGCAAACAAAAGTCCAGGACCAGATGGATTCACAGGCGAATGCTATCAAACATTTAGAGAAAAGCTAACACCTATCCTTCTTAAACTCTTGCAAAATATAGCACAGGGAGGAACACTCAGAAACTCATTCTGTGAGACCACCATCATCCTGATACCAAAATCAGACAAAGATGTCACACAAAAAAGAAAACTCCAGGCCAGTGTCACTGATGAACATAGATGTGAAAATCCTCAACAAAATACCAGCAAACAGAATCCAGCAGCACATTAAATGGATCATACAGCATGATCAAGTGGGGTTTACCCCAGGAATGCAAAGATTCATCAATGTACACAAATCAGTCAATGTGATATACCATATTAACAAACTGAAGGATAAAAACCATCTGATCATCTCAATGGATGCAGAAAGAGCTTTTGACAAAATTCAACACCCATTTATGATAAAAACCCTCCAGAAAGTAGGCATAGAGGGAACTTACCTCAACATAATGAAGGCCATACATGACAAACCCACAGCCAACATTTTCCTCAGTGGTGAAAAACTGAAACCATTTCCACTAAGATCAGTAACAAGGCAAGGTTGCCCACTCTCACCACTATTATTCAACATAGTTTTGGAAGTTTTAGCCACAGCAGAGACAAAAAATAAATAAAAGGAATTCAAATCAGAAAAGAAGAAGTAAAACTGTCACTGTTTGCAGATGACGTGATACTATACATAGAGAATCCTAATGATGCTACCAGAAAACTCCAAGCACTAATCAATGAATTTAGTACAGTAGCAGTATACAAAATTAATGCACAGAAATCTCTTGCATTCCTATACACTAATGATGAAACATCTGAAAGAGAAATTAAGGAAACACTCCCATTTACCACAGCAACAAAAAAGATAAAATACCTAGGAATAAATCTACCGAAGGAGACATAAGACCTGTATGCAGAAAACTATGAGACACTAATAAAAGAAATTAAAGGTGATATAAACAGATGGAGAGATATACCATGTTCTTGGATTGGAAGAATCAACATTGTGAAAATGACTATACTACCCAAAGCAATCTAAAGATTCAATGCAATCCGTATCAAACTACCAGTGGCATTATTCACAGAACTAGAACAAAAAATTTCACAATTTGTATGGAAACACAAAATACTCCAAAGAGCCAAAGCAATCTTGAGAAAGAAAAACGGAGCTGGAGGAATCAGGCTCTGTGACTTCAGACTATACTACAAAGCTACAGTAATCAAGACAGTATGGTACTGGCAGAAAAACATAAATATAGATCAATGGAACAGGATAGAAAGCCCAGAGATAAACCCACGCACCTATGGTCACCTTATCTTTGATAAAGGAAGCAAGAATATACAATGGAGAAAAGACAGCCTCTTCAATAAGTGGTGCTAGGAACACTGGACAGCTACATGTAAAAGAATGAAATTAAAACACTTCCTAACACCACATACAAAAATAAAATGCATAAAGACGTAAATGTAAGGCCAGATACTATAAAACTCTTAGAGAAAAACGTAGGCAGAACACCCTATGACATAAATCACAGCAAGATCCTTTTTGACCCACCTCCTAGAGAAATGGAAATAAAAACGAAAATAAACAAATGGGACCTAATGAAACTTAAAACTTTTGTGCAACAGAGGAAACCATAAACAAGACGAAAAGACAACCCTCAGAATGGGAGAAAATATTTGCAAATGGAGCAAGTGACATAGGATTAAGCTCCAGAATATACAAGCAGCTCATGCAGCTCAATATCAAAAAAAAAACAACCCAATCCAAAAATGAGCAGAAGTCCTAAATAGACATTTCTCCAAAGAAGATATACAGATTGCCAACAAAGACATGAAAAGATGCTCAACATCACTAATCATTAGAGAAATGCAAATCAAAACTACAATGAGGTATTACCTCACACCAGTCAGAATGACCATCATCAAAAAATCTACAAACAATAAATGCTGGAGAGAGTGTGGAGAAAAGGGAACCCTCTTGCACTGTTGGTGAGAATGTAAATTGATAACAGCCACTATGGAGAACAGTATGGAGGTTCCTTAAAAAACTAAAAATAGAAATACCATATGACCCAGCAATCCCACTACTGGGCATATACCCAGAGAAAACCATAATTCAAAAAGAATCATGTACCACAATGTTCAATGCAGCTCTATTTACAATAGCCAGGACATGGAAGCAACCTAAGTGTCCATCGACAGATGAATGGATAAAGAAGATGTGGCACATGTATACAATGGAATATTACTCAGCCGTAAAAAGAAATGAAATTGAGTTATTTGTAGTGAGGTGGATGGACCTAGAGTCTGTCATATAGAGTGAAGTAAGTCAGAAAGAGAAAAACAAATACCATACGCTAACACATATATATGGAATCTAAAAAAAAAAAAAAAAAAAGGTTCTGAAGAACCATGGGACAGGACAGGAATAAAGACGCAGACGTAGAGAATGGACTTGAGGACATGGGGAGGAGGAAGGGTAAGCCGGGACAAAGTGAGAGAGTGTCATTGACGTATATACGCAACCAAATGTAAAATAGTTAATGGGAAGCAGCTGCATAGCAGAGGGAGATCAACTTGGTGCTTTGTGACCACCTAGAGAGGTGGGATAGGGAGGATGGGAGGGAGACACAAGAGGGAGGAGAAATGGGGATATATGTATACATATAGCTGATTCACTTCGTTATACAGCAGAAACTAAGACAAGATTGTGAAGCAATTATACTCCAATACAGATGTTAAAAAATAAATAAATAAATTTGCAATAATAGATTTTTGAAAAAAACAAAAAACTGTACTGGCCTGTTGTGAGATAGTGATGAAATAATGCATATAAATACTCAGCAGTAACAGACACATGCTAAACACTCAGGAAAGGTTTGTTTTTTAGTGAACCTTTTGGGTTCTGTTTGTTCAATAAATATTTTATCTTTAAAAACAAACAAACAAACAAAACTCTACCCAGCTTGTTCCTATGATCTAGACACTGTCAGTATGCTGGGATCTAGGGATGTTAGAGGCATAACTGAACACAGTAGAAGTGCTTGCTTCTTACAGGTTGATTACAGCTGCCTTGGGGAGTTTAGTTTTACTCAATTTTCTGCCTCACCTGGAGCCCGACATGCATCCTATTTCCTACTCCTACCAAACCAGTTTAGAAGAACAATGGACACACCCACAAGGTTTGATCATTTTTGAGGATTCTTAGAAAACCAAGCCCAGTATTCTGAGAAATGTGAACACCTGGATGAAGGGAAGACTCAGATGAAGGGATGAGTGGGAGCTCCCTGCAAGATCTCTGAAACTGTGGCAGCATTTAGATGAGTCACTGGTGAGGCAAGTCTTAGAACCCTGCATGCATTCGCCCTGCCTAGCATCTTGGCAAAGAAGCTTCTATCTCTTAACAGGTATTTCCACAAACTGCCTGTCAATCTCCCTGCTACTGGCTGATACTGACCAACCCTTTTCTTGGAAAACATAGGACTCTTCCTTACTTAAGCTATGGACAAAACTCAAGATACCAAACATATGCAGAGGAAGGAAATGGTAACAACAGAATAACAGATTCTGTAGCGACATATTAGATTCTCGTGGGCTGTGTACACAGTTTCACCTGGGTATTCATTTTTCCTGAGACTTAATTTTGTATCCTGAGTGTCTAAAGGTAGAGGATAGAGCCAGATGATCTCTTGCAGTTCCTTTCAGCTTCTGGGTCTTTGAGCATAGAGTTTAAATTAATTTTGTTCTTCAGTGGAATTACTTATTTCTCTCCTATGAAATATATGATATGGCAGAAGAATGAATGGTCCTGGGGTTTATTACCTCTTTCCCGCTTTTAAGAAATACCCTGGATTCCCCTCGAGGGCAGGTGTAGTACCCCATTCCTCTCAGGATTTGCATGAAGCAGGGAGTCCAACATATTCTGATCTGATTTGAAACAGCATGTTTTGATCACTGGGTTGTTAAGTTCCTTACAAACCTGAACTACCCAAAGAGGGCTAAGGATTTAGTCTTTTAAAGAGAAGAATCTTTTAAAATTATGTAGATCTATATATCCTGACACAAATCTCTAAGATATAGTCTTGAGGAAAAGGAAGTGTTGAGCAGTATTTACAATTTTATCCCACTTATGTGTTTAAGAAAGAAAGCAACCTCCAAACTACTTGTTTCCTTAGGTATATATCTGTGAATGTGAATACATAGAAAAACAACAGCAGCAGCATAAAGGCTATTCAACATGCTTACCACAGTGTGATCTCTGAGAAGAGGATAAAATGCAGGGAAGAAACCTGACATTCTCTGACGTATTTGTATTTTTAACAACCAAGGAATATTTCAGTACTTGTGTTCTTAAAAATAAGCAAAAAAGTAAAAGGTCAAAGAAATTTCAAGCCATCCAGGGAATTGAATTCAAACAGAGAAAATAAGTAACAGATCAAAGTTGCATGGCTTATGAAAGCAAGGTGGAAATGCACAAAATGCCTCTTAAAACAAGATCAGAGAGATGTGGAGAGGGTACAGTTGGGGGCACTTTTCAAATGTACTCTGGAATGTGATATAAATTAGCAGAAGTCACCCTAAGTGCACCAAATGCAATGCGGAAGCAGAGTCATTTGGAAGAGCTACCTATTCTAAATACAAATCTTAAAGGAACATGCTTTAACATGGATGTCAACAAATAGATATATATTTAAATTGAAAATAACTCATTATTTTTATAAATTTCCCTTTTGAGATGAACAGACAGTGAAAGAGATATTTATGTTATACAGGGATAACTCCATATAAATCTTTTAAATATTTTGATAGTAATGTTTTTCTGATTTATAAATTATCTAAAAATTTTAATGAAAGTCTCTTCATATAAATGTTTAACAAAATATTTACAAGGAAAAATTTCGTCATGGCTGAAAATGGAATTTTTTTCACCAGCCTAGCAATATCTCTTTTTCTCTACTATTTTGTTTAATTAGTACAATATTATTTTATTGTAAAATATTTCAGGGTCACTGAAGAAAACCAGAAGTTACAGAAAGTAAGAAAGTTAGGAAAAAAATTAAAATACTCATAATTTAAACAGCAATATCAACCTTAGATTATATCTTTGCCAACCCTCATGCATGTATGTATCCATATTACAATAAAACATACTGTTTTGCAAAAATCTTTTTAACTTAATGTACTGAAACATTTTTTCAGGCTAATAAATCATTAGATATTTTAAAATCTGGGGACAAGAATGCCTCCTATCCATCAAAGTACTCTAGTCAAGAATTCAGGGCTTCCCTGGTGGTGCAGTGGTTGAGAGTCCACCTGCTGATGCAGGGGACACGGGTTCGTGCCCCGGCTGGGCCCGTGAGCCATGGCCGCTGAACCTGTGCATCCGGAGCCTGTGCTCCGCAACGGGAGAGGCCACAGCAGTGAGAGGCCCGCGTACAACCAAAAAAAAAAAAAAGAATTCAGTCAATAGAAATCTTTGATTGTTTTGAGCAATCACATAACTTTTGAATGTCCCTTTATAAAGCACTCTCAAATAAATCACTTCATTTGATCCTCCCAAAATCTGGTAAGGGAGGAGGAGCAGGCACTGTTAACATCCACGCATTACAAATGACACAGTAAACTCTGAGCATGATAAAAACAACTATTATTTGAACTGGAAAAACAAAAACCCAGCAGTTGATTTAAAAAAAAAAAAATAGCTCTGTTCAGTCAAGGAGAAAATCAATCAATAGTTTCATATTATGCAAATGGCTATATGACAGGATTTTTTTTTTGACTTCCCAACCAGCTATTTCTATGTGTATTATAGAAAATACTGGTGGTACATCCTGCAGGTTTTTTTTTTTAAATTTTGTATTAATTACTTTCCCTGTTTTAAAGAAGGACCAATGGGAAGGCCCTCTAGTGACCAGTTACGGATTCTATCTCTCCTTGGTCAGCACATCCAAAATGCTTAACTAGAAACAGTCCTGCACAGGGCTGCATCTCTATTTAAGCACTATTATTAGTCAGAAGGACTTTTAAAAACCAGCTTTTCTCACAAATGGGTAAAACTTCTACAGTTGAAACATTTATTCTCTTTTAATAATTTTTTGTCTTTTCTATGTTTACAAACATAAGAACTCCTACATAAAGCTAAGGGAGAACAAAAGCATATTTCTGTTTCTTTACTACTCTATTTGAAGTTTTTGCTTTTTCCTAACCATTTTTTTTTTTCTCCAGGAACATTCACCCAAAGAACTTGTCATGAGATACTACTACATATTTCACACTGGAATGTCTTTATTATCCATTTTTTCTCCAATCTGAGTTTGCCTCAGGGAATGGTAGCATAGTTTTAAGTTGATGTATTTGGAAATAATCTATTTTTGAAGTATAGGATTATTTAAAAGAATAACAGACTTCATTTTCAAAAATACTAAAACATTATTTGAGGAGCATTGAGGTGAACGTGATATCACCAGGAATTATAACACTGAAAAAACGTTAGCTCTCCAATCTTCATAACAAAGCAACAATAACAGTTTATATTTTTTTGAAAATAAGGCTTTTTCATCTGGGAAAAATGATGTCAAATTGTACATATTTTAAATATCTTTCATTAATATTTATTGTCCTAAAACCCATTCCCTTAAAAATAAAATTAAATATCTGAAGCCTTTCCTGTGATGATAGAATAATGCGTTTTCTGCATTAAATGGAAACATCTTAATCATCCTTTAAAAGGAAGCAGTAAAACCAAAAACATACAACCCTCAGTCAGTTATACCTTTGGATAAAGAAACTCTTCTTTCAAGATTCAGATTTTGTCTATATACTAATTCAGGTCCGTGGCATTTCAATGCATGTAAAGGCAAATGAAAGGTAGTGATGATGGACTAGTGATGGGTGAGTTTGATTTTGTGATTCTAGCACTCTCCCCTTGGTTTATACAGTTTCTTCTCACTAATCTGTATTATCTCATTTCATTGTACTCCTTTCAATAGGTGAGTGACTTTGATCATTTTTCAAAGATGAAAACACACGTGAGCTGTGTGTATTAGTGTTTTTCTGAACCCCTTTATACAGAATTATGCAAAACAAAAGAAGACACATTTCTCCATTTCCAAAACATAGCTCATGTTTCATCGCTAAGTTTGTATACATCATCATTTCTAGAAGCTCCTTCTTGTGTTATCACTGGTGTAATAGTGGGATAGAAAGGTAATTCTGGCCATGGAAATTATTGCTAGCATGATTATTCATGTACACAAAAAGTAGACACTTCCTATTCAGGTATTTTGATTATTTTCTAAGTGATGGCTGATATTATACACTTTAAATGGGAAAAATTTAGAGATCATTTGTGGCTCAATTAAGGAAAGAGCCAAAAATATCTCCTTAAATGTCCTTTGAACGCAATTAGGAGTCCCCCATCTCCCTTTGTGCATTTGTAGGAGACAACATTAATATGAAATATTGCTACTTTATTTTGGGCTTCAGCTGTGGAGGAAGTGGAAAATTTTAGACATGTTAACCCAACGGACTAAAGAGATGGTCTCTGTGCTTCTTTTGTGTGGGATGAACGATCAGCCCTTACACACTTTCAGGTTCCTACTTTGCCCAACCAGCCAGCAGCCACCGCGCCATGCTGCACGTATGGACAACAGGCCTTGACATCTTTGCTGTTAGAATATATAATCTCCCAGAGTTAGAAGTGGAAAATGGGAGCCTCCAATTATAAGCTCATAAAAGGCAATTTCAGTGTCAGAGTGGTGGACTGAGTAAATATAGAAAGGATTTACTGTGAAGTTCTGTAGTGATGTTGGCACCAGCACACTGCTGGGCAACATTCTATTGCCCAAATCCAGGAACTAGCACAAACATTGAACCACTGCATTCTCAGTGACAACAACAAGAGTGGCTTGATGATTGGCTGGCATGGCCACAAAAGACACATGCTGGCATGTTTTGGAACATAAATGATAGATCTGCTGCTGGGAGTTTATAATTATTTAATCAAACCCAGACTGTAGGACCTGGAGGGACATTTTGTGTCCTCCCAAGAGCGGAAAGAGGACAGAACTAAAGTGTTGACAGACTCCAGGGGGACCGTGAGAAGCAAGGGGCCATGTGGGTGTGTGCTTTCTCTGGCCAGCCAGGGCCCATCCCTGGCCTGGTGAAGGGTCCCTTCCCCTGGGTTGCATCATCCCCCAATTGGGGCCATCCTCTTGATATGCTGATGGAAGTGGAATCAATTATACTTCCTTTCATGGAATGAAATTTTTGTCCTGCTCTGAACAGGAAATCACTCATTTGATCCAACTCTTTCTCCTTAAAACACACACACGCACACAAAAGGCTTGTGCCAGCTGCTTGCTTATGCATACATAGTTTTCAATCCCAGAAATAATGGGGTGGAGCAGAATAAAAAGCTCCACCCAATTAAACCTCCACAGCCCATGTTTGGAAAATAAAATGATGGTTACACCATGATCATGAAATTTCCCTTTACCCTGGATGTTTGGAGAACAGGGCCTGGGATGCCCTGATGGCCTGGGACTTTGCTCTTCAAATCAGCTCTTAGTTCCATCACAGCCTGATGAAAAATGAAAGGAAGGGACGAGGCTTTCACAAGCAATGATTGTGTGTTTTGGTGGAAAGAGAACAAATTATTATTACTATTTTAAATTTTATTTACTTATTTATTTTTGGCTGTGTTGGGTCTTTGTTGCTGTGCACGGGCTTTCTCTAATTGCAGCGAGCGGGGGCTACTCTTCATTGTGGTGTGCGGGCTTCTCCTTGCAGTGGCTTCTCTTGTTGCGAAGCATGGGCTCTAGGTGCATGGGCTTCAATAGCTGTGGCTCGCGGGCTCTAGAGCACAGGCTCAGTAGTTGTATCGCACGGGCTTAGTTGCTTCACGGCATGTGGGATCTTCCTGGACCAGGGCTCAAACCCGTGTCCCCCATTGGCAGGCAGATTCTTAACCATTGCGCCACCAGGGAAGTCCCGAGAACAAATTATTAAATTAGCATTACATTTCATTCCTAGCTCCTAAGAGAATTGAGAATTTAAATAAGGTACTCTAGAATTTGGTTGTGACATGTAAACTTTGTTTCTGTTTTAAAGCTCCAAGAAATGGAATGATGATGTCATGAAGGCATAGTCGTTGGGTGTTTTTTTTTAAGGATATTGAGTTAAAGCAAACCAGCATTAGGGAAAATGAATTCAATGTGATCTCCACATAGCTAATCAACGTGTTAATTCCTGAAGCTTTCCCCAACAGAAACCTTCCATTCTGGATATCAGATTCTTCATTCTGCTTCTGCCCGCTCCCCCTTCCCTATTTTTATTTAATCTTTATATACAGAAATGTTTTAGAGGGTGGATGCTACCAGCAGAGCAGACAGTAATTCCTCTCTACTGTTCCATCCTGGAACCCTACATACAGTGTTCAAACCAGGGGTACCATACCACTTTTAAAATTAGCCATATAGGTATTTTTTCTAAATACAAGGTTTTCTTCTTTATTACGAGCCATAGAGATTATACAAGTGGCACAAGTGTACATTTTCACTGTAAATAAAATAAAGAGGTGAGAGCCCTCCTTTATTACCCCCAAACCCAATCCTACTCCCCAACCCCAAGGGTAATCATCAGTAATAGATTGGGTGTGTAAATTTTTCCCCCATATGCTCTTTGTGAGGAATAAATTTCAGAAACAAAGTATGAAAAATATTTAAACTTCCACCACTATTATTAAGTCTTGATGTTTAATAGGGAAAAATGCCCAAACACATAAAAGTGGAAAATCCCCAAACAGTTTGGTAAGATATGCATTTATAGGTTTCTTCGCTGTGGTGAAGTCTTCCAAAGGTTTAACAGACAAACTTTCAAACACATGTAAAGACATCTGTACTTCTAGAAAATAAACTAAAAATGAGGTTGATTTCTTTAGAAAATACAAAATCTTTTATCAGTTTACAAAGGGGGGCAAAGGGGCTAGAAGGGAAAAAAAATTAAACCATATTTCCACCACTCAAATCTTATGTTCAACCAGTTTTGTCTTTTTCTTTCTGCAGTGCAGTGGCATCATTCTTAAAACTCATTTTGTGAGTTTGGGTGATTTTAACCCAGTCTCTTCCCATGATATAAATGTACATTTTTTTAAGTGGTTTTTTAATCGGCATTTTAATAAGATAATAATCTTTTATCCCTTCTTTATATACCTCCAGTAATGCTAGAATAGTTTATGTAGAATCTATAATTAAACAAAAATGTGGACCAAATTTAAAGGGCGCAGTCAACACTCCAATTTTGTTTTATAAATGAACTGAGGAATTCAAGCTGGCAGTAGAGATTGGGGTGATGGGATGAACAGTCTGCTTGTGTTTAAAATGATTAAGCAAAAATATAATGAAATTATCGAGTCTTGCATTTTCCCTTTCCTGCCCTATGAAGACGCATAAGAATTTCATGCTCATGTTGTAAGCATGTTCCCTGACTAATAACGTATTGTTTACAGTTGCTAGCCTGTGCTGAATTTCTTTAAGGGCATTAATTATCAAGGGTACCATTTTCTATTGCCTGTCTGAGTAAGCTCAGGAACAGGATGACATTTTAAGTACACCTTTAGGCTATGCTCTCTCTTCACATGATGCTAAATTCAGAGAACAAAAGACAAAACCAATCTGAAAAACCACCAAGCCATTTGCCTGGCACCACAAGTCAACAGGTCCAGCCAAAGGATTGAATGCTCACATTTCATTTGCTTTTTAATTGAGATCCTTGTGCACACAGGGAGAGAGAGACTCAAGAACTCTGTAGCAAAAGACATGTGATCATTCCACTTCAGAGGGTGCTGTGAATGAAAGGAAATATCCAGTCCCCAACATTGAGGAACACACAACCTGGTACAGAAGATCAGACAAACTGCATAAGATTAAAGGATAATTCTGACCAAGGATGATAAGAAAATATTCTGGTTGTAAAGTTGCAAAAGAACTTCACGTTTAGAAGTATTTATACGTTTGTGGGTTTTGTTTTATTTTTTTCTGTACTGTGTTCTTTGTCTTTCTTTTGCAGAGAGATGTAATTGAATGATAGTTCAATGATTTGCAGTTCAGCTAATATTTTCCCCCTGAAGTTCAAGTTTTCTCTAAATAGCTTCATTCAAATCATTCACCCAATTCAATTCACTCAGCAGCAGTTTATTTATCGAGCAATTACAATGTATCAGCAGCAACATATTAGTGATGTAGTGACAACGGTCAGCAGGACAGGTGCTGGGACAGGTGCTATTTCAAGGAGAGCAGAGGAGTTTGGAAATAAGGGGTAAGTATAGAGATGGAGAGAGCTCACCATTTGGGGGAAGCAGGAAGTAACAGAGGAGGTGACATGGAGATGGTACACAGGGCAGTGACACTTAGAACAGGAGCGAGCAAGGGAAAGGGAAGGGAGAAGCCAAGCAGGGTGCGTGCAGAGGAGGTCCCATATTCACCTCAATGGGAAGCAATATTGCAGTAGTGTTAGAAGCCCTAGATCTTTGTCCTTTTCTGGAAAGCTTGAATGTGAATGTCACTTGCTCTTGCATTGATTCCATGAACCATGATTGGTTTTCCATGGACAGGGATTTCTCTGGGGCAAATCATCACCATACTTCCAAGCACATAAACCTCATCTGGCTCTGAATGGGTCAACCAGTGTGACTCAACATAGTATTTATCAACAAAGTGCAGTCAGAGTATGATTCATGGTTGTCAAGTTTGCCAAAGCAAAGGGAAACAATTTTCTAGAATCTTCTATACCCAATCCCACAGGACATGGTTGAAAATCTTCCATGTCCCACAGGATATGGTTGAAAATGTGTATTTGGTGGAATCTCTCTTTCTGGCCTTGCTCATGCCATGTTACTTGAAAGAGCTTGGCTTCATGGAGACTTTCAGAGACAACAGCCAGTGAGTGCGCCCAGCCCTCCCAGCGGTTCTGATTTGCGGGGCCGAGCACACCTCAGAGGTACCACTGGCCCCTTCATAGCCCTGGGCTTTTCCACACCTAGAGATAGAATTTTCAGAAAAGATAAGGAACGTTTTTGTAAAATTCTTCTAAACTGGCTCCTTCCTCTATTAGAAACCTGGTAGTTTCATACCCAGGGAGAAAACTTCTTTGCTGCCTAATCTTCAGTGTTTTAAGAGTTAAGGTGGCATTTATGGACTCAAGTCAATCTTATAAAGTTGAAAATGAGCCCACACCATCTCCTTTTAGCTTCATTAATGAAGAAAATTGGCTGAACTAGACTCTGAGCTGAGTTTTCTTTGAGTTAAAGGAGCACCAGGTGCATCGTCTCAATAGAACAAAGTCAGCCTTCTTTCGAAACTCCAATCTATTTAGTTACTGAAGCCTTCCAAAGGAGAAGGGAAAACTTCAACTGTTGCAGCATGGACCTTTCCCAAGGGCCCCCAGTAGAAGTTCTGTGCAACGCCAGCCATAAAGAGGAAGGGGATGGGCTTCCCTGGTGGCGCAGTGGTTGAGAATCCGCCTGCCGATGCACGGGTCACGGGTTCGTGCCCCGGTCCGGGAAGATCCTACATGCTGCGTTGCGGCTGGGCCCGTGAGCCATGGCCACTGAGCCTGCACATCCGGAGCCTGTGCTCCGCAACGGGAGAGGCCACAACATTGAGAGGCCTGCGTACCACAAAAAAAAAAAAAAAAAAAAAAAAGAGGAAGGGGATGGAAACTAGAACATGAGGGCTGAGGACTAGAGAAGGGATGGCAAATGGATATCAGTTCTGATTGATTAGTGGCTGCTGCTTGAGCACTGGGTTGGAAGGATGGGAAAGTTGCATCTGGGGTCATTGGAAAGGGCACCATGATTGATTATCAATGTCTGCCTTGGGTACAGAGAGGGATGTAGCTCCAGATGCAATCACCTACACTCGCTGAGTATTGTTAACATCCCTCTTGCTTAAACCTTCTATGGGTCTGTGGAGGCAAAAATATTATTTGGAAACAATTGATAACTTTCTCAAAGACATAAAGATATAAAAGGCTACAGACTGTAGATACTTAAGTGGTACAAGAGACTAGAAATAAATTAAGTGGCATTATATTCAGCAAATGACCCATATGGGTATGTTTAGGGGGTCATTTGCACACTTTCTAATTGAGTATTATAACTATCCATGCTAAGATAGTCATGTATGTATGGAGCATTAGTTTAGAGTGAGCTAAAAATATTAGTAATGATGATGGCCATAATAAATAATAACAACAGTAACAACAGCTAGTATTTACTGAGCATCAATTAGATGGCAAGCCCTCTTTTGTGTTTTATGTATACATGATATCATTATTCCTTGGAAAAGCCCTTGAAGGAGATATTATTATAGCCCCATATTAAAAATGAGGAGACAGGCTCATAGAGGTAAAATAGGTTTACCAAGTTTGCAGAGCTAGAAAGTGTTGGCGGAGTTGTGATTCGTAGTGAGGCAGTCTTGTTGGGAATGACCAAGCTTTCAGTATTCACCACAGTATTTCACTACCCTCATGTCTCATGTAGAGTCAAAGGTCAATGTTTTGATAATAAACAATAATACATAAATAATAATACATAAAGCCTTTTCCATGCTAGACAGAAGTTATCTAGCAGTAATTTCTACACAACAGAGAAATTTTCCTTTCATAATCTCAGAGATTCTGCCTAACCATGATTGAATACCTCTAAACAGCCATCAGGACTGCATTAATGATTTGATTTCAATATTCAACATGGATGATGTCCAGAAGATCATGGGAAGTACCTGAAATCTGTGCAGGCATGTAAGAATAATTTCTATGGAGCAGGTACAAGGCTTTGTGCCTCCATAGATTTACCGTGAGCATTTTGTGTTCTAAATTTGCTGAGAAATGACCCAGACAAGGCCCTTTCCTTAAGACTACAGAGTCTATGGGGGAGGCCAGACAAGTACATATATAAGCAGAATAGAAGGCCAAAAGTGACTAATTCTAAATGGATGGCATGGAGAAAATGTTATGGAGAAGAGGGAATCTGAACTTATCTTCGAAGTTTGAATAGTGGTCCAAAGGGACAAGGGACAGAATTCCTGGATTTTGTTCGAAGGCAATGGGGAGCCATGGAAAGCTTTGGAGTAGAGGAGTATGTTATTCAGAACTGTACCATTAAATGATTATTATGCAGCAGGGCAGAAGCTGGATTTTAAGAAAAAACACCAGAGGCAAAGACACCCAATCGAAAGGCTACTTCAAAAGCCTGGGCAAGAGTTAATGAAGGCTTGACCAAGGTCAGGGACAGGGGCCTGGAAGGAGGAGATGTGCAGGAGTCTCTGTGGGGGGTGAAGCCAACGGGAGGCAGATGCTGCCAGCATCTCTCATGGTCAACGCCAGCATGGCCTCTCTCTGAGTCTCAGACTCACACTTTGTTTAGGTAGGGGCAGGAGGGCAGGGGCCTTGCTCTGGGGGAATGGGTCAGCAAACTTCTGTTCTGGGAAAACTGTAATGACCTCCAGCGTTCTTCTAGGGCCTTGACATTGACTTGACCCCGACCAACATTTTCCTCTCAGCCATGCTTGTACTTTTCCACTTAAATGCAACGCAAGCCTAGTTCCACAGGGATTCCAGGGAGACCAGAAGGGTGAAATCATCTCCCGTCTTGGGATATAGCAGGCATGTTATAGCTCCGATTTCAGTTGGGAAGGACCTTAACCATCCCATCTGACTCCCCTTGGGCAAGAGAGAAAGGTATGCAAAAAGATCATCAACAATACCAGGGAGCTTGTGACAGTGATGCAGACACAGAATGTTTGATCAGTGAGGGACCAAGACTTTATCCTCTGTCTGTCCAAGGGCTGCCCTGAATCCACAGCAGGAAACAAAGAAGCCCATGTTTATTAGGGTATATTTTGGGACAGAAGCACATTGGTACTGCATTCATTGTTTCAGACCAGTAAAATACTAAATTGCTATAGAAATATACCTTGCCTTGAAAGGACTCCCCTGAGTTAATACTTCTGTATTAAATTAGGATAGTGCTATAATAGACTAATATGATACTGTGCTAACCTGGATAGTGAATGAACTTAGATATGCATGTTAATACTTAGTTGGATTAAAACAACCCATAGCCAAACGCTTCACCACGAGCTTGAGGTTGCTAACATAGTTGTAATTTATTGCAATGTCTTCTCCTAGACACCATCCTCCTCATCAATTTTTATTGTCATAGTCTTTTGGTGGCAATTCGTTGTGTTGTTGACTTAAGGACATTTTCCTTATATTCAGATTCAAAATAAAAGTCATTTTGCACCATGCTCAGATTACTCCAATGCTCCGGAAGGAAATATCTTCATTCCTACGAGGCGGCTGGAGCCGGCCACCAGTACATGTGGTCAATCCCTTTCTTGCCCCGTTCAGATGTTCTGCCTTTAAGAATGTTCTTGTGTCTGCAACACACCAGCCCGACTCAGGAGTCAGAATGTGGAAGGAGTCAAAAGGGCTCTTTTCACAGATCTGCTGTTCAGTTCACCTCCCTTTCACAATGAGCAGGCAAAGGGTTGTGAGCCGGTGGAATGATGGAGTCTTTCTCCCTTTCTTGCTCACAGCTGTGGCTATCCATCCAGGCTTTCCTTTCTAAGACCTCCACAATCCATCCTGGGGTGGGAGTATTTGTAGTACAAGGACATTATTCTGAAATCTGTCAGTCTTCATGTTAAGTGGATTCTTGCATGTTTGCGCCTGTGCTTATTTTTAAGTAAATTTATGTGTGGTTGTAAGATCATTCTGAGACAGGGGGATTACTCAGGGGGCCATTGCTCTCACTCAGGATAAATGGAAAGGGAGAAGTTTGGGCTTGGCTATTTCTGGGATAAGGGAGTTCCTTGGGGGTAGGGGCCATTAGCCAGCTATCCAGGTAGAGAAAGGGTCTGAGGCTGATTAGAATGGCCCTAGTAACTGTGATCATCTGCAGGATTCACCTGGGACAGTCCTATCCAAGGTACAGCCTATGGACTGACAGCATCATCATTCACTAGGGCTGGGTTAGAACCTAACTTTCTCCATCCTCATCCCAGACCCACTGAATTAGTCTCCAGGCATCGGGCCCAGGAATCTATGTTTCAACAAGTTCTCCAGGTGGTTTTCATGCTTGTTGAAGTGTGAGAAGCATTGATCTAAGGTATGGGGTGTGCCATCCCCTCAAACTATAGTTAAAGCCAAGCTTGCCCACTGACAGGGTACCATCTTTCCCATGATAACTTCTTACCCCTTCAACACTTGTGTTCTGGAAACTTAACCATAAATGGAGCCCAAGTTTACATCCTTTCTCAGTTCCTGATAGTCTTTAACAAGTTGCTGGGATACTTTGATATTATTTGTTTTAAATATAGGGCTGGAAATGTGATATGAAGTTAAATATAGATGAGCTCCATGTTCAAAGACTGAAACCTACAAATGTGCTGGAAAAGACTAGTATTAAGCCAATGATCTTTTTTGTTTTGAAAATCTGTTTGAAAAATATTTCCAAAGCCCGTTTTAAGAGATCATTTCACTTTAGAGGAGTAAAGGGTAGAGCTGACTTTATTATTCCTATTTGGTAAGTAAGGAATCTGAGGCCCAGTAGAATATGTTCTGAGAGTACCTTTAACATGGAATTCTAGCTACGCTTTATCATGTTTGAAAACTTTTCTGGTGGAGCACGTTGCAAAGATCCACAGTCAGAAGGAAGGTTGAGCTACTGAATCAGATTAGTCTCTCTGCTGGCATTCCTTCTATAAGAATCTTCAACCCCAAATGAAGGGGGAAGCCTAAATCCCACCCGGGCAACAGCAACAAAAGGGATGCATTACTTGTCTGCTTGAGCTCTGTGGCCCCAGGCTCCAGGGCCATCATTAAGTGGGCAGATCACCCAGTACCCAGCAGAGGGCCAACAGCGTTTTGATTTTAATAACTCCTAAGCTGAAGATGTCCTAGTTAAACTGAAGCTGGGCAACTACTTAGCAGTTTGTTAATATTTAGACTATTTAGTCATTCGAAACAATGCAATTAAGGATGAATCATGGCTCAGTAACCTAAACAAAATCAAATTAACAAATATGCGGCCCTCCCTTTGGTCTGGGAGGCTATTTCATAACCTCCCGCCTTGAAATTCCCTGAAATCTTTTTGTGCAGATTTCAGGGCATCCAGACTCTATATTCCTTCCCATGTTGGTACAGACCCAGTTGTGGTCCTTGGGTGTACAGCTGAGTACTAAAAGGAAACGGCATTTTGAAGAGGTTTACCATGTAGAATCACTGGGCACTGACATGACAGGGTAGTTGGTATGAGTACAGACTTTAGTATCAAATAGACCACAGCCTGAGTCCTACCTAGCTCTACCTCTTACTAGCTGAGTGACTATGGGCAAGTTATTTATCATTTTCCTATCTAAAATATGGAAATAAGAACAGAATCATATATATATATATATATATATGTAATATGTATGTATCCAACAAGGATAATTATTAATGAATTTAAACTTTGAATCAAGTCTATAATACTAGCATAACTCATTACCAGGCAGTTTTCTATATTATATCTTAAATTCTGATTTTCTTTATGTAAACCTATGATGATTAATATCTTTGGGACTCTGAAGATTTTCATGGGATCATAGACACTTGGAGTGTGAAAGAATTCTACCAGTTTTTGAGAAGTGGGTCCATGGAAGCGTGGTGTCTTTCCCAAGGTCGTGCCACTTGAGACAAAGGTGTGAGTGGAATCTATCCCTGTCAAGGGGTCTACTTCTCTTTGAGACAGAGAGAAGCCACTTTCCTCACGTGAAAAGTGAGATGTGTTCTCTACAACAGTACTGCTCAATAGAATTATAATAGGAGTCACATAAGTAATTTTAAATTTTCTAGTAGTCACATTTTAAAAAGTAAAAAGAAACAGATTAAAATAATTGTAATACTATATTCCATTTAACCCAATATATCCAAAACATCATCTCAACATAGAATCAACGTGAAAATTTATTAATGACATATTGTACATCTTGCACCATATCTTTGAAATCTAGGGTGTGTCTTACTCTTATAGCACATCTCAATTCAGAGGCTAAATTTTTATCAGTCATATTTATATGTATTAATTCCATAATATTTATGGGAGAAAAAGCAGATTCCCATACCCAAGTTATTCTGAACATACTTAAATGTTTTCCAATATCTGAATTGAATGTTTTTAAACTAAAACTTACTAAAATGAAATAAAATTCAGAATTCAGCTCATCAGTTGCACTAGCCACATGGCCACGTTCAAGTGCTCCATAGTCACATGTACCTAGTTAAGCCATCCTATTGGATAGTGCAGTCCTGGGCTCTTCTAGCCCTAAAATTCTAAGTCTTGAGAAACCTTGCTACCATCTCCTACACAAAGATGATATAAAAATGATGACAGAGGGGGTAGGTGACTTGCCTGGAAAGATGACAGATTTGTGGTTGAGAGAACAGGCTTAGGTTCAAAAGCTCTTGCTTGGGTGAATTGGGCAATGGTTTAACCTGCCTGAACTCCAGTTTGCTCACAGATGAAATGGGGATTATAACACTTACTTCAGAAAGTTATCAGAATGGTGCACCGTGAAGGTGTTTGTAGAGTACTAACTCCAGGACAGGAATAACAAGTGCAGAATAAAATGTGGTCTAAGAGCTTCTGAACGGGTGGCCCCAAATTTCTGCTTATCTCCATTTGGCAAATATAAGACTTTCATAAAGAGTTCATCTTTGATCATGGTGACACTGTAATTGCCTAACATCCCTCTAGTCATGCCTTTGGGACTGTTGGAAAAAGTCCACTGATACTCTGCAGTTAGAAGTGGTTGCCACTTGGTGATATAATGAGGCAGAACGCTCTTTTTTGATACTAGGCTTTTGTACATGATGTTCCCTTTTTCTGGAATGCTCTCTCTGGTTCCCTCCTTTCTGCCTGGCAAATTCTTACCTATTTTTCAGAACCTAGTTCAAGTGTTTCTTTGGGTCTCTTGCAAACAGAATTGCTCAATGTTTCCAAGCATTCTCTACTGTTTTATTTTGAAAGTCATGACAGCTACAAGGTTATGTGGTGACAGTACGGTTTCCTTCTTAGGTAAGTTCACAGGAGGGCTATTATGGAATCAGACAATTCACCTCAAAGAAAAATGTAATTTTTGAGGTCAGGGGGATAGTAGCAATACAACTAATAATGACATTAATGTTTGGTACTTTACATGAATTGTTTTATCTAATCCTAAGAACAGCCCTGTAGAGATATGATTCCCCTTCAGAAATGAGGAAACCTGGCTGAGAAAAACTGATTTTAGATGCCTGCTCCTAGCCACTGTGCAGCCCAAACTCGCCATTTTGGAGAACATGACAGACACTGCTATCGTCTCTCCCAAATTCACCCTTCTTTTCCCCTCACTAGGAGAACCCCAGATTTGTTTGAGGTATCAGTGTACCCAGTTAAAAACACTCACTGCTTCAGACTCCCTTGTCACATGCCTAAGGCTCCTGGGACAGACAATTCGGACAGGCCTTTGCTCCTCACCTCTTCTTCCTTTCTTTAGCCTGAAATTTGCAGTTGGTGCCTGGAGGCACAGCAGCCTTCTTGTGACTATGAAGTCAAGAGCCATTATTCTAAGGATCGCAGGACAGGAAGCTAGGAGGAGCCAAGATATTTGAAACTTTGACCAGCTATACCTCCCTGGGCTGCTGCATCCAGACTTCCCATTAGATTATCAATATTAAATCTCCATTTAATTCAGCTGCTATAGTCAGATTTCAGCTACAAGCAGCCAAATGTAGCCCTCGTTAATGGAGAGAATTTAGAGCCAGCCAAGAAACCCAGCAAGCTACATTAGAATTCTTCCTCTTCACAAACTGCTACTTGTTAGAGTCTCTTCTAATTTGGCATTTGCTGTAGGCCCTTATCCTTATCATTTCAACTGACTGGACAAATTTCCTGTCCTCCTTCCAGAAACTGGTTTTGTTGCTTCCATGATATTTCCCAAGAAGGGTATTTTCTTGGCTGACTGGAGTCATTCTTCCTGGACTATCTGCAAGCTTTCCCACAAATAGCACAGAGATTCAACCAGTAAAACTGAAGATTACATGATCATGGTGACAAGGATTCCTGCCTCCCCTCAGGCCAAAAGTCAAGTGGTGCAGAAGCCTGGAGTCCAACTTCCAAAGCAATCAAATAAGTAGCTAAAAGTGATATCCTAGGACAGGGATTGGCAAACTACAACCTGTAGACCAAATTCCACCTGAACCTGCTTTTGTAAAAAAGTTTTACTGAAACACAGACATGGCTATTTGTTTATGTGTTGTCCTTGGAAGTCTTTGCTATAATGGCTGAATTGAGTAATTTTAACAGAGATGGTATAGCCTGTAAAGCCTAAAATACTTACTATCCCGATACCTTCACAGAAAGTTTGTTCACTCCTCTCAGAGAACAACTAGCTATGGAAGAAAGACATATCAGAGATCGAACAGTAGAAGAAGAAACAGTAGAAGAAACAACAACAGCTCCAGCCCCCTTTTATCCTACCAAGCACAGTGCCAATTAGGTCTTTGCCCCAGTTCTGAAAGGTGCATTTGAACTATCATTTTATGTGTAAGGATTCTGAGGCTTGTAGGAGGATAAATACCTCCCCTGAGGTCACATCTCATGATTGATGAAGGCAGAATTCTAACCCAATTCTGTGTGGATCTAAAGGTCACAATTTTAGTCATGAACCATTAACTATTACACTACATTCCTCCTCTTCGGTTTAATCCAATTTCTATGGTAAATACTAAAGACAACACAGAGAGCATTTTAAATTAAAAAATAACTGTGTGGAAGGAGAAAATCTACTTAGTTCAGAAAGGTCCAGAACAAGGAGGTCAGGATATATGCCCCAAGATAGGTGGCAGAAAAGGAGATCCAGGACCTAAAATGGGTGGAATGAAAGTGCCAGTAAGAATGGAGGGACATGGTTTCTCTGCTCAAACTGGGCCCCTTCAGTGTCAGTCTATGTAGAGGGTCTGCCCAAATAGCTCTCCTTTCATCAGATGACATAACACCTGAAACGCCACCATTAGCCCTCAACTGAAAGAGGAGCTATCACTGAAGAATGGTGCTAATCTAGTGGGAGGCCTCTGAGAACCTGGGTCACAGGGCCCAGTGCTCATTCCTCAACATACTTCTGTGCAAGTTATCAGTGACTCCATTAGGTGTGAGCCATGACTTCATGCTTGAAAAAAGAAGTGGATGACAGATGTTGAGATGGAGGACATGTGCTGAGTCCTGGGGATTTGCAGCTTATGTTTAGCCTGGGAACATCATACCACAGGAGAACACATATGGAAAGAATGGGGTGTGTCTGAAGACTTAATGTAAGTCTAATGTGAGCCCAAGTTTGGAGGTGGCCACTGGAAAAGCTAATTTGGCCTTTGGCTTTACATTAGTTGAAGTATGATATCCAGGGCATGGAAGGTGACAGTTCCATTTAACCCACCCAGGCAGAACACACCAGGATCTGAGGAGATGGAAGTGAAGGATATGAAAGGTCTGGAGATCAACAGTTGTACATCTATCCCCAAATTTTGAGATCCTACCATATGCAATGCACAGTGGTCTTTGTTGGATATGCAAATGATTTTACCTTTGAGCAGTGTATGCAGACATTAAATCAATGATTACACAAATATAGAATTAGGAAACTTGGGCTGTGCCATGAGGGGAAAGTACACAGTGATGATGTAGGTTATAACAGGATCCTTAGGTTAGACTGGGCCTCTGGGAAGACCTGTAAGAACATGACATTTAAACTGAGACCTAAGAAGAGGTCAGTGGGTGGCAGCCTCTCAACCAGTGATGAAGAGCAATGCAGGCAGAGGAGCAGCAAGGGCAAAGGCCTGGAGCTAAGAAGGAGGAAGATGCCTCAGGGCATTTAGGCCATTTTAGAGAGCTGGATTTTAATCTGAGTTCAATGAAGAGCTATCGGAGGGTTTTAAGCAGAGACAATATAGGACCATTCTGTATCTTTGCTTTGGCTGCTGTGGGACTAGAAGAGGCACAAGATTAGAAGGGGAAAGGCCAGCTCTAAGGCTACTGCAACAGTCCAGCCTAAAGGGGATGACCATAGAGCCATGGAGGGAGGTCTGGAAGCCATGGGAATTGAACCCTGGAGAAACAAATCTTGGTAGGGAATGTAATATGTGTCTTCCTATCTCCAAATAGCAAGGATGTGGAAGAGGGACTGGCGTCCCTCAGTCCTGCCAAAGAAAGAATAAGTAGCAATGTCAAACAGCTATTGAGGAGGAGGTTTTCACTCAGCATAGAGAACCTCCAAGGAAGCAGTCACCTGGATGCTGCTTTCCAAAGCATACTATAGAGCGGGGCTTCTGGAGTCTCGTTCTGTGGCCTTTTAGATCCAAGAAATGCTCCATGAGAAAATAATTCTGTAACCAATTGAACGAGACATGCCATACACACTCTCCTTGGAGAGTCACCTTGTACCTGACTGGATTCTGTAGCAGTACTAAGTCCTGCTGCTAAGAAACTAATTTGGCAAGATTTAAGCCACCATTTTCCAAACTTATCTGCCCCAGAACTCTATAATAAAACTGCCTATTAATATTCTGTGCAGCCAGTGGTCGATGGGACACACTTTGGAGGACACTGCTGTAAAGAACTTATACATAAATTCAAGGGTGAGTTCTAAAGTTTCTTCCAAGTCTATAATCTGATGTTCTGTGTTAGGCTTTACTTTATTCTTGCAGTTCCCTTTTACAAGACGGATATTTCTGATGTGACAGAAGTTCCAGTATTGAGAGGATCATGATGCATGCAAAAAGTGTTATGAGATAGATGTGGATTTAAACCTTGACCCTCCCACTTACTAGCTGAGTTATCTTGAGTCATCTCTTTAACCTCTGTAATGTCAGTTTCCTTATTTGTAAAATGGGAAAAATGTTAGTGCCAACCACAAAAGTTGTAGAAAGAACTCAATGAAATGTGTAAAGGCTAGTAAGCAATCCATAAACGGATGCATAGGATCAGTCAGGAATGGCCCTTGTGGTTACCATTACCCAATGACCCAGGCCAGTGGTTCTCAAACTTCAGTGACATCAGTTTCATCAGCGTAATCTGGAGGGCTTGTTGCAACACTGATGTGGAGCCCCACCCAAGAGTATCTGATTCAGTAGGTCTGAGGCCCACCTGTTTTCTATTTCTAACAAACTCCCAGATGATGTCAGTGCTGCTGGTCCAGCAACCACACTTTGAGAACCACTCAACTAGGTTGGTGTTCAAAGTCTCCCCCTCAATTTTTCTCCATTCTGGAAGACAGGATCAGGCTTAATTTGCAGGTTGTTAATGAGACAAGCCCAGAGTGACTTTCTTCTTATGCAATTTCCTTCTTGGAGCCAAAACTTGGCTCTGAAAGGGAACCCCCTACCCTACTCCACAGGTATATTAGAGTTGGGGTGAGGAGGACAGGAGACACAGGAAGCAAAAACACATTCCAGGAGGAGAGAGGATCAGACTAGTTCACACATCTTGAGACGCCTTTGGTATAGATGCTCGAATTCAAAGACTGTCTCCCATTTATCCTCCAGGCCTGGCTTGGCTCCTGGAGAAGCAATTAATCTTTGGTTCCATTTTCAACCATTTTCCTCCCATTTCAGAGCCCCTGTTGAGGATTCTCCTTCTCACTGGAAGCTCCTAAAAAGACAAGTCCATTTTTTTGGCTTGTCTCCATTGTTCTCAGGAGTTTTTAGGTTGGTTAAAAAAAATACCCATACTTTATTCTCCATTCAAAGTGCTTTTGCAACTTCTGACACGTTTCCTGGTACCATGTTAAAGGCATGGGGTGAGTAGGAGATGATCTCAATAGAAAGAATATTTATGAACTATTATATTTATAAACACCTGGCATTTACATAAACAAGGGAACTGGGATTTTTAACAAGGTAACCTCTCCAGTTTGGCATTCAAATAGAAAACATGCTTGTTGTGTTTTACCTGTGCATAGGGAATCTCATTGAAAGTACATGGCACCCAGACAGTATTTTAGTAAACAGTGGTTTTAGTGTCTGGTGAGTTCTAAATTAGACACAACATATGTGATATTGCAATAGTTAATGATTCTCCCTGGTTTCTTTTCATTTAAGGAGTGATGAATGTCATCTTTATGATGATAAGTCCCCTTGAAGGCTTTGCTGTGGCAGTTGCAATGCTGACCCCAGAAAGGTGGAGGGACAACATGCCCAGAGCAGACTGCTGATAGCAGGCTCCTCACCATGGGTGTGCCCCTCACCCATCTGTCTACCCCCTCCCCCCCACACACCCCCCACCTGCCCAAGTGGCACCAGCCCCTCCTTTCATGTATGAAGAGACTGAGCTTCATGAGGGTCAGCTGTCTTACCTGAGGTCACAGAACTCCTAAGCAGCCCAACCAGAACTGAACCAAAGTCTGCCTTAGTCTAGAGCATCTTCCACCCAGACTACAGTCAAAATATTTTGTAGAATTATAAGTTGCAGTTTCTCTTGTTTTTATTTCTTGGCCTTAAAAAACTCCAGTAATTAAATTTTTGTTCTTCAGTATAGCACCAGATGGTGGAAAGACACATATATTAAGCTTCAGATCCTGATCTCAAATCTAGCCATCACCACCTACCAACTGTGAATATAACTTGGACAAGTTGTTTAGACTCCCAATCTCAGTTTCCTCATTTGTGAAATTGGTGGTGGTATTCTCTCTTCCTGTGGGACCTCTTGAGATAATGAAATGAGATGCTGTTTGTGATGTGCCTGGCACACAGTGGAAGCTCAGAAAATGTTAATTTCTTTCCTTTGCTATCCATTTGGTTTCTCACTATTCTTCACCGTTTTCTCCTATGCTCCTTAATGAAGGCTGGACTTTTCATAAATGTTTTGCCCCATCCTTCAGGAAAGGCTTCTTTTCCAAGCTCTGAGACTCCCAGGAGATACACAATCCTGCAGCCAAGCACACTCGCTAAGACTCATCCATGTGAGTCATGGATTTTCTCTCTAGGACCTGTGCCTGGTGAGTTCATTTCCACATCTTCTTAATCCCATGTCACCAACAACAGTAGAATCAATAAAACCCTCGTGTGATGCGAGACCACAAATCTATTTACCTGTTTGAATCAGGCAAGTACCTACTCTGTTGGCTCTGTCATTAAACTTCTGGGAAAATATTTTCCACACCTGGAAATATGAACTGCAAATCTCATCATGAGAGATTTTCCTGATAATTCCCAGGCTTCACTACATCGTGATGCTCAGGAAATTTTGACCTTGCTTTGTTTTGATCTGGACTAGAGTCAAAAGCATCTCTTAAATGAAAAATCATTTTCAGAAGGACTAAAAATGTGGAGCCATTCATTTCGATTGCCACTGGATGCTTTTCATTCTGCTCAGCGTCTTTATCCCTAGCATCAAAAAAAAAAAAAGAAAGAAAGAAATCAACGTCAAATTGACTAGAGGCCAAGTTGGGTGACTTTGGTGAGAAAAAGTGTATGAACGTCTTTATCCCTAGCATCAAAAAAAAAAAAAAGAAAGAAAGAAATCAACGTCAAATTGACTAGAGGCCAAGTTGGGTGACTTTGGTGAGAAAAAGTGTATGAAATAAGAGGTTATAGTCATTGAGAGCCTAAATAGAGTGTAGGAGGTGAAAAAGAAAAAAAAAAAATGACCTGGAAATTATACTTGTCTATTTCTTTTCTTTTTTTTTTTTTTTGGACAGAACTGAATACATTTTCCAGGCTCCTGAGTTTAATTAAAGTCAAAGGAACATCTCAAAGGCAAGTGAAAAAAACAGAACAGGCAAGAGGCGAGACATTGAGGTGGCTGGAATAAGAAACTGTGTAGAATGTTATGGAAAGACAAAACCAAAAGCAAGGAAAGCAAAGATGATGGGAGAGGAGAGGTGGGGGAGGGGAGGCAGGAGGGGCAGTGAGGAGGGGAGAGATTGGGGAGGGGAGGGCAGAGAAGGGAGGGAAATATGAATTTGCCAAACCCTACCAGATGAAACGAACTTGTTTTCTGCCAGCAATACTCATAGCTCTCTTTTAGGCACTGGTACTTCCCTTAATTTCTAGATAGGTCACAGAAGCTAGATTATCTGTCTCATCTAAGGACACACTAGCAAATGGCAGAGTTAAGACCAAACTATTGCTGATTCCAAAGCCCGTGTTCTTTCTAATCTACCCCACTCCCTTGGCTTACCATTAATGCATTTCATTTTTTAGTGCTGGAGAAAGGGGTTAAAAATAGCTTTATTTCTATTTCTCCCTATGAGAGCAAAGTCAATATGCACATTGGTGCAATAATAATAACAGAACTCACAGGGGTTGTGCTTCTACTTTGTGCCAGGTCTGGGCCACATGCCTTGGAGGAGTTATCTCATTTCGTCTTTACAGCTCCATGGAGTAGGTACAATCATTTGGGATCTCCTTTTACATGTGAGGACACTGAGGCCCTCCCAGGTTATGTATACATGCTCAAGGCCACGCAGTTAGAGAGGGGAGCTGGGCTCGGAAGCCAGCAGTGTGACTCCCCTGCCTGCCTGTCATTGTCCCGTCCAGGCAGTTCTTACTGGGAAGTCATTAGAACACTCTGAGAGTTTCTGACAGCAATTTTGTGAAGAGATATGGATTTGTTAACTATTTTAACTCGCTCTTTGTTTTCTCTTTTTACTTACTCTTGTCCTCAACCATCGTATCTGTCTGTGAAACCATTGTTTTAATGTGCTAGTTTCAGATTTTCTAATATACATGAAACTAAACACACATGAAAATAAATGAAAAAATGATAAAATAAAATTTAAAAATTCATCCGTATTCCACCTACCAGTAACTTTTATGCTCTGCCAGTGGTAAGAATATTTTCCTCCATCACTGCTCAGAAATATCACTTGTTAATGAGGTAGAAAAAGGTCAGATCATACCCAACACTTCTGAATGGGGAAGAAAGAGGCAGGACCCAGACTCAAGGACTCGACTCCAGACCTTTCCCTCTGCACCACCAGCCTCCCTCCTGTGCCTCCTCTATGTTCCCTGGAATCCCAAGGATGCAGCTGGGGGCTTCAGAAAGCTTTAAGGTACAGCTGATCCTGTCTTTATTTTAAATGTTTGTATTTTGTTCATCGTGGGTGTTTTTGCATTAATCTTGATCCTTTAACAAATACTGCATAAATTATTATGTGTTTTGATTACTGAGTTTATTTAAATGTTTTAATATACAATACATTTAATATGTTGTCTTTATAACAACATAGTCAAAAACATACTTTTTAATATATTTTTAACAGAGAAGGGGGGCCCACAAAGATCACAACATGGCCCTTATGAAGCTGATTACTTCCTACCTCCAACATATCCCCACTTCTCCCTCAGGACCTGGGACCCCATGAGAGACTAAAACTGTACCAAGCAGTGTGCCCCACAGTGGCTCAGAGCCACTTGGCCCTTCAACTGCAAAACACGAATGCGTTTTAAAAGCTTTACCTTGGTGCATACTGTTTCTGAGAAACTCCATAATATGTAATTTTAAACTTACATTCAGTTACTGATGCTTATAACCCTTCTTGCAATGTCCTCAGCTTCTCTCTCTGGGACACTTCAGTCTCCAACCTTTTATCCATGATAAATTATCTATTTAATCAATCTATCTAGCTTAAGCATTTTTGGTTACTGCTTTATTTTTTTAAAACGGGAGGGGGACATCCAACAAACCAGATGTGACTGTATCCAGTTTCGTTTCTTAATGTACCAGTTGCAGGTTCCTTATAGATCCTCCGGGGTAAATCACAAACAAGAATTAGCACATCACCAGCCTAACTTCCTCTTCGCAGCATGTCTGTTTCAAATTAAAGTGAACGACAGACTCAAATATCAAAGGCATATTGCCCCTAAATTAGCCAATCAGCTCCAAATACAGCTGGAAACAAGAGCAGGGGATAATGTTTTTCAATCAGCAGACAACCCTTTGAAAGTTTAATTATAAATGGTAGCCATTTATTTCAAGCTAAATGAAATTTGCCACTTCTATGTAGGCAATACACACTGTATGTCATCCCAGCCCAGTCTCTTATCTCTTACTGCCTACAACAGGGGGAGCAAAAATTATGTAGATCCCCATTCTCTGACTTCTATTATTGCATTATTCTTTGAAGGGAATGGAAAATGCTTGCTATACAATTGTTAGAAGAAATCAATTTTCTGAGCAGCTTTTTTTTTTTAACAAAGAAATTGGTCTGGGTTAAACTGACAAGGCAGATTAGAATCAGTGTCCTTGGAATTGGCAATCCCGTTATCCATCTATGAGGACTGTTTTCCAGGTCAGGGGAAGGAAGGGGTGGTCAGTTTGAGATTGGTCTCAGGTGTCAGGTCTGGAGAGAAACGAGGTTGTTATCTGTTCCTGTCAAGGAGACAATGACCTCCATCTCAGGGGTTCGCGTTCTGGAGATAATTGCAGTGAATCATTTGCAAGGCAAGCCTTCAGAACCTTCTGCATGGGCACAATGCAATCTTCCTCACCCATATGACCCCCACAGCCCCAAATTACATGTCACTTCTCCTCAGGTAGGAAGATACAGTGGACAGGTATGGATTTGTCTGCCCAGAGCATCACCACCCTTAGGGAACTCCTCCTCCCCCACTTCATACAAGTGCTCCTCTCCTTAGCCCTGCAGGATGAAGTGTGATAACTAGCCAGCCTGAGTCAAGAGCCATCCCTCAGGTGAATCTAAGAGAGATTCAAAGTGTGACATGCCCATTGATTTGCAGGATTCCCGTGTTCATTGGAATCAAGCCCCAAAATGGAAATCTGGTATAGAGCTAGTGAGGCAATGAAGCGCAGCCTTTGAAAACGGACAGACCTGCCATGTAAGTAGCTGAGTGACCTCATGCAAACTGCTTAAACACTCTGAGCCTCCATAATCCTATATGTAAAATGGGGACAATATGTGTCCTACAAAGTTTTTGTAAGGATTATAGTTATTGCTTGCAAAGCTCTGGAACTACTGTACCTACTAAAAAAATAATCAACATATGTAGTCATATACCAAATTATCAAACCTCATCAGCCAGTGATGACAAAATGGGGTCATATTTGTGTTTAACTCCCAAATGACCGTGATCCTGACTCCAGGTGGTGCACCCCCAGGTACCAGTTCTGCCCCTCCAAAACACCCTGAAATACCTCCCAAGTACTTCATCCTGAAGTACTGTCTCCCATGTGTTCACAAAATGGTCTGAGACCATCTCCAGGAGGGATGCTCTGTCACATAGCATCCACCATGTTTTCCTGTCTTTACTCTCACTGCAAAGTGTGCTCCTTATTATTAAGTCACCAGAGTCCAAGCTGGAGATGCTGTCCCTGATGTCCCCTTGTCATTGCTCCCTGCAGTGACCCAGTGGTGCTGGGTTCTGGTGGCAGTGAGGAGAAAGGTCTCTCCTCAGCTACCTGGGCCTCCAATTCATTCCCTATTTCCCAAAACAACTCAGCAAACTTCAAAGAATCAGCAGCATTCAGAAATGATCCCATCGCCATTAATCCACACCCTCCAGAAAACCGTCTGCCAAATGTGAATTAACAGTTCCCACAATAGAGACAGAAACGTCTTTGGAACTGATGGCCACTGCTCTCCACACCCACCAACACCCCCACTCCATCCCAACAATTTCAGAGAGCCGAGGGCTCAGTCTCAGCCAGGTCACACATGGAATCTGAGTCAACTCTTCATTAAGCCAAACAAACCTTGATAAGCTGGGACAACGTGAGAGAGTAGCATTGACATATATACACTACCAAATGTAAAATAGATAGCTAGTGGGAAGCAGCCACATAGCACAGGGAGATCAGCTCGGTGCTTTGTGACCACCTAGAGGGGTGGGATAGGGAGGTTGGGAGGGAGAGGATATGGGGATCTATGTATACATATAGCTGATTCAGTTTGTTATACAGCAGAAACTAACACAACATTGTAAAGCAATTATACTCCAATAAAGATGTAAAAAAAAAACAAACCCTGAGTGTAGACCCCGCCCACGGCCAGTGAGTGACCACATGCATGGAGGACAGAGGACAGATAACATATGGGTTTGCAGAGGTCAAGGGGCTCCAAGAAAGGATGTTAATATGATTCGTTGGAGAGTATGTAAATCAGTTTCTCCCTCTCACTTTCTTACATATGCCCTGTGATATATATGGTTTTCTAACAATAAAGACAAATTATGATGATAACAAGGTCAAAGTACAGCATTATTATAAGTTATATTTCAGTTTGGCTTTATAGGATTATATAGATATTGGGTCAAAAAATAATTTGTGTGTATTGAATCATTATATGTTATATATTAGTATGGTGTACACTAATATATATTATATATAGTAGTATGTTATATATATAAATTCCTTTTTGTAATTAAATATAAAACTTCAGACAAATTTAACTCATTAAGCCTTTATTAATGGAGTGGGGTCAAAGGTAGGTACTTTGGGGAACATATTTAATTTTTATAAACAAAACACTGATTATAAATAGTAACATATGAATATATCAAGACTCTTGTATTGATCTTCCTAGGCCTTCAGAGCTAACTTTTACTTGCATATACCCCAAATGTCATGCTGTGATTGAGGAAATCTGCCCACCAGATTTCACAGCCAATTGTTTTCATGCCAGAGGTGCTATGTGATCATATATGAAAAGGCAGGAAACTTAGGGATTCCAGTGACCCATAAGTGGCCCATTGCCGAGGAACAAGATTTCAATAAAAACCCTGCATGAAATGAGTCTCACACTTATAACAAAATGAGTCTGAAACCATCAAAAAGTGGTATGAGGTCCATGACTCTATGACAAGGCTAAGTCCAGGAGGCAGGCAGAGTAGGACCACAAGGAAGATTCAACACGGTTTTTGCAGCCAACTTTTTCTGGTCACAAATGGCTGTTCTGTATAAAAGTTCTTGAAAGTTCTCCTTTCTAATGGTGGGTCTTAGATAGCAATATTTCACCAAACCACAATTTTAATGGATCACTACTGTTTTTGCATTTTGTCTTTTACTTGTCTTGTTACTTGTCTTTCATTTCCTTAGTTGGTTAAACTACTATTTCTTCTCTGTTTCTTGCATTTCATCTCTACTGAGGATGGTATGACTTCTTCATCCTTTCAAACTGATGAAATTAGATTGGGTCTGTTTCCTTAATTCCCTTAATTCAAATGGGTAAGACTGAGTCATTATGGATGAGTGGTCTTTTCCAGACTGCCCTCCAGTGTAAATGACTAAGGGAATAAGGCTCTGAGAACTGAGTCATGAGGTCTAACCAGGCTTGCTGGGTAGTGGAGGGTGAAAGGGCCTGGGTAACTCTTTCCTGGAAAGTATCGTGGGGGAGATACAGCAGATCTGGGTGAAACCAGATGTCTTAACCAACCAGTTCTGTTCAGCTAAATTATTTAGTAAAACAAAGCCAAATACAATTTTAGTTAAATTCTATTTGATGAGAAATGGCTATTGTTGCATTGGTTGTTGTTTTTAAATTTTTACTTTGAAATAGTTGTAGATTCACCATTATTTTAGAAGTGAATTGTAGATTCACTTCTTGCATCAATAGTTGCAAGAAGTAATACAAAGAGATTCCATCTACCCTTTGCCCAGTCTCCTTCAGTGGTAACATCCTTCAAAAGTGCAGTGCAAGATCACAACCAGGGTATTGACAATGATACAGCCGAGAGGTAGAACATCTACGTCATTGCAAGAATCACTCCTGTTGGCCTTCTCTAGTCAACCCATGCTTTTGCCATCCCCAACGCCTTTCTTAATCTCTGGCAATTGTTAATCTGTTCTCCATTTCTATAACTTTCTCGTTTTAAGAATTTTATATAAATGAAATCACACAATTTATAACCCTTTGAAACTATTCCCATTCAGCATAATTCTCTGGAGATTCATTCAAGTTGTAGCATGTACCAAGAGTTCATTCAGGATTCCTCAATATGGAGATTCCACCATTTGTTTAATCCATTGGGACTTCTGGGTCATGATATGCTTTTAAATATTGTACAAATTGCTTGATACTAATAAGCAGTTGTGAGAACACTTACTGGAATCCAGGAGTTGTTTTAAATAATTTATACCAATTTTCTTACTTTACTCTCACAACAGATTTGATTAAGCAGTTGTAATTCATGATTAAACTATAAGGGAAGATTAAAGAGAAAATATCTTCTCCTATGGACTTAGATGAATCTAAAGGGAACTATAGTATAATTCAAAGTTAATGAAATTCTTCAGTTGCAGTTCCCTGTACGGGTGATATAAAATGGAAATTGAGAGAGACTAAAGTAGATGACACAGGACTAGTCACGTGTAAAAGGAAAATATATAAATATCACTTCAAGCATTGTTTTAAAAAAAATTAAGTATGAGGCTTAAAAAGTTTGGAGCAAAATAAAATTGAATAACTAAACAAAACTTGTGTAATGAAAACTGGGAAAAAATCTTGAAAGTAAAAATAAAGAATGTCAAATAAAAAATTATAGTGTTAAACAGCAAAAATTTCTTAATGTATTCAACATTACACTAAGTAAAAATGGAATAAATTAAACACACTGATTAAAAGACAGAAACTCTCAGATTGAATTAAAATGAAAACAAAAATAAGACCAAGCTCTTCAATATTTAAAAAATATATACTTCAGATAACAGGGTGGAGAATCGAGGAAAATAAAGGATAGAAAAAAATGTACCACACAAATAAGAGTCAAAAGGAAATTTAATAAATGTAAGATTTATTTAAATTTTAATTTTCTTTAATTTAAAAAATTTTATTGAAATATAGTTGATTTAAAATGTGTTAGTTTCAGCTGTACAGCAAGGTGATTCAGTTATACACACACATATAATATATATTATATATATAAAATCTTTTTTTACCTTCTCTTCCATTATACATTATTAAAAGATATTGTAATAGTATAGTTCCCTGTGCTATGCAGTAGGTCCTTGTTGGTTATCTATTTTATATATAGTAGTGTATATATTTTAATCCCCAACTCCTAATTTACCCTTCCCCCCTTCCCCTTTGGTAACCATAAGTTTGTTTTCTATGTCTGTGAGTCTGTTTCTGTTTTGTAAATAAATTCATTTGTATCATTTTTTTAGATATCACATATAAGCAATATTATATGATATTTATCTTTCTCTGTCTGGCTTCACTTAGTATGATAATCTCTAGATCCATCCATGTTGCTGCAAATGGCATTATTTCATTCTTTTTTATGGGTGAGTAATATTCCACTATATAAATATTTTATATATATATATATATATATATATATATATATATATATGACATCTTCTTAAACCATTCATCTGCCAATGGACACTTAGGTTGCTTCCAGGTCTTGGCTATTGTAAATCATGCTACTATGAACATTGGGGTGCATGTATCCTTTCGAATTATGTTTTTCTCCAGATATATGTCCAGGAGTGAGATTGCTGGATCATATGGCAACTCTATTTTTACTTTTATCAGGAACATCCATACTTTTTTCCATAGTGGGTGCACCAACTTACATTCCCACCAACAGTATAGGAGGGTTCCTTTTTCTCCACACCCTCTCCAGCATTTATTATTTGTAGACTTTTTGATGTTAGCCATTCTGACTGGTGTGAGGTGATACCTCGTTGTAGTTTTGATTTGCATTTCTCTAATAATTAGTGATGTTGAACAGCTTTTCATGTGCCTTTTGGGCATCTGTATGTCTTCTTTGGAGAAATGTCTGTTTATATCTTCTGCCCACTTTTTGCTTGTTTTCTTGATATTGAGTTGTATAAGCTGTTTATATATTTTGGAGATTAATCCCTTATCAGTTGCATCATTTGCAAATATTCTCTCCCATTTTGTAGGTTGTCTTTTTGTTTTGTTTATGGTTTCTTTTGCTGAGTGAAACTTTTAAATTTAATTAGGTCCCATTATGATAAAAACTCTCTCAATAGTGGGCATAGAGGGAACCTACTTCAACATAAAAATATATGACAAATCCACAGTGAACATCATACTCAGTGGTGAAAAGCTGAAAGCATTTTCTCTAAGATCATGAAAAGACAAGGACGTCCACTCTCACCACTTTTATTCAACATAGTTTTGGAAGTGCTAGCCACAGAAATCAGATAAGAAAAAGAAATAAAAGGAATCCAAATTGGAAAATAAGAAATAAAACTGTCACTGTCGCAGACGTAGAGAATGGACTTGAGGACATGTAGGGGGGAAAGGTAAGCTGGGACGAAGTGAGAGAGTGGCATGGACTTCTATATACTACCAAATGTAAAATAGCCAGGTGGTGGGAAGCAGCAGCATAGCACAGGGAAATCAGCTCGGTGCTTTGTGACCATCTAGAATGGTGGGATAGGGAGAGTGGGAGGGAGATGCAAGAGGGAGGAGATATGGGGATATATGTATATGTGTAGCTGATTCACTTTGTTATAAAGTAGAAACTAACACACGATTGTAAAGCAATTATACTCCAGTAAAGATGTTTTTTAAAAAAACAACTGTCACTGTTTGCAGATGACATGAGACTATGCATAGAAAATCCTAAAGATTCCACCAGAAAGCTACTAGAGCTCATCAATGAATTCAGTAAAGTTGCAGGATACAAAATTAATACACAGAAATCTGTTGCATTACTATATACTAACAGTGAAAGTTCAGAAAGAGAAATGAAGGAAACAACCCCATTTACCATTGCATCAAAAAGAATAAAATACCTGGGAATAAATCTACCTAAGGAGGCAAAAGACCGGTACTCAGAAAACTATAAGACACTGATGAAAGAAATCGAATATAACACAAATGGAAAGATATACCATGTTCTTGGATTGGAAGAATCAATACTGTCAAAATTACTATAGTACTCAAGGCAATCTACAGATTCAATGCAATTCCCATCAAATTATCAATGGCATTTTTCACAGAAATAGAACAAAAAAGTTTTTAATTTGTATGGAAACACAAAAGACCCCAAATAGCCAAAGCAATCTTGAGAAAGAAAAACAGAGCTGGAGGATTTGGCTCCCTGACTTCAGACTGTACAAAGCTACAGTAATCAAAACAGCATGGTACTGGCACAGAAACAGAAATGCAGATCAATGGAACAGGATAAAAAGCCCAGAAATAAACCCAGGCACCAACAGTCAATTAATCTATGACAAAGGAGGCAAGAACATACAATGGAGAAAATACAGTCTGTCCAATAAATGGTGCTGGGAAAACTGAACAGCTACATGTTAAAAAATGAAATTAGAACATTCTTTAACACCATACACAAAAATAAACTCAAAATGGATTAAAGACCTAAATGTAAGACCAGATACTATAAAACTCTTAGCAGAAAACATAGGCAGAACACTCTTTGACATAAATCACAGCAATATCTTTTTGCATCTGTCTCCTAGATTAATGGAAATAATATATGTAAGATTTTTTAAATCATAAAGAACAGAAAGAGATGTTGCATTTATATATAGATATATATCCAGAAGCAATGATAATAAGAGCAAAATACATACAGCAACAGATGACAGAAATGGGAGAAAGAGAGAGGTAAAAAGCTATTGGAGATTTAAAATCACTGCTCTCAGAAGCTGATGTACCTAATCCAATAAAAATAGACTAGAATATAGAAGACATTAATAAAATAATTAAGGTATGCATATAACTTTATATTAAAATTTGCATCCAGACATAGACTACACACTTTTTTTTCTAGAATAGATTGGTCATTAAAAGAAATCATATACTAGAGATAAAAAGAAAATATCAATATATTTCTAAGTCTCAAACAGAAAATGTTCTCTAACTTCAATGTAATAAAATTTTAAATTAATAAAACTGAGTTAGCTAAAAATAAAAATCAGTTTATTTATAAACTAAGAAAAAATGAAACAAAAAAATTTACTATCACGTAGAACTTGGGGAAACTAGAAAGAAAAGGGGAAATTCTACAGTTTAAAGATGATGAAAGTAGTACATGTCAACATCTGCTTTATGTTGCTAATGCAGTTCCTAGAGTACAATTTATAGCTATGAATACATTCTAAAAATAAAAAATTTGAAAAATAAATAAGCTAAATGATCATCTAAAGATGAGAGGAAAAAGACAACAGAGCAGATCCAAAGAAACAAGAAAGATGGCAATATAAAGATAAATGACAGCTGCAGGTTTTACAGATGAGGGAAGGAATACACAATTCCTAACTTATATACATTGTCTTAGAAAGTTGAAAATGGGGCAAGTCTGGGCAGCTCATTTCATGAGGTAAGTATAATTTTAATAGCTAAACCAGATGAAAAGAGTTCAAGACAAATAAAAGTACTATAATTTGAGTTCTGAAGTTAGTTTTTAAAATATTAAATAAAATATTACCTATTTATTTCCAAAAGTATATTAAAATGATTCAAGGATGGCCCAACATAAGAAAAACTAGCAATATAATTCACCTTAAAAAAATAGAATAAAAGACTGGAGGGTCACAATAGAAATAGAGAAAAGCAGATGATAAAGATTAATATCCACTTCTGAAAGAAAAAAAAATCTTAGAAAAGTAGAAATAATCTGATAAAGTTTATCATCCAAAATTCATTGAAAACATCATTTTCATAAAGAAATTTTATAAGCATTTTTTTGAGGTCAGGAGCAAGACAAAACTTACCACTGTAACAACTGCTATTCCAAATATTTGGAAAAGCAATAAGATCACAAAAATAAATAATTTCCTTTGAATTGGAAAGGACAAGACAAAATATTCATTACATAGAAATCCACGAGAATCAGGAGAAAACCATTAGAATTTGTAAGAGAGTTCAGCAAGTTTTCCAGAAACAAGGTTAAGTTATAAAAAGCAGTAGTGGGTACCTACTAAAGCAAGTTCCTATTAGAAAGTATGATAAGAAAATTTACAGTAGCAACTAAAACTACGAATTATCTATTAGCTAATTTAAAAAAGATTGCACAGGATATTTGTGGAAAATTTTTAAATTTTATTCTAGGACATGAATAATGACCTGCATAAATATTCTGCCTAAGATTTGGGCAATTAAACACTGAAATGATGTCGATCAATATACCCTGAATTCATTGAAAATAAATGCAGTTCCAAGAAAAAATTCAAGCAGAAACTTTTTTTTTGGAAAATGTTTTCTAAAATATATGTGGATGAATAAGAGTTCATGAATGGCAAAGAGTATTTTGAAATAGAAGAGTAGGGAGATCCTTCTTGCCAGGTATTGACATATTAAAAAGCAGTAGTAATTAAGACAGTACAGCAATAAAATAGAAGCAGGACAGTAGACCAAGAGAGCAGATTAGAGCACCCCCATCGACTCCTGGTGCCTCTGGGACCTGGCATGTTACAGAGAAGGCATCACAAAATAGTTGGAGAAAAGACTGATTATTCGGTAAATAACATGGGAAAAATAGCCTCACTCTACGGAAAGTTTAAATTAAATCATTACCTCATACCAAATAAAATAAACTCTATATGGAGTAAGAACTAAACTGAAAGTTAAAAGTATAGAATTAATGAAGGAAATGTAGACAAAATCTTTACGACCTTGGGATAGGAGAAGCTTCTTAAGCCAGACTCCAACACATAAACCCCAGAGATAAATTGATGGCTCTGGTATCAAAATGAAAGATTTCCCCTCAAAATTACACCATAAACAAAGTTATCATCAGGGGTCAGACTTACTCTTGACACTACAATGTCATCAGTTTACCAATGAGACTGTTAATTGAGCAGTTACTGTGTACCAGGCACTGTTCTGAGTACTTTATATATGCTGAATCATTCACTCTTCTTGAGAACTATTGTTACCCCCATTTTAAGGATAAGGACAATGGGTTAATAAACTTGTCTAAAGTCACATAGCTGGTGAAGGGTAGAGCTGGGATTTGAACCCTGATAACCTGGCCAAATCCAGAATCTGTTCCCATAATTGTGGTTACACAGCTGTTCAGGATTTTCCATGCTGATGCCAAGGGGAGCAAGATAGGGAAGAGAAGAGCCAAGGATGTCAAGTACTGCAAGGATGATGAGGAGAGATCACTGAATGTGTCACTCCAGAGACTTCTGCAAGTACTATTTCAGGTGGAGGTGTGCTGACTTGTGGAGAAGTGACCAACAAGCAAGACAGCTTAATCCTTTAAACTACAACTCTAGAAAGTTTGAGAAGGACTCATCCTTTCTCTTAATTCTAGGCACGTTAGTGTTTTGTGGTTTGCAATTTAAGAATATATTTTTAAAAATTCTTTGGAGAATGCTGCCGATTATGAAAAACATGACAGCTATAAACTTCCATGATTCTTACGCTCCAGAACAGACTCTCCACAAATTCAGGGTGTCTGGCAAATTATAGCCAAAGACTCTGAACAAACTGGTTTTCAAACCAGCATCTCCAACTAATATTTTCCACAACACGCAATCCCATTCTTGTTTGCAGTAAAACATTGGAATGAAACCATACTCTGTTTGTTCTCCAGCTCACATTATGACCTGCTATAAAATGAATTAATATTCATAAATCTTTTTTACTGCACTAATCTCAATGTTTTAAAGTGGTGATTACCACCTGACATGGGGCAGGCCAACAACTAAAGGAATCTTCAAACAGCATAAGATCCTATTCCCACATGGATGTTTGAAGAGGAAAGCAAAGGAAAAGGTTCACATGTTGAATTTGGGCATAAACACGAACATTCTGAGAAGATTTTCCATAAGGACTCCAGATACTTTGGGGTAAAAATGTCCTGAACTTTTTTTCTGTAGAGTGTCTGGGAGCATGAGCAAGGGTGTTGGGCATGGGTTATGTAACATGAAATATACCACATGGACAACCTTTTTGAAATTTTCCAGATGAGACCTATAGTTTGAAAAGCTTAGAAACATCTTCTGTGATATTCATGTTTTCTGTAATTAAAATTTCTTCAGGCTCTGACAACTGAGCAGTGGATTGACGTTGACTATCCATATCCAAAGCTACTGAGAAAGCCTACAGGCTTCATAAGGCTGTCTGAGGAAAGGTAGGCCTCCGAGCTGCCCAACAGGAAACTCGGAACACATCGGAAACCAAGAATGCCACGGCACATACATCCGAGCAGAGAAACTGGGAAGAGAAATAGTAGATGCTTTGGGTATGATTTTAATTAGAAGAATAAGGAAGCAGGATGGTTTATACTGTTGAGAATCTTTATTCTTAGTTTGGGACCTAAGTTTTCAAGAGTAGAGAAGGAACGAGGAGAAACTCATTCATTCAATAAATAGTTATTGAATTTCTCCCATGCCAGAAAGCACCATGCAAGGCCCTGGGGATCTGATGGTGAGCAAAAGCAGAGCTTAAAACTTAGTAGGCAAGGGGCTTCCTTGGTGGCACAGTGGTTAAGAATCCGTCTGCCAATGCAGGGGACACGGGTTCAAGCCCTGGTCTGGGAAGATCCCACATGCCACGGAGCAACTAAGCCCGTGCGCCACAACTACTGAGCCTACGCCCTGGAGCCTGCGAGCCACAACTACTGAGCCTACGTTCCAGAACTACCGAAGCCCTTGTGCCTAGAGCCCATGCTCTGCAACAAGAGAAGCCACGGCAATGAGAAGCCCGTGCACCACAACGAAGAGTAGCCCCCACTCACTGCAACTAGAGAAAGCCTGTGTGCAATAAAAAATAAATTAATTAAATAAATAAAATTTTTTAAAAAATTAGTAGGCAAGATGACCAAGTAAGGAGATGAAGGAGAGGATAATTATAAGCTGAGATCAATGATTTTAAGAAAAGTAATAGAGCTCCAAGATAGTAACAAAAGAGGTTAACCAGGTCTTGAGAGTCACTGAGAGACTAAAGAATTTGCAAGCGTTCACTACATGAAGGGAAGCAGTACCTGAGCTCTCTGCCAGAGAGACCCAAGAAGGGCCATTCTCCCTATAGCAGTGTCAGGGGAAAAGTTGTGGTGGGAGAAGTTGAGGAGCAGGGAGAGCGGTAGCCGCCCCTCCCCCTTCTCTGAGCACATTCTCCCAAAGGGATGCCTTGTCAACAATATATTTTTCCGTTGCCAGGAGCATTAAGATTGTGGAAGAACGTTGGAGGGAGCAATGTAGAGCAAGTCCAGGCTCTCAGCTGCAGAGATGGTAGTCAAAGGTGTCTTGCAGTCATGCTCATCCCTCAGGTCCCACTATGGGCCAGGCTGCATCACAGGTTTGCTTCTCCGTGGGGGTAGGTCCTACCTAGCTCAGGCTCTTTTCAGAAAGAGCCTTACCAAGTTGCCTTTCCTGAGCTGCAGACCCCCAGAGCCATCTGCCTAATGACAGTCTTATTTGCCTGTCTCTCATATATTTCAAGTAAAAAGGGCCCCGAACTGTTCTTGTCTTTCAGTACTAAACCTGCTCCTCCTCTGGTTTTCCATCCTAGTGAATGCCACCACCATCTCCTCATTTGCTCAAGTGGAAAACATAGCAGCCAGGGCATCGTCCTCAATGCTTCCTGTCTGTTTCATCTCTTCCTATCCAACAGATCAGTGAATAACTTTGAAGTCTACCCACTTGACCCTCTTCCTCCCACCTCTGCCTGTGTTGAGACCACATCACCTCTTCCCTGAAAGACTCCACCTACCTCCAGCTCCAACCTGGTCTCCCTGCTGCACTTCTTGCCCAGCCCCAGCCCCCCACCTCCAGCTCAGTTTTTACCAGAGACCTAGAGAGAATCTAGCGTGTGAAGCTTCAGAGAGAGAGAGAGAAAGCATGACTGCTTCCATCCTTGGGGCATCTCAAGGCAGCCCTCTTGATGCCCTGGGGGACTGGGAAATCCTTGAACTTCTGTTGACAGATGGCAGGAGGCCCATGGCAAAAGGCTGGTACTTCAGAGGAGAGGCCATTACTGTGTGAACTTTAGGGAAGATGAATTCCAGGAAGGAAAGGCCTGAGGGAAACTGGTGCTTCACGTGCTCTAAAGCGTGGCTTTTCTGTTATTCCAGAAGGCTTTTCTTTAACAAACAAAAGTATAATAACCCTAACACCACCACCACTAGTATGCTATGGCTGACGTGGTCAGTGTCTGCCGTATTTCCTTGGATCCCATTATCATTTCCTTCCTTTATTCCTTTTTTGCACAGTGTCCAGTGTGCCTCCCAAAGCCTGTGCCCACGTCTCTTTCTCGGTGCTGCCCTTAGCCTACTGGAGTCCACGTGTTTGATCACATGCAGTAAGATGCAGCCTCCCTCTGAGGTGTGTCCACATTGTCTCCAAAGCTCTTTAGGGATTTAGTCAGTATTACCCTTGATGTAACTGCTTGATATCCTTGCTTAACTTCCTTCCCCTCCCTCTCCCAGTTTCCTCTGGTTTTTCCTGGGATGGCCTCCTAATAATCACCTTCCCTGGTCTCAGGTTCTGCTTCTGGAGAACCCAGCTCTCTGCACCAGGCACGGGCTAAGTACTTTCTGTGCATTCTTTCCGCCAATCTTCAAAAAAAAAACCGCATGAGGTCAGGACTATCCATAGCCCCATTTTACTGATGGCGAAACACAGGATCAGGGACATTTGGTTTCTGTCACACAGCCAGTGCTGGGAGAGCCAGGTCTGACCCAACCCGTGTCTGATCCAACTTGTGACCGTTTTGCTACATCGTGAAGTCATACCCACTCCCCTCCACCTTCCTCCACAGAAAGCAGAGTCTGAGAAAGGGGGCTCATCTGGAGAGTGGTCCCGGGGAACAGGTGGGAGGAGCGGGAAGAGTACAACAGAACAGGGGAAAAGCAAATATGAGGGTGTGTTCCAGCTGCCTCCCTGGTGGGGTTGATCCCATCCAGCCAGACCCTTGGAGTTGCTTGCGGAACACACCTCAGTATTGCCCGCCTGAAGGATGGAAGGGGGAGTGTTTCTCCACCAGCTCTGTCCCCTGCTGGTCAAGGATCCCCAAAGGTTTTAAGTCTCTTCCACTACCACCCCTACCTTGTCAGGGGAGCCCCCCGGGCAGAATGTGGTAGAAGCACTGTCAGGTACACCCGGGTTGAGCAGCTGCCACAGCAGTGACTGGGGATGTGAGGCAGGACACAAAGGGCTACCAGAACACACCTCCTTCTACCATCTTGTGCAGTCCTTGCCCCTTGGTAGGAAACCACGTGTGTTGAGCATACTATGTGCCGGCCCTGGGCTAAACACTTTCCATGCCTCAGTTTATCCATACCTGGCCACACCTGACTGGGCAAGTCCTGGTATTATTCCCAGATTACATTGTGAAAACCGAGGTCAGGGTGGTGAGATGACTCGCTCCTGGTGTGTGGCGTTGTGGGGACAGGGACTCCTCAGCCCGCTGTTCCCAGCCCCTGCTCTTACCCAGCCCTGGGGGCTGCTCCTCAGGGCAGCCCGCCTTACAGACCATGGCAGCTTTCCACGGGCTGGGCAGGCCCCAGCTCCGGGCCTGGTTCTTATTCGGGGAACCCGGCCAGAAATCCAGCCAGGGACTGGATGGCGTCTTTTAATTTCTCTGTATCCCCCAAGCTGCCTAGCACTAAATAAATACTTGCTGACTGATTGACTCATACTGGCCTTGCTTCCAAGTTTCCCTGGGCCCCTTCACTAGGCAGCCGTCTCCCTCCCTGGCCTTTTGGACTCCCCCATTTTCACCAGCTCCCAGAGCCTGAATTTGAAAATGTAGGGGGTGTTGTGTTTCCAGAGATACGAGCTGATGACAGAAGGGGCTTAGCAGTGAGGGTGGGTGGCAGTGGAGCCATGAGAGGAAAAGGTCGGGATGGGAGGGGTCTTCACACTCCTTGTGCCAGAGGGGCCCCCAAAGCAACTTGAAACCAAGAAAAATGTGCACTGACCACTCTGAGGAGATATTCCTGGGAGACCCCGTAGTTGGGTGGATAAGGACACAGGCTCCAGCCCAGGCCTCCTGGGTTCATATCCTGGCTGCAGCTGTCACCTTACCTCTCTGTGCCTGAGGGATTTCAGCTGTATACTGTGATGATGATAATAATAATAACCACCTCAGGGTTGTTGCTTGGGTTAAAATGAAATAATACAGTGCCTGGCTAGTGGTAAGTGCTCCATGAGTATTAACTGTCGTGGTTGCTGTTCCTATGCGGCCAGGGGTTATAACCCTGCAAGCTCAGTCTGCTACTGTCCTTCTATTGATATGCAAGCAAGGCTCAGGGAAGGCAAATGTTGTGCAAAAGTATGACAGTGAGCTTCTGCTACAATCAGTGTTTACACATTTCAGTTGTTTATCTGTTGGTTATTATTCCAGTATTTATGAGAACTATTTATCATTATTGCCCAGCATACTTTAAAAATATCTACCAGGAGAAGGTTGCTTGAGGGGAAAAAGAATTGAGCAGTGAGCAAGGGAGAAGAAGCTCAGCTTTCATAATTGAATGGAAGGACAGTCTGGCTCAAAGTGGCCTCAGCTCAAATATCAGGTTTTCTTAAAAACCTGTTCAGATGTTCCAGTATAGTCATTTCATAAACCTGCAGGACTTGGTTCTCGTTTTTAAAATCTCATTCATAACAGTAAAATGGTTTAGGCCTGAAGTTCTATCAACATATAATCTTTGAGTTCTAGATTTAGCTAAGAGGTGTGTCATGTCTATGTCAAAAGTAATTTGGTTAAACCAGCTGCCCCATTGCCTATAAGGCAGTTGACCCAAGAAATGGCATCTCGGCAACAAAAGGAACATATTATGATTTGCAATCATGAGCGGTCTGCTTGTACTTCTACCTCTAATAATGTTACTACCCCATACCTGCTCTTATTCCTACTTACTCATATTCACAGAACACCCACTATTTTCTAAGTGTGTTACTCACTTTACTTTCAAAACAATCCTATGAAGTAGGGAATTTTATCTTCAATTTACAGATCAGGAAACCAAGGCCCAGAGAAGCATAGTAACTTTCCAGTGACCACCAGTCAGTGAGGTGTGCAGTCACCCCAAGAAATATGACTGGACTTTCTGTGCTCTCAGCCACTACTATCCTGAACTCTACTACTCATTCAGAGCATAAAAATGGGCCTCTCTGTGGTCTCCACAAGCAAAATGCACAGGGAGAGTGTCCTAAGGGGGGCAGTGTTTATAAAACTTGAGCAAGAAAGAACAAGATTCCTAAGGGAATAATAACAGATTCAATTCTGTTCCTATCACATGCCTGTGTCTTTCATGTATGCAAACTTGTGTGACCTTTATAATAATCTAGCAAAATGAGAATTGTCCATGTTGATGAAAGTGGAAACTGAACCTTAGCAAATGGCTTGGCCCAAACCACTCAGTTATGCATATGATGTAGCCAGGTCTAGGTTTCTTGACCTCTGATTTCAGGGCTAGTTCCATTCTACCAGAACTTCTTTGAGGCTCTGAAGGAAACTATACGTATTTATCCCACCTGTTTGGAAATGTAGGTTTCATTATTATTCAGGTATGATGAAGCAAACAGATCAGGACACAACTTCCATTGAAAAGATAGTTTGTTACTTATAGTTCCCAAGAGGAGGGGATATGCCATACCATGCAGGGCTACATAGGGAAGCACCAGAGTCAGTCAGGAGGCAGACGGAGTGTGGGGAAAAAGTGGGCAAGAAACTTTATTGGTGTTTCCATGAGAAGGAATGGGTGAAGCAGGGTAAGGAAGCTAAGTGGGTTTTGGATTGGCTAGTTTGAATAATCTTGGTGAACTCTGGGGCACTGGGGCTGTCCTTAGTTGTCTGATACTTGGCCCCTAGGGTGATTAGGGCAAGAGGATAGTGGCCCCAGTGTGAGAAGTGGTTGAGGTATTGGCTTCACACTGGTTGATTTGCATGTAAAGGTGCATTCTCTGATGAGTTGTTTGCCACAGCTAGGAATTAGCTAACCCACGGGAGGAGCAGTCCCTTCCAGTGTCAACAAGGCCCCAAGATGTCCAAGAATCAAAATAAAAAGACATGCCTAATACATCACTCTAGAAGAGAGTAGGCTTAAGGCTGTCCTTATAAGAAGAAACTGAGCAAACAGGACACAATTAGGTTGAATGGGTGGATGGATGGATGGATGGATGGATGGACCAATAGATATGTAAGGTTTATTCTCCCTGATGTCCATAGCTCTAGTCTAACACATATGGTTGTTTCGGTGGAAACTTCCCTATTTGAAGATCAAGGATAAAGCAGTCACAAAGCGGCATTCATGCAACCCCCGGATAGATATTTCTTCCATTGCTTCAAAATAAAGACCCTGCTAAATGATGTTGAGGGAGATTGTAGGAGCATAGCTGGCCATCTGGGATTTCTCATTAGCTGTTATTCCCCATAACTCTGCTGCCGAGACATCAGATCATGGCTGGTTAGAAACATGAAGTCAGTTCCCTTCCAAAATCAGTAAGAAACTTCTGACTGGGCTATCTGCATTGACTCGGAAGGAAGAATAAGGATGCAAAGTTAGAAAACCAAAGCTAGAGAATAAAAATTTCTGAATGGGTGCTTTCAGTGGTTTGTTGGCAAGAAACACATTCAAGGAAACCAGGTTGATTTTAAATTCCCTTTTTCATAAATTAGAAATAGCTTCTTCTGATAGTTAGACACGTGGGTCCCAAATGGCCCAGGTAATTCATTAGCTCAGATGGAGAAACCATATTTCTCCATCAGTGAGTTGGACTCATCTCACTATGACACCCCAAGCTCATAATGACACTGGAAAGAGAGCCGCGTTTCAGCCCAGTCCAGCTGAATTCAGAATTTGACTGTCTGCAACTGGTGCTTTTCCTTGCAGGACATTTCTCCAGAAACTCATCCCCGAGACTAGCTATTAATTGGAGAAGGTTTATTTATCCTATAGGTTTGATAATCAATCATCGGATTTCAGCACTTGTTTTGTGGGATTCCATTTCATCACTTGCTACAGTATATATTATTATTCATTATAGAAGTTTGTTAATGGTGTATTTATTTGAGTGACTCTCCCTCTAAATAAAGGGGCCTTATAAAGTTTTTTTAAAATAAAGGTTTATTTTTACATCAGCTATTTGCTTTCCTATGCTAAACCTCAGTTGAAGGCTCTGAGCAGCATGCAAACCGAATTCCTGCATTTCAGGCCGGGCTGGGGCTGTTGGAAGGGTGATAAAAGCAGCTGCCTGGGCCCTTCAGCAGATTTGGTTTTTTCAGCCCTGTCAGTCACTTTCCCTTTGAGAAGGGAACAAGACGGCTGGTAGAGATTAGGGATGGTAATGTAAAAGTCTCTACCTACTGCATAAAATTCTTTCAAATTAATGCAAGCATTAAATTGTCAATGATTTTTCACATAAAGTAGATATTAAACTGTGCATGCCCGCTGGTGTTGGTATAAATTTTTGTCAACATTTTTGGCACACGGGGGCTGAGCCTGGGGGGTCAAGAAATGTTTTTAACCAAATTTTGTTGTTTCAGTTGCTCTTTTTACACTCGGGTGTTGTAATTCAAACGTAGAATCTTTTCCCAAAAATGAAATTTGGCAGGCCATTAGTCCATAATGTGGTCTAATGCCTGTGGGTATTTTTTAAACATGTAAATGGCCAAGATATTTAGGTTTTTGAGGTTGAAAAACTGTGCACGCACTCTTAGCAACTTCTTTTTCAGCTGTATTTAGTATGCATATTTATTGCACATGTGTATTATGAAGCACGCCGATTAGACTGGAGATTAGTTGGGAAAATATACAAATGCCTCTTCACAGGGGGAATGTCTTACAGTACGTGAGCTGATTTGTCTCCTCTTTTTACTAGGGAGTAAGAGGTAGTCCTGAGGCAAAACCTGCTCCCCACGGCCCAGTCCCAGAGTGAGGAGACTTCAGGCCATTCCCACTCATCCATAGGGCTAGAAGACTGAATGTGGCAGCCATCCCCAAGCCTGCTGACTGCCTCCACAGCAGAGTAATATCCAAAGAAAGAGGGTGAGCATCTGTATCTCATGGTTCTAAATCCCGTCTCCGGTCTCATTGCCCTAACCTGTACCAATGCCCTGTGGACATGAATCCTGGGCTTTTCCCAACACTCAAGGATCCACACACAGAATCCAAAACAAATACTCTGAGCATAAAGAAAACATATTATAGCCTAATCCACTGTCCAGATCATTGAAAAGTAACAGTTATTACCTCATTTGAAAGTAATCTTTAACAATTAGCTTAGGAAAGTATTTCATAATTTTTTGCTAGCCTTACACAAACTAAAAATTTTTCATGTAATCAATTAAATCTGGCAGCATAGCATCAGGCACTCATTAGGCTGGGCTGCTTGAAATTCATGTACAATTTCTTCCTTATGCTGATCCGCAGGAGCTTTTAAACTTGCACTGGGATGCTGGCAACATCCCCCAAACATCTCAGACACATTGTCTCTCTGAACCTGAACTTTTTTAATGGTGGTTAAACATGTTGTCTGCTTTAGTTTCCTGTCTATCTTCATCATGAGCTAGCACCTGTTTCCAATAAATTATACTGAGCTGTATCAGCAACACCTTGGCAACAGCTGCCACCCTTAAAGGCGGAGTGCCCTTGAGGACAATACACCTGTGAACACATAGAGTGTTTATTTAGCTGAAAGCCAAAGCTCTAAGTTACATAAAGCAATTATGTAAAGCCTAATGTATACCCATTATTAACACAAAATTAACCCTGTTCTTAAAAACCAATAAAAATCTATTTAAAGGATTTTTCCAAATCCTGCTGAAATTTGTACTCAACTAGAGAGCTAGTCTTCACCTGGGACTTAAAATTCTAATGGTGGGCAAGAGAGAGGTTTGTATGTGAGTTATAATATTCTTAGCTCACGCCTGGAATATAGGGCATGAGCAGGAATGGGTGGTACAGCCAAAGCTTTCAATTGTTGAGCAAGGACATGCTTATTTAAAATAATCTTTGTTACAAGTCACTTTTTTAAAAAAACATTTGACTATGGTCTAGAGGTTGGAAAAAGGAGTGGATTGTTTCAGTTTATATTTAAGTGTAGGAATAGTTCATCCCAGGATACCTTTATTTGTACAACCCACCTTTCCCTTATGGTTCATTACCTAATAGCATTACTCTTAGGTAATGGGGTTAGCAATATACTAATAATGAAAATGGAACCAACGTCAGGTAAAGAGCTTTAAACTTCCATCCTGACACATGAAATATATTAATAATGAAAATTCCAGCCAATTATAGTATCTACTGCACAGAGTTCAGTTTCTAGATCATTTGACCTGAGGCCCTTTCAAGAAATGGCATCACATATTACATATTCTTGAGCCATAAATAATAATAGAGAATAGCTATTGTTTCTCCCACCTTGAAGTCCCATGAAATATGAGTGATTTTTTGCTTAGAGTTTGTAATATGTTAATCCCTGTCTGATACTTCCTGTTGACATTTAACTGGTGGACCTATAGTCACTTAGGTGCAAATGTGTTTTAGCACTTCTGTTTGGCTGAATGCAAATGCTGTTGGAAGTAAGTGCTGATGAGTATTACAGCTCCCAGCTTGGTCCATGTCAGTGTCACTGATGGTTCACATGCAGTACACATGAGTGAGCGCCTGAAGCCTGAGATTTGGACATTGGAAGACAGTTTAGAAACAGCAGGTCTGTGTTTTATGACAAAGTCCACAACACACCAGGCCAGTCATGCTTTCATTAAACTAGCCATGTGAGTGACGATGAGTTAGGCTGTGTTAGATGGAGGAGAGGCTTAAGAACGTGGCACACCATGGCCATAATTGCTTTTTTCTCCTCTTTGCAAATTGCTGCTTCTTTCATTTATTTAGCAACTGTTTTCTGAGCACTTATTCCAGACTACAAGCTGGGGATACTAAGATGCATTAGACAGATGGTTGTTCCTTTTTGCTGGATTGCAAAGACCTCCTCTGTGTGTTTGAGACATCTGTGATGAGAGACCAAGGTTCTAACTGTGATTCTGTCACCACTGGTAGAGTTGGTCTGGAACAAGCCGCTGGTCCCCTTTCAGCCAGTTTCCTCCCTTGTAAAACATGAAAAACAATTCTTGGAGCATCTACATCAGAGAAGTGACATAAAACTCAAATAAACTAATGCAAATATATCCTGCAAATTTCAGGCTCTGAGTCCTTTTGAGGGTCCTTTGGTTCTTGAGCTTTACTAGCCCTCAAGTTATTTCTTTAGCAGACTTCTTGTGTGTTTGAAGACCCAACAGGAAACTCATAAAATGCACCCACAGCAGCAGTTTCATTATCAAAACTCCAGCAAGCATTCCAGCCAGACTAATTCCCCACTGGATTCACTTAATGTGTAAGGAGATCTTTCAGCCGGACTTCACTAGGGGGAAAAAAATAAATAAATAAATAAATAAATAAATAAATAAATAAATATATATATATATATATATATATATATATAGAGAGAGAGAGAGAGAGAGAGAGAGAGAGAGAAAATTAAGAAAAATGTTTTCTTTTTCTAATCAGTATAGCATTATGCTAATTCAAGGCTCTCTATAAAGATATAGGACTTCCTCCTTTGATTTATTTTTATGATTAGGGGCCCTCACAAAAAATTGCATGTAAATGTGGGAGCACCCAGTTTGCATTCCAGGACAGAAGAAACCCAGGAATGGATTTTCAAAGGAAAGCTCATTCCTATACCCCTGGAGAATTTATCTTTATTAAAGGTCAGCAAATGTAGAGCATGCTTTGCTAATTTACCACGCGTATGGGAAATAAGTCATGAGTACAAGTTTGTGCAGAAGATAAGATTTACTATGTTTTAGATAAACTGGTTTTTGAATATTGAAAGGGTAATTTAAAAAACATTTTAAAATACTATTGGTTTCTCTGCCTGCTTGTCAGATTTCCCATTGGTGATGAAACCTTGCCAAGTATAGATTTAGTACTGGTCATGAAACCAGAACTGGGCTTGTGGTTACTTGATAATAACTGTGATAGTAAATTCATCCATTAATTTCTTTCCTGTTTCCCTACATGGGTAACATTAAACCAAGACATTTTGCTATTGAATGGAGAAAATCATTTTCATTCACACACACATGCGCACACACACACACACATATACACACAGACACACACACACACAATTTGGAATTCTATTAGGCTGCTAATTCCCAAAGACTACAGATGTCCCTCCTATGCCATGTTGGAAAGATAATGCAAAAATTGTAAACGAGGTGCCCTGTGACCTGGGACTATCAAAGGCTATTAGACACAGTGACAGGCTCCATTGAGAGGGACAAGTGTATTAAAACTGGATTCATAAAGAAAATAATAAATACAGTAACCTGTATATGATTAACGGGGCAAAACTTGCCCTTGTTTCAAACTGTCCCGTAGACAGATGGAGCTGGGACTAACAAGTGAACTACTGCGAGGTTTTGTTTTGTTTTGTTATTTGGTGGTGGGTGGGGGTCAGTTAGGCTAGACCCATATACAAGGGAAAAAATTAGATCCTTATAACATACTCTTACTTTTGGCATCAGAGAATTTATGCACTTCTGGGGGCATCTCGATGGACTGTGTTTTCCTCACAAAAAGAATGGTTTATGAGTGCCATTTTATCAGATTTAAGATTAGGCTTCAGATTTAATTCTATCCCATACCTGGCAATGGGAGGAGTCTGACTTTTCTGCTTACATGCCTTGAAATGAATCAATGATGATTTGTTTCCCCTCCTTTTCTCCCCCTCTTTACCTTGAAAGCCAGGTAACGGATGAAGCAGAGCCAGAGTGATTTTCAAGTGTCATCCTTTTGTGTGAGGGTGACTTATGGAAACCCCACAGGCTTGAGGTTCTGAATGCCTCTACGCAAAGCAGAGAGGACAAACAACAGAATGATCTTAGGGTGTAAAACTATGCTTGTTTGTGTGGGATTTGATTTAAGCTATTTTTGAACTGTCAGTTCATTGTTTAAAAAGGCATACCTGCACAGAACCAGTTGTGGTCAAGAAGTTGATTAGCAAAAGAATGTTCTTCAGTTCCTGGAAATCCTATATAAAGAACCATCTTGGTTTTTGTTAAGAATAAGATTACCCGTGAGTTACACAAACCCATCCTGCTTTAGTGAAGAGAAGGTTTGGAGGAGAAATAACTCAAGGATGGGAAAAGGATCTAGGAAGAAACCTAGAAAAATAGAGATTCTGAGAGAAATATGTCTCTTAAGCAGAACTTAGAAAGAGATGAGAATCCCTAAGATTAAGAGGATCCTTATAATTTTAGTATTGAAGAGAAATGGGATCTCTGAGACAGGAGAATCAGGTGGTCATTACAGGCATAAGCTGAAAGCACATTTCCTGGCATCTCTACTTGTTACCTGTGTGTCTGTGGCCAAGTTATTCAACCTCTCTATAACCCATTTTGTGCATCTGTTAAAATGAAGATAAAGCACCTATCTCAAGGGGCTTAAATGAGGATTACATGAAATAATGTATAAGTAGACAAAAGTACTTGGCATAGTGTCTGAAATATTATAAATGGTCAATAAATGACGGCTTTTATTAGTTCATAAACTAGAATTTCAATCTTTATCACTGCAGTAGAAATAAGCATGACTTGATTTGAGAGAGTTAGGCAGGGGAATGTACCATGGACAAGGGTCTCCCAACCCCACGTACAATGCCTGATGCATAAGAGGTATTCAATAAATTTCTCTCAAGGAATGAAGCACATAGATCAAGTCTTTCAGTACATTGAGTTGGGACTGAGCTTCACTTGCCGAATGTTTTTTGACTACTTTCTGAAATACCCAGTAGAAATAGTAAGGTTATCCCACTGGTCTTGTTAAGCCAAGAAACACAGATGAATAGACAGACATTCTGGAACACAGGGTATGATCAAGTCAGTTCTAGGTTGTCACTATGCACCCATCCTCACCATGTATCCTGACCTATGATCTTGCCTAAAGCTCCTGTGGGAATTGCTCTGGTTTGGCCTGTTTATATCAGACTTCCTCAGCATAAGGATAAGTCACTAATGAGGGTTGTAACATGGGACTGGGTATCTGGCTTCTTTGCCAGACTCTGTATGGACATTCTGGGATGGCAAGGTCAAGGGAAAGATGTAGAGACATGAGCAGTAAACAGGCAAGATGCCACCATACTCTCTCTACTTTATCCCCTGCCACTGGCATGGATAGAGAGCTAGAGGCAAAGCAAGGGATGCATGCCATTCAATAGCATAAGGAAGGGAAGGAAGGAGGAAAGGGTCAGGAAGGGGAAGGAAAGGAAACTCACTTTTACAAAGTCAGGCTCAGATGCCATGTGCTTAAGAAATAATTGTTACCTGAGTTGTGATATAATCAAATAAGCAATAATCATTTAATTCATTGTCACTTTATGCCATGAAGCTTCATAAAAATGGATTGCATAATGAGGCAGGAAAAGGAATTATGGAATAGAAGTTGTTCTGCCTGACTATGAGCCCCTGTTCTGGCCCCAAACTATACAGAGGTCCATCAGGGTAGAAAAGGAACAATCCCAAACCCCTCCAGGGAGTAGGAGGGTGCTAGGACATACAGAGTGGGTTGTTCACTCTAAAGGGACTCATCCAGGCTCTACTTCTTGGGATGGGGTTTGGAGTAGGCCCTAGATGACCTTCAAGGAATATCTGGATTTTGACATGTAGACTTGGATCTTTTTGGAGTCATTGTAGATTCCTATTGTAGTTATGGTGTGGATTTAAGTTGCATCTCTAAGCACAGGTGCTAATTCCATTGTCTCTAAATGCATAGAATTGATAATTAAGGGGAGGGAGTTAGTATTTTTCAGTATCTTTTGTGTGCTTGGTACTGTGCTAGATGCATCTCATTTAATCCTTCAATAGCATTGGGAAATAGATCTTATTTCCATTTTACACATGAAGAAACTGAGGCTCAGAGAGGGCCTTGCTGAGAGTCGTGCAGCTAAGGAATGGTAGAGCTAGGATTATGAACTAGCTCTACCTGCTCTTTCCTCTGTAAAAGAGAGATTCAGAAACTGGCTGGGGGAGGGTGTCAAAAATGAAGTTGTGAGCATTATGAAAAGCAAAATATGATACTGTCATGTGGACGTATTGTAATTAAGCAATGAAAAAATTATCTAATTATGTTGAGGATTTTTTTTCCATATTGGAAGTGTGCATTTCCTGCATGAACTTTGAAAATATATATATTCTATAATGTAGAAGTTTTACTTTGTATCTCAGTATTTACTGTACAGAAAAATTTACCAGTGAGCACAAGGAAGTATGCCTGAGGTTGTTCACTGCACAATTTCTATAAGAGTAAAAACAAAGCTAAATCAAACCAAACCAACAAACAAAAACCCTGAAGGCCTGTTGTTGAAAAAAGTAAGAGGAGAAATTTTTCAAAACAATGTGAAAAATTTCTTAGATCTGTATAAGTTTTTAGATTGAAAGGGACATCTAGTGTTCAACAAAATGAATACAAAATGACTCACAACAAGGTAGATTATCATGAAGTTTGAAGGATCACAATAAAGAAAACATCCTAAAAGCTTCTGGACAGAATAATGAGTCTTGTATAAAGAATCAGCGGTCAGAATGGCATTAGTCTTCTAAAAGCAGCACTGGGGGATTAGGTATCAGTTTAGCTGATGTGCATGGCCATGTTGAGAGAAGGTAAAGAGTTCTTTTTTTAAAAAAAATAAATTTATTTATTTTGCTTTTGGCTATGTTGGGTCTGTTGCTGTATGCGGGCTTTTCTCTAGTTGTGGTGAGTGGGGGCTACTCTTTGTTGCAGTGCGCAGGCTTCTCATTGTGGTGTCTTCTCTTGTCGCGGAGCATGGGCTCTAGGTGCGAGGGCTTCAGTAGTTGTGGCACGTGGGTTCAGTAGTTGTGGCTCACGGGCTCTAGAGCACAGGCTCAGTACTTGTGGAGCACAGGCTTAGTTGCTCCGTGGCATGTGGGATCCTCGCGGACCAGGGTTCGAACCGGCGTCCCCTGCATTGGCGGGCAGATTCTTTTTTTTTTTTTTTTTTTTTGCCGTATGCGGGCCTCTCACTGTTGTGGCCTCTCCCGTTGCGGAGCACAGGCTCTGGACGCGCAGGCCCAGCGGCCATGGCTCACGGGCCCAGCTGCTCCGCGGCATGTGGGATCCTCCCGGACCAGGGCACGAACCCGTGTCTCCTGCATCGGCAGGCGGACTCTCAACCACTGCGCTACCAGGGAAGCCCTGGCGGGCAGATTCTTAACCGCTGCGCCACCAGGGAAGCCCAAGAGTTCTTTTAGAGAGTGTGAGGATGAATTATTGCTAGATAGATAGAAAACAAAAGATAGGGATAAGTGAGGCAATTGTCAATTCCAAGAAAAACAGAGTTCTATAGAAAAAAAATCACATAATCATAGTACCATATATACTATCAATAAACAGCACTTACAATAATAATAATGATAATAATTATTATTATATTTAATCATACATAAATATATTACTTATTGGGGATTTGGAGAGAAGAGAAATATATGCATATAAGGGGTGAATGGGGAAGGAGAACTAAATCTTCATCTTTCTAACAAGTCAATGGATAATAGCTAAAACTGAAAAAAAAAAAAAAGAAAGAAATAGCATTATATTTATCTTATTTAGTGCACCAGAAGAAATTCTTTTTCTGGGAAGTGGCATTCGGAGATGAGATGGGGAGCTGCAGAAGACTGCTGCTTTTATCTTAAAGCCTTGGGGTGATATTTTACTTTTTAAAATGTATGCTTCTATTAGTTTGAATGTTAAACTAAAATCAAAGCTCTTGCATGCTTATTGGAAACATTTGGAATGTAAAAATGTGTAAAAATGTAAACAAGATTACTCATAACTTATCACCCAGATATACCCACTGTTAGCACTCAAAAGTATGATCTTCTAGTCTTATTTTCTTTCTGCTGAAACACACTTTATGGGATCATAAAGCATTTGAGTTTTATAGGCTTCTGTTACTATACAGCTCATTCCTCCTCTCCTCCCCCTCCCTCCCCTCCTTCCTCCCTCCCTCTCTCTCTCTCTCTCTCTCTCTCTCTCTCTCTCTCTCTCTCTCTCTCTCTCTCTCTCTCTCTCTCTGCCTCACTAGCTTTGAGGTGTTAAGAGGCCATGTTGGGGAACCCCATGTGGCAAGGAACTGTGAGCAGCCTCTTGGAGCTGATGACGTCCTTGACTGACACCCAGCAAGAAGCTCTCGGCCCTACTAGAGGAAGGAATTGAATTCTGCCAACAACTTAAGTGAGCTTAGAAGTGAGTCCTTAGCCACACAAGTCCCAGGTGAGACCACAGCCCCTGCCAAAACTCTGAAGTCTTTGAGACTAACCAGAAGATCCAGCTAAAGTCACGCCCGAAGTCCTGGCATACGGAAACTGTGAGATAATAAATGTTTGTTGCTTTGAGCCATTAAGTCTGTGGTAGTATAATTACATAACAATAGAAAACGAACACTTATTCTATTGGAGGAATTCACAATTTGAGGCACATCTTTGGGAGCAGACTATGTATAAGAATGTATAAAATTGGAATATCCAGCATCATATTGTTCATGCTGGGGATAAAGGTCAAGGTACGCCATGCACCAGCCCCAGGAGAAGAGCCCTGACCTTTCTGAACCAGGATCCTTTTGTTTTCACTCTATGGAAGTGCTGACATGTCAGCTGTTTTTGCATGTGTGAAAGGATCTTACACAGAGGGCTCATGTCTTAGAACATGCACGTGGTGTTTGTACAGCAAAAATAATGTTGGTTTGCAGGACCTACGTATGTAGTATTTTACTAGAGCAGAGAGGCCTTGAAAAAACCTCCCAAACGAGCAAGCTTGTGTTTTCTTTTTAAAGAAATACCAACCAACCTTAATTTAAATCAAAAGAGAAGGTAACGGTGGAAAAAAAGGGGAAAAAAATCACATAAGCACGAGATAACAAAAAGGAAAGTGGCAGGCAACATATATGAAACTGGAGGAGTGAAAATTCAACGAAAATGTAAGTGTAACTAATTGTTTCTCAGAAATGTGACTGATTTACCTCCCTATTAGCAGAAGGCCCTAGCTGAGTGCCTTTTAATTGAATGGAAAGAATGTACCTTGTATACATCACAGTCACTTGCTTATTAAAGGTTCCTGTTCTCTTTCCAGCACGTGTGGCAAGAATTGGGATATGCTGAATTGGAAGAAGGAAAAAAAGTAAAAATATTAGCAAAATAGTTTAAAAGAAAAGCTATAAGAGAAGATGGAAACAACTGACAGTGATCCAAAAGGGAGACATTAAGGCAAGAGGAAATGTTAATGTAGGCTAAAAACACTTCTGCCTGGGAAGAAAATGACAAATTCCCCTAAAGGACGATCCACACGCATAATAAGCATAGTAAGAGTTGAATGCACACCTACTGAATTAAACAACAAGAATATTGAAAATGATTAGTTAGCATATGGAGTCTTCATTGTGCCAAACTTTTATTCATTCAACAAATTTTAGCATTCAGTAACTCTTTTATAGTTCATGGCAACTCCATGAGGTAAATAATGTTGTTATTCTCCGTTTTACAGACAAGGAGGCTGGAAGAGCTTATGGAACCTGCCCAAATTGCATGGCTAGAAAGTAAGAGATGGATGATGAATTCAGGACTCTCTGGTCCCAATTTTCTCACATTTAATATAAGAAATCTCAAGGGCTATGGTGGTAATAGAAAGGAAACGCAGAGCACAGCCTATGTTAAGAAATAGGAGCACAGCAGTTGCAGAAAATGCCCCAGAGGGATGAGGCACCAAGATAGAGTGTGAGAACTGCTCTCAGAATAAAACAGTAAGAATTGTGGATCCCCTGTTCTTTGATTTTTGAAACCACTATGCCAATATTGGAGCAAATTAAAGAGATTACCTGCATCAGAATCACCTGGGAATCCTGTTAAAATTCAGATCCCTGCACCAGACTTCAGACCATTTTTAACAAGCCACCATTGACTGGGATACATACCAAAGCTAGAGAAAGATTCTGCACTAAGATGTGAGTAGAGGACGCTCCTCACTTATAGTAATGGCCATAGCGACAGAATATGTTTGAGAAACACTGACAAGAAAGTTAGCTCACTGGAGAGCCCAAATCACATATTTATCCAGCCCAAATCCATGGCATGGGTAAAAAATTTTTTAAAGACCATAAATAAGGTGATCCCCTCACTCCACCCTAAACAACCCAAGCGAATGAATGAATGAATAAGACATGATATAAGCTGAAACATGTGCCCCTGGGCTGGTACCCCTGGATGAAGCTGCAGTGAATGGAGGTGAACACAGCACTGACTCTGCTGAACATCCACAGCTGGATCACAAAAATAGAGGGTGGTGCATGTCTCGTCAGCAGTAGCCAAGCCAAAGGGAGGGCTGGGTGGACTGTCAATTTCAGAAACACCAGAAAGATGCCTGAAATTTGAGAATTTCTAGAACAAAAAAGATTCTATTCTTTTTTTATCTCTACATGTTGGATGTGTTTTTCATTCATGTTATTCTACATACAGCATGACTTTTGGTACAGAGTATCAAAGAAGTGGCAAGCTGCTCATGAGATTGTGGCCAGCCCTCTTGCCTCTTCTAGCTAGATAAAGGCTGTGGAACATTGGATTTCACCTTCTTCACTTAAAATTTTTTTCCAGCTTTATTGAAATGTAATTGACCTACAACATTGTATACAATGTTTAAGATTACAATGTGTTAAAAAATTACAATGTGTTGATATGATATAATTAATATGTTGCAAAATTATTACCACTGTAGTGTTAGCTGACACTTCCATCATGTCACATAATTGCCATTTCTCTCCTGTGATAAAGACATTTCAGGTCTACTCAGTTAACAACTTTCAGGTGTAGAATATATTATTGTTAATTATAATCACCATGCTGAATGTTAGATTTCCAGAACTTCGTCTTCTAACTAGAAGCTTGTATCCTCGCCTTCTTTGATTTTATACTTCCTGGTAAAAGGGTGAAATGCAGACTGTAGATGAACCAGAGAGATGACTTGTTAAGGAATCTAATGGACCCTTTCCTCTCTGCCATTTCTGTAGAAAGGTTTTATTCCAGCATCTGTATTTTATCCCAGCTTCTTACAAGTCTCTCTTAATACAGACCATTGCCTGAATCCCTGGAGCCTGTGTACTTCTAAGGCATCCCTGTGGTGTGTTTACTGTTACTACTCTAGCCAACAGACATGAAACTGAGATATTTCTAGAAATAAAATGGCTCCTCATTTCCCTACCTGTCTCAGAATCACACTGGATCCTGAAACAAAGCCGGGAACACCGCTCATAGCAACTCCCTAGCTGCAAGGAGATTTGTTTTCAAAGCACCTGACAAGCTACATCTGATTCATCCTCAAAACTGACTTGTCAGGGGAATAAACACCAAGTGTCAGAACTTCCCAAGAAATCTAGTGACGAAAAGTCCTTTAACAATGAACAAATTAAATTCAGTTCTAATGCCAGGAACAGAAAGAAAGCGAAATGAAGAGGCACAGAAGAGCAAGCCCAGGTATGATTTTAGATAAGGCTGGAGATGAGTTAGACCGTTAATGAGAAACAGATACTCGAAGACCTTTCAAGACAGCAGATGCCCGGGAGAAGGAGGAGGCTGATCTGGGAATGTCTTGCAGCCAGGAGAGGTACTTTGGTGCTGGCAATTAGCTAATTTTTAATGAAAATATCCCATCCACAGACATCCACCAGACAGTCATGTTTGCATCTGCTTTTGCCACTCATGTCTTTGCATTTTTTTCCCAGACCTTCTATTCCCAAGGCTGATGTGTACGCATCGTGATTTCTTTGTCTTGTTTCCACCTCCGCATTCCTCTCTAGTGCTGTCAGATCAAATAGACATGCTCTAAGTGACCACTCAATACTTCAGGCTTGAGGCTTCTCAAAGCCAACATGTTAGATGAGCTCTAACAGTCTAATGGTGTGATGGTTTCCATTAAGTACTGAATCTTGCCCTGTAGGGATGGAACTAAGAAATGCATAAATTATTTAATGTGAGGACTTTGCTGATGACTGATAAAATCAAATTAGCTGCTTTGGGCTAAGGATGAATTTGAAACAGAATTCCCTCCTTTGAAGAGACAGTGACAAATCTATTTGATAGGTCTGCATGTCAAGTTTCTTTGGTAGAAAATTTAGCAGAAACCTTTGCTAGGCAAAGTGAATGAGATTGGCTTAGGTTATGGACTAGTTTTTTTTTTTTTTTTCCTAAAATGTTTATTTTTGTCACAGTATTAAACCCATACCCACCCATATACATTTTATTTTAAAAAGCAGAAAAAAAACACCCTCATTCCTAATTCTAACAATCCAGTAAAACTTGACATTTGGAGTATTTCCTTCTAGCCTGTTGTCTATGTGGGTGTATAGTATAGATATCTTTACAAAATAGAAGTCATTTTATATATATGGATATTTACTTTTTTACATATTTATTAAAACCTGATTTCAACTGGTATATAATAGGCCATATTCTGACTCCATTTTTGAGTATTGTTTCAGGGTAATTATTCCACTAAAGGTTACAAATAGTTTTAAGTCTCTTAACATATGTTGCCATATTATTTTCGAGAAACTCTGACTCAACTTGTAATACCAACAAGTAATATATGGGTTTTTAAGTTTTGGGAGGGTTGGGTATTAAAAACTTAGAATTCACTTCCTATGTGTAGACACTTTCCAAAATATTTGCTAGGTGAAAATACTATCTCATTGCTTTTTGAATTGACTAATGAAATGTATTACTTTTTAGGCTTTTGAGTCACTTAAAAAAAAAATTAATGTGTGAAGAGTTTTGCTTTGTTCTACTCCTTCCTGGCTACATGATTCCCTAAATCACTAAGTGTGTAATTATGACTGGTATAGCCAAGAGTGTGTGTTTTGAAGTAAAAATGCATTACTTTTGTAACCTGAGTAGTTCCTTGGTCACATGTGATCTAGTCCTAGTGTGATTTCTTGTTTGAACAAACATGATACAGGAGCCAAAATTAACAACAATTTAAAAAATATATATCTAACTTTGTCTGTCTTAAAGAACATTTTTAAGATCTAATTTATAATCCATGCTAATACTTTTAAAACTATCCTGCTTATTCCTTTCTTTTTTACCCCATGGCTGCTTGAAAGCTCCCCCCCCCGCCACACCCCAATCCATACTCTCCATCAAAAACTGTGTCCAGCAACCCATAGCTCTTAGTCTTTGCCTTTTATATTACATCCCCCTTCCTCCTGACACGCTGATCTTAATTTCCTCTAACCAGACTCCAAATTTGTTATCACAAAAGTCTCGAATCATGTTGGCAAAGAACTCTGTTTGATGGAATGATAAGACGCACAGGTGCACGTTGACTTATCTTTTCTTTATGCTGGCTTTCTGAATGCTACTAGCTGTCAATATGTAACTGTCAATGTGGCTTCCCAGAAAATCATCAGTGTTTGCACAGCAGAGCCCCATCTCAAACCGAGTTAGCACTTGTTGATGGCCAATAAAATAAAATAAATTTCTTTTTGAATTTTGTTTAATTTATTTTTTTATACAGCAAGTTATTAGTTATCTATTTTATACATATTAGTGTATACATGTCAATCCCAATCTCCCAATTGATCGCATCATCACCCACTCCCTGCCACTTTCCCCCCTTCGTGTCCATATGTTTGTTCTCTACATCTGTATCTCTATTTCTGCCCTGCAAACCGGTTCATCTATACCATTTTTCTACATTCGAAATATATGTGCTAGTATATGATATTTGTTTTCCTCTTTCTGACTTACTTCACTCTGTATGACAGACTCTAGATCCATCCACGTTTCTACAAATGACCCAATTTCATTCCTTTTTATGGCTGAGTAATACTCCATTGTATATGTGTACCACATCTTCTTTATCCATTCCTCTGTTGATGGGCATTTCAGTTGCTTCCATGTCCTGGCTATTGTAAATAATGCTGCAATGAACATTGGGGTGCATGTTTCTTTTTGAATTATGTTTTCTCTGGGTATATGCCCAGTAGTGGGATTGCTGGGTCATATGGTAATTCTATTTTTAGTTTTTTAAGGAACCTCCATACTGTTCTCCATAGTGGCTGTAGCAATTTACATTCTCACCAACGATGCAAGAGGGTTCCCTTTTCTCCACACCCTCTCCAGCATTTGTTGTTTGCAGATTTTCTGATGATGCCCATTCTAACTGGTGTGAGGTGATACTTCATTGTAGTTTTGATTTGCATTTCTCTAATAATTAGTGATGTTGAGCAGCTTTTCATGTGCTTCTTGGCCATCTGTATGTCTTCTTTGGAGAAATGTCTATATAGGTCTTCTGCCCATTTTTTGATTGGGTTGTTTGTTTTTTTTAATGTTGAGCTGTTTATATATTTTGGAGATTAATCCTTTGTCCATTGATTCATCTGCAAATATTTTCTCCCATTCTGAGGGCTGTCTTTTTGTCTTGTTTATGGTTTCCTTTGCTGTGCAAAAGCTTTTAAGTTTCATTAGGTCCCATTTGTTTATTTTTGTTTTTATTTCCATTACTCTAGGAGATGGATCAAAAAATATCTTCCTGTGATTTATGTTAAAGAGTGTTCTTCCTATGTTTTTCCTCTAAGAGTTTTATAGTGTCTGGTCTTACATTTAGGTCTTTAATCCATTTTGAGTTTATTTTTGTGTATGGTGTTAGGGAGCGTTCTACTTTCATTCTTTTACATGTAGCTGTCCATTTTTCCCAGCACCAGTTACTGAAGAGACTGTCTTTTCTCCATTGTATATCCTTGCCTCCTTTGTCATAGATTAGTTGACCATAGGTGTGTGGGTTTATCTCTGGGCTTTCTATCCTGTTCCATTGACCTATATTTTTGTTTTTGTGCCAGTACTATATTGTCTTCATTACTGCAGCTTTGTAGTATACTCTGAAGTCATGAAGTCTAATTCCTCCAGCTCCGTTTTTTTCCCTCAAGACTGCTTTGGCTATTCGGGGTCTTTTGTTTGTCCATACAAATTTTAAGATGTTTTCTTCTAGTTCTGTAAAAAATGCCATTGGTAATTTGATAGGGATTGAATTGAATCTGTAGACTGCTTTGGGTAGTTTATTCATTTTCACAATATTGATTCTTCCAATCCAAGAACATGCTCTAACTCTCAATCTGTTTGTATCATCTTTCATTTCTTTCATCAGTGTCTTATAGTTTTCTGCATACAGGTCTTTTGTCTCCCTAGGTAAGTTTATTCCTAGGTATTTTATTCTTTTTGTTGCAATGGTAAATGGGAGTGTTTCCTTAGTTTCTCTTTCAGATTTTTCATCATTAGTGTATAGGAATGCAAGAGATTTCTGTGCATTAATTTTGTATCCTGCTACTTTACCAAATTCATTGATTAGCTCCAGTAGTTTTCTGGTGGCATCTTTAGGATTCTCTATGTATAGTATTATGTCATCTGCAAACAGTGACAGTTTTACTTCTTCTTTTCCAATTTGTATTCCTTTTATTTCTTTTTCTTCTCTGATTGCCGTGGCTAGGACTTCCAAAACTATGTTGAATAATAGTGGCAAGAGTGGACATCCTTGTCTTGTTCCTGATTTTAGAGGAAATGCTTTCAGTTTTTCACCATTGAGAATGATGTTTGCTGTGGGTTTGTCGTATATGTCCTTTATTATGTTGAGGTAGGATCCCTCTATGCCCACTTTCTGGAGAGTTTTTATCATAAATGGTGTTGAATTTTGTCAAAAGCTTTTTCTGCATCTATTGATATGATCATATGGTTTTTATTCTTCAATTTGTTAATGTGGTGTATCACGTTAATTGGTTTGCATATATTGAAGAATCCTTGCATCCCTGGGATAAATCCCACTTGATCATAGTGTATGATCCTTTTAATGTGTTGTTGGATTCTGTTTGCTAGTATTTTGTTGAGGATTTTTGCATCTATATTCATTAATGATATTGGCCTGTAATTTTCTTTTTTTGTAATATCTTCGATTTTGGTCTCAGGGTGATGGTGGCCTCGTAGAATGAGTTTGGGTGTGTTCGTTCCTCTGCAATTTTTTGGAAGAGTTTGAGAAGGATGGTGTTAGCTCTTCTCTAAAGGTATGATAGAATTCACCTGTGAAGCCAACTGGTCCTGGGCTTGTGTTTGTTGGAAGATTTTTTTTTTTTTTTTTTTTTTTTTTTTTTTTTTTTTTTTTCCGGTATGCCGGCCTCTCACTGTTGTGGCCTCTCCCGTTGCGGAGCACAGGCTCCGGACGCGCAAGGCCTAGCAGCCATGGCTCACGGGCTTAGTTGCTCCGCGGCATGTGGGATCTTCCCGGACCAGGGCACGAACGCGTGTCTCCTGCATCGGCAGGAGGATTCTCAACCACTGTGCCACCAGGGAAGCCCTGTTGGAAGATTTTTAATCACAGTTTCAATTTCATTACTTGTGATTGATCTGTTCATATTTTCCATTTCTTCCTGGTTCAGTCCTGGAAGTTTATACCTTTCTAAGAATTTGTCCATTTCTTCCAGGTTGTCCATTTTATTGGCATAGAGTTCCTTGTAGTAGTCTCTTAAGATGCTTTGTATTTCTGTGGTGTCTGTTGTAACTTCTCCTTTTTCATTTCTAATTTTATTGATTTAAGTCCTCCCTCTTTTTCTTCATGAGTCTGGCTAATGGTGTAATTAATTTGGTTTATCTTCTCAAAGAACCTGCTTTTAGTTTTATTTATCTGGGCTACTGTTTTCTTTGTTTCTATTTCATTTATTTCTGCTCTGATCTTTATGATTTCTTTCCTTCTATTAACTTTGAGTTTTGTTTGTTCTTCTTTTTCTAGTTCCTTTAGGTGTAAAGTTAGATTGTTTATTTGAGATTTTTCCTGTTTCTTGAGATAGGCTCATATTGCTATAAACTTCCCTCTTAGAACTGCTTTTGCTGCATCCCATAGGTTTTGGATCATCGTGTTTTCGTTGTCATTTGTGTCTAGATATTTTTGGTTTCCTCTTTGATTTCTTCAGTGATATCTTGGTTATTTAGTAATGTATTGTTTAGCTTCCATGTGTTTGTGTTTTTTACATTTTTCCCCTGTAATTGATTTCTAATCTCATAGTGTGTGGTCAGAAAAGATGTCTGATATGATTTCCATTTTCTTAAATTTACTGAGGCTTGATTTGTGACCCACGATGTGATCTGTCCTGGAGAATGTTCTGTGTGCACTTGAGAAGAAAGTGTAATCTGCTGTTTTTGCATGGAATGTCCTATAAATATAAATTAAATCTATCTGGTCTATTATGTCATTTAAAGCTTGTGTGTCCTTACTAATTTTCTGCTTAGATGATCTGTTCATTGGTGTAACTGAGGTGTTAAAAGTCCCCTACTATTATTGTGTTACTGTCAATTTCCTCTTTTTTAGCTGTTAGCAGTTGCCTTATGTATTGAGGTGCTCCTATGTTGGGTGCATATATATTTGTAATTGTTATATCTTCTTCTTGGATTGATCCCCTGATCATTATGTAGTGTCCTTCCTTGTCTCTTGTAACATTCTTTATTTTAAAGTCTATTTTATCTGATATGAGTATTGCTACTCCTGCTTTCTTTTGATTTCCATTTGCATGGAATATCTTTTTCCATCCCCTCACTTTCAGTCTGTATGTGTCCCTAGATCTGAAGTGGGTCTCTTGTAGACAGCATATATGTGGGTCTTGTTTTTGTCTCCATTCACTGAGCCTGTGTCTTTTGGTTAGAGCATTTAATCCATTCACATTTAAGGTAATTATTGATATGTATGTTCCTATTACCATTTTCTTCATTGTTTTGGGTTTGTTTTTGTAGGTCCTTTTCTTCTACTGTGTTTCCCTCTTAGTGAAGTTCCTTTAGCATTTGTTGTAGAGCTGGTTTGGTGGTGCTGAATTCTCTTAGCTTTTGCTTGTCTGTAAAACTTTTGATTTCTCCATCAGGTCTGAATGAGATCCTTTCTGGGTAATCTTGGTTGTAAGTCCTTCCCTTTCATCACTTTAAATATATTTCATCACTTTAAATATACTTATATTTAAATATATTTCTCTGTCGAATCCAAATGAGATCCTTGCCGGGTAGACTAAGCTGGGTTGTAGGTTCTTCCTTTCATCACTTTAAATATATCATGCCACTCCCTTCTGGCTTGTGGAGTTTCTGCTGAGAAATCAGCTGTTAACCTTATGGGAGTTCCCTTGTCTGTTATTTGTCATTTTGCCCTTGTTGCTTTCAATAATTTTTCTTTGTCTTTAATTTTTGTCAGTTTGATTACTATGTGTCTCAGCTTGTTTCTCCTTGGGTTTATCCTGCCTGGGTCTCTCTGTGCTTCCAGGACTTGGGTGGCTATTTCCTTTCCCATGTTAGGGAAGTTTTTGATTATAATCTCTTCAAATATTTTCTCAGGTCCTTTCTGTCTCTCTTCTCCTTCTGGGACCCCTATAATGCGAATGTTGTTGCATTTAACGTTGTCCCACAGGTCTCTTAGGCCGTCTTCATTTCTTTTCATTCTTTTTTCTCTATTCTGTTCCATGGCAGTGAATTCCACCATTCTGTCTTACAGGTCACTAATCTGTTGTTCTGCCTCAGTTATTCTGCTGGTGATTCCTTGTAGTGTATTTTTCATTTCAGTTATTGTATTGTTCATCTCTGTTTGTTTGTTCTTTAATTCTTCTAGATCTTTGTTAAACATTTCTTGTATCTTCTTGATCTTTGCCTCCATTCTTTTTTTTTTTTTTTTTTGGTGGTATGTGGGCCTCTCACTGTTGTGGCCGCTCCCGTTGCGGTTGCGGAGCACAGGCTCTGGAAGCACAGGCTCAGCGGCCATGGCTCACAGGCCCAGCTGCTCCGCAGCATGTGGGATCTTCCCGGACTGGGGCACGAACCTGTGTCCCTTGCATCAGCAGGTGGATGCTCAACCACTGCCCCACCAGGGAAGCCCTTTGCCTCCAGTCTTTTTCCAAGGTCCTGGATCATCATCACTATCTTTATTCTGGATTTTTTTTCTGGAAGGTTGCCTATCTCCATTTCATTTAGTTGTTTTTCTGGGGTTTTATTTTGTTCCTTCATCTGGTACATAGCCCTCTGCCTTTTCACATTGTCTGTCTTTCCGTGAATGTGATTTTTGATCCACAGGCTGCAGGATTGTAGTCCTTCTTGCTTCTGCTCTCTGCCCTCTGGTGGATGAGGCTATCTAAGAGGCTTGTGCAAGTTTCCTCGTGGGAGGGACTGGTGGTGGGTAGTGCTCGGTGTTGCTCTGGTGGGCAGAGCTCAGTAAAACTTTAATCAGCTTGTCTGCTGATGGGTGGGGCTGGGTTACCTCCGTGTTGGTTGTTTGGCCTGAGGCAACCCAACACTGGAACCTACCTGGGCTCTTTGGTAGGGCTTTTGGCTGACTCTGCGGGGGGGAGGGGGGGCTCATGCCTAGGACTACTTCCCAGAACTTCTGCTGCCTGTGTCCTCGTCCTCAAGGTGAGCCCCAGCCACCCCCCACCTCTGCATGAGAACCTCCAACACCAGCAGGTAGGTCTGATTTAGTCTCCTGTGGGGTCAGTGCTCCTTTCCCTGGGTCCCAGTGCGCACACTACTTTGTGTGCGTCCTCCAAGAGTGGAGTCTTTGTTTCTCCCAGTCCCGTCGAAGTCCTGCAATCAAATCCCGCTAGCCTTCAAAGTCTGATTCTCTAACAATTCCTCCTCCTGTTGCTGGACCCCCAGGTTCAGAAGCCTGATGTAGGGCTCAGAACCTTCACTCTGGTGGGTGGACTTCTGTGGTGTAAGTGTTCTCCAGTTTGCGTGTCACCCACCCAGCAGTTATGGGATTTGATTATATTGTGATTGTGCCACTCCTACCGTCTCATTGTGGCTTCTCCTTTGTCTTTGGATGTGGGGTATCTTTTCTGGTGAGTTCCAGTGTCTTCCTGTTGATTTTTCAGCAGTTAATTGTGATTCCGGTGCTCTCACAAGAGGGAGTGAGTGCATGTCCTTCTACTCTACCATCTTGAACCAATCCTCATTCAAAATAAAAAAATTTTAAGTCATTATTAGATGGCTACTACATTCAAGATATTGCACTCTATGCTCAAGAAAGAGGGACATTTGCAATGTAATAATTATGCATTCCAAGAGAAATGCTTTAGAAAGGTCATAGCCACTAGACCAGAGCAATAAGACTATAAAACATATTCCTCCAGCCTCTTTCTTCAAACAAGACACATTCACCCCAGATTGAAAGATAAGGCAGCAGGGTCTCCAGCTTGAAACTTTTCAATGTAGTCTGGTCCAGAGAAGGTGGTCTCAGATTTTGGATTCTCCAAATGTGGTTTTGGTGTAGTTAATAGAGGTGCTACAAAAAAAACCTAAAATGGAAGACATGTCCATTGTATCCTTTGTTTATTGAATATCTACTATGTGCCATGTACTGTGCAATTCGCCGGGAATATCTTTATGCACACAACAGAGTTGGCTATTGCTTTTCTGCAGTTTCCAAGGCGTATATTCTGTAAATTGGCCTCCATTTTGGCACTAGTTAACCTTGTTTTCCATTTCCCTGATCTTTCATACTCGTGTTTTCTTTTTTTCTTTTTTTTTCCGTATTATACGTTTCTTTGTAAGATGCCGTAAATTCCTAACACAAGCTGGTTATAAACAACAGAAGAATGTTTCTAGTTAGTCATGTGCCAGCATTTTTTTGCCTTGTACTTGATTAGCTACTTGAGGACAGGGTTTCTGTCTCCCTAATTAGAACATGGTATTTGTTTTTGTATTTGTCTTAATACTTAGCGTTGTATGCAGTATACTTCCCAATAAATGTTTTTAGATATAATTTGTCCCACTAAAATAGTTTCTATGAGCACTGCCCCTGATTAAAACAGCAGTTCTGCAATCACTCAGGCAAGAGGCTTCGAAATAGCCAAAACAATGTATTTGCACAGGAAATCTTGGGTTTAAAAAATCTGCAGGATTGTGAATAGATAAGAGTCACCCAAACCAGCTAACTTGATTTTCAGGGAACAAACAGATGGTTAATAGTTTATTACAATTACTGAGAACCAGGAAGAAACTGGTCTCACTCAAAGAAGAAGTTTTACAGACTCCAGCTGAAGTTCAGGATCAAGAGGAAAAGTAAGGCTGTTGAAGGAGTGAACTGGATGATATATCTTGCCCAGTTTCCATTTGACACCCAAAGGGAAGGAAATTAGAAATGAAAAGGTTTGGCTTTTCTTTGGAAATGATCCTTCCCTGGTTGGACTTTGCAGGGAGTGTTAATGAAGTGATTCCAAGTGGAAAACACAGGCGCCTGACCCAAGACCTGATCAACACAGTATCCATTCAGTTTGATGCAGTGAGCATTTCCCCCGTCTGTTCTGTATAAGACAGTGCCCCAGGCAAGATGAGGGAGATAGAAGAATGTAGGGGAGGCAAAAATGAACAAATGCACAACAGAGATGTATTCTGGCCCTAGGAATTGGGGAGGAGCTCGTGGAGAAGGCTTTGGAGGAGGGGTGAGTCAGAGAGCCAGGAAGAAATGGAAGGATGGGCATTATTCCAGGAGGAGGAAACCTTGAGTACAAAGGCATGGTGATGGAAAATGTGTTCTGTGTTTGGTAAGGGGGGTTGTATGGCTGGACCATTGGGGTGATGTCAAATTACCAAAGTATTAAAATATTTGGAGACATATGGGTGACTGAATTACATGCTCTGGTTCCACAGAGACGTTTGGAGTCCTGATACAGCGTGATCCAGACAGGAAACCTTCTCTCATGTATTACATGTGGGTACTAGGGGACCACATGAAAGTTCATCCATCTCCACTTCCTCCCTCTACCCTCAGCTAAGCCAGGACTGTTTCTACAAACCTCCTGGGAAGGAGAGACCTAAAACTGTGATGTCATCCATATGGATGAGTGGTTCTTAAGATACATTCAGTGAAATCCTAAGGTTCCTTTAGAAACATCTCAGGGTTGCCCTGGAATGCAGAGACATAAATAATCAAAATGGGGGTGAAGTACGAGCAGGCACTTATCCCATTTCAAAGAGAGCAGATCTGCATTGGTCTATTTTATATATTAGCCCTCTGCATAAGACTTTATTTGGAAAAAAAAGAATTCCATGCCAACAAAACAAACAACACAATAAAATACATTTTTATCTGAATAATCAGAAAACCACAGCAAACCTGTGGAAATGGGAGGAGGCATGGTAGGTGTCAAGGGCGACGGACATAGAAAGGCAGGCAGTGATATTAATTATCAGAATAATTGCTTTTTAAAAATATTAGGCATTGATTTGACTTTGCTTGGAGAGGAGAAATTTCAAATCTATAGCTAAGTATCACTTGGAATTATATGATTTTACCTTTCTGAAAGAACCCACTGTATGGAGAGAGAAGATATATTTCTCTTGGCATGGGCAAGCCATTATAAGCAAACTTCAGTAATAATATCTATATATATTGAGAGCTTACTCAATGCCAGCCACTATGCTAAGCATTTTTATGTCCATTCATATCTAGTCTTTACATCAAATCTATAAAGTTGTTATTGTTTTTATCTATATTTCTTCATAATAAGGAAACAAGGCTCAGAAACTTCAGTAACATCCCTCAAATCGCACAATTAATAATAATTAATAATAGGGGTACTTAATAACAATAGGAATAGCTGATGGAGACCATGTAAAAAGTTTCCAACTCATCCAAGTCCTATTTCAAAAGCAAACACTGACTATGGGATGAAAGATCACTTGGTTATACTGGAAAATTCCACAGGAAGAAATTCATCCATCTGCCACAGATACTGCAATCTTTGGATCTTTTGTTTTATGACTCTTTCTTATCTCTTGTCTCCTTTCCCCTCATGGACTATAATGTAGTTTTTTAAGCAATGAGATGGATGAGATATACCAAGCTTTTATATGCAAAATATGTGATTTATGGGGTTGTAATTATATTTTAATTATTATCAAAATTTTCTCTTTCTTTATGACAATCACCCTCAAAGCTGCAAATAAATATATTAAAGATTTTATCTTAATTCTATTACAAATCACATATTCCATTCCTGATATTTCAGGGCTAATATCTCTTTCTTTCTTTCTTGTGCCTAATCTCTTAGCTTCAGTAACTCATTGTTAAATGGAAATAATCAGGCCTGTCTTAAACAGTGGCATGACAATGAAAGATAATGTCTATAAAATGTCTCCTTTAGGGCCTGGTCCATGATAGGCACTTTGTGTTACAATGTTGATAATAATATTAATGCACATGTCTTTCCTTTACTTGGAGAAGCTGTCCTGTTTAACTGGTAATTATTTCACTGGATTGTGTCTGTTACTTTGCAGGTACTATATACATTTGATGATCTAGGATTTAAGTCCATGGCACTTCCATTACCGAGAAGCAGAACGGAGGCGGCATGGGGCTTGCTGGTGCAGACATCTCATAATTCCGAGCAGTGGTAGCCAACAAGAAGAAAGCAGATGAGAAGGTGAAGCAAAAAGGAGGGAGGAAGGGAAAGAGGAAAGGTGCAGAAATACGAGAAGCTAAAGGGAAGAGCAGAGCCAATGAGGGCTTTCCACTCTTCACTGTCAATGGCAAAATGTCTTCTCATCTGAATGGCTCCTGTGCTTCATTCCATTGGAGAACTTCCCTCCTCTCACCCCTTCAGTCTACACGCGGGCTCTTTGCAGGCACCTCTGGTCTGCCCAGGCTGAGCAGAGTGTCCCTCCTGTGCATTGTGCATTCTGCCATGCTTTGTTCTGCCCACTAGGCTGGATCATGTGGCAGAAGCCCCATCAGTGCCTGCTGAGCTGGACTGCTAAAAGGTTTTACACCTCTCACAGATCCAGGGTGTAAACTGAAGAGTATATACTTCCTGGGGATGAGTTCACATCACCCAAGTCTATGCAACTGACACAAGCACACTGGTTGAAATACGTATTGGTGATAGCTTTGTCATTGCTCAGAACAGCTACAGCAGTTGTTAAAAGCCATATTTTGCTTACTGTGTTGTGAATCGGTTCGGTCAGGGCAGAACTGAAGCGCACATCCCAGAGATGGTTGTGGAAAGTGCCAAATCTCCTTATGAAATCACCTTCTAGCTCCCAGGGCCCTTGTCCAACTGATCTGCCAGGTCAGGAATTCTGCAAGTTGTCAAAAGTGAAACCTCAGTGGCCTGGAGCTGCAGTGCAATAGAATCCCTGGGTAGTAATCCCTTGTCAAAAGGCAGCAAGATGGGCGGGGAGGGGAGCTAAGCACCGTTGGTGAAGTGGACAGGCTTCTCATACAATGTACCTGCTGCCCTCTCACTGTCTGCCTTACCTCCACACCTTCCAGAGTAGGGACCAATCAGATCACGGCTCTCATTACCACCCCAGTCTCAAATGCTTTACGTTGTGACAATGTCCCAGGCTCAGCAACATCTAAGCAGTTAGCAGCATTAGGGCAGGGGACATAAAGAACTTGGCCTGAGCCTGCTTTGCTTATGGAGGAGGGGCTTATAATCTGCGTCCTGCAAATCTGCATGTACAGCAACAAGATATATTTCAAAGGTCCACGGGTCATCTGACCACATAGGTAATTGAGTCCAAAGGGTCTTTGAGCTGATAACTGTCAAAGGAAAGCCTCTAGGAATAACTTCTCTAGAGCCGCCCTTTAAATTAGGAAATCTGTCTATAGCAGGTTTTCTGAAACTCTCAGATAATGCTTTGTCATGGGGGCTGTCCAAAGCATTGTAGGATGCTTGGCAGCCTCCCTGGCTTTTACCCACTAGATGCCCGTAGCATTACCCTCTTCCTCCCAGCAGTGACAAACAAAAATGTCTCCAGACACTGCCAAATGTTCTGTGGGGAACAAGATTTCCCCTAGTGAAGAACCACTGGTGGTAACTCACATGTCTAGCTATGAAATGAAACCTCACTCAAATACTGTCTGAGCTACCCTGATAATCCTGAATCTAGTTGTGCTTTCAAACAACTTCAGGTTGGTTACACTTCGCCCCAAGCCTGGTGCCAGTGCAGCAACTCATTCTAAACTATCCAAGCTCATTGAATCCAACCAGCCCAAGCTCTCCCTCGAGCCAATGTTGACATACATGCGAACAGCTTCTCCATTCATTAAATGAAGGTTCATTCATTAAATCAACAAATATTTATCAAACAATATGCCAGGCTATAGAGTTATGAAAAGATCCACCTGAAGTTTCTCATGAGGTAAAGTCCCTTTCCTGTCTCAAAGGAAAGAAAAACCATAACAATATTTTTAAACTGCCAACTTCTGTGCTTCTGTACTGTTTCTGGACAATTTGATCACTTTTTATCCTTGGGCCCAATTATCTCTCTGCCTGTTTTTGGCTTTGCTTCCTCATCTCTGTAGTAACAGGAGCTCACCATGAATGCTTTGCAGTTATCATCACTGACAGCCTTTCCCCAGATAGCGGCATCCAGAAAACCAGAAACAAGGGCAAACCAGTGATGGAAGGCCTATGGCTTGCCAGATGCTACTCTTCTGCGAGAGCAACACACCAGCAATGATTTTGATCCAAAGGTAGCATTAGACATAGACAAAGAAACTGTAAATGTAATCATGCGAAATAGGAGAAAAATACATGCAGAACGAGATGGCCACCTGGGAAGGCAAAGGACGGATGTTAAATAGTCAAGGGAGGTCAATAGATAAAATATTTAGAGGACATGCCTACAATTTAGGGTGACAGTGTATTTCAACAATCTGGGAAGTGACCCTTTGCCCTTAAAAGTTACTCTTTTCTTCTGCTGCATCATCTTAGCACTTTAAGCACAAGTCTGCTATGGCCTTTACACATGTTGCCTTACCTCACCAAGAGCTTTTCTTTGTGTTTTTCTTCCCCACCAGTCCAGAGCGGGCCCTTGCTTATCCATCTCTGCATGTCCCCAGGAGGCAGTTCTGCTCTCTGCACACCTCTGACACTTGGGACTAGAGCTGGGGTCCATTTGGCCAGTAGGTAAGACACATTTTACTCATCCTATTCACTGTGACTTCCCCACTGACAGTGTTTGACTCTCAGCTTCCATCCTAACTAGGGCTAGTTCCTCAACCATTCTCTCCAAATTGGTAATCTGTGCCCTGGAGAGGACTACATTAGAATATATAAGCTTGACCATTATGTCTTAGTTCAGGGCCCGTATTAATCCTAATAGGCATTTCGTCATAACATGCTTCTCAAGCAGAGAGTCTGTTGGTGTGACTGGAAATCAGAGGGTCCTCACAAAGTCCTCAGAGAAGGATGATAAATAAAGTGATGGACAGAAGACAGAACGCTCACACCTGGTCCAGGCACCAGTCCGGTTAATATCCTGCCTCGTCTTTCACACCATGATTTGTACTCCCTATAGAGACATGAAAAAGCATATGAGGGAAAATACCTTGGGTCAAATAAAACAGCATGGATAAAGAGTCCTCCTGTATGTAGAGCCATTCTTCTCTGAGCCTTGACTATAAATCCAAATAACAGCACCTGCATCTTTCCACTGCAAAAGGAAGTTGTGATGGTCAGGAATCAACTTAAGAGTTTTAACCTCAAGAGGCCAAAATGTTACTACTTGGAGTTTTATTGTCTTACTCGTATAGTCAAGAGTTATTTCTCAGTAGATACTATTCTGGGGGCATAGTGCTAGGTGGGCATTAAGGAGGACACACAGGTTAACGAGGCTCTGCCCCTACTCCTGAAGGGCTTACCGTGAAGCTACTCAGAGGGGGCTGCATGGACTGTGCCTGACCTGGGGATTGTCTGTGACTCTCCACAATGGATAAGAAGAAAACCCGAGAGTAAGCATTTAGAAACTTGTACAGCAAGTAATATCATGTGTGTTGAATCTGATAACAAAAATTCAGATTTGCATTTTATGTCTCATTTTTAATTCCTTTTTAGTACTGATTATGTTTTATAAAGGTAAGGGTCTACAACACATTGGAAACTGAAAAACAACTTGTCAGTAACTATTTCCTGTTTGAGAAGCACTGGTCAAATACACACATGACTAAACTATAAAACAGGCAAGGATAAATGTATAATATTAAAAAGCTGAAATAGTTTAATGTTACAGAGGGGGAGGAAGATTCTGAAAGAGATGGGTGCAAAGGTATAGGAAGCCTAGGAAGCCACAAACTTCCCCTTTCCAAGCTGAACAAAAATTAATTTAAAAAAAATTATTATTGACACTAGTAGGAAAATAACTTCCTTATGATGAATGATATGATGAACTAAACTTTATGACACTTTAAATATACAGAAGTATTTAGATGTGAAACTATTGGGACCAAATGTAAAGAAGATCCTGGAAATCTAAACAGCGTTTTTTTCTGGAAGAAATGAACAGAATGGTTGAAAACAAGCAAGGGGATTCTCAAAAATACCAATGTCTCAAGGTAGAGAAGGATTGGATCCGGGGACATGGGAGACCCCAGAGTAAGTTCCTCAGTGTGCCTTCTAGAGCTGCCTTTCTTCGCTCCATAAACAGTATTCTGAAGCCACAGGAGTGGACTTGGGGCAGATAAACTTAGTAATAGTTTTCTCTAGTCTAGCGGATGGCAGAAGGCAAGGAAGTAATAATATCCCAGCAGCAAGTGTTTCAACAAAGGCCTGGCAGCAAAAGAGGTGGATTCAAAGGAGGAACATGCCTGTAGCCACACCAAATCAAATGCTTGCTAACTACAGGGCTTCTCTAAAACTTTAACTCTGTAAAGGAGTCTGCTCACACCACAGATGGGAAAAATTGAAATCTGAAGGATGCCCACCCTTTGGGATGGAATCCACTGCCTCTTCAGTGAGGTGTTTTCTGGTGTAGAAGTTCCAACAAAACCAGAGATTAATCAAACAGAAGCAAAATGACCAACAGCCTTGGCTGCCTTTCCTGGGAAGCTGAGAGATTATCAACATCTCACTCCGAATCTCATTATATAAGAGTTCACACATTTGGGGTAAACATTATTTTTCTGGCAAACAGGAAGACAGACTACCTGCCTTTTAAAAAGTGAACAAGAAAAAAAAAAAAAAAAAGCAAGAAAAATTGGCCTGTTTCCAACATGAAAGTTCTGTCCCCAGTCCTCCCTTCCCCCACCACAAGAAGGAAAGGATGAGAGAGAGGCTGAACAGGTGTGGAAAAGAGGGAAAGAGGAGGGCTTCATTTTAGAAGAATTTCAATTGAAAACAAACAAACATGACAACTTGTACTGAATTCTCAAATAAATTTTAAAGTACATGGATGAAAAAATGTGGCCAAAATATGGTAAGAAAACATGATACAAGGAATAGGGATGTAGCAGAACTTAGGAAAGAAATTGAGGAGAAAAGCAATGCTTTAAGACATAAAACTGCAATGATCAAAGCAGGGAGCAGAACCATTGCCACAGGAAACAGGATTTGGAAAATACAGGAAAGGTAGCATATCACGACAAACTAAAAATGTTAAAAGCAAGAATGGTAGGTGTGGAGGGAAAGACTATATATAGATATGTGTATTCTGTATATTAAGTATATATGGTAATAATTTAATATGTTATATATATATACTTATAATCTGACAAATGGATAATTGGTGATCATAAAGAAAAGTAAGAGTTCTACTAGAATAAAACAAATATTTGGATAAGGAAAACCTGAGTCTACACACTGAAAGGGCTCACAGAGCCTGGAAAAATTGATAATCATCAACCAATGCTGAGAAAAAATTCAGTAAAATTATTGTACTACAATGATGAAGAAAACATTCTGCAAGCATCTATGTAGAATAAGCAAGTTACTTAAGAAAATAAAAGAGACGAGGTAGATTTCTCAAAGAATTAGATACCAGAACATAATGATAGCAGCAGGTTAAGACCATGGGCTGTGGGGACAGACACACCTGGCTTGTCCATTCACCTTCTGTGTGACCTTGCCCTTGTACCAATTACTTAAAGTTTCTGGGTCTCAGTTTCCTCATTTGTATGGAAAGATGAACCAATCATTTAAAATTAGCCATTGCATGCTTTTCTAACTCCAGAGAGGTCATGAAGAGGAACAAGACAGACCATCTATCAAAATATAAAAGTCAAAGAAATCACCTCCAAGGCACCACAATATACAGAGTGAGAACTACTGGAGCTATAAGAAGAAATTCTGAGAAGCATAATAGGGAGGGTGACTTTATAAATGTTTCTAGTCCTCATTAGGTCAAACAGGAAACAAATCAATAAGGCAGAAGGGCTTTAAATTGTATAATCAGTTAAGTAAATATCTGTTTTATGTCTTACAACTGAGAATATATATTAGTGAACTCAAGAGGTATTTACAAAAATGTTCCAAACTACTTCCAAAATTATTCCAAAAAATAAATATATATATATATATATATATATATATATATATATATATATATATATATAGTATAAGCTGAACCCTTTAATCACATGCAACATAACACAAAATATATAAAAGAACAAACACTGGGACTTGCCTAGTGGTCCAGTGGTAAAGAATCCACCTTACAATGCAGGAGATGCAGATTCGATCCCTGGTCAGGGACCTAGGATCCCACATGCCACGGGGCAACTAAGCCTGCACACCACAAATACTGAGCCCATGCACCACACTAGAGCGCCTGCGTGCTGCAAACTATAGAGACCACTTGCTAGAGAAGTGCCACAAGGAGAGAAGAGAAAACCCACCGCCACAACTAGAAAGAAGCCTGTGTGCCACAAGGAAGAGCCTGTGCCACAATGAAAGATCCCATATGCCACAACCAAGACACAGCCAAAAATAAATAATAAATAGATCTTTTTTTAAAAAAACAACAAACACTACCAACAAACTCCCTGCCCAACAAATGACAATTTTTTAAAAATCTCTACAACATCTCTAATGTTAAAGAGAACATCAAAACCGCGAATGCAAAACATGGAAAACTAAATGAGAATATTTCACCCAAAAATCTCTAGGAGATAGCAAAAACTAACAAGGTAAAGATTCACCCTCGCACACATTTGTTATTAAAATGAAAGTGTAGAAATAGTAAGATGAACGTTATCCTCAAAAAATACAGCAAATACACTACAAAAATAAATAAGGAAGCAGAAGAGAGGAAGTCATAAAGGTAAAATGGAGATTGATATAGTAGAAAACAGAAAAAAAAAAGAGGGACTTGCTAAATCCAAGAACTAGTTCTTTGAAAACCCAGTAAAACAGATAAATCAGTAGCTAGTCTAATCCATGACCAAAAGCGAGACTGCTCAATACTCAAAATTAGTAATGAGAAATAGAAATTGAACACAAATTTAGACTATTAAGAACCAATAAGTACATGAGAAGATGTTCATGCTCACAAATAATTACATTAACACAAATCAAAGCAACATTGCGATAACATTTTTAGCCATGAGCTTGGCAAAGATATGTCACCATCCAGCTTAGGGGAGGATGGTGGGTAATGATCCTTTCTTTGGAATTGCTGAGTGTGAAACTTCATACATACTTCCCGGAGAGCCCTTTGGTAATCTTTGTCAAACCTGTGAATTTGTATAGCCTTTGACCGAATAACTTCACTTACGGCAATATGTTCTAAGAAGATAATCAGACACACACATGCACACATGTGTGGCACAAACAGCAAAACAGTATTCTATGTCCAATAAAATGCATGCCTTAAAAAAATTATGTTATAGATTTACATTGATTGACTTGAAAAGATGTCTACAATATGTTAAGCAAAAAGACGCATATTAATGGGAAATTATAAATTCAAAATCAAATATTTTGAATACCTACTCTATGACAGACACTCTCCTAGGCAATGTGGTAAGCAGCAGTAAATAAGATAGAAAAACTTCCTGCCCTCATAGAGATTAGAACAAAAGATCAACCAACACTATTAGGTAACACACATCTGAGGAAAATGGTCAGCATGTATGAACAGTAGTTATCTGTATTTAATGGGATTTAGGGTAATTTCTACTTTCTTCATTTCTCTGTACTGTTTGAAAATCTTTAAATGAACATATCTGATTATTTTAATCAGGAAACATTATTTTCTGAGAGGTTTAGAAATTATTTGTGGTTGAGGGCCTGGTATATTTGGCGTTTAGGGGGTGCTAGAAAATAAAGGTAGCATCTGCATTATTCAGACTGCAGTGGTATTTCCCATTATGATCAATATATATCATTATTTATCAAATTTTAAAATAAGAATATATGCCTGTTCATATAAACGCACAAAGACTCTCACACAAAATGACATGTCTAGATTTAACAAATCCAGAAGTCTTCTGAGTCCTCATCATCCAAAGATGAATACAAAAGTCAATTAACTACAGCTCTTGTGAGGCATTAAATGGTCAAAATTTCTCTGAGATGCAAGAGCCAATGGCAAACTCCTGTGTGGCTCCAGGTGGTGGTAACTCTACCACAATATTGGTAATTTCTTAGATTTTCCTAACCTCTTCCCATTTGAAAAAGTGGTAAAATATTTGAACAAGAAAAAAATGCATGCCCTAGTTCAACTTGTTTTTCATTTATGACTTTAATTTGGGGACTACACACTCAGTATTTTGATATTGACATCTGTTTTATGTTTTGATTATTCTTAAATGTGCACTTCAGTTGATGTGAACTCCTCAACTTTTGGGTGACGTCTGTCATTTGAACTGCAAAACTGTCTGCGGCTTCCCCAGGAGCCCATCACGGGAATAACGGGGTTCACTGACTTCCTTGGTACCACATTCATTTGTCTTCTTTTTTTTTTCGGTACGCGGGCCTCTCACTGCTGCGGCCTCTCCCGTTGCGGAGCACAGGCTCCGGACGCACAGGTCCAGCGGCCATGACTCATAGGCCCAGCCGCTCCGCGGCATGTGGGATCCTCCCGGACCGGGGCATGAGCCCGTGTTCCCTGCATCGGCAGGCGGACTCTCAACCACTGCGCCACCAGGGAAGCCCCATTTGTTTTCTTTATAAGGTTGACATTAGTGTTGGAATGCCCTGCCTGCTACTGTCTTCTGCAAACCATCTGAATCTATTTGGCCTGGGTCAGCAGTTTAGCTCAGGGCAGACGAGGCTCAATGGCACCCATGTCCCTGTGCCCCACCAGAGCACCTCTGTTCTACCATTTGAAAGCAAGAGGCTCACATTCAACCCATGTGTCTGTTATGATAGAGCTTCCCCCATTCAGCCTTAGAAATAAAAAAGTGTGTGTAGGAGGGATGCATCTCATAAATGCTTTGGAGTAAACTTTGAGAGAGGCATGAAGACACAAGCTTTAAAAACAATGAATTGTGTTCTAATATAACAGTGAAGCTTGACTAAAAGGAGCTTAAAAAGAAGGACGTTTTATTTTCAAATAGATAAGAAATTGGAAGCTAGAGAGTTTAGGCACCTGGACAAAGTCATCAGGCAATATTCCATCATTCCTAGGGTGGGCCCTTGTCCTCATGGTACAAGAGGGCTTCTGGAGTTCTAACCATCTCATTAGCATTCTAAACAGCATTAAAAGAAGGAGTAGAAAGAGACTTTTTCTCCCTTTTTTGGAGACTTCCTACAAATCCCACACAATACTGCTGTATAAATCCCAGTTTAGTTGCTTGGCTGCCAATAGCTACAAGGTAAACTAGAGGAAGCAGGTTTGGTTTTTTGTTTGTTTGCTTTTACCAGGTGGTAATGAGCAAGCTAAAACTCATAGTCCTTATTAATAGGAAGAATGGGAGAATGGATAGGATATTAGAAGGAAACATGTAAGCACACACCAGGACACATGTACATAGTTTTAATAACTTATCAAAATTCTTCTTAGAGAAGGGGCTGTTACTACTAAGTACCATGAGGTATTACTTGGGTATGAGAAGATAGAGCTTAAGTCAGGATCTGGAGAAAGAGGGCAGGTCTGAAGTAGGACTGAATTTCAAATGGGAAGATTCTGACTTTTGTAGTTGTGCCCAAGAAAGGAGTGAGACGGTTAAGTGGAGAGAAGAGAAGGCACAAAGGATATGTGAAGGGGCCAGAGAACTTGGAGAGGTGGTGCAGTGAGTTTTTAAAAAAAGAAATGAAGGAAGGAGGGAAAAGGAGGAGAGGGGATGGAAGGATAGAAAAAAATACATAAATGGTAGCCATAATGTAGCCAAATGGATTTCTAGAACAGGAATGGCCAACATCCAAACCCACCTCCATCTGCCCAAACTTACTACATTCACAAAGGCCATGTGCTGTGGGAGGAGAGTGTAAGTCTAGAAAAAAGGCTAGGAAGGATCCTTAGCCAGTCAGTGTACCCCACAGGGGGCAGTGGACATGAGATAACATTAAGTGGAAGCAGCAGTTTTGAGACAAATGTGATTGAGAACAAGAGACTTGCCCCGGAAGTCACAAACATTTTGGGGGTCTGAAGAACAGACATATAAGTCATGAGGTGGATGCTGAGCCAATTCTCTCTGGAGCTTAAAGGCCACTTCCATGTGAGTGAAGTTGCTATAAAACTTTGTTCCCTCGTGTCACTCTCCCAATGTAAGGAGGATGCAAAAATGTTTATTTGAGCTTTATAATATAGAAAAACGAAGTTAAATGCCATACAGCTGGTAAGTGGTTCAACCAGAACCAGAGCCTGTGCTTCTCATGGCCTCCTTCCTTAGGAAGGAAACATGTGTCATTATCTAGTCAGCTGAGAGAGAGCCTGGAGTGATGTGCTCAGATGCATGACTGTGTCTAGGCTTGGCAGAACTGGTGCCCTGATTGATTAGTAACGTCTGCTCTGTGCTTTGGATGTGGGGCATCAGCTGCCATGCACTAGGTCTGTTGTCCTCCTTTTAGACCATGATGACACTCTAAATTGCTGAGACTTGCAGTAAGGCCATTTGGTGTAATAGATGTAAGAAGTCATGACTGTTCAGACTTGCCAGGAAAAGGAATTTTTAAGTTGCATAAGTTTTAGTTAAATTGTGACTAAAGTGAGACAGAAAAAACAAAGAGACATAGACTCTATGGGTTGAAGATACCCTAGTTTATCTAGTTCATCCTACGATGTGATACTTCAACTTCTTCTGAAACCGTCTGTATAAAATCCAGCCATCCTTGGGATTCCCTATGGAGCTGGAGTAATAATAAATATGGCAACAGTAAATAACATGGGCAAGTCTCCCACTATGTGCTGCATGTTCTGCTAAGCCCTTCACAGAGCACTATCTTACCTAATTCTCTCAGCGACCTACAAGGTTCAAAGCTACCATTATCCGCATTTTCTAGATGAGAAAACTGACATCATAGGTTAAGAATTCTGCCCAAAGTCCTACAGCTGGTATGTGTTGAAATTCCTCCAACCAGGAGGCCTTCTGCCATGGATTGAGCTGGTAACCCACATCTAGGAATGAGCACAGGAGGCCAAGCAGAGCCTCACCAACTCCCAGGAACAAGAAAAGATTTTCATTCCATGTCTGAGTCCCAGAAACCAGATCAGTGCCGGGATGAATTAATATCCTTAGAAGCAGCTGGGAGAGTAGTGAAATGTTTGTTCTCAGGCGTCTTATTGATTTGGTTCCTATTAAGGAGGAAATCTCATAAGTGAAATCTGGAAGAACAAATATTTTTCTGAAAATATTTCCTTCCCCACAGCACTCCAAGAAACAGACCCAATGTCCTTAGACTAGAATTGGATTACAGTAATAAAGGCCTCTAAACAAACAACCAAGATACTTTCTCTCCAAGAGACAAATTAGGAATTTACTGATGCTTCCCCTCACCAGTGTTTCAGTCAATGGAACACCATTTTGTCGTCACTGGTGGAAATTTTCCAGAGTGATTAGTGCAGACAAATCCATGGACCCCAATCAATGGGAGGTGACTGCTCTTGGCCAAGGGGAGGCATGAATTCTTAGGGTACATCCGTCTTCAACTCTAGACATGGTGGTGTAGGTAGATAGGAAGTGCCTGTCATCTATCCCCTACCACTATGCACTCACTCCCTCATTCATTCCTTCTCCCTTTCCCCTAATATGACAGATGGCGTATGATGTGCCAAGCTCTGTTTTAGGCACTGGGGAGACATCAGTGGATGAGCCAAGCTATCAGAGGCTCACACAGGTTCATTGAAGGAGATGCAGACAATACACACTGACTAGCGTCACTAAAAATAATTTCAGATGGTGAAATAGCCACAAAGTGGTAAAGTGACTCTCCGAGGAGCTCAGAGTACCTCTGCAACAATCCATCCTCCCAACTGGAGCATTCCTCAACATAAACTCCAACAAGGTCATGCAAAGCCCATGAATTGTGACACAACCCTCTTCCTCTTAAAAGTGAGTCGCATGCTATAGGATCCATGATCCACAGTTTCACGCAGTCTCTTTTCCACCCCTGACCCAAAAAGGAAGAAAGCCTCCATCTGGCCTGGCATTTTTAAAAAATGATGCAGTCATGAAGAATGAGAAGACAAAAAATAATAAACTCCAGAGCCTGCCTTGAGAATAACGTTTTACCAACAGGATGTGTCATAAATATGAAATGGCAAAGAAAGATGTTCCAGGATTTGTCCTTTGTCCTTTGTTAGCCAGACAGATAATAAGTTACCATCATGGAATTTTTTTTCTCATTTGAACATGAGCTACATATAACTTCCATACTTCTGTAAAAAGGGAACCCATAAATCACAAGTTATTGTTTCCTAGAAACTGGGATTATTCAAGGGAGAGCCAAACTAAAGCCTTTGTTTCATGAGCTTGCAACTTTTTAATTAAATCCCGCTTTAAACTCACACATGCATAAGCCAAATGTTCCCAATCCATTCTGCTTTCGAGCCTGGTGTCCAAGCTTCCCCCTTCCATCACTGTTGCTGTGGTGGGAGTAGGATTCCTGCATTTCTTGGTTTCTAATTTTCCCTTTATCAATTTAGGTGGAATGAGAAACACGGATCACAGGACAAGGACTAGTTCTTTACATTTCTTTTGTAGACATCATGACCAAGGACTGCGCTATACATGTAAGACTATAAACAAATAATAAAGGGAGGGAAGGAGGAAGAGCAGGGAAGGGAAAGGAGAAAGGATAGAGACTGTAGCCCAGGAGCTTGTAAACTTAAAGCACTTTATCTGATCCCCATAGATCATTAGGCAGAATCTGGTTAGTTCTTCACAATACCCCTCTTTCCTTCATCTTTAGTATGCTTCTAAAGTGCATTTCCCAATTTCACAGAATGTGGGCAGAAGGGACGTGTGTCACTTCCAAAAATGCCCCCTAAAATCTCCTGCTCTGTTCCCCATGTTTTCTCCTCTCCTTCCTGCTGGCTGCCTGCATAGGACCCAGTTGAGGTCTCTGAGGCCCTGGAGGATGGTAGAGCCACACGATGAAAACGACTAGGTCCATGCATGGCTCTGTGGAGAATGGTGCTCCCCTCATACTGGCCTGTGATGTGAGAAAGAAAGGTAAGAACCAATATATATGGGGTGTTTCTATACAGTTAACCAGCCCTGAATGACACCCTCCTGTCTTGGTCTCTCCGGGCTGCTGTAACAAGATACCATAGACTGCGTGGATTAAACAACAAACATGTATTTCTCAAAGTTCTGGAGGCTGGGAAGTCCAAGGTCAAACTATGGCAGATTTAGTGTCTGGTGAGAGCCCACATGTTAGTTCATTGACGGCAGTCTTCTCACTGTGTCCTCACATGGCAGAGAGAGCTCTCTGGGGTCTCTTTTATAAGGCGCTGATCCCATTCATGCAGGCTCCTGTCTAGTGACCTAATCACCTCCCAAAGGCCTTGCCTCCAAACGTCATCACATGGGGGATTAGGATTTCAACCTATGGATTTCGTCGGGGATGCAAACAGTCTAGAGCAACAACTTTGCTCCATTGTTCCATCCATGGCAGGTGACACTAGTAGATACCTTGTGGATAAATTCTCTCTTATGCTGTCCTCAAACATGTATGTGGTGCCCCAGATATCCCTCACTTCATGTTCAGAGGACATCCAGAGATCTTATCCAAGTACTTTAAATCCTAAATTTATATTTTTAGCCAGTATGTAATCTACCCCTCACTGTAATTCCTATTTTAAAAGGCCTTTAAAGAATGAGTCCATGATTCAAGTCAAGATGAGAAAAGTTTTCTAAATCAGGGGTCAGCAGTTTTTCTTCTGTAAAGGGCCAGATAGTAAACATTTTAGGCTGCTTGAGTCTCTGTTGCAACTACTCAGTTCTGACACTGAAGCACAAAAGCAGCTGTAGACACTACAAATGAATGGGCGTGGCTGTGTTCCAATAAGCTGTGATTTATAAAAACAGGCGGGAGGCCAGATTTGGCCCGTGGGCTGTAGTTTGCTGACCCCTGTTCTAAATCATTCTCGCATTTTCACTAAATGTGAAAGAGGCCACATGTTAATTCCAGTATCCATTTCGATCCCTGTGACACTGGTTTATATTTGTTTGTTTGTTTGTTTGTTTTAAACATCGTGCCTTAAGTAGCATCAGCTATGACAAGTGAAGTTGTAAGCAATATTTAATTCTTCTCTAAACCCCAGGACTGCACTGTGCTGGTGCAAGGTAAACTGCAATAAATTTTTGTTCCTTTCTACTTTCTTTAAAGCTTTTGCCCTTGAAGGTTAGACTTGAAGTCAGACCTGAATTTAAGTCCCATTTCTTAATCTGTGGCTTTGGTCAAGTCACTTCCTTTTTGTAAGCCTGGGTCTCCAAAACTGTAAAATGAGGATAACATTATATAACACACAATATTTCTTGGAGGGGGAACCAAATAGAATAATGTATATATTTTGTGAACTGTAGAGCTCAGTACAGAGATAAGAGACTATAACTATAAACTGCCTCTCCCTTCCTTGATTCTGGATTTATTTCTACCCACTCCAAGAGTGGATTTTTTTTTCCCTGACAGTTCCCAAGGAGGTCCACTAAATCCCTATTTAGCCCAGGCAAGGAGGCTGCTGGTGACCACAGGCCAGCCTCACCTGTGTTCCAATTGACCAGAAACCTGAGCCTCCTTTATAGCCACTACCTGGATCCAGAGAAGGCAGCTCCAGCTGCCAAAAAGCGTTGCTGCTTTAAAGAGATAAAATGCAATAAAGATCTTTCTGTAATGGGCACTCTCAGTTTGGTTTGACCAGCCAGTGACACAAGGCACTTGGCCTTGGACCCAATGTTATTTGAAATGAACTCTGGAATTGAGGTCCTGTTCTCATCAAAAGAGCCATACCCTTAGTAGTCCACAGCTAAGACCTTCAAAGTGTAAAAATCAGGACTTTTTTTTTAGTCATGTATTAAAATGGTGAAAAAAATTTGTGGATAGCATATTCATCCTCTTGTTGCAAATTGTCATGGCTGTCCCATTCAACTAGAAGTTGCCATGTGTATAAAACTTCAGATTCTAGAGTAAACCCTAGTCTTCCCACCTGAGGACATCTGTGTACCATCTAAGAAGAGTAGACATTCGCAACTCTAAAAGAAACAAAATCCTTTTTTCTCCATTGAGGATGCTTGCATGAAAACTTGAAGGAAGACATTGCAATTGGTTCTTGTCAATTAGTCATTCAACATGCCTTGACAGTGTCTAGAACAGTACCTGGCAAGGGCTTCGACACAGATCTGCCAACAGGCCGAGGCCTGTGAGCTGGACATTGTCCTATAACTGGTAAGGCAGGAATGGCAAATATCTAAAAACTGTGCCATAACTTCCCCACCTGTGGTCATGGCAGTCATCAATAATCACTCAGGGTGGAATTTTCCTGATGACCCAAAACAGAGCAACAGTAACATCTTGTCGAGGGCAGCTTTTCTGCATTTCTGCTTAGTCATACCTCCAGGATGATGGTTCCTCAGTTATTATTTTGCCTCCCCCCCCAAAAAACGAGGTCCTCCTGCAATCTTAGCTAACCTTAGTAAATTGATCCACATATCCACTCAAGACCTCAAGCTAAAAACCTGGTGACATCCTTGAAAAATCCACTAATATCTAACCAGTCAACAAACTCTATGAACTCTAAGGCCCAGAATTGCTTCTCTTCAGCTCCATCATTATGGACCTCGGCCATCTTTGGTCTCAACCTTTTCAGCAGCTTTTGAAGTGCTCCCTAAGCTCTGTCACCCATACAACCACCAGAGGGCTGCTGTTAAAACTTAAAACAAATCATGTCAATGCCTCACTGAAGGGCCACATGACCTGCGTGATCTAACCCTTCCCTTCCTTTCCAAAACCAGCTCAGTTCATTCTCCTCTCGGTCCCTGCAATGCACTGCAGCTTCACTGACCTTCTTTCAGTTCTTGGAAAACATCCAGGTCTTGGCCCCATTTAAGGCCTTCACACATTTTGTTGTCGACCTGTGAGTCTGCTGCCCATGACCCTCCTGACTAAGACCTGATTCTTCAGGTCACAACCAAACTGCCACCTCTTCAGAGAGATCTTCCTGGATCACTTACTCAACTACCTTCTTTTCTGTCAAACTGATGCCCCTATTTCTCTGAGCTTATTCTTTCTCTGAAGACTTGGACTTATTGGGAATTTTACATACACGGAAGTTGCAACTTTCAGTCAAAAAGGAAACATCCATGAAAACAGTTTCATGGTCATTTCCTAGAAATTACCACATTTCACAATGTTATTTTTGTTTTTATGCCACTTCTCTTACCTAATGTGATATAAGCTCTACTGGGGGTAGGGAAAATGTCTTGTCACTGCTAGAGAAAAAAAAGACACACACACAATTCTTTCTTTGTGGTGAGAAATTCTAAACCATATTCTTAGACACCTTTTGTGGCATCTACCATGTCCCAATAACTCCCTTTTCCAGGAAATCCATGTACATGCAGAATGAACCCCTGTACACAAGGGTAGACCAGATATCCATGTTTTAACCATGGGGCACTGTCCATCCTCACTGTCCATCAACTCTCTTATCCAAGATACCTTGAGGGCAGGGATCCCACTGGACTTGCCCGTTTTCGAATCCAGCAACTGTGACTAGTGACTGTTTTAAGTCTGTGAAAGTGCAGAGCCAGGGAGTGACCCAGGCATCCAAGTTTTGTTCTTTGGGTGGCCTGGGTTTGGTTTAGTCTCCAGGAATCTAATAAGGGGACACCAAGAAAGATGAAACTATATCCCTAAATGCCTATTCATTCAATAATCCTAAGATAATTTCTAATAAAATTAGAAACAAAGGGCAATTGTGAAGGATCTTTGTCTGTCTGCCCCCCTCCTCAGACAACCTCCAAGGGCAGTTTTCAGAGCTTTGGATGAGGTTTGGCCTGTGTAAATCCCATTGTCTGTGGTTCCACTGGGAGAGTGACTTTCTTCCTCCAGCCCCATACAACTCTTTGAAAACGGCACTCAATGAAGGGTGTTCCTTGCTGAGGAATTTTGCCCTTAAGGGAAAGTTCCAGATGACATATCATAAATTTAGAAGGCCCTAGTCTCAGAAGGTACTCTGAATGATTTCAATAAAGTGCAGAAGGAGAGGGTTATTTTTTAAATGTTCTGCCAGAGATTTCAGAAAGCAGAGGTCTGTGCAGGAATACAGACCAATTTACTTCCAAACACCCGTATATTTTCTGGCCACCCAAGTCGTATCTTTTTTGCATCAGTAAAGAGGATATTTACCTACCTACTTGCCAGCTGGGCAAACTGAGTCTGGGGGTTGCTGAATACAATGCTAGAAGAGTACCTTGCAGGGGAGATGCCCAATAGGCCAGGCTCCATGTACCCCAATATCTGTTCTTTCTCTTCATGCTTAGATTCTGAGCCTGGCCAACATCAAAGGTGCTCAGCCCAACACATGGAGACCAAGTTCTTGTCTTAGATAAAGTAGATGCATTCAGGGTGACAGCAGATTAAGTTATGGCCACCATAATAAAGAGAAATAGTGAGACAGTGCAAGTACTTTGGGTAGTTTTCATGAGTCCTGCTCTAGTTGACATTTGCATCCATCAGCTCAAACTTTAAGGCAGAGAAGTTAGTTGACTTCCTTTTGGATCCAGGGCTGGCTGAAATCATCTTACTTGTTAAACTTTTTCCTCTTTGTACCTCACTCTATTCATAGCATTCAGGATAGTTTCTGACACATAGTAAACACTCATTAAATACAGTCATCCCTTGTATCCATGGGGCATTGCTTCCAGGACCCACCCTGGATACCAAAGTCCACAGATGCTGAAATCCCAGAGTCTGCCCTCTGTATCCATGGGTCCCACATCTGTGGATACGGAGAGCTCTCTGTGTTAAATTGCGTTAATGAATATACCACTCCACTTTGGCCTCAGACACTCTCTGACTTTCTGGGATTCAAATCACTGTTCTAAAATAAGTTATTTTTCTTAAGCAATAAGTCAACCGTCATTTCTACCACTGAAGGAACGTGTTACGTGAGTCCACCCTTGGTCCCAACCTGGAGAAATCTCTTGGTCTTTCTGAGGTGCATCGCACAGAGACTGGACATCACAAGCTTCCCCCACACCAGGTCTAAAGGATGAAGGTACAAACGGCTGAGAATACAACCCATGGACCAGAGCCCAGTGAAGTCACTACTTTAGGGGCCCAGAACTGTCATCACTGTCCTGACAAGTCCACACTTCTGGACGCTTGTGTGGACTCTGCACACCTGCAGCATCTGGCTCATGGCTGAGCACTTTTACTACAACGGGCCAGATTCAAATCCAGCTTGACCCTGGGACTGTGGACAATGTACTGAACTCCTCTGAAGCTCAGTTTCTTTGACTATGAAACGGGAGAGGCTATAACCACCTCAGGATGTAGCAGACAGCAAGGTGAGATGTGCACACAAATTGCCTGGGATCTTGTTATGATGTGAGTTCAGACTTGGTAAGTTTGGGATGAGGCCTGAGATCCTGCATTTCTGACAAGATACCAGGTGACACGATGCTGCTGTCTGGGGGCCACACTCCGAGCACCAAGGTCATGGGGCATTACATGAGATAACAGTAGAAATAAAAGATGATTATTAACATTAATAAGCACTATAAAGAAAATTATTAATAATTATTATCAGTAGGAGCATTTCAATTAAAACTCATGAAATTACCACCAACTAGGTTTGAATTAGACTACTTCTGGCCCTGAATCCTTTTAGGCAAAGTTTGTGATTACATCTGAAACCTCCTTCATACCCTCCTCATAAGCCCTGACATAACTACAGAAGTCAAGGGCACAGTGAGAAGATATTTTATTGCCGATGTATTTATATATGGATTTTTGGGGTTTTAAAACTGGCAATTAAAACCTTGTAAATTTGTATTATCAACAAAATAAATGTAGACGGGTTAGTTACTCATTGCTAATAAATTTGATCATTCATTTATAAAACGAATGTTCGCCCAAAAATCACAGAGCACTCTATAAATATCGCTTCACTAAGCCACAGACCACCTCGACAAGGAAGGCACACAGTACCCCTGAGGGGTTAAACAAACCGTCTTGGGCCTGGGGGATGGGAGAACAGCCTGAGTTCCAGCCCTCTCGTCCCCTTCCCACACTCAGGTTCAGCTCCTGCCGCACAGGGGCCAACTCTTTGAAGCATGATATCTGCTTGGAAGCATTTCAAATCAGCCTGCCTGGAGGCTCCATCCCCAGATAGCCCCAGGAACCTGTCCATGTATGTCAGGAAAAACCATCTTTCTCTCATTTGGGAGGTTGAGGAGGACTTGCCTCCCTGCTTCCTCTTTCCCTATCATGTACCCTGGGCAGTTCAGCTACCATGAAAGAAGGAACTCTCAAAGGCCACTGGCCCAGCTATGGAACTCAAGCGTGGAGTAAATAAAACAAAATTACTTTACTGCAGATTTCCCATCCTAATATGCCCTCTTCAAGCCTTTCCCGGCTGAGGGTCCCCTTCTCTTCTCCAGTATCAAAGAACTCAGTAAACCCTTCTGTCACCATGTCCTGGTGCCCTGGATGGAGTGGGGTTTTGGTGTCTGGCATCGCTGGGTGTGAATTCCAACCCATGGCTGTGATAGACCAGGGATCTCATGTTTCTTAGTTGTGAATTGGGTTTTTATAGCCAGCGTCAGCTGGTGGCTGTGAGGATGCTCAGAGATGATGTGTGGGAGGCACCGGGCTTGGGTGGCCCATTACTGGAAGTTATCACTGTTAGTGGCGGGAGAGGCAGTTGTGATGTTGGTCACAGACGCTGCAGCAGCAGCAGAATCTCCAGCCACATCATGCTTCTTAGAAACCCTAAGCAATAAAAAGGATATTATGGTGTTCCGTTGACACCCTCCACACGCACACACGCACACGTCCTACACCTACACACACACCAACACATGTGCTCACATACACCTCTGCTCCCACAAAGGCTGATTGGAAAAGACCGTATTTTTTTGTTCTCAGCCTCCGCCTATGTGTCCCAATGCTCTCGCTCCACCTTTGCCTGCGCTCCTGGAACATCCACGTGCCCTTCTGCCTGGAGCCCCCATGAGACCTCAAGGATTGCAGGTTGGAGGTTTATTATCATTCATTATCTCTTCAGCTGTCTTCCAATTTCTTTTAAACCGGTGGCTCTATCTGTGTTCTCTCTCTGGATTCAGTCTCTGAAAGAGCGGGACCCATCCTTACTTAATTCCTACTTTAATGAATGCCTTAATTTATTCTTGTCATATGTAGAGGTAGGAATTCAATGAGAAATATGAGGTATATTCCTCATCGCTGCCTTTAGTGAGTCAACATAGAGACCCATATGATTTTTGAGCAGAGAACCAAAAGCAGAAAACATATAGGACATTAGCCTTGCTGATACATGTTTGTAGAGAAGAGGGGATCTGGAAAGCTGTTTAATTTATCTCTCTATAAAAGGATGTCTGGTTTGCCCTGGGCTTGAAATGAGTCATCTCCACCTAAGGCTCTAAGACAGTCATCCTTCCGGCTACCTGCCGTGTGGAGGTTCTCCTCTGAGAGCGTGAATGTCTACTACTAGAAACACTACCTGCCATTTTATTAGTCTGAGTCTGGCTGGCTTGTGACCACCCTGTACCAGCCATCCAACCAGAGAGACCAGATGATGGCTGAAAATGGGTGTGCTAGGATTAAATTTTCAGTTAACGTTTAAAAAAAGTGTTACTAGCATCTCCAGATCCATGTTTAATTTCTTAATGGAAGCTATCCATGATCAATAGATTTTGCTTGCAAGAATAAAGGTTGCCGACCAACATATCTTATAAAGTGAACCTCGATTAACTGTTTTGTATTTTTTCTTTTCACTTCCAATATAACAGTTATCCAAAAATTATTTATATCTGTATTTGTTAGTATGGTTTAAAAAAATACAGTATGTTTTCTTTGTTTAATTCAAACAATGTTGGTCAGTGTTTCCTGTTCCTGCCTTTTCAGCTCTGGAGCTTGGCTCACACTGTTCCTTTCATCTAGAATAATAACCTTCCTACATATGTTGAGTCTATTTCATTTCTTAAGGCACAGTTGAAGGCTCTCAACCTTTCGGGCTCAAATGCCTCATTCTCTAGTCTTTACTGATTTCTCCACTGGAAGTCATCTCCCCCAGTTCTGCACACTTTCATGTGAGAAATAGCAAATTTCAGGTGTTGGTTCATTTAATTTTCAAAATCAGGGCATCTTGGCAGTCAGGCTTGCATTCTTTTTTTTTTTTTTAACAGTTTTATTAAGATGTGGTTCACATACCATAAAATTTACCCTTTTTAAATGAATAATTCAGTACTTTTTAGTGCATTCATGGTTGTCCAACCATCATCATAATAGAATTTTAGAAGATTTCCATTACCCCGCAAAGAAACGCCATACACAGTACACATGAGCAGCCATGCCCATCCCACCCGTCCCCAAACCCTAGGTAACCACGAATCTACTTTCAATCTCTATGGATTTGCCTATTCTGGACATTTCACAGAAATATTATTGTACAATATGTAACCTTTTATGACTGGCTTCTTTTACTTAGCATAATACTTTCAAGTTCATCTATTTTGTAGCATGTATCAGTACTTCATTCCTTTTTTATCCATTGTATGGATATACCTCCTTTTGTTTATCCATTTATCAGTTGTTGGACATTTGGGTTGTTTCTTTTATTGACCACTATGAATAATGCTACTGTGAACATTCATGTACAAGTGTTTGCACAGTTGTGTGTTTTCATTTCTCTTGGATACTTAGGAGTGGAATTTCTGGGTCATATGGTAACTTTAACATTTTGAGGAACTGCCAAACTGTTTTTCAAAATGGCTGCACCATTACCACCAACAATGTAAAAAGGTTTCAATTTCTGCCTATGCCTGCCAACCCTTGTCATTATCTGTCTTTCTGATTTGCAGGCTTTCATCCTTAGTCTGAAGCTTTATTTCAGAAAACAAGTTGGAAGAAAAGAAGGGTATCTGGAAAACTTACCTCAAGAAACTTTTTTTCCATGAAACTCTCATTGAACCTCAGAGTCCTGAGCAGGCATAGCACCTTGGAGGGCAGAAGTTGCTCTGCCTGAGAACAAGAAAGCCCCCGTGGTTTCCTTCTCAGCTCCATGCTTTACAAATTATGCACCTTTGGTAGGTTATTGTCTGACCCTTGGTTACCTCACATTTTACCCTTGGTAAAATGAAGATGGTATTTTCTTTATTCATTCTAATGAAATGAGGCATGTGTATGTGAACATGTCTGGAGGCTCACATGGAATTAAGGCAACAAGCTTTCTAGAAAGTTCTTTTTAAATGGTTCTCCCAGAAGTCTTGTACTTTTGTGGCAGTGCCTCTAGGTCCACCAACAGATAAAAGGGAAATCTTTGTTAAGTTTTATAAATATTCCATGCGTGTGACAAGAATGGGGGTACTCTGTTGAGTACAAGGATTTATATAACATGCACATCAAGCATGTTAAATATATGTCAAATCCAATTTATCTTCACCTATTTATTTTTCGGTCTCCTTGGTTGGTGGTTTCTGAAGAAGTTGCAGACACTTCGCCACACTGACTGTTTATTCATCCATTTTTGTAGTGTCTTTACAGCAGACACTACACTATGGTCTAGTCCTCTCCTGGGTGCTCTGGTCCATTGCCAAGTCCTCTAAAGCCTGATGGCACTTTCCTCACAACCTGAGAGTAAAATAACGTGGTGTTAAGCCCAGGAAGCAAGTGAGTATTGTTGTTAAGAGTGGAAGCTTCAGAGACAAACAAACCTGTGTTCAAATCTCAGCACCATCACTTTCCAGTTTATGAACTTGGAGAGCTAACAACTTCTCTGAGCCTCAGAGTTCCCGTCCATGAAATGGGAAGATTAAGAGTAGCTTCCACTCTGGAAGGTTGAGCAAATTCAATGAGATCATGTATCTAAAGCACTTATCACAGAGCCAGGATCAGGAAACTGGTAAGCGTTTAGTAAATGCCAACTTTTGTGGATAACACTAAAGAACATCAACAACAGCAGGAGATGCTCACCGCCTGGAGTGCTTAATATGTTCTGGGTGCTAAGCCAAGTGCCTCAGATGCATCAGCTCATTTAAACCCTACAGGAAGCCTGAGATAGCAATGTGATCACCATCACCATTTTATAGATGAGGCCACTGGGGTACAGAGTGATGAGGCAGCTGGCCCAATGTCACCAGCAAGCAGTGGATCTTGAACTGCACCTCCAGCCACGAGAGCCTGGGTTCATCTTTTGATTATAAAGTGGGTCATACAACCAACAAAAAGACACACCACAAAAGGGCCTATTTGTCCCACATCCCTTCCTGTGGCCTCCCAGAAGTGCCCTGCAGCACCAGGCTCCACTCTGGGTGGCTACTGTGGTTCTTCTTTTGTGTCTGCGAAAGATGAGCATTCTATAGGATCCAGCTGCCAGCTCCCTGCAGCCCTACTTGTGTGTTTCCAGAGCAGCTCCTGGGTCTGGGACAACAGATCCCTTACAGTCTCCTTGTTCCAAGCATGGTCACAATTATTTGAGAAAAAACTGGGTTGCAAAACCAAGCAAACCTTTAAAGTGTGGACAATGAAAAGGCACTGTTGGGACATATTTATGGATAACATGCTACACTTTCAAAGCTAACAGTCTTGGACACAGCCCTGGTTTCCCAGTTCAAGTCCTATTTTAAAAACAAATGTACAATATACAAATATATTCCCACTGTAAAAAAAAAAAAAGTATGATGAATAAAATGAGAAAGTTGATCATTATTCCCCACCTCCACCCTGAACCCATATCTCTTTCCAGTGGTAACACCATCAATGGGTTGGATGTGTCTCTTCCCAAGTCTTTTCCTTTGTATTTGAATGCATATATATATATATATATATATATATATATATATATACAGATATAAACATGTTTCATTTTGGAAAAATATTCTATTTCTATACAAATGGTGTCACATTTGTTTGCAGAATAACCTTGTTGGCTTTATTCACTTAACAATAGGTTTGAGAAAAGGCTCCAAATCCGTGCACACACATATCCACATCATTCTTTATTAACTGCTGAGATGTTTCCCATGGTGATACCATAAATTATACATTTGGGTCGTCATGGCTGGCTGGCTCTAAGATGGTCCCCAGTGATCTCTACCTACTGGTATTTGTGCCCCTGTGTAATTGCCTTCCCTTCATCGTGAGCTGGCTTATGATTCGCTTCTAATCAAAAGAATAAAGCAAAGGGTATGAGATGTCACTTCTGTGATTAGCTTCAAGAGAGTGTGACTTGCCTCTTGCTAGCGGATTCTGTCTCTGGCTGGCTTATAGAGAGGTTCACGTGGCAAGGAACTAAGGGCAGCTTCTGACCAACAGCCCACAATTAATGGAATCCTGACAGCAACCATGTGAGTTTGGAAGTGGATCCTTCTCCACTGGAGTCTCAGATGAGCCTTCAGTCTTGGCCAACACCTTAACTGCAGCTCATGAGAGACTCTGAAACAGAGGGCCCAGCTAAGCTGTGCCTCGATTCCAGATCCGCAGAAATAAACTGCTACATTTACAGTAATTTGATATGCAGAAAAAGATAACCAGTTGTTAAGGTAAGCAGATGTTAATTGCTTTCTATCCTAAGCAACACTGGAACAAATATTCTTCTGCATATGATTGGTGGAGTATTCTAGGATCAAGTCCTAGATCTGAGATTGCTCAGTCTAAAGGTAAGGCTATTTAATGTAGATAAATAACACTAAATTAATCTCTAAAAATATGTAGCAAGTTTACATATGCATGCAAACAGTATGAAAGTTTCTACTTCTCTAATGCCCTTGGCAAAGCATTGATCCTTTAAATAATATCAGTCTGATAAAATCAATACTGCTTTTCTTTGATTCCATTTTCCTGATTGATAGGGTGAGTTTCTTTCTTTCTTTTTTTTTTTTTTATAAATTCACTGGCCATTTTTTCCCTCTTCATCTGAGACTTACCTCTTGGTATCCTTTGCTTTAATCCTGTTTCAATTCAACAACTGGAAGTATGGATATGAATATTACATCTGGAGACATACAATGGCCATCCTCCCCATTGGTTATGCTGATGTTAATCATCCAAAGTGTTATCCAGTTTCTCCACTGTTTAGTTACTACTTTGTCCCTTGCAACTAATAGGCAATTTATGGGATGAGTCTCTGAGATCATTCAAATATCCTGCTTCTCATTAAACTATCCCCATGGATTTAGCTGGGATTTAGAACATATTATAATGTTTTATAACAGTATATCATATTTTATATTAATATTTATATTATTATTAATATTATCCACCATTTATTATGGTGGATGCAAAATGATAATTTTCCAAAATGATAGTTTTCCAAGTGTGTAGCGCTCCCTCCACATTTACCAGTCCACATTCAGCCTCCTTTTATAGAAGAAGGAAGATCTCCTCTCCTCCTCCATTTATGTATTTATTATTAGTATAGACTCATAATTTCTTGTTTTTCCTCAATGATTTATAATTTATTACTGTCTTCTTGGTACCCCAATTTTCCCAGATCTGGCCAATGGGAGCCCCTTCGAGTTGGCTATCATTTCCTTGTGATATGCTTGTCTTTTTGTAAAATTATTATTCTTTTCTTTATTCATATTTATATTTCTTATTAATGTTTTCTTCTTTATTTTCTGGCACAACAAAATGTTCCAGGCTCATCTTGTACAAACCTGCTCCAGCCCCAGAAGCAACCATTTCTTTGAGGAGCCCTAGTTCTTTTTGGTGGGCAAAGGTACTAGAGATTAAGATCTGGGCACCAGGTATGCACATTAAAATGGACCCATTTTAAATGCAATTTGGTGAGTTTTAATGAATATATGAACGCTTTTAACTACCAGCACAATCAAGATATAGAGTTTCCTTCACCCGACAAAGTCCTCTTATCTTGTCCACTTTTATACAACTTCCTCTGTCCAAAATGTCACTATTTCCTGTGCCCCACACATTCTGCAAAACCCAGATCAAATTTTCTTTCCTTCTTAGAATTATGTTCAGTTTCTTCAACCAAGGTTTCTGGTTCCTTCTTTGTTCTCCTAAAACAGAGGGTAAAAGTGCTGGCTCAGCGCTTAAAGAGCTTGAAGGAAGATGGCTTCTCTTACCAGCTGTGAGTCCTTGGGAGAGTTACTCATCCTCTCTCTGACCATTGTTTTTCCATCTGTAAAAGGGGGCACCCTTGAACCATTCCCATATCCACCACACGCAATCCTGTCAGCTTAACCCCTGAAGTAGCTCTTGATTGTTGCCTTTCTATGTATCTCCACAGCCACCCCTCTAGTATCTCCCTCCTGCTAATCTACTCTTTCACCTTCCACCTTTGGGCCCATTATAATGTATTCCCTACAAAGCAGCCAAAGTCATCTTAAGAAATGCCAATCAGCACCATGACCCACCAGGTGCTACACACTCCGGTAGCTTCTCAGTGTCATGGTGAGGATGGCCTTCCTCCCCACATGGTCGGTAAGGACCTTCTGGGTCTGACCTCTCCTTGCTCATATCACACTGCATTCTCCTGACTTCCTTTCAATGAGTTCATCCAATTCTCCACACACCATCCTGCTGCCTTTTGCTGGAATACTTTTCCTATCTTACCTGCTTAATTCCGCTTCATCCTCATGGGGCTACATCCTCGAGAAGCCACTCCTGACTTCCTCGATGAGGTCAAATCCCCTCACTGTTCACTCGTCTAGCTCTGTGTCACTTTTTAAAGCCACTTACCACAGTTGCACCATCTCACCCATATTTTGTGATAGTTTTAATGAATGTCAGCCTCATTGAATCTAATCTCGTAACAGTGGGCACTGTACCTCTCCTAGGATTGACACTCAGTGGGTATTAGCTGAAGAAATGAATACACCATAGAATTGGTGTCTGAGTGAAATGACATAATGCTGTGTGAGAGAGGGCTATTTTTATACGTAGTTTTATCCTCTACTTACCATTTTCTATTGTGGGTTCTTATTTAGATGTCTGTCTTCTCAACCATTCCAAAAATGCCTTGAAAGTGGGGACTAGGCACAGTCCTCTTGTGCCTCTAGCTTCTGGGACAGTGTCTGTATTTAATAAGGGCTTGATATAAGTGTGTGGTGAGTCAGTGAAAAGTTAAATGGATGAATGAAGTTATCTCACCTCCAGATGCTTCTAGTTCCCCATGTGAAAATGAAAAAATATGAGGGTCTAACTCATGGGCTAGTCATGAGGGTTTAGCTGGATTGATATTTGCAAAGTGCTTAGAATAGGATCTGGCAAATCGTTTAAGTTCTCTGACTGTTAAATGAATATATACAAATGTGCAATGTGCTAGACAAATGTAAAGAATCTGAGTTATCAGGTTCATCACTGAAAGTTTGCATGTACGGTACAGGGGAATTGTCGAGGGGTCATATCTCTCTCCACACACACAAGACATCATCTGTCTCTGTTTTAGAAAACTCTAAAGTGTTCATCATCAACCTCTTTTTTAAGTTCACATCACACTTTCCTAATCACCCTTTATGCATTTTTTTAAAAGCCAGTAGTTAACTGTGGGATAAAATGAATTTTTCCTTAAACTGCTCTCTACTGTTCTTTAAAGCCATTGCTATGCACTCTTGTTCATCTAACCAAACCTGAATTGGGTTATGCAATATTAAAAGCAAACCAGATCAGAAAATGATCGATTTGGACCTTTTTTTCCCAGTTATTCATGATTATTCGTTCTAACCACATGTGTAGGTTTTTAAAATTCCTCCCCAAAGAACTCCACAGCCCTGATACATCCTCTTCTTAAAACTTCAACTTACGTGAAGACAAAACCCTGTTGATTTTTTTACTTCTAATAGAAGTCTGACAGATGCCACATTTTCCCAACAAATCCAGTGAAAAACTTAGTTGCCCTGGTCATTTTGCACCGTGACAGCCAGAGTGCCTGAGTCCCTTGTGTCCAAGAGGCTTGCCTGTGAAGATACGGTGCTCTTAAATGAGTCAGGACAGGACAATAAGACCCTCTCAGAGACTATATGCTTGAGGCGACCTTGCCAGTTCTGAATGAGAAGCCGAAATTTGGCAGCTTTCTCTTTACTATTCAGTTCTTAGTTATGAAGTTCTTGACATTTTCCATTTAAACATTGTTGGTGTGAATCTCCTTTAGGAAACTGAATCAGGCTTTCTATTACTTACACCCCAGAACATAATCTTTTTTTGCTTCAGACGTAAATAGGGCAGTATCTTGGGCTTTTTCTGAACGTCTTGTCAAAGCACAAAACCTTTTCTTTAGGGCCAGCATTCATCAGCTGTGCCTGTCTTTTACTCTGACTGAAAAAGAAAATTGTCCAGTCTTCCAACTGGCTATTCTCTTGTTGCCTTAATTCATGGGAAGCCAAGAAGGGAAAAATTGGTAGGTTCAACAGTGTTGGACAAGGATAAACAGAATCATATCACATTAACTGTAATTTACAACATTTCAACACATCCCTGCTTCTGCCAAAGCCAGCAAGATCAGCCCCCATTGGAAAAAAAGGGAGAATGGGGTGGGGTTGGGGGGTGGAATAGGAAATTCAAATTTCTATTTTTTAAGCTGGAGTTTGAGAATTAGAGACCCATCAGCACTTTCTTGAATGTTTTGCTCATTCATGCTATAAAAATAAATATCACAAAATATTTTCTGGACTCAGCCTCGTCTGTTGCTAAAACCAAAGCCAGTGTGCTTCCAAACACACTCATGAGGCTAGTTTCACAAGGATGGACATTGTCAGGCTGGCAGGCAGCCACTGGAGGAGTTACTGAAATTCAATTCAAAATGATGTACTCTGCATGAAAATGCCCATTTATGAGCATTCAAAAGGATGATGAATTTCACAGGAAGATGACAGCAATGACAACTTCTATGACCGACTGGGGTTGCCTGGAGATGATTACCTCGAAACACACACGCACTCGCAGAGCTTTGCTGGAGAGTCTTCTAAAGACTGGGACTGTTTGTGTTCAGATGGAATCTCTGTATATGAAGCTATTTATTACAGGCTGAGTAAACAAATATATGCAATAGGGGGTTGGTGGAATTTGTAGCTAAAATATCCACAGCAGGGTAGACATCATGGATCCCAACCACCAGGCTCAGAATGGAGCCCAGGGCTTAGGGGGACCCCCTTTTCTAACATGAGTGCTCCCCAACACGCTCAGCGAAAGAACATCTGGAAGTTATGTTCTCTCTGGAGAACCCCAGGAAACACTGATATCGTTTTACCCAGCACATGACCTAGGAACAATTTTTCTAGCTAAAACTATGGCTGTGTAAGGATATGAGATTTAACAACTCAACCCTAAATATTATCTTCTTTTTTAAACTTTTTCTCAAACAAGATTGAAGCCATCTCTGCAAGGGCAAGGACTTGATCTTATTCATGGCTGCCTTCCCAGGACCTGAACAAGCATCCTCAGAAACATCAGGTAGTCAAAATGCATGTGCCTGGTCACTTCAGAGTTCTTCCAGCAAATTCCTTTGCTACTATTGAATCTGTTAGTGAGATAGGCAGCACCACAGATTTTAAAAGGAAATTCTGGGAGAGGTGAATGCACAGCATAGCAGTTAAGAAAAGTCTATTTAGCAATATCATTTTTTCCTCTGTGTTGGAAGAAGACCACCAATGTAGCATTTTAGAGGTAGGCGTTTCTTAGGCATTTCTTAGGTCTACCTCTAACACTAGCAATCGTTAGAAGCAAAGTTTGAGAATCATCAGCATAACCTATCCTGACATTGCTGAGAACAGATGTTTAGAATGCAAGTCAGAGTAGGGACCTGATCCTCAGCTTGACTAGCAAATTTTCAATGAATGACCACAGTGTAAAGTTACTGCATGAAGTGATTCTTTCTGGTTGTGCAATGCCCTGTGTCTGTGCATGGAGTTTCTGCATTCTCGAAACCAACTCCAACTAACTGGTGACAGCTCCAACCCAAATTAGTGACATTAGAATCCACAGATTATTTTGAGAAGCTTAACCTTTCATAATGTGTAAACCAACCTTCTAATTAAAATGAAAACAACCTAGTACTGCCTAGAAAGGATGAACTTAATTGGTTCATATAAATGGATGTAAAACAATTATTTGTGTTCAGTTAAACATTCATCCACTCTGCATCTATCTATACATCCATCCAACCAAGAGATATTTACTGAGTGTTTTCTGTGTTCCAGGCACTGGTTTACCTGGTTGGGATTCAGCAATAAACCAGACCAAGTGGATGTTGACTTCATGGAACCCATATTCCAGTGCAGAAGACAGATAAACACAAATTAATGAATGAATTTATGAGTAATTTGAGGTATTGGCCAGTACTGTGAAGACATTTTATTCAGGAGAAGTGGAGAACAAGTGATAGCACAGTGGAGGTAGGATGGGGTATTAAATAGGGTGGTCATGACCACCTCTCTGAGGAGGTTTCATGTGAATCATGATGAAATGAAAGGGTGGGTTGTGTAAAGATCTGGAGAAGAGCTTTCTAGACAAAGAGTTCAGCAAGTTCTAGGACACGGAGGCAAGAATGGACTAGACGCTTTCCAATCATAATGAGAGGGCGGTTGTAGCTGGAGCAGTGGGCAAGGGGGAGAGTGGTAGGAAATGAGATTCAAGAGGGGGCAGGGCCAGATCACCAAGGGCCTCATAGATCATAGTAAGGATCTTGTAACGTATTCTAAATATGAGAGAAAGCCTTTGAATTTTGTTTGTTTCTTAATAAGGAAATGATTTGATCTGCTTTTTTAAAATGACTCTAATTGTTATGAAAGAGACAAAATCTGTGTGCCCTGTTGCAGAAGATGGCAGGGTCTCGAAATGGAGAAGGGAGAGGAGGGAAAAAAAGGAAAACCAAACAGATCCATTAGGAAGTTACTACAGTAATACCCTTGAAAGAAATGGCAGGGTCATAGACCAGAGAAGTAGTAGGGGGGATGTGAGAAGCAGTCAGATTAGGACATATTTTAAAATAGAGGGAACAGAAAATCCAGGTGGAAAAGATGTGAGTATGAGGAAAAGAGAGAAATCGGGGGCAACTTCTAATATTTTCAGCATGAGCACTGGGGTGCACTTACTGAGGTGAAGGGATGGAAAAAGGAACATATTTGAAGGGGGAAATCAGGAGTTCCTTTCAGGGAATATTAATTTGAAATACTCCTTACACATCCAGATAGAGAGCTGAGTAGTCAGATGGAAGTGAGACAAATATTCATAATTCATTGCTGAGGGGTTAAATGTCAAAATTCCAGGAGTAAGCACTTAGTAAATGTGGTTCTCTTACCCCTTAAACTTTGGAAAGTACTTCATTTTTTTCTCTGAAGAACTAATTAATTTCTTACTAACATGACTAATTGAACATACCTAGAATTCTACACTCCATAATTACTGAATACAGATTTTTTAAAAAGTATATGTGGAACATTTACCAAAATAGACCATGTGCTAGACCAATAAGCAAACCTCAACTAATTTTAAAGGAGTATGTTTTTCAACTCAGTGGAATCAAAGTAGAAATCAATAATAGAAAAATAACTAGAAAATGAAATGCTTGGAAATTAAAGAACCCACTTCTACATAACCTATGAGTTGAAGAAGTAACTAAGTGGAAAATATAAAATATTTTGAACCGAACAAAAAATGAGATATGACATATCAAAATGTATGGGATGCAGCTCAAGCAGTTTTGGAGGCAAATTTTTAGCTTTAAATACAGATGTGAGAAGATGAGAAAGAGTAGAAAAAATATTTAAACTTCCATTTAATAAACTATAGATTAGCAAATTAAACTTAAAGAAAGCAAAAGAAAGGAAATGATATGGGTTAGCATAGAAAGCAAAGAAATAGACAGCAGAAATACAATGGGGAAAGGTAACAAAGCCAAAAGTTGATTCTTTGAAAAGATGAATAAATTGACAAACCCTTAGCAAAACTGATCAAGAAAAAAAGAAGAGAGAGAACATAAATTACCAATATCATGATTTTAACAGGCCATATCACTGTAGATTATATAGACATTAAAAGAATCACAATGGAGAAAACAAAATAAATTTTTAAAAAACTAAAAATTAAAAAAAAATTTTAAATAGAATCACAATGGGTTATGTTGAATATATTTATGCAATAAATTAAACAAAATAAATTTTTTTTAATTGAAAAAAATTAAAAAGAATCACAATGGGTTATGTTGAATATCTTTCTGCAATAAATTAATAAATTAAATAATGAATATCTTTATGCAATAAATTAAACTTAGATGAAATGGATAAATCCTTTGTAAAAGACAACTTATTAAAATGAACACAAGAAGAAATAAAAAATCTGTTTAAAAAATGAAATCTTTAACTAAAAACCTTCCCACAAAGAAAACTCATCTCAAACAGTTTCATAGGTGAAGTCTTCTAAACATTTAAGAAGAAATAATAGCAATTTTACAAAAACTCTTTCAGAGCTTAAAGAAAGGGAAAATTTTTAAACTCATTTTATGAGATCAGCCTAACCCTGACACAAAAACACGACAAAGCCGCTATGAGAAAAGAAAACTGCAGGCCAATCTCTCTCATAAACAAAAAATGATAATTATTATTTCTTTAAAAAAGCAAACTTTTCTTAAGATATTTCTTGGCTTCCCTTCTATTTTGTTCAGTTAGACTAACTTGTAAGTATATTTTATGACTCTAAGAAATATTTCAGTTTTTTAAACTGAAATCTTGCATATGAAAAGTAGGTGTCTACAGTTTACCCGATACCACCAAAGAATATATTTGTGACCCTAAAACAAAATTAATCATAATTCCTCTTTGTGGAGCAAACCCATCTTTTGGTCCATTTAAATAAAGTAATTAAAATTAAGAGACTAAAATGACATCAGCCCAGCTCCCCAAAACGCATTTGCATGACAAACATCTGCTGACATAAATGATGATGACATTGAGATCATTCCTCATTGTATTCTTGTGATGAGTTGCAGGTGAAAGCAAACACATAATCACTTATTGGGGCATGCTTTTACCACTTGGCAACAAATTATAGTGATGAAGGGCTGTGATGTTTTCAGACAAGAAATAATAACACACCACCTCAAGTTATTTTTATATAAGAAGTTATTAAATAAAAAGATTGTAGTTTAATATTTTCTTGCTTGTAAAAGCTTTGGAATATTTTTGTGTGCCATTTTATTAATCTCAGTGTCCCTGAAATATGCTCACTTTGATTTGGCCATTTTGGAACGTAGAGCACTCAGGCTAATCTATCAGCAGTGTAACTAAATCATCAGATTGGGTTGATTTAGTTTACTGAATTGACTGAATGCTTCACAGGTGCTTACTAACCAGTTGGCTGCAATGGTTCAAAGTGAGGCACCAAGACCAGAACATGAGCATCACCTGTGAACTTGTTAGAAATGCATGTTCTCTTGTTTAGATGCATCAAATCAGAAACCAAATCAGAAACAGCAATCTGGGGTTTACCAAGCTCAGGGGGCTTTGATGCCCCCTCCAGTCTGAGGACCACTGAGAGAGCCCCTAAGGATCCAAGGGTTATCAATTTCATTCATTCATTCATTTATTTTTGCTCTTCTTGCAATATATATGCCATATGGTCCTCACTTGTACAACACATTCCCCTAAGACACAAGTTTCAAGGAAACAAAGGAAAAATTATGGGGAAATAAAGAGCTACAATAATTTGAAATGTAACCATTAGAGGAGATCAGCAATTGTCACTCTGTTTTGGCTGTGGCGTGAATAAAATTGTTTATAGACTTAGGCATAAACTCTAAACACATTGGCTTTAACTCTACTTTCTCACCCAAGAACATTTATCAGAATCACAACTTGGTGGGAGTGATGGTACTGTCTACCATCATGATTCGCATACAGGAAGAATAAAAGGTCATTAAAAGACTGGGCTCTGGGGCCTGGGTTTAGCTGTGAGATTTTGGACAAGTCTCTTTACCTTTCTGTGCCTCAATTTTCTTATCTGTAAAACGGGAACAATAATTGCTCCTGTCTCATGGGGTTGTGAGGATTAATGAAAGAAACTGTATACAGAACATTCTTAGGATAGGGCATGGCACATAATAAGTCCTAAATAAATGTTATCAATTGTTATTATTAGCATCAATACCATTCAATCAAACAAAAGTAAACCTTTTATAAGTTTCATTTTGTGACTGATGTATCAGACTGAGCCCTTTTGATAGCAAGTGACAGAAACTCAGGGCTACATTAGGCAAAAAGAGAGAAATTACTGCTCTGTGGAACCAAACTGTGGAAAAGGTAGCATGAATTGGCTTTGAGAATGATAGCAACCAGGGACTCGATGCACTCAGGACCCCCCCCCTCACCCCCGTCTCTCTCTGTCTATCCCTCTGTCTCTGTCTCTCTCTCTCTCTCCCCCGCATCACCTGCATTCTCTTAGCCAACAAGATGAGCTTCTTTCATTGGTCAGGGAACACAGTCACCAAGTGTTTCTAGTTTTACAGCCTCACCAGTTTGTAACCAGAGAGATGATTCGCTTAAAATACTCCACGGATGGCCAAGCCCCAGCCTGCGTTGTTCCCTTTCTTGGGACCAATTTCTCTGGCCAGAGAAGGACTCTTTCCCACTCTACCCACCACACTTGGCCGCAGCACCAATCCACCACAAGTTTTGCTGAGGATTTGCTTCCCTTTAAGGTAAGCCTTGAGCAGACTCCTTGAGCCATCTGGTTTGAGAGAAGTAACCAACCATTTTATTCTTTCTTCCTGTTTTTGCTGTCATCCTGACCATTTCACAACCCGGTTCTTGATGAGTGTCCCATCTTTCATGGCTTTTGTTGAGTTTGACCCCGGGCTGAAAACGGGACATGTGTTTATTTTACCTGACAAAGTACCCATGGCTGAAAGGTTTGGAGCTCTCACGAACTGTACTTTCTCCCCCTCCAGATGGGGCTGTAATTATAATTTAACTGTCTGGGTCCAACTTAAGGTGAGGAAAAGATATATTAAGTTTGCACACATGTTATTCTCTTACCCTCACCCACATCCCTTCGGCTCTCCACATTTCATATGCAACCACCTTTGGGGGGAGGTGCATGTGTATGTGTGTGTGTACAGACAGTCGTGTTACAATTCTCATTTTGCAAAGTTTATGCAAAAACCAAACACCTAGGTTCAGAGTTTCCTAAAGGAGTCATGTGAAGTAGGTGCTTTATGCCAAAATGTCACAAAGATTTATGTGCTTTCATTTGTGCATTAAATTGAGGACAGGTGGGAGAATGCTCAAGCCTGAGAAAAACTGATAGCTCATTTCTCCCTTACAGGAGAGAGATGGCTGTTATGACTACTGCTGGTTCAGATACGATAGATACAGACTTTGTTTTTTTTTTTTTAAAGTGGGGGGGGGGCGTTGCTGAGGGCTTGTGTTTGAAAAGCAATATTTCAGCAGTCAAATCATTACCACTGCAATCATGTTTCTCACAAATGGGAACCCTGGACTGAGATCCCAAGGTGAGTCCTGCCCCCAATTCAAACAGAGCAGGCAAGACCCTACCCGAACAGCCAGGAAAATGGCCCAGTCTCCATTCAAGCTCACTGAGAAAGAGTCTCTGGAATTGAGGGAAATGGCGTCCTCAACACATTCCACTTTAATGGCTTGCAACAGGGTCGGTTACACATATGTAACCACTCATTTTTTAATTTGATTCTTGTTTCAAACACCTTTTCAGGACCCAATACATCTAAAAAATGTCATCAATTGATAGGTCGCTACTCTATGCCTGGCCTTGAAACCAGCGATTGGATGTGCTGAGTATTCACCTGGATTTGAAATAGTGTGAATTTGCATTTCAGAATAAAAATACTATGTGGCAAACACAGGCAAGCCAGATTTTTCACAAAGAGAAATGAGAGCTGCACTTGGAAAGCCTGGTGGTCAGCCTCCCCTGGGAGGGACACTGCTTGTCCCTGGGGTGACCTGGAGTCATATTGGGTAAATCAAAATTATTCGGTACACTCAATCCCTTTGAGGTTCAAGCTGAGCTTCTGAATCAAATATTTATCAAACCATTGACTTGCTTCTGAAGCAAGAATTTTCTATTTGGAAACCAGAGCTGTGTTCACACTGAGGGGCAAAGGACATACAGTTAGTTTCTGTTTTTGTATGACTTCACTCAGTTACATGGATACAAATGAAATTTGAAACCTCCTAATGATTTCTGATTTTTTTCTTGTGTAGGCAATTACTACAATTCTAGTGATCTGTCATTTTAGACGACCACTAAATATAATCATCAGATAGTAAGAAATGCTTAACAAGCAATAGGGAAAGCATTCAGATAAAATACCCTATAACTCCCAGACATTTTTGTCTCACTGTATTTAGCAGCTCAGCTTGTGATATGTGTGTGATTGTGGGGTGATAACTATGACTGTTAAAGGGAGGTAGATAAAGGAAGACATTTGGAGATACATGGTGTTAATAGTTCAATAAGATAAATGCTTGTCTTTTAAAGCTGAATTCCAGAAGAAATTGCAATGAAGGAACTGACACGACATTTTTTTCTATGCCAGAAAAACATACTATCTTGCACCTAGATTGAAGACTGGTGTATGATATGCTGAACAATATTGGGATGACACTCTTTAATTTCTAAAATATGCACATTTTTTCTTGTATAACTTTTCAGCAAAAAATGTTGGACTCTGGGGAGTTTTGGGTTTTTTTAATTTTTTATTGAAACAGTTGATTTACAATGTTAGTTTCAGGTATACAGCAAAGTGATTCAGCTATACATATATATATATGTAAGATTATATATATTCTTTTTTTTACTTTCTTTTCCATTATAGGTTATTATAAGATATTGAGTATAGTTCCCTGTGCTATACAGTAGGTCCTTGTTGGTTATCTATTTTGTCAATATATATAGTAGTGTGTATATTTTAATCCCCAACTCCTAATTTATCCCTCCCCCCCCACCCTTTTGTAACCGTAAGTTTGTTTTCTATGTCTGTGAGTCTATTTCTGTTTTGTAAATAAGTTCATTTGTATCCTTTCTTTAGATTCCAAATATAAGTGATATCCCGTGATATTTGTCTTTCTCTGTCTGGCTTATTTCACTTATGATCATCTCTAGGTCCATCCATGTTCCTGCAAATGGCATTACTTCATTCTTTTTTATGGCTGAGGAGTATTCCATTGTATATATGTACCACATCTTTTTTATCCATTCATCTGTTGATGGACACTTAGGCTGCTTCCATGTCCTGGCTATTTTAAATAGAGCTGCAATGAACATTTTGGTACATGACTCTTTTTGAATTATGGTTTTCTCAGGGTATATGCCCAGTTGTGGGATTCCTGGGTCATATGGTAGTTCTATTTGTAGTTTTTTAAGGAACCTCCATACTATTCTTCCTAGTGGCTGTACCAATTTACATTCCCACCAAAAGTGTAGGAGGCTTCCTTTTTCTCCACACCCTCTCCAGCACTTATTGTTTGTAGACTTTTTGACGTTGGCCATTCTGACAGGTGTGAGGTGATACTTCATTGCAGTTTTGATTTGCATTTCTCTAATACTTAGCAATGTTTAGCATCTTTCATGTGCCTTTTGGCCATCTGTGTGTCTTTTTTGGAGAAATGGCTTTTTAGATCTTCTCCCCATTTTTTGATTGGGTTGTTTGTATTTTCGTTATTGAGCTGCATGAGCTGTTTGTATATTTTGGAGATTAATCCTTTGTCAGTAGCTTAGTTTGCAAATATTTTCTCCCATTCTGAGGGATGTATTTTCATCTTGTTTATGGTTTCCTTTGCTGTGCAAAAGCTTTGAAGTTTCATTAGATCCCATTTGTTTATTTTTGTTTTTATTTTCATTGCTCTAGGAGGTGGATCCAACAAGATATTGCTGCAATTTATGTCAGAGAGTGTTCTGCCTATGGTTTCCTTTAAGAGTTTTATAGTATCCGGCTTTACATTTAGGACTTTAATGCATTTTGAGTTTATTTTTGTATATGGTGTTAGAGAATGTTCTACTTTCATTCTTTTATATGTAGCTGTCCAGTTTCCCCAGTGCCACATATTGAATAGACTTTTCTCCATTGTATATTCTTGCCTTCTTTGTCATAGATTAATTGACCATATGTGTGTGGGTTTATTTCTGGGCTTTCTATCCTGTTCCATTGATCTGTATTTCTGGTTTTGTGCCAGTACCATACTGTTTTGATATATTGTAACTTTGTAGTATAGTCTGAAGTCAGGGAGCCTGATTGCTCCAGCTCCAATTTTTTTTCTCAAGATTGCTTTGGCTATTCAGTGTCTTTTGTGTTTTCATGCAAGATTTAAAATTTCACTGCTTGTTGAAAATATTCCAAGGTATTTTATAATTTAAGAATAAAGAAACAGGGCTTCCCTGGTGGCACAGTGGTTGAGAGTCCTCCTGCCAATGCAGGGGACGTGGGTTCATGCCCTGGTCTGGGAAGATCCCACATGCCGCAGAGCGGCTGGGCCCGTGAGCCATGGATGCTCAGCCTGCGCGTCTGGGGCCTGTGCTCCACAACGGGAGAGGCCCCAACAGTGAGAGGCCCGCGTACTGCAAAAAAAAAAAAAAAAGAATAAAGAAACAAATTCTAGTCTCTATGGTTTAAAAAGCATGCCTTGCTAGAGAGCCTTACCTTAAATTTGCAGTTTTTCATAACAATGGATCTTAACCATTTTTGAGATACACAACCCAAGCATACAAATAAGTTGCTTACAATGTCAGTGAATCCACAGACTGTCTAATGCCCATTCCCAGGTGCTGTACAGGGTTATGGAGTCAGATTACCATCCCCAGCTCTGTGCTTGGCACTTTCATCGACTGTCTCTCACTTGATCCAAATAACAGTCCTCAGAGGGACCTACCCCTCTGTCTAGGTCATGCTCACCTCAAGCCAGGGTCTCTGGCTGGGCCTAAGAACCCAGATCTGGCCACTGCCAACTCATACAGAAGGTCTTACTTTCTTTACTTCCTCCACCCTGATCTGGGTCTCTAGAAACAACTTCCCAGATAGGATCATAGTTAAGGTTACACTGTGTCTTCCTTCGTATGCTGATTGGGCAGAGTGTGAAATACATTTTTCCAGGAAAAATGGCCAGGGTTGTTTGGGTTCCTAGTCTATATCCTCACAAAGTCTGGTGGGTGGAGAGTGCTAGCACTTAACCTCCATGCATCACAAGGTCTCCATAAGAAAATTCACTGTGGCTTCTTTGGAGTGAATTTCTCCTTGTCACAACAATACCAGAAACATGCTGTCCCAAACCTCTGGCACAAATGACTCCCGTATTTCCCTGTCACTGGCAGTGAACCCCACCATGACTTAAAATAATAAAAACAAGAGCTAATGTCAGCACTGGCTTTGTACCAGGCAGTTCATGCATAGTGATTTATTTAATCTGTATAACAATCCTATTAGGTAGGTACTATAATTCTACACTTTTCCTCATTGAGGAACCTGGGACACAGAGAAGTTTTTTGTTAGTTTGCTTGTGATCACAGCCAGTAAAGGTTGGAACCAGGACTCAAATCCCAGCTCTAAGTCCAAGCTCTTACCACTTGACTCCACTTCACAATGAAAAAAGAAATGCACACACTTACAAACAAAAAAATGTACATATGTTGGGCGTCTTGACCAACATTTTAAATTTCTTTTACTGATGTAAATATGCAATCAAGATGGTTGGGAATACCCCATTGAGTTGATGGGATGTGGAGTTTGAGAAGGCAGCTATAAGGTGTAGAAGTGAGGCAAGCTGTGAACTCAGCCCTGAAGGAAAACCATAGAAAACCAACTTCTCCTCTTTGTCTACCACCAACGTGGCAAGGTATTGTGGAGCCACAGAGGAGGAAGGTCTGGGTAGAAGTGAAGGTGTAGTTCCAGGGGGTAAGGAGTAAGAAGACAAAAGGGAAACACCATGTGATTCCACTCAGCTGAAGCCAGTGCCGAGAATGGCTCACAACCAGTGGTGGACATAAGTTGGAGATTGTTCCTTTGTACATACTCATGACCTCTTGTTATTCTACCCGCATGCCTGTGTGTGACCATGTACAGTAAAGCTTACATCAGGGGGGCTTAGTTCTAAAGTCACAAGGCAAAACTTGACAAGACTTGACCTTTCCCTGTACATCCTGAAACTGTGAAGTATACATAGACGTACCTCTGTCAGTGAGGGAAATGCAGCACATCTGTCCACCAGTAAGGAAAGAAATGTCCGTTCCTTCAATGGAGCACCCTAGCAAGTAGTTTATTTGAATTTAAGGGCCATGTTGTTCAAAAGATACAGATTTTTAAATATCAGAATTGCCCTATCTTTAAATAGGCGGATGCTTATGCTAGGAGATACACTAGGGAACCAGGACAGAAAAAGGAAACACTGGATTCCTATTTCCCAACTCATGACCATCCTAGGCATAACCCAATTGAAGGAAATGATGCCCAGAATTGATCTGGGTGGTCATGGTTCCATTTGACTAAGTTGAGCATGTACAAGGGGGAGCCCACTGATATTCTCATAGGCAAGGCTGGTGCTTAGTCATTACACATTGGTGTTCTGGACTGGCCAGTGAAAGTTCTAACTGGTCAGTGCTCAAAGTGCCTTGCTGTACCAGTTTAGAGTTTTGACTGTCACTCTCTCTGAATGCACATGTGAACCTGTGCGTGCACACATGCCTACCCATGCTTATCTCTCCATCACAGCAGCATCAGTATTATGTCTGGACTCCTTAGCTTTAAGGGTGTGTTTTATTTATCTTCCAAAGCCTGGCTCAAATGCTACCTCCTCTGGGCAGCCTTCCTTGGTTCTCTACAACTGGGCAGGATCTCTCCTTCCTTTTATTTCTTTTGCCATTTTTTCTGCCTTTTAGTACAGTGATTGGAGGTCTGATGTCCTGTTTAGGACATGAGCTCATGGATCCTTAGTGACCCCCTTTTCAAGAACATTAGAAGATTGCCTTTTACAAAGTCAGTGTTCAGCAAATCTTTCATAGAAAATAAAATAACAAGTGAATGAATGAGTGATTTCATTTATGTGTATGAACCAGAGATCAATGAGAAAAAATAAATAAGTGTGAAAACACTAGTTATATTAGCATGAAATACATTACCTTTTGTGGGTTTAATGTGACCAAACCATTGTTGTCTGTGTTCCACAGTCTCTCCTTTCGATCTCCTAATTCCAGCTGCCACCATGACAAAGGTAGAATAGAAAACCACTGAATGACAAAGGAATTATGAAACTTGAAATTTGGAATCTATCCTGGTAGAGATGGGAGGTGTTGAGTCAAGACAGCTTTTACCTATTAGTTTTTCTCTTAATAGAAAAGACTGTACAGAAGGCCTCCCTCCCTCTCACTCTCTCTCACTCTCTCTCACTCTGCCTGCTTACTCACCATCTGTTTTCTCCCTAATTTACAAATTACCCTAATGTCCTACCAGGAAGTAACTTCACCCCATGGCCCCATCATGGTACCTAGAAGTGAGTGAAATTCCAGTACCATCTTCCTCCGTGGAAGTCAAAGTCTGCAAGAGCCAGCCCCACCTTTCACAGATCCAGCATAGACAGGGCAGGTCTGTCTCCTGGGACCGTGAAACTTGGTCTCAGAACTCAAGGGCAAGAGGTCAAGACCCAGGCTAGCAACCCTGTTTGAGCAGGCTGACCTGGCTGTGGCTTTGCTTCCCTTCCTGCTCGCATCTTCTTGGCCCTCCCACCAGCCCTGGGTGCTTTCCCACCTTTACAGCTTCTCAGTCTTCTCTCTCTGATTCCCCTCCAAATAAATTCCCCAAGGTTTCAATTAGCCAAAACCAGTTTACATTGCTAGCAACCAATACTTCTAACCAAGAGGCTTCAGGAAGAAATGTTCTGTACATGCTTGGATTCCACATGTACTGAGATAGTTTCAACCACTGCAGACAGAGCATGGAGCTGATAACTAATCTTGTCAGTGGCAGAAAACAGATGATGGGTTGTGCCTTTTAGGAAAACTTGCCCTCCTGCCGCCTGAATCTAGTTGCCCCTCAACATCACCTGCCGATTTTGTGGGATGTCTCCTTGCAAACAGTTTAAAAAGATGACTCAAATGAAAATATCCCCCTGTGCACTCCCCTCAACACACACACAGCAGTTACTTCTGCTGTTGTATCAAAAATGAAAGTTTTTTGCGTCATCCTGTCATGGACCAATCCATTCACCAAAGGTAACGAGTTTGTTTTCTTAATGAACTGACTCTCTCACTAGATCCCCTTGGGAAAGCCCCATTACTATTACTTAACTACCTTTAGGGGGATATTGAAAATGACTCCGTTCAATTGGATCTAACTGGTTAAAGTAGCCAAATCAAAGCTTCTGAGTTCCAACCCAAATATTTCCTTTTTAGTTCTTATACACATAATTACATATGATTTACAGTGACGCACAAAATTTCCGGAAATAAAAGCAAGAATCTTTGTTCAAAATTTTATCCAATCCAGAAAAAATATACCCAGGCAACAGAAGACAGATGTCACGATCATGGGACATGTGAGGCTGGAAAATGTTTGCTGAATGCATCTTCACTACCCCCTGAAATCCCATAAAGGCAGGAAAGCAAGATCTTGGCAGTATCCAGGGAAAAACTGAAGTTTTCAGAAGCTCTGAAACCTTTTGTGTTGCTCTGAAAACTTCCCTGCAAGTGATCCAGTGATTAGAAACATTTCCCTATAGCATGAAGCTACCTGTGGAAGAGCAGCTCAGAGGGAGGGGTGTGTGTGAGGGTGGAGGGAGAGGACCAAACCATGCAGGGTCTTAGAGAAGCACTCATGGTAAACAACGCAGTGGAAAACATACTACAGCTATGCAGTGAAACTCCAGTGCCACGTCAATGTCCAGATGCTGGGGGATTTGCAGCTCAGGCCCTGGCCTCTAGGGAAGGTGGGAAGGTATCATGTTGACTCACGAGGGAAGGTTAAGCAACCAACTATTAAACTGCTTATCTGAGCTGAACTTGTGAACTACAAAGGTTTCCCTATCCTGGGTAATAATTAGCTGTGCACAATTATCAGCTCTAAATAATAGCCGTTGTTGAAAGGAAACTGGGCCAAAACACCGATTGCGGTTTTGCAAGGATTTATCGGTGAAATCAAGTGCATGTAGTTGACCCTGGGCCTCTTCTTCCCCATCATCCCCCTCTCAAAAAGTAAAGGAGATGCCCCTCCAACCACAGACAGACAGACTGGCTTCTTTGGGTCGTGTGCGACTCCCGCTCTAGAAGGAGATGTTCATACCCCATCTCCCAATCTACATAGAGGTCTCTGCCTTTGATGTAGGGCCTGTTCTTGGGTCCTTGCATGTCTCTTCAGTCACTTCACACCTCTCTTCCTCTCACACCTGTGGTACACCTGTTGCTCAGCCTTTAGTCACTCTCTAGACCTTTTTCCCTTTCCCACCTCAGCATCTTTGTATTTTCTGTTCTTCTGCCTGGAGTGTTCTGTCTCATGACCAGCTTCACTCTTAGCGCTCCATTTAAATGGCAACCTCCACAGAGAAGACCTCCCTGGAGACTGCCTTGAGTAGGTGCCCACCTTGCTATCTTCTAGAGTAGGGTTAGCAAATCATGGCCTGAGGGTCAAATCTGGTGGGCCACCTGCTTTTGTAAACAAAGTTTTATTGGAACACAGCCATACCTATTATACATAGTCTGTGGTTGCTTTCACCCAACAGTGGCAGAGCTGAGTGGTTGTGACAGAGACCATATGGCCTCCAAAGTCAAAAATATTTACTACCTGGCCGTTTACAGGAGAAGTTTGCTGCCCCCTGGTCCATAGATTGCACACATTCTATAATTATTTTCTCTACTACTCATTTATTATTATTTTCACTCAAAGCTGTAAGTCCAGCTACTCGGGATCTTGTCTGTTTTATCCCCAGCACCCGGCACGTTGCCTGGCACAAAGATGATATACAACACTCAAACTAAGCAGGGATTACTACTCCTGTTTTCAAGATGGAAATGTTGAGAGTGAAAGAGAGGAAATGTATCTTGCACCAGAGTGGTTTCACTGGAAGTGGCTAGTGTCCTTTTACTTTCGTTTTCTTTATTGCCCTTTTCTATATTGGTTGGTTTAGAGTCTTTTCCCCCAACTGGAACATGAAGCCCAAGAGGCCAGTTGCCAATTTTTCCTGTCTTGATCACCATGGTGTCAACAGCACCCTGAGCAATGCCTGGCATTTACTGAGAGTTCAAGAAAATGTGTTGAGTGACTGAGTGAATGGATATCCTTGACCTTAGAAGGAGGTGTTTCTGACTCGGCTCCAGAGCTGGACTGAACATGACTACAATCATAAGGAACCAACATGCGTATTATTTCTCAAAACCATATGGCCATATTCCAATTATTCTCATCAATGGAGGGCTGCCCTTGCTCTGGAAATCCTGAATGCAGATGGTTCAGACCCCCATTCTGTTTGGATGAAAAACACCTCCTCTTATGTAGCTGTGACCAATGAACTTTCCCAGTGTGGGTTGGTTTCATTTTTACTAAAACAGTCAATTTTCCTTTTTAAAGGAGAGGAGAGAAAGTAGGCATGGTAGGGGGAAAATTACGCACATTGTGAATCTCAGACCCAGGCTTGAACCTACCACTTATTGCTTATATAACCTGGGAATAAATCCAGTAATTTCCCCAAGCCTAAGTGTGCCCATTCATTAAAAAGCGACACAAATATCAACCTTCCTGGATTGTTGAGACTACCATGAGATAATGTGTGCCAAAATGTGTAGAGTATGATACACTGTAGGTCCATAAGGAGCTATTTATATCGTCATTAGCATCATCAATAATAATAACTTCAGAACAGAGCTGGTGTTCAAATAACTAGCAGGATATAGAACTAGTATAGAATAGTAGTTAAGAGTGTGAACTTTGGAGCTAAACTACCAAAGCACAAATCCCAGTTCTGCCATTTACTAGCTATCTGACCTTAGGTAAGTTGTTATTGTTATTATTATCGTCAATAGCTTTACTCCACAAAAATCCCTCCAGCCCCTGCGAGCTTTCTCTGCAGATTCCACGCATAACCTCATAGCTGAAATGGGGATGATACTGGGAATAAAATATGGATCAGACTCTGATTAAATATCTCAGGACCTTTTCTCTAAACCATCCTCAATCTGGAGTTGGTTCTCTATCACTTTCTGCACAACTGTTTTTTTCAATGATTGTTAGGAATATGACCAAAATATATGAAAAGAACTTAAGTACAAAATGAGCTTAAAGCATCGGCAGTTGGTCTGTGAGAAGCATAGAGAAGGTAGTCAAAGGATATAAAGCTGTTTTAAAGTGGCAGTGCCCCCACCAATCAATGACACAGACCCCACTCCCTCCCCAAGATTAAACCAGAAGTTAGAACCTGGCTGACCCTTACTTGAAAAGGGAGCATGAGGGGGCATGCTTACACAGCTCTTCTTTGAATGGCTTCTTTCTTTCCATCCTTAAAGTCAAGGCCAGTGACTAGATTCTCTTAAGGAACAAAATCCAACGTTGAGACTCTTATCCAAGTTTTGACTCAGCCAGAGATATACCTTCCATACTGCGTACTCACCTGTCTTTAATCAACCTCACCACTATAACCTTGCCCATAGTGAGCTGACCTTATGAATTTTTCTCCATTCGTTTGGGATCCACTTAAATCTTTTCAGCTTGAGTGACACTCTGGGCAAGTTTTCATGAATGGGATAGGCGGGAAATGTGCCTGAATCACATGCCTAATCAGAGTATTATTTTTCTCATTTATGCTGCTATAAGCCTTTTTTATTAATATATTTCATCAGTATGAGGATTATTATTAGATATTACTGTTTCTAAACTTTCTCCTAAGGATAAATCAAGCAGGAATTTGCTTCCAAAGCTACTTACTGTTTCTACCTTTTAATAATTGAAGGTTTTAGTATGGTGATTTATCCTTAAGCCTCTTGATAATCCTGGCAACTCTAGGTGTCAGAAAATGGAAGGCAACCCTCCTGCATTTGCCATGTATCCAAGTCATAGCATTAATGGAGTCTAGCTAAACTAAAGACCATTTCAAAACAGGAGAATAAGACGTGGGCAAACCAAGGATCCCACATAAATCCTTCTGTGGAACCAGGAAATGAGCATCTAGTTGAAAAATGTGCCTGTTTTTCTCTCTCCACACCCCTTCCTACCATCTCAATGTTGCTTTAAGATTTAGCCCTAAATAACTGAAGCATGGGATAGAGCCACAAAATATAGACAGTGAAAAATCTTTACTGGAGTGCCCAAATGAAGCTAATCCCTTTAATGCTGACGATGGCACCATTTTTGTCACCAACTCCTCACAGCCTGACAGAGATGGGGAGAGAGTGGGAATTTTAAGAGCAAATAAAGACCCCTCTTGGGTGTAAAAAAAAAAAAAAAATCAGCAGCACCAGGCAATTCTGAAGCCCCAACCCCAGGCAGGCTGGGAGAGACAGTGTACATTTTTTAGATGGGGTACTGCTCTCATAGGCAGTCAGAGCATAGCTGTCTGTTGCCAGAAACCATTCATCAGACTCTGCAGAAAAGGCTGTCAGCTCAGCCTACAGGCCTCAAGCCAGCCTGTCAGGATCCAGGCTAACAGCCAGAGTGTCAGGGGCTGCGGCTGGTAGCCAACCAGAACTTTGATGTCAAAGGTTTGGCCAGCTCGTATGTGAGGGTGGCCGATGGGCTCTGAAACCGTATACTCTGCTCAGAGGTCACGAGTTCTGAAAGTGAGCTGGCCGTTACAGTATCTCTAATAGAGATGGTAGTAGACATTTTATATTGTTAAAAAAAAAATTGTTCAAATTATTTCAGTATTTGTTTTGATTGAAATTTCCATTACACATGCTTTTCATTATGCAACTCAATTAGTATATAAAAGATTTTTCTGTTTAAAATGTTTAAATGAACATAATTGTTCAATTTGGAAAGATTACAATGCTTTTATTTAATTAACACTGCAATAAATACATTGCTCTGTAATGAACCCCATACTTTTAGGCCATTAACCATTCAATAAATTTGCAATATGGAAGGTTCTTTATGGAGAAGAAGATAAATAAAGCTATTTAAATGAATGTACACCAGCTATGATGCTAAGCAGCAAATTATAGCTTTTTGCTTCTCATCCACTAGAGTTCTACCTTGATTACAAACATATGCGTGTGTAATAAACAGCATACATTTCAATTACTATTTTGAACATGAGGTGCACTGGATGTTAAAAATTCTGTACCATTGGTGCCGCTGTACTCCTTGGCATCTTCTCAATGAGAAGCTCTTTCTGAATTCATCCAAAGGCTCATCTGTCGTTTGCCTTATCAATCCAGGCCTGGGACTTCCAGAACAAAAATAATCTACATCCAGCAGGCAGCCTCTCAGAACCAGCTGGTTCTACCGTTGATCATAAAATTAAAGTCACTCCTCTCATGCAATGCTCCCTGACACACAGGACCCTTCCAATGGCGACAGATCCCAACAGGTCTCAAAGCAGCCGAGGGCATGTCTGCCAAGGTAAAGGGTTTCTGGGCCCTGCCCTCCCTTGCCTTTTCCCCATCTTACACATCAACTACAGTAAAAAGAACAAACTTTCCATGTGTATCACCCTCTGCCCTCATCTAAATACCTTCAGCTCCTTCTAACGTGAAGTCCTGCAAGGTTGGCCTACACAGCAGGTGCTGATTAGCCCAGATTTCAGACAAAGCCTCTTAGGCTTTGAGAGGTTAAGTGTTGGCATAAAGTCCCAGGGCCAAGATGAGAATTTAAGTTTGTCTCTTATCCAATGCTCCTTGTTAGTATTGGTAGGTATATTATTGATCATATCAATAGCAAAAATAGCATATTAACATTGAAAATAAAGACTGCTATTGAGTGATTATCATGTAGCAGGGATTATTATGCTGCATTGTATAGATGAGGAACCTGAAGCTTAGAAGTGTGGGGATCCTGGCCCAAGTTCACAGGAGCAAAATGGTGAAGTCAAGCCCCAGCTATCCAGCTCCTGCAAAGTTTCTCCCTTCAAATGGTACCTGGGAAGATTTCCCAAAGTCCATCCTTTGGCTTACTTAGTGTCCTTGCCTTTGCTCTCTTTCATATTCTATTCCTGTGGTTTGGGCCTCTCACAGGGATGTCCTAGAATGATCACAATTGGGAACTCTTCTTTAACCGTCTTCTCCCCACACATCAGGAAAGATGGCGGCCCTCAAACTGTGCAATGGGAACCTCCCTTGGTATTCAACTGGCCCCATGTGGCTCACAAGACCAAGAGCTTTCAGGAACAGAAGCCAAAACCCATGTCTGTGGGAAGCAGACAGGCCTGTCTTATGCCCCATCTCTGCTGCTTCCTAGCTATGTGACTTTGACCACATTACTTACCCTCTCTGTGTCTCATTTTCCTCAAATATAAATGTGAAGCATAATTCCTATCTTTATACGGTTATCATGAGCTACAAATTAGATAATGAAATTTATCTAAATTGGGTTAGTATGTAGCATGTAGTAAATACATAGTACCGAGCATATAATAAATACTTAGTAAAGGACTCCAGGTTCCACATTACAGGTTTAGAGAAAATCTAAACAATCCAACTGATAATTCAGCAAATATTTATTGAGCACCTATTATTTCTGGATACTTCTCCAGGCATTTGGGATAGACAGATGAAGTTTCTGCTCTGGCACTTACTTTGTGTGTAGGGGGGAGTAGGGGGATTGAGGAGGAAGACATAAAATAAACCAGTAGACAAAAATATATATAATATTTCAAGTTGTGACAAAAATAAGAAAAGATGAAAGAATTGAGTGATGATGGTGAAGTGAGGGCTATTCAAAGAAATGACATTTAAATAAAGGCCTGAATGAAGATTCAGATGATGGGGCACGTACCATGCTTCCTGAGACACTGTAGGAAGTCATCAAACACGCAGTGGAGATTGCCAGTGGTCCTGTCTGGAGCCAGATTTGTTCCTTTCAGCATACAAACATTTAGGAGGACCTGCTGTGTGATAGGCACTAGGGGAGACAGAGAAATTGCCGTTGGGTTCAAATCAGCTTGAGGTCATGATGATGCTGCTGATAATAGATTGGCATGGTGGCTTTTAAAAAAACTTTATTGCTATATAGCTGATTTACAATATTATGTTAATTTCCGCTGTACAACAAAGTGATTCAATTATATATATATATATTCTTTTCCATTATGGTTTATCACAGGATATTGAATATAATTCCCTGTGCTATACAGTAGGACCTTGTTGTTTATCCGTTCTACATATAATAGTTTGCATCTGCTAATCCCAAACTCCCAATCCATCCCTCCCACCCCTCTCCCCCTGGCAACCACAAGTCTGTTCTCTGTATCTGTGAGTCTGTTTCTCTTTTGTAGATAGGTTCATTTGTGTTGTATTTTAGATTCCACATATAAGTGATATCATATGATATTTGTCTTTTTCTTTCTGACTTCACTTAGTATGATGATCTCTACTTGCATCCATGTTGCTGTAAATGGCATTATTTCATTCTTTTTTATGGCTGAGTAGTATTCCATTGTATATATGTACCACATCTTCTTTATGCATTCATCTGTCGATGGACATTTGGGTTATTTCCTTATCTTGGCTGTTGCGAATAGTGCTGCTGTGAACGTAGAGGTGCATGTACCTTTTTGAATTCTAGTTTTGTCTGGGCATATACTGAGGAGTGGGATTGCTGGATCATATGGCAACTCTGTTTTTAGTTTTGTGAGGAACCTCCATGCTCTTTTCCATAATGCCTGCACCAATTTACATTTGGTGGCCTTTTCTAAGCTCCAGAACATTCCAGGACCCATATTTCTCTTCTGAGAAGATGAGTGTGGAGTAAGAGAGGGAAAAGGAAGTCAGGCTTGGAGCCAGGTGGCAGATGTGGCAAAAGGACCACTGGCCAGGGGTGGAATCTATGTTTGGTCATTCAATGAGAGGCAATATTCCATATGGAGAGTGCATGGTCAGGAGTTGAAGAAACCTGGGTTCAAGTACCCCTTATGCAACTTACAGTGATGTGAACTTTTTTTTTTTTTTGCTGAGTCTCTATTTCCCCATATGTGAAATGGGAATAATAGTCTCTACCACACAACGAATTATTGCAATGATTAAAAATGACATGTATAACATAAACAAAGTTAAACACGACCTCTCTTACCAGTTATTTATCTTAGGCAGTGACTATATGTTGATCACTATAGTATGTTTTCAACATTCCCACACGTTTGAAAAGTTCCCTAAATAAAATATTGGAAATAATATTATGAAAAATGATATATGCAAAATACCTAGGTTGGAGGAGGCTTTTGACAGATTATAGTTATTTTAATTTTTTCACTTAGAAATAAATTCTCAGTTTCCACAGGACATCAGGCTCTGCCTAGGAATTAAGATGAAAAGGTACCTTTCTTGTCCTTGATGAGTTCAGTCTTCTATACACTTAACCATCATCGTTTATATCTTCAGATTTTTCCTGGACCTGATTCCCTATTTTTGCTTTTATTTTATAATTAGTTCCTTGTATGTGTTTATGTATTAAGCCACAAATAATTTGAAGAATCAACCAGGATATAACTGGATGGTTGGGTGGACAGATGGAGGGATGGACTGGTCATCCAAGGGAAATCTAAAATTCTGATCAAAAACCTAAGTCACTGGTCCATTAAAAGTAAAGTGGGATAGTTCAGCATTTCAGGGCCTGGGCTAGGCTTCTCTTTCTTGAAAGTTCCACCAATGGTTATCACTTCAGTCTGCCCAGTGCCTCTTCCTCTGGGAACAGAACCTACCTCCTTGCCAATAGAGGTGGTGTCACAACCCAGGCTGAACCAATCATATTACACCATCATTCCAACTGCAATGATTGGTTTTCCAGTTGTCACATGACCCAAGTCAGGCTAGAGATATTTCCCAGGATTTCTCCCTGTTCATAGAGCTGTTAGGATGCTTTGTTAACACAGGAAAATAAGCACGATATCTTTCCATCCCTCCTTCCTCTAAATTGTCTGAAGGAGGAAGTCAACATGCAGAGTGAAGAAAAAAGATCAGACAGTTCTAGGTCATCTGAATCCTTGGCTCCAATAGTCTCTGAGGCCAGCCTGCTCCATCCCTGCCCCTAGTACAGTATGGCCACCTAAACTAATACCCTGTTTGTTTAAAAAGTTGTATGCAAGTCCCATCACATACAACTGACAGAGTCTGGGTTAATACACTCGTATTTCACTCTGTTTGTCGATATGCCTCTCTGTCTCTGTCTCTCTGTCTCTGTCTCTGTCTCTGTCTCTGTCTCTCTCTCTCATCTTCTCTCAATGTAATTCTTTCTAATCATTAGCCGCAGGGGCCTCCAAAGGGCCTGGGCATATGTTAGACTCCATAGAGTTTGAAAAAAGTATCTTTTATTCTAGCTGTGATGACTATGGAAGGCAGCAAGACAGAAAGTAATGAAAGATTAAATTGTTAGAATAGACAAAGATTTCTTAAACTGGTCACAGAAAGCACTAATTGTAAAATAAAAACATTGATATACTGGATTTCACTGAAATTAAGAATGTTCATCAAAAATACCAACAAGATGGTGAAAAAACTGGGAAATAAATACAAAATATAGAAATCTAATAGAGAACTTACATTTAGCATGTAGAATAACTCCTACAAATCAATAAGAAAAAGTCAGAGAGCACAATAAGAAAAAATGGGCAAGAGTTGAACAGGGACTTCACAGAAAATGACATCCAAATGGCCAATAAAGCATATGAAAAGAAGCCCAACATCATTTCTGTTTAGGAAAATGCAAAATAAAACTCCTGCTAGATATTACCAGCCTACCAGAATGGCTAAAAATAAAAGCCTGACAATAACAAATGTTGATGATGACAGGGAACAAGTAAAACCCATACAACACTGATGAAAGCATAAATTGATAAACTATTTTAGAAAAAAATATTTAGCAATTCCTACTAAATCTAAATCTAACCTATGACCCAACAATTCTATTCCTAGGTATATTATCCAAGAGAAATAAAAGTATATGTCCACCAAAATCAAGTACCAGAATATTAACAGCTGCTTTATTCATAATTGCCCCAAACTGGAAACAGCTTAAATGACCACCAACAGGAGAATACATTTTGTCATAGGTTCATACAACATAATACTGCACAGCAATAAAAAAAGAACAAATTACTATTATACATAACAAAACGGGTGATGTTGAGCAAAAGCCAGATACAAGAGAGTACCTACTGGATTGCTCCATTTGTAAGAAGTTCAAGTTCAAGCAAAATTGATCAGTGTTGATAAAAACTAGAAGAATGGTTACTAGGAAGAGTACTGATTGGGAAATGGGCCCAGTGGAACCATCCAGGGTGCTGGAAATATTCTGTGTCTATTACACACCTTTTGAGTCTTGATGAGAGGTGTGGATGCTGCAAAAATAGTAAGTTTAGTATCACTGATCCTAGCACTGTTATTAATTATATCAATAGTTGGTTGCTCAATATGTCCATCACTTTAATAAGTACTTTACAAGCACCCTCCCACTTGTTTTCCAAAGCCACTCCAGCAGTGGGTACCATCATTATGTTCAATTTACAAATGAAGAAATTGGGGCTCAGATGTAAAGAGAACTTTCCCAAGGAAGAAAATGTGAGAAAACGTGAGTCGAGATTCAAAGCCAGGTCTTCTGGCTGCAGAGCCTGTAGGGCCCATGGTCTTAATCACTGAGTCATAAGAGTAGCAGTTGGTGACTGTCTTAAAGTCCTGGAAAGCCAAATACCACAGCAACGTGAATCCCTGGGAAGCTTCGTCAATGTTTTCTTAACAATCCTACAATCCTAACTGCACCTGAAAACAAGTAAACATTAAAAACAGAGTTTTTTACACACCAGGAAGTCTAGACACCTGCCTTTGTATATTTTCTGGAGGGGGAAAAATAGACTCATTGTAATGAAATTTATTTCAACCATTTGGAGAGGTTTTAGTAGAGATTGGTAATGTTTGCGATTCAGTGGTGAGACATAAATGTTTAACACAGGGTCTTCCTCCTCCCCCGCCCTTCCCCTACGGATGCTTTGAATAGTGCAAAGTCTGTTTTAAGCTCTGCTGATTTACTCAAGAAAAGGATCAGCATATTTGGAAATATTGGACGTATGGTCTGGGGGACGGGAGCATTAAAACACAGCAAAACTCAACAAGCTACTTCCTGTCAGCTGCTTCTCAAGACTTCATGGGCTCATAACACTTAATAAAAAAACATGAGCTGTAAATAATACCTGATTTCAACTGCATTTTTCATCGAATGAACTAGACATTGGGAAGACAGTTTTGTTCTCACTGAGGAGTACATAACCCCCATATGCATGAGATGTTAATTTCCTGCCCCTTCATTGAGGACCCACTATGTGCTGGAACTTTACTTTTGGCTTCATTCATAGAAAATGGTTGCTACCCAAACAGCTTTGACCTACAAAAAAGGCAGTTTCATATGGCTCAGCCTAACAGATACTTTACACTTACTATCTGTGAGGTAGGTTTTCTTATTATTCTTAGTTCATTAGGATGTTAGTTCCATGAAGGCAGAAACTCGTCAGCTTAATCTCCTCCAAGTCCTCAGTGCCCAAAACAAGGCCCATCGTAGGTGGTCATTACTTATTCGTTGGATGGATGAGTGGATGGATGGATGGATGGGAAGCTAAGGCTTAGGAAGGCCATCCAGCAAGGAAGTCAAGCCAGGCTTTGAGCCCAGGTCTGCTGCAAAGCCCCCCATTCACCAAGCTACAGTCTGTTAAAAGGAGAATGCACCAATTGCAATCTTTATTTCTAGTCCCAGGAGTCATCACCAGTGGCCTTTCTCTAAAAGTCACACTCTGTATCCATGGGCAGAGGGGGAACGTGGGACACCCTGTGGCCACAGCCAGCTGCCTTCTCAGGCCTTCCCAGGCCCTATGTGTCTGGGGCAAAGGGACAGAGCAAAGGGCAGCCTTGCTAAAAAGCATCTCAAATGCTCTTGAAGAACAGGAGGCAAGGGATGAGTCAGAGGTTGCACGGAAGGACAGAAGTCACATGGGAGGAGATGAGACAGAGGACCAAGGTGGAGACGAGGACTGCTGGTTGATGTGAAGGCGTGTGGAGCTGTGTCCACATTACCCACATCAGGCTGCACGGCCTCGTAAATTAACCAGGAAGGTGGAGGGGGCACAAGGGCGGGGCCGGGGGGAAAATAAACCTCGATGAGGAGGAAGACAGGGAAGCAACTCGGGCTGGAATCATTTTGTTTTATGAATAGTTTATGAGGCGTATCAGGAGTCTCACTAACGGGCAAGGGCTCTGGAATGTTTTCTAACTTTAAAGTGAAAGCCGCCCACCAGGCCGCCGCGAGTGTGGGAGAGGCGAACTAGGAAAAACACGGAGGCCCCTCTCGGCGCAGCAGCTCGATCTTGTAAAACGCGGATCTCGGGCTGTACGCACCAGCAAACGCAGCCCCCTTTGCCGGCTGACACCACCTTGGAGTTTTCACAGCCCTGTGTTCAGGCCGCATATCTCAGCACCTGGGAACGTGTCACGGACGACCCCTGGGGCCGAGGACGAATCTGGGGAGGAGGAGCATGGAGCCTGTGGGGTGCCCAGCTCAACACCAAGCGCTTTCTGTGCTCAGAACTCTGCACTGGTCGCCATGGGGCGAGGAGGAGGCTCCCCCGGGGGAAGTGGTCTTGCTGGGGATGAAGAACACACAGGGAGCCTCAGAAAGGAATCTTTATTTGTCCAGATCAGCTCAGTGCTTTTAACGGCTCCCTCTGCACCCACAAGCAAAGCCACAGGCGCCCCATAAACTGACCCCTGTGTCCCAGGCCTTGGGGAAGGCTCCTCCCTGCTACCCCCACCCCTGGGCACCATCTCTTAGAAGGGAGCCCACACCTCCACGGTTGACCCTTCTGTGTCAAGGTAGTTCCTAGGCTGCATCCACCCCTGGAACGTATCCCAGCACCATCCCTCGGGTTCTCCAGGCCAATGTCCAAGATTCCCCTTTGCCCCATTTCCCACAGTCACAGCCTGTGCCCAAACTGGCTTCTGGATCCAAGCCAGGGTCTGATTCTGGGCCTCTTGCTTGCCTGGAATGTAAATTCAGACTTCAGTCAGCAAGCTCGTGCAAGGGACAGTGCTGTCACACAGACTGCACGTGAAATCCGGGGAGACCTCCCCACACTGGGGGGCACTTTTCCAGCCTCTGCCTTGTAGCAAGCTGCCCTCTCCTCTTCCATTCATGAGCTCTGAACATCTCGCTCTCCAGGATATCCCACTGTCAAACCTGCTCTCTGTCTCCCGTACCCCAGTGGAAATTGGAGTCTGTAAAGTTTCTTCCTGATAAGGTTTTCTCTCAGTCTGAATTGAAAGGATTGCCCCTTTCCAGAAAGTTTGGGAAGTTATTCTGGAGATCAGATATATTTCTTGGTGTTCCTCCAATCACACCCGCTCTGCCCCTGAGCACACTCTTCTTTCTGTTAGGGGGAAGTTGGTATATCTACCCGGGAAGACTCTTGTATCCTCACAGGGATGCTGTTTGCATAAAATCCCTGTAGGAAAGGGATATTAGGATATTAGTGAAGATATTAAACATGGCATTTGCCAGGGAATTCATAGATGTCTAATCCTGCTCTTTTCATCCATTTACTTATTCAAAATTAATAAGTTAATGAACAAATAAGTGCCTGTCATGTGTCCTGTCCAGTTCTGTGCAGTAAAACAGCAGCAAAAAAAGACAAGGTAAAACTTCTCTTGGAGCTCAGAGCTTCGTGAGGAAAGAGAGGCACTAAACAAGTACACAAATAAAAGAGCATGATCATTTCAGATAGTAACAGGCCATGGAGGCAATAATGAAATGGAATGTGAAAGGCAGAGGTAGAAGGATGGAACGTGGAGGTTTATTTGTAACCACGGAGAGCAAAGCAAGGAGAATCAGCCCTGCTTTCTGGACTCTTTGGTCTCCAAATTCAGTACAGAGTCCTAGAGAGTTAGTCTGAGCTCTGAGAAAAACCCCTTTCCCTAAAGTGGGTCTGTCTGAATGGGCAAACAACATTCTACCAGAAAGGCTGAACCCTGGGACTGATGTTGGCGTTTCAGTGAAAGAAAGGGTGCGGGTGCCAGTAACAAAGGACAGAGAAACTAAATGAGGGAGAGTGTGTGGGCATGAATGTCCCCATCAACTGGGCACCCATGTGTGGAAGCTGAGGAGGGTGAGAGAGCACCCTTCCCAGCCAGCTGTTGTCCTGGATAGTGGGACCACCCACATCAGCTGTCAGGCACCTTCCTTAGATGGAGTAACCAACAACTCCCCCTAGAAGCCAACAGATCGAGGCAGGAGGTGCTGTCATATACTCAGCTTTGGAATTTGGAGATGTCATCAAGTCTCTTAAGCTATTCCCGTTTGCATCCTAATTTACGTAGCTGTGGACACAGTCACACACTGCAGGCAGTGGGGATTGGAGCATAGCAATAGATGTCTGGGCAATGTGAAAATCAGTCTTTGGCTTGAGTCAAGGGCATAGTCCTGGCCTCAGGTGAGGGAGGCTGAGAGGTTGTTTGCCTCATAGTGCTGTGTATATTACGTAAGCCTGTGCCCGTAATGAAAATTTCATCGGAGAGCCAACCACTGTTCCAGAAAGGGCTCAATGAAGGTACAGCTGTGATCAACATTTTAGAGATGGAGCAGAGAGATGTACCGGGAACCCAATCGAAAATAACAGGTAGCAAGGCTAGTTTAAGAAGGAGGTGACAGTAAGGGAACCTACAGAAGTAGAAGAAAATAAAGGAATGCTATGAACAAGAGGGAGTGGGTTTTCAAATTATGGTGATCTAGGGCTGAGAGGAAGTAATGAAAGGATCTGCTCATTGATATAGTAATGTTACTGACGCAGCCTCTGACATGCCTTTAGCATTTACTAGGTACTAGTTACCATGCTAAGGGTTTAACACACATTACATCATTTAATGCTCATGGCAGTCCTTGAAGAGAGACATTATGATTTTCATGATGTCATGGTTTTCATGACCCACCCAGTGGGATCTGGTGACCGCTTACACAGGAATCCTTGCAGGACCTAAGGGATTCGAGATTCCCAGACCCTGCCAGACATGCAGAATCAAAATCTTTGTGTGGAGCCTGGAGATCTGCATTTCAAGCACTCCTTGGCTGATTTGTAAATGCACACTGGGTTATTTTGGATTGGTTGGAATAGAGGAAGTTTAGTGACTGCTAAGAATCCAAGAGATTGAGTCCAGCAGTATCATTATTTTTCCTTCCTTTTGGTGGAGTATTTTATTTATTTTTGAAATTTTTTAGTGAAATATGGTTGATTTATAATGTGTTAGTTTCAGGTGTACAGCAAAGTGACTCAGTTATACATATATATAAATATATATATTCATTTTCTATATTCTCTATTATAGGTTATACAAGATATTGAGTCTAGTACCCAGTGCTATATAGTAGGTCTTTTTTAGTTATCTATTTTATATATAGTAGTGTATATATGTTAATCCCAAACTCCTAATTTATCCCTCCCCCTCCTCTGCTTTGGTAACCGTAGATTTGATTGATCTATCTATCTATCAGTCTATCTATCTGTCTGTCTGTCTGTCTGTCTGTCTGTCTATATATCTACCTGCCTACCTACTCTGGGTCTTACTCGTGGCACACAGGATGTTCATTGCCGCGTGCAGGATCTTTCAGTCGCAGCATGTGGGACCTTTAGTTGTGGCATGTGGGATCTTTAGTTAGGGCATGCAAACTCTTAGTTGTGGCATGTGGGATCTAGTTCCATGACCAGGGATCGAACCCAGACCCCTTGAATTGGGAGCATGGAGTCCCAGCCACTGGACCACAAGGGAAGTCCTGATAAGTTTGTTTTCTATGTCTGTGAATCTATTTCTGTTTTGTAAATAAGTTCATTTGTATCCTTTTTCTAGATTCCAAATATAAGTGATATCCCATGATATTTGTCTTTCTCTGTCTGGCTTATTTCACTTAGTATGATAATCTCTAGGTCTATCCATGTTGCTGCAAATGACATTGTTTCATTCTTTTTTATGGCTGAGTAGTATTCCATTGTATATATGTACCAGTTTATGCATTCATCTGTCAGTGGACATTTAGGTTGTTTCCATGTCTTGGCTATTGTAAGTAGTGCTGCTATGAAAATTGGGGTGTGTGTATCTCTTCGAATTATGTTTTTCTCCAGATATACGCCCAAGAGTGGGGTTGCAGGATCATGTGGTAGTTCTTTTTTATTTTTTATAAGTTTATTTATTTATTTTACGTTTTGGCTGCGATGGGTCTTCATTGCTGTGCGTGGGCTTTCTCTAGTTGCAGCGAGTAGGGGCTACTCTTCATTGTGGTGTGCAGGCTTCTCACTGCAGTGGCTTCTCTTGTTGCAGAGCACAGACTCTAGGTGCATGGGCTTCAGTAGTTGTGGCTCGCAGGCTCAGTAGTTGTGGCACATGGTCTTAGCTGCTCCACAGCATGTGGGATCTTCCCAAACCAGGGCTTGAACCCGTGTCCCCTGCATTGGCAGACGTATTCTTAACCACTGTGTCACCAGGGAAGCCCTCATGTGGTAGTTCTATTTTTAGTTTTTTGAGGAACCTGCATACTGTTTTCCATAGTGGCTGCACCCATTTACATTCTGACCACCAGTGTAGGAGGCTTCCCTTTTCTCCACGCCCTCTTCAGCATTTAGTATTTGTAGAGTTTTTGATGTTGGCCTTTCTGATCCATGTGAGGTGATGCCTCATGGTAGTTTTGATTAACATTTATCTAATAATTAACGATGTTGAGCAACTTTTCCTGTGCCTGTTGGCCATCTTTGGAGAAATGTCTTTTTAGATCTTCTTCCCATTTTTTGATTGGGTTGTTTGTTTTTCTGATATTGAGCTGTATGAGCTGTTTGTATGTTTCGAAAAAAGCCTTTGATAAAATTCAACATCCATTATTATTAAAAAGAAAAAAAAAAAAACCCAACTCTCCAGAAAGTGGGCATGGGGGAATGTACCTCAGCAGTATCATTAAAAAAAAAAAAAATCAGCACTTCCATCAGAGATGAGGCATGATACCTGCCTTTGGAGATGCTGAAAGGACCCCATTTACAAAACGATGCTAATGGTGTTTATCTGGATGGGACTAAGGCATACAAAGGCTGTCCCCTCCCACCTTCCCCAGAGACCTGGCTTTACATACTGGACTCAGGAGGGAGGGAGAAAAGGAAGTGTGTCCAGATGAAAGCAGAAGACACAGACTTCTCAGAACTAAGGTCCTGAACTCAGCAGAGTTTAGCCTCAGGGAACAGGAGACAGAGAGATGGAGATGGGGCAGGGGCCCCAAGGAGGTGACTCTGAAGGCTAGCCCTGATCCTCTTGTATCCCCTGCAAGGCTGAGGGCTAAATCCATCACTGTGTGGATGAAGCAACACAGCTTTCTTTCTCAGGAAGAGACACCCAAATGTTTACCGTGGTCCTGAGGACTTATTCTCAGAAAGCAAGCTACCGAAAGGGCCTTCCCAGTTTCCAATGTTTTCCTATTCCCAGGCTCTCATGTTAGAGGGGTCTCGGTCCTCAGTGTGCCTCTGTGAGCCCTGTACAATGTCTTTTGTGCCACTGGCTTCATCAAAGAACCGAGCCTCCTGGTGTGACTTTAGTGTGAAGGCAGGAGGTGCTGTCGGGGTGACAAGTGAGGGGCTTTCATCTTCCTACAGAGGGGCTGCCTTTGCTCTGCCTGTGCTTGCCTTCCTGGAGGCTTTGGAGGGAATAGTGGGCCATTGTGGGGGGAGGTCCCCCATCACCCAGCCCCCGGAGGCTAAGGCTGTTAGACTTCGGCACATGGTCACTTTGGGACAAGGGGACCGACTCTTCGAAGGCCGCTATAGCCCCACAAGAGGCTGGAGGCTGAAGGTGGCAGGGCAGAGCCCTTTCTGGAGGTGGAGGAAGCAAGACCTGCAGATCCACACCCCTGCCCTAGGGACACTGGAGGTCTTTCCCACTCTCATCAAGTTTGAAGGGCACATCCCAGTTTAAAGGAGAGAGAGTTTGGCCAAGGACAGATTTTTACACCTGGCTAGGGTGAGACCTGCCACGGTGCAGAGCGATTCAGTCCAGAGCACTTCAGTTACACACTAGCGCGTGGACACGAACACACCCAGGCACACTCACACACACCCACCAAGCCCTCCAGGTGCAGAGCGCACGCCCCAGACAGCTACACCCAGGACAAGCAGGCACGAGGAGCACAGACTCATAAATGAGATTGGATGCTCATTGTTGGGGTGAGCAGGTGCAGGGTCACTTGGCAGGGAGCAAGCCTTAGTGTGGACGTTTAGTGGAACAGCCCGTGTCAGGAGTGAGCAGATTTGCCCAGAAGTGTCCCCAGCTCCTGATGCCACACTCCAGCTGTCATGTGCCAACCGAGGAGAATCTTGTGCACTCCTCAAATGACTCTGCCAAAACACCTCAGCCCATAATTTAGCTCAAATATTTGTCCACTTGGACTCAATTAATTCTCTAGTGCAGCATGGAGGGCCCAGCAGGCTCCTTTTAGATGCAACATCCTCGTTGTATAGGGTGCTTTATGTCTCCCCTAAGAGGCTGAAACTATCCTTAAAAATAAGTGTGTGTGTGTGTGTGTGTGTGTGTGTGTGTGTGTGTGAGAGAGAGACAGAGACAGAGACAGAGAGACAGAGAGAGACAGAGCCGGGGAGGGCGGTGGTCAGGAAGGGGAGACGGGGGGGGTGCGGAGAGAGGCAGAGAGAGAAACAGAGGCCAAAGACAGACAGAGGGATGGACGCTGACCACGCTGACCTTTCCAGAAGAGGCTCACACTCGGACAAACCCAGCACAACAAATCAAACCAAATCCAGGCATGTCCAAGGAGAGCAGCACATGTGGCCGCCACAGGAGCAAGGCTGTACACAGCAGAGTTAATCCTCTTCCCACAGCACACCTGCAACTCTTCCACAGTGTGTGTTGTTTGGTTTTACACCCCACCCTCAACAAGCATTTGAATGAACATACACATCTCTTAGCCGGCCCTTAGGCGACAGCAGCAATAGGGTGGGAGGGACCTACTCAGACAAAGATTGGCACAATGCCTTCTTTGTGTCATGCTTCCCGATGGAATAGGGACAGCGGCCAGACCGTGCGGGAGGGTTCTGGGTGGTCCGTGGGTTCATCCGTGGCCTGGACTCGTGAGAGATTGGGCCAGGGGACAGGGATGTGTTTGATGACTCCATGTGTCTGTAACATATGCAAGGCGAGCTTCGGAGTGATGGGAATCTGAGGACGGCCAGAAGGGGCATTGCTTTTGCCAAAAGCGATGCATTCAAATGACAGCAGGAAATGCAGCCACGAAGGAGGCTGTTGGAGGTATGGGCGCTGGGCAGAGTTGGTATAGGAGTGGAGAGAAGACTCGGGAGAAAAGCATGAGTTTCCATCAGCAGGAATGGGGAGGAAAGCTCAGCACTGGAGAATACGAGCCTAGTGATAACCAGCTTAGGAGTTTTTGCTGTGGCTGGGAGGGGCAGAAATATTCCCCGCAGAAGAATGATCATAGATAAGACCACAGAACTGAAATATCTGCCTATGACGCTGAAGATGGCTGAGCTCCCCGTACAGCTGAACTTATCCCTTCTACACATGCTGTCACTGTTGGTCACTGAAGGTGCTACATATACACAATGAATAAGAGAGACATGGAATCTGTCATCTCTATCACTCTCGGTTTTGTTTTGTTTTATCAGACGAGTGAGAAAACTTTTTTGAAGTACACATACAATTCAGGGGGTGGGAAACAAACAAAAACAGCAAGCTACATCCCAGGAACCCAAGTTATGCCCTTTATTTTAACATATTTCTCTATTCAGTTCGCACATATGATAGAAATCACTGCAGTTTGCCCTCAATCGAAGGGCCTTATAGGAAAGGCCAGATAGTTAACTCCTCAGTGGTGTTACAGGAAAGACTTCCTCTCAAGTAGAGGCTCTTTTCACAAACAAATTTTTATAGGTACATTTGTAATAAAAAGGTCAGGGAGCATCAGAAAAGGGTCAAATGGTCAAACAGTGTGGTAAGCCCTATAATTTTAGTAAAAAGTACAGAGGAATTGGGAAGATGAGATGGGAGTGCATTTACTACAGGCAAGGGTATTTGAGAAGGTTGTAGCCAGTCCAGAGTTCCTGTAGAAAGTGCTCTGTATCTCAGTCCTAAAGGATGACTTCCTATTACCCAATAAAGGGGTGAGGTGCAGGGTGCAGTTTTGACATGGGAAGAAACTGCTCTAGGTGGGGAAATGATACAGCCAGAGGCTCAGAGGTTGGGGAGATTACAGTATGTTGATGGAACTGAAAGAAGTCCAACAGAGAGAATAGTTAAAAGATGGTGCCAATGGTGAGAGCTGTACACAGGCCTGGTTATAAAGGGACCTGATGGCCCAGGTGTCTGGGCCTGGTTCTAAGAGAAGGAAACTACGTTTCCAACTTCACTGGTAGCATGGAGACTAGACTGCTCCAATTGGGCTGCAGAAGTGGCCTTGTAGTGAAGTTTGCAAAGGTAGAAAGAAGGTGGAATTATCGAAAATCATGATCTCCTCTGCTCTTTCCACATTGGCTCTTGAGAGGTAGAAACTTCAGGCCGAAGAGAAACAGACCAATTGTGCACAGGGCTGTTAGGTTACTGGTGTTTTTTCCCCATTTTTGATAGCACTGTGGGAGAAGGAAACAACTTATGCTGGAGGGGAAGAATGGGTCCTATGTGATCCATTTGGAAACCACCTTGCATAATAATGCAGAATACCTGGTAGGCATACGCAGAAGATGTGTTCGATCAATTGATTGATTGGAGAGGCAGCTCATGGGCAGTCAGGCAGGATCTGTTCCATCTCACTTTGGGAGGTTCCAAGGGGGAGCCATGCTGAAGTTGGATGCCTTGATGACTGATTTCTTAACTCCTTCTCTCCCATTCCCTCTACTGACCCAGATCCAGGGAGCTCATGGTGGGGAGTGAGGGCTGCCCCAAAGCATGTGCCTCACCATTAACAAGCCACGGACCAAGAGGGAGAAATTATAGTTCGAAGTCTGGAGTCCAAGATACTTGGATCGCAATCTCAGCATTACCCCTTCCAAACTAAGTGACCTTGGCTCATTTACTTCACCCCTAACATTCAGCATCCTCATCTGCAAAGTGCGGGTTGTCGTCATGTTCCTTCAGAGAGACACATACAGTGAGGGCTGGATTTGATTATGTCATGAAGTGCTTAGCATGGGGCCCAGCACCGTCAACACTCAACAGAAATAGCTCAACGATTACTATTCTTAGTAGTAGCAGTTTTAGTATTAAATTAGTATTATTTTAAGTCTTTCTAAGGCCAAGAAGACCCACGTTTATTAATAAATAGATGCTTAGCTGCACAAGCAAATGCTGATATGAGCCATCACACTTTTTGCCTACAAGATGCCAAGAGAGCTGGGAAAGTCACTGTAAAACCACACGCCAGTGACATCAGCAGTCAATACCATTGGGAAGGGGTAAGGATGCCAAAGATTGAGTTAAGGTTTCACTTTCTAAGTGGCAGTAGTGGTATTCAGGGACAGCGTGAGATAGAAAGAGTTGTGTGAAGGGATAAAACATGCAATATGTCTTTTCACAAATCCTGGGCAACCACGTGCCGTGGTAAGTGGCAGAATAAAAGAAGCCACACAGGGAGTTGGGGAGTGTCTTCCTAAACACGTAAAGCACTTTCCACACCTCTCAGTGCCTGATGAGATGCTGATGGTGCTGGGAGCTCCACACATGATATATGTTGTGAGGTAAGGAGTGAAGATCGGACATTTAGAGGCTTTGGCTTCCTGAGTGTTTATGGTGTTGTGCAGATGAGAGCCGCTGAGAAACTAAAATCATGAAGCAATACACATGAGAATCGGGGCCCTGGGAATAGCACTGAGACAAGATGCCAAGGGAGAGGAGGGGAGTCGTGTGGTCCATGTTTAGATGCAGGAGGCACCTACAGTCCACTTGACTAGATTTACCAAAGGGTGACCATGTCATGCATGGATTTTCTACTTGAAAACATATTTTGGAGAACCTTACACATCAATAAATGTGCAACTATCTCCTAATTTTAGAGCCACATAGGGTACTATTGTAGGATGCAAATACCTTTTGCCTAAATGTCAATCATCTACTGTTTTAGTCAGGATGGGGCTAAATTATGCTGCAGTAACAAATGACTCCAAAACCCTAGTGGTTTATGATAGTCAACAGTAGGCACTCATCAAAGATTGTGACATTTTACCAGTGTGCTCTCCAGAGAGACTATACCAGTTTATAATCCCAGTGGTGATATAGGAAAACTGCACATTTTCCCCCCACTCCTATGGTGTAGGAGAGAACATGACCAGAGCAGGTTAATAAAAGCACGGCCTTGGCAAAATCATTAGGTTGATGCCCCTTCCTCTTCACCCTCAGCCTGCTGTCCTGTATTCTTCGCACCCAAACAATCCCAGACATTCTTTAAGGAAAGCCTATATGCAGACACCAATGTGCTTATTAATTATGCTGTGTCATGTTGGTTCCAAACCCTTGGACTCGAGAAGAATGATTCCCAGAAGGGCTGTCTTCCCAGCAGAAGGCAGTCTCTCCAACTCATTCCTCCCCACCACGCAAATATATGCTTCTTCTAGCCAATGCGACTTTTAGTTGCATCCCTGTGTCATTAGCTGTGTGCAAAACTATGAGTGGGGAAGATGAAGAAGAAGAAGGAGGAAAAAATGACACAGAGAACATTCTTCAGAAGGCACTTTCTTTTTATTTTGAAGCTTTAACCAGGACTGATCACTTTTATCTCCAAGAAAACTGCCTCAGTTCCAGGAAGAGATGCTTCAAGCTTCCTCTGACCTGTACATGGCTATAAAATAAGACAAAATGCAGGACCTAGATTCCTGAAGAGCCAGAAGAAAGTCATTCCACTAGTAGTTAGCATCTGTCCACACAAGTGTGGGGATGCCCCAGCTTCAGTGACATTTTCCAGGAACCAGACAGACACACGCTCACGTTTTCCAGTCCTCATGGCACCTGATATCCTCAACTGTGTTTCTCCCAGTGGTCTCTGAAGGTCCCCTCACTAGGACTGGCAGGAAGCCCACTCCCTACAACGAGCTGCCAACCTCCCTCAGGGTGGCTTTGACCTTCCCCTTTAGTCACAGTGCATGCGTTTGAATCTCGATTTATCAGAAGCCAAGGAGCACAGACTCAGGAAAACTAGAGTTCCAGCTTCATCTATTCTGCTTCCTAATGGTGAACTCAATGAGTTATTCTTTCTGAGTCGCACACTGTAAAACATGGGTGACAGCATTTCTCCTGTTGAGTTGATATACAGGTTAAATGAAGCAATGATGCAAAACTCACACAGAACTTGATACATAGCTAAGCATTGACTCATTACCACAATGTCCTACTTTCTTTATTCACCATCTTTACTCTAAACTTCATCACCTCACCCCAGAATTAGTGTAATTGACCCCTGTTGGCTTCCTCTGCATTGACTCTTGCCTTTTGAATCCCACTGTGAGCATCCAGGGGCGAGATCTGTCATTCACTCATTCACTCATTCATTCATCAAGGTATTCAGTTTTGCTATATGGGAGGAGCCCATCTGGCCTACTGGTTAGTTTTGACATCCAGCAGACCTAGCTTGGTGCCTTAGACCAGTTATCTTATGTACAACCTTGAGGAAGTTACTGAAACTTACCAGCCTCTGTTGCCTCATCTATAAAATAGGAATAATAAGATCTGCTGCACAAGGAAGTGGTTCTAAAATTTGAGTTTCTATAAAATATACCTGGGAAGCCTGTTTAAACGAAGATCTGAGGTATAGCCTAGGTAACCTTATATGTAATCAACTCTCCATGTGATGTACCTATCATAATTTGAGAAGCCCACTGTGGAGATGGATAGATACTTCCTGTCAAGGACTTAGTCCAGTGCCTTGTGCATAGTAGGTACTCTTACTATTAATTATAGCATTCATCAGACCTTTGGACCAATCAAAAAATGTTTTGAGCCCCTCTTATGTGCTAGGTGTAGAATACATCAATAACCCAGAGAGACGCAGTCAAGCCATTGATTCTAAAAGGGCAGGCAGACATTGAACAAACATTCTAAGAATTATACAAAAAAAAAGAAAGAAACATAGGGCACTCTAAATCATTGGGAAAATGGTTCAGACATTAGTCTCCCCCTGCGCCCCACCCCAGTTTTTTGAGATCCACTTCCTGTACCATGCACGTGCTGCTACGCCGGAACCAGCTCATACCAGCTAGGGAGAGCTGATTATTTATTACATTTTCAAGAATTTTGTGAGCCTAGTGACTTCCCACTGATAACTTGAAATGGCTCTTGCTGGATGTATTTACGCCATGGAAATCCAGAAACGTCACAAATCAGGGCTCTCCACCCCCAACCCCAAGAGCCGGTTGTTAAACATTTACTAGCACACCACGGCACACGGGTCATCTTTCCAGCCCCCCACCTCTGCTCTTTGCCTTCTTCCCACCACCCTTGTACTGGTTTGACCCTTACCCCCAACTCTGGATCCAACTGACTGTCTCAGAACAGCCCAGATGAAATCTCATGCCATGTTTAGATTTTTTTCCCTGGGAGAGTGGTTGAATGCCAGGTCACCAATCCTGCTGGCAAGGATGCTAGTGTTCATAACGAATTCCACCTGCTGGACACACCCTATGCTTCTTGGTGGATAAAAGAAGGAAATTTCCCCCCAGTAACAATGACATGTGATGGAAATTTTCTTGTCATCCCTCCCCACCTCCACCACGATGTTGCTCTCCGTGGTCACGTTGGCAGAACACGATGTTTTGGACAGTCCCTTCCGTGGGGTGGGGGCATTCAGGTGCTGTCACCAGACAGCTGTCTCGCCATGCACTGGGACAGAAGAGAGCCCAACCCTGGAAGGCCCCTGCAGGAGGTCCCCTCATCAGATCACTGGTTGGCCCCTTTATGGGAAATTCCTTTCTCTTGTACAGAACATTCTCTCCACCCCAGATTCCCTCTGATAGAAACTCAAAAGGAGAAATGCCAGGCCATAGAATTTAAACAGAAGGGCCTTAGACAACTTATCTCACACTTCAGCAACTTTGCAGTTTATATTTGTAAACCTCACTTATTTACTTGTCCTGTTTTTGTTAAAGTAAACTCATTTGGAGCCACCACATAAAAGGGTTTTTACACAGCCTCTGCTTTCAGTTTAGATTCCTGGTTCAGTCTATTCACATGAGCCCCATTTTTTTTCTCCCAAAGAATTAAAAAACTTTAAATAAAGTTCAGAGCCACCCAGACAGGAATAACAGGCCCACGATTTTGTACAAAAGGCTCAAAGCATGGCAAGAGAAGGCGGGGGGAGGCAGAGAAGGAATTTGAGTCTTCACAGATCGGGCTTGCCCGGGTACCAGAGTTTGGGGCTTGGGGCTTGCCAAAGTTTTCTGGCCTGGAAACCATGATCGGGTTCCATCAGGACAGAGCTGAGATGAGAGCTTGTAACTCGTGTTGGCTCAGTGGGGCTCACAGGAGGATTCCCAGAGTCTCGCTGACACCCTGTTACACCCGAGGCCCGTCAGAATCAGCACTTCATCGTGTGCCTGTGGGATGCCTTTCCACCCATTCATCATGAGAGATGGTCTTATTACTTGCAGAGGAGCCAAAGGAAGGCTGATTGGCATTCTGTCACCTGTTCCTATGTCTCTGTGTGTATGTGTGTGTGTGTGTGTGTGTGTGTGTGTAGGGAATCTTTCTGGATCACTGGGGGTAGAAATCACTGCTATGGGATTTACCCACTAACAACAGTGGGAAACTGGAAAAACATTCATTTTTCTCCTCCCCCCACACCAGTTTCATTCATGTTTCTAGGTGATGGGAAGGAAGACAAGTTACCTCCTAGCAAGGGAGTTAAGCAGGAGACTCAAGAACCATAAGAACTTGTTCATGTGCCTTGCTTAAAGATTTGAGACTCCCCTGTGGACTCTTTCTGGGGCACCCTCTCCCCAGTATCTGCGTTCCTGGCTCTAACTAAGTACAACTCATGGATGCGGGCCTCTGTGCGAAGGAGCCTGGGAAAGCTGTCGCCCTGTAAGCAGCCTCTCAAAGGGAGGGGAAAGAACTCATAGGCAACAATCAATAGGGGAATTATGAAAGTATGATGAAACTGCTCCATGGAATATCATATGACAGTTAGAAAGGATTAGTTATATTGGAATATCCTGAAAGGGAAACGTCTGGGACACATCGTCCAGTGAAAAAGCATATGTGCAACACGGTGTCATTTATGTTTAAAAAAAAAAAAAAAAAAAAAAAAGCTTCAATTTCAAAGGCACTATGTTGAGTGAAAAAGCACAATCTCAGAGGGTCAAATACTATATGATTCCATTTATATAATTTATAATTCCGTTTAATAATTCTGTCTCAAAATGACAGAATTATAGATATGGAGAAAAGATTAGTGGTTGGCAGGGGTTAGGGAACAGTAGATGGGGGAGAGGAGGTATGACTATAAAGGAGTAGTTGATGGAATAATAAGAATAATTTATTGAAGAAATAATTCCATATCTTGGTGGTTGTGGACATACAAATCTACATGTGATAAAATGGCATAGAACTATATACCTGCTTTGTACCAATGTCATTTCCTGGTTTTGATATTGTAGTATTGTTATATAAGATGTAACTGCTGCCGGAAACTGGGTGGAACTGGGTGCAACTCTCAAAACAATACCATGTATTTCCATAAATCTATGTGTAAGTGAACCTCACTTACAAACAAACAAAAAGCTAAAAGGATGTATGTCGTTTTGGTTGCCGTCGTCACTTCGCCAGAAGGGAAATATATGCAATTAGGGATTGGTCAGAGGATGCTTAGCCTTTTCTGTAATGTTAGAATATTTCTCCAACTGATACACATTTGTGTATTATTTGTGTAATTTAAAAAAGCATCGTCAGCTTTGTAGAGTGAGCCCAAATCAACAAGTGTTGATTGAACATTATATGGTTGTAACAGTGAAAACCCTGATACAATCTCTGTCCTCGTGGGGTGGGGGTGTCCAGCCATACAAACTGCCATCAAACAGATGGTCACACATATGGTGGTTGCCAGAACCGAGAGGCACCATGAGTGGTGAAAATGTGGAACAGAGAACCTTGGATTCATCTCTGTAGCGTCTGCAACCACCCTGTACCCAGTATATTCACTCACTCACTCACACACTTGCTTATTCACTCGTCAGACATTCACTATGCCTTTCTTGAGTACCCCGAGGAGATGGAGAAGAGCAACTGGGCTTCCTGCATCAGATACAGAAAGCACAGCCCAGAGACTGACCAATAACAAGTCTAGGCAATGGATTTGATCAAGATGGATTTGCTCTAGTTGAAATGGGGATTGGGCAAGTGGGCTCTTCACACAGCCTCCACACATGGATAGTGCCCCCCACTCCCCACCGGAAGTTGTATGAGCCAATGGTCCTTAACTTGGGGCTCTGGGTCCCACTGAGTCCTCTCCATCCTGCTTCGACGTCCCCAGCCCCGATCTCCTCATCTCAGAGCCCCATATGGGAGCATATTTCTTTTTTTTTTTTTTTTTTTTTTAACATCTTTATTGGAGTATAATTGTTTTACAATAGTGTGTTAGTTTTTCCTTTACAACAAACTGAATCAGTTATACATATACATATGTTCCCATATCTCTGCCCTCTTGCATCACCCTCTCTCCCACCCTCCCTATCCCACCCCTCTAGGTGGTCACAAAGCACAGAGGTGATCTCCCTGTGCTATGCAGCAGCTTCCCACTAGCTATTTAATTTACATTTGATAGTGTGTATATGTCCCTGCCACTCTCTCACTTCGTCTCAGCCCACCCTTCCCCCTCCCCATATCCTCAAGTCCATGCTCGAGTAAGTCTGTGTTTTATTCCCGTCCTACCACTAATCTCTTCATGACATTTTTTTCCCTTAGAGTCCATATATATGTGTTAGCATACAGTATTTGTTTTTCTCCTTCTGACTTACTTCACTCTGTATGACAGACTCCAGGTCCATCCACCTCATTATAAATAACTCAGTTTCATTTCTTTTTATGGCTGAGTAATATTCCATTGTATATATGTGCCACATCTTCTTTATCCATTCATCTGTTGATGGACACTTAGGTTGCTTCCATGTCCTGGCTATTGTAAATAGAGCTGCAATGAACATTTTGGTACATGAGTCTTTTTGAATTATGGTTTTCTCAGGGTATATGCCCAGTAGTGGGATTGCTGGGTCGTATGGTAGTTCTATTTGTAGTTTTTTAAGGAACCTCCATACTGTTCTCCATAGCGGCTGTATCAATTTACATTCCCACCAACAGTGCAAGAGGGTTCCCTTTTCTCCACACCCTCTCCAGCATTTATTGTTTCTAGAGTTTTTGATGATGGCCAATCTGACCAGTGTGAGATGATATCTCATTGTAGTTTTGATTTGCATTTCTCTAATGATTAATGAGGTTGAGCATTCTTTCATGTGTTTGTTAGCAATCTGTATATCTTCTTTGGAGAAATGTCTATTTAGTTCTTCTGCCCATTTTTGGATTGGGTTGTTTGTTTTTTTGTTATTGAGCTGCATGAGTTGCTTATAAATTTTGGAAGTTAATCCTTTGTCAGTTGCTTCATTTGCAAATATTTTCTTCCATTCTGAGGGTTGTCTTTTGGTCTTGTTTATGGTATCCTTTGCTGTGCAAAAGCTTTTAAGTTTCATTAGGTCCCATTTGTTTATTTGTGTTTTTATTTCCATTTCTCTAGGAGATGGGTCAAAAAGGATCTTGCTGTGATTTATGTCGTATAGTGTTCTGCCTATGTTTTCCTCTAAGAGTTTGATAGTGTCTAGCCTTACATTTAGGTCTTTAACCCATTTTGAGTTTATTTTTGTGTGTGGTGTTAGGGAGTGTTCTAATTTCATACTTTTACATGTAGCTGTCCAGTTTTCCCAGCACCACTTATTGAAGAGGCTGTCTTTTCTCCACTGTATATCCTTCCCTCCTTTATCAAAGATAAGGTGACCATATGTGTGTGGGTTTATCTCTGGGCTCTCTATCCTGTTCCATTGATCTATATTTCTGTTTTTGTGCCAGTACCATATTGTCTTGATTACTGTAGCCTTGTAGTAGAGTCTGAAGTCAGGGAGCCTAATTCCTCCAGCTCCATTTCTCGTTCTCAAGATTGCTTTGGCTATTCGGGGTCTTTTGTGTTTCCATACAAATTGTGAAATTTTTTGTTCTAGTTCTGTAAAAAATGCCAGTGGTAATTTGATAGGGATTGCATTGAATTGGTAGATTGCTTTGGGTAGTATAGTCATTTTCACAATGTTGATTCTTCCAATCCAAGAACATGGTATATTTCTCCACCTATTTGTATCATCTTTAATTTCTTTCATAAGTGTCTTATAGTTTTCTGCATACAAGTCTTTTGTCTCCTTAGGTAGGTTTATTCCTAGATATTTTATTCTTTTTGTTGCAATGGTAAATGGGAGTGTTTTCTTAATTTCAATCTCAGATTTTTCATCATTAGTGTATAAGAATGCCAGAGATTTCTGTGCATTAATTTTGTATCCTGCAACTTTACCAAATTCATTGATTAGCTCTAGTAGTTTTCTGGTAGCATCCTTAGGATTCTCTATGTATAGTATCATGTCATCTGCAAACAGTGACAGCTTTACTTCTTCTTTTCCTATTTGGATTCCTTTTATTTCTTTTTCTTCTCTGATTGCTGTGGCTAGAACTTCCAAAACTATGTTGAATAAGAGTGGTGAGAGTGGGCAACCTTGTCTTGTTCCTGATCTTAGTGGAAATGGTTGCAGTTTTTCACCATTGAGAACGATGCTAGCTGTGGGTTTGTCATATATGGCCTTTATTATGTTGAGGAAAGTTCCCTGTATGCCTACTTTCTGCAAGGTTTTTATCATAAATGAGTGTTGAATTTTGTCAAAAGCTTTCTCTGCATCTATTGAGATGATCATATGGTTTTTCTCCTTCAGTTTGTTGATATGGTGTATCACATTGATTGATTTGCGTATATTGAAGAATCCTTGCATTCCTGGAATAAACCCCACTTGATCATGGTGTATGATCCTTTTAATGTGCTGTTGGATTCTGTTTGCTAATATTTTGTTGAGGATTTTTGCATCTATGTTCATCAGTGATATTGGCCTGTAGTTTTCTTTCTTTGTGACGTCTTTGTCTGGTTTTGGTATCAGGGTGATGTTGGCCTCATAGAATGAGTTTGGGAGTGTTCCTCCCTCTGCTATCTGTTGGAAGAGTTTGAGAAGGATAGGTGTTAGCTCTTCTCTAAATGTTTGATAGAATTCGCCTGTGAAGCCATCTGGTCCTGGGCTTTTGTTTGTTGGAAGATTTTTAATCACAGTTTCAATTTCAGTGCTTGTGATTGGTCTGTTCAAATTTTCTATTTCTTCCTGGTTCAGTCTCGGCAGGTTGTGCATTTCTAAGAATTTGTCCATTTCTTCCAGGTTGTCCATTTTATTGCCATACAGTTGCTTGTAGTAATCTCTAATAATCTTTTGTATTTCTGCAGAGTCAGTTGTTACATCTCCTTTTTCATTTCTAATTCTATTGATTTGAGTCTTCTCCCTTTTATTCTTGATGAGTCTGGCTAATGGTTTATCAATTTTATTTATCTTCTCAAAGAACCAGCTTTTAGTTTTATTGATCTTTGCTATTGTTTCCTTCACTTCTTTTTCATTTATTTCTGATCTGATCTTTATGATTTCTTTCCTTCTGCTAAATTTGGGGTTTTTTTGTTCTTCTTTCTCTAATTGCTTTAAGTGCAAAGTTAGGTTGTTTATTCGAGATGTTTCCTGTTTCTTAAGGTATGATTGTATTGCTATAAACTTGCCTCTTAGAACTGCTTTTGCTGTATCCCATAGGTTTTGGGTCGTCGTGTCTCCATTGTCATTTGTTTCTAAGTATTTTTTGATTTCCTCTTTGATTTCTTCAGTGATCACTTCGTTATTAAGTAGTGTATTGTTTAGCCTCCATGTGTTTGTATTTTTTACAGATCTTTTCCTATAATTGATATCTAATCTCATAGCGTTGTGGTCGGAAAAGATACTTGATACGATTTCAATTTTCTTAAATTTGCCAAGGCTAGATTTGTGACCCAATATATGATCAATCCTGGAGAATGTTCCATGAGCACTTGAGAAAAATGTGTATTCTGTTGTTTTTGGATGGAATGTCCTATAAATATCAATTAAGTCCATCTTGTGTAATGTATCATTTAAAGCTTGTGTTTCCTTATTTATTTTCATTTTGGATGATCTGTCCATTGGTGAAAGTGGGGTGTTAAAGTCCCCCATTATAATTGTGTTACTGTCGATTTCCCCTTTTAAGGCTGTTAGTATTTGCCTTATGTATTGAGGTGCTCCTATGTTGGGTGCATAAATATTTACAATTGTTATATCTTCTTCATGGATCGATCCCTTGATCATTATGTAGTGTCCTTCTTTGTCTCTTGTAATAGTCTTTATTTTAAAGTCTATTTTGTCTGATATGAGAATTGCTACTCCAGCTTTCTTCTGATTTCCATTTGCATGGAATATCTTTTTCCATCCCCTTACTTTCAGTCTGTATGTGTCCCTAGGTCTGAAGTGGGTCTCTTGTAGACAGCATATATATGCGTCTTGTTTTTGTATCCATTCAGCCAGTCTGTGTCTTTTGGTGGGAGCATTTAATCCATTTACATTTAAGGTAATTATCGATATGTATGTTCCTATTACCATTTACTTAATTGTTTCGGGTTGTTCTTGTAGGTCTTTTCCTTCTCTTGTGTTTCTTGCCTAGAGAAGTTCCTTTAGGATTTGTTGTAGAGCTGGTTTGGTGGTGCTGAACTCTCTCAGCTTTTGCTTGTCTGTAAAGGTTTTAATTTCTCCATCAAATCTGAATGAGATTCTTGCTGGGTAGAGTAATCTTGGTTGTAGGTTTTTTTCCTTCATCACTTTAAATATGTCCTGCCACTCCCTTCTGGCTTGTAGAGTTTCTGCTGAAAGATCAGCTATTACCCTTATGGGGATTCCCTTGTGTGTTATTTGTTGTTTTTCCCTTGATGCTTTTAATATGTTTTCTTTGTATTTAATTTTTGACAGTTTGATTATTATGTGTCTTGGCGTGTTTCTCTTTGGGTTTATCCTGTATGGAACTCTCTGTGCTTCCTGGACTTGATTGATTATTTCCTTTCCTATATTAGGGAAGTTTTCAACTATAATCTCTTCAAATATTTTCTCAGTCCCTTTCTTTTTCTCTTCTTCTTCTGGGACCCCTATAATTCGAATGTTGGTGCGTTTAATGTTGTCCCAGAGGTCTCTGAGACTGTCCTCAGTTCTTTTCATTCTTTTTTCTTTCTTCTGCTCTGCAGTAGTTATTTCCACTATTTTATCTTCCAGGTCACTTATCCGTCCTTCTGCCTCAGTTATTCTGCTATTGATCCCATCTAGAGTATTTTTTATTTCATTTATTGTGTTGCTCATCGTTTCTTGCTTCCTCTTTATTTCTTCTAGGTCCCTGTTAACTGTTTCTTGCAAATTGTCTATTCTATTTCCAAGATTTTGCATCATCTTCACCATCATTATTCTAAATTCTCTTTCAGGTAGATTGGCTATTACCTCTTCATTTGTTAGGTCTGGTGTGTTTTTATCTTGCTCCTTCATCTGTTGTGTGTTTTTCTGTCTTCTCATTTCGCTTATCTTACTGTGTTTGGGGTCTCCTTTTTGCACGCTGCAGGTTCGTAGTTCCTGTTGTTTTTGGTGGCTGTCCCCAGTGGCTAAGGTTGGTTCAGTGGGTTGAGTAGATTCCCTGGTTGGGGGGACTAGTGCCTCTGTTCTGGTGGATGAGGCTGGATCTTGTCTTCTGATGGGCAGGTCCTCGTCTGGTGGTGTGTTTGGGGATGTTGGTTACCTTATTATGATTTTAGGCAGCCTCTCTGCTAATGGATGGGGCTGTAGACCTGTCTTGCTCTTTGTTGGGGATAGGGTGTCCAGCACTGTTCTTTGCTGGTCCTTGATTGAAGCTGGGTCTTGGTGTTGAGATGGAGATCTCTGGGAGATTTTCACCGTCTGATATTACGTGGAGCTGGGAGGTCTCTTGTGGACTAGTGTCTTGAGGTTGGTTCTCCCACCTCAGGGACACCGCCCTGGTGCCTGGCTGGGGCGCCAAGAACTTTTAATCCACACGGCTCAAAATAAAAGGTAGAATAAATAGAAAGGAAAGAAAAGGAAGGAAGGAGGGAGGGAGGGAAGGAAGGAAGAGAGGAAGGAAGAAATGAAGGAAGGAAGCAAGAAAGGAAGGAAGGAAGGTGCAGAGGAAGAAAGGGAGGAAGGAAGAGAGGAAGGGAGGAAAGAAGGGGGGAAGGAAGGGAGAAAGGAGGGAAGGAGGGAAGAAAGGAAGGAAGAAAGGAAGAAAGAAAGGGAGAAGACAGAGTAGTATAAAGTATAGTTATTAAAATAAAAAATAATTATTAAGAAGAAAAATTTCCTTTTAAAAAAAAAGAAAAAAAAAAAAACAGAAAAATGGGTCGGTCTAACCCTAGGACAAATGGTGAAAGCAAAGCTATACAGACAAAATCTCACACAGCAGCACACACATACACACTCACAAAAAGAAAAAAAAGGGAAAATAATAGTATATCTTGCTCCCAAAGTCCACCTCCTCAACTTGGGATGATTCGTTGTCTATTCAGGTTTTCAACAGCTGCAGGGCACTTAAAGTTGATTGTGGAGCTTTAGTCCGCCGCTTCTGAGGCTGCTGGAAGAGACCTCCCCCTCTCCTCTCTGTTCGCACAGCTCCTGGGGTTCAGCTTTGGACTTGGTCCTGCTTCTGCGTGCAGGTTGTCCGAGTGCGACTGCCCTTCGCTCAGACAGGACGATGTTAAAGGAGCAGTTGATTCGGGGGCTCCAGCTCACTCAGGCTGGGGGGAGGGAGTGGCACGGGGGCGGGGCGAGTCCGCGGCGGCAGAGGCCGGCGTGACGCTGCACAGGCCCAAGGCGCGCCGTGCGTTCTCCCAGGGAAGCTGTCCCTGGATCCCGGGACCCCGGCAGTGGCGGGCCGCACGGGCTCCCGGGAGGGCCGGTGTGGAGAGTGACCTGCGCTCGCACAGAGGCCTCTTGGTGGTGGCAGCAGCAACCTTAGCGTCCGACACCCGTCTCTACTGTCTGTGCCGACAGACGCGGCTCGCGCCCGTTTCTGGAGTTCCTCTACGCGGTGCTCTTAATCCCCTCACCTCACACCCGAGGAAGCAAAGAGGCAAGAAAAAGTCTCTTGTCTCTTCGGCAGCTCCGCGCCCGCCCCTGGGGCTCCTTCAAGCGGCGCACTTAATCCCCTCTCCTCGCGCCCAGGCAGCAAAGAGGGAGGAAAAGGTCTCTTGCATCTTCGGCAGCTCCAGACTTCTCCCGAACTCCCTCCCGGCCAGCCGTGGCGCACTAGCCCCCTTCAAGCTGTCTTCACTCTGCCAACTCCAGACCTTTCCCTGGGATCCGACTGAAGCCCGAGCCTCAGCTCCCGGCCCCGCCCGCCCCGGCAGGCGAGCAGACAAGCCTCTCGGGCTGGTGAGTGCCGGTCGGCACCGATCCTCTGCGGGAATCTCTCCGCTTTGCCCTCCGCACCCCTGTGGCTGAGCTGTCCTCCGCGGCTCCGGAGCTTCCCCCTCCGGCGCCCGCAGTCTCCGCCCGCGAAGGGGCCTCTAGTGTGTGGGAGTCTTTCCTCCTTCACGGCTCCCTCCCACTGGCGTAGGTCCCGTCCCTATTCTTTTGTCCCTGTTTATTCTTTTTTCTTTTGCCCTACTCAGATATGTGGGGAGTTTCTTGCCTTTTGGGAGGTCTGAGGTCTCTGCCAGCGTTCGGTGGGTGTTCTATAGGAGAAGTTCCACGTGTAGATGTATTTCTGGTGTCTCTGTGAGGAGGAAGGAGATCTCCGCGTCTTACTCTTCCGCCATCTTTAAGCCGTCTCTCGGGAGCATATTTCTGTTTCGACTGCTCAGCATCCCTTTCCCCATCTCCTTGATTCAGCAGTGTGATTGTTCTTGGGGAAGCCATCTTGCTTTCTCTTTCAATTTTATGTGATTTCATGTACACAGACTTCCAACCAAGGCTCTAGGCGTGGGATCATCAGAGGCAATGAGAGATTAAACCCCAAAATTTTTGTGAGAATTATTGAAAAGAGGCCTTATTTCCACAGGAGCTGAGGTAAATCTGAAGCTGCCAGCAGCCGTCTTGTCTGAAAATGGAATCCACGGGAGCAAAACAGAGGTGAGAGAAAGTCTGAGTCCTAAAGATATCTTTTGAGCACTTGGATCCAGCTATGCCTGAAGGCTTGAAGGTAGAAATTCCTATACTTCGGGTGTATGAGCCAGTAAATCCTCCTTTTTGTCCTAAACCAGTTTGAGTTGGGTTTCTACACAGTTTGAAAACTGCTAGGGAGTGGAAGGAACTTTGAATCTCAGAATGTGAATGCTAAAAGACATTACATGTATGCATAACCTCTTCAAGGATCCCCTTCACTTTTTACCACCAATGGATCCTTTTTGTTAATCCTTCTCTACTGCTACCTTGTTTTGTTAGATTCTGTGAACCAAAAAATCACCATATATTTTTAATTAATAAGGACATTGTTTCTCAATTTTACTGAACACAGTGATAATAGCCGTCATTTATATGGCTCTGTTGTAAATACCGTAGACTTGGATGTGAATCTTGCCTGCTTTCCCCACTGTGTACTGGGTCACTTTGGGTGAGTAAACTCACCCCTCTAAGTCTCCTTTCCTCATCTGTAAGATGGTACATGAACATCACCCACTTCATAAGGCTGTTGTGTGGAATAATTAAGAGAATGCATGTGAAGTGCATGCCAAGGTGTGAGAACTAGTAGCTGTTAATTAGTATTAAAATTGTCATTATCATGATGTCTAACCTTCACAGTAATTCTGCATGTGGTGTTATTATTCTAACCTTATGGAGGAGAAAGGTGAGCCTCAGGGAGGTCATAGAACTTGCTTGGCTTATGGTAGGGTCAAGATTGGAACCTAGGTGTCCTTGAATTGTAAGTCCACTCTTTCTCACCATACTCACTACCCCAGTCTCTCTCTCTCTCTCTCTCTCTCTCTCTCTCTCTCTCACACACACACACACACACACACACACACACACACACACACACACACAAACACACACACACACACTATTAGAGCAATTAAAGAACAGCATCAAATTTCTATAATATATATTCTCCAAGTATTAATTGAGCACTTACTAGGCTCCAGGCATTATTCTAGACACTGGATGATGCTAATTAGCCTAGTATTTCCAATAGCCTACTCGGTATTAGGTTGGATAGCCAACAACTTGTTTTCTTTTTTTTTTCCCATTCTTTTTCAGATTCTTTTCCCATGTAAGTTATTACAGAATATTGAGTAGAGTTCCTGTGCTATACAGTAGGTCCTGGTTGATAATCTATTTTATACATAGTAGTGTGTATATGTTAACCCCAAACTCTGAATTTATCCCTCCCCGCCATGTTTCCTTTTTGGTAACTGTAAGTTTGTTTTCACTTTCTATGAGTCTGTTTCTGTTATGTAAATAAGTTCATTTGTATTATTTTTTTAAGTTCCATATATAAACAATGTCATATGATATTTATCTTTTTCTGTCTGACTTCATTTAGTATATAATGTCTAGGCCCATCCATGTTGCTACAAATGGCATTATTTCATTCCTTTTTTATGGCTGAGTAATATTCCATTGTGTGTGTGTGTGTGTGTGTGTGTGTGTGTGTGTGTGTGTGTGTGTATACACATACATACATACCACATCTTCTTTATCCTTTCCTCTGTCGAGGTAAATTTAGGTTGCTTCCATGTCTTGGCTGTTGTAAATAGTGCTGCAATGAACATTGGGGTGCATGTATCTTTTTGAATTATGGTTTTCTCTGGATATATGCCCAGGAATGGGATTGCTGGACCACATGGCAACTCTACTTTTAGTTTTTTAAGGAACCTCCGTACTGTTCTCCATAGTGACTGTATCAATTTACATTCTCACCAACAGTGTAGGAGGGTTCCCTTTTCTCCACACCGTCTCCAGCATTTATTGTTTGTAGACTTTTTGATGATGGCCATTCTGACTGATGTGAGGTGATAACTCGTTATAGTTTTGATTTGCATTTCTCTAATAATTAGCAATGTTGAGTATCAACTTCTGATGGAGTTTTATAAAAATACTTAAAGTAGCTCAGAATACTTAAATACTTAAAATAGCTCTTGTTAAACACAAGGACCTAAGCACACGCTCATTTATTTCCATGCCCTCCTTCCCAACCAAACCCTTTCAAAATGGCAGTCAAAGATCCAAAGTCATAAACCTGCAGGACCATGAGAACAAGGTATCTGATGAAGGCAAACAGAATTGAATGACGTGAGGTTCTAGCTGAAAGGATCCACAGGGTATACAAATCAGTGAACGATAAAGGACTCACACTAAGAGAAAGAGAAGATCCTAACAGCTGTCAGAGGGAGAGAGAGAGAGAGAAGAAAAGAATAGCTCACATTACAAAGAGAGACAAACTGAATGGCAGATACTAATAGAATATCAATGGATTTCTTTTTAGCAAAATCTGGAAGTAAAACAAAATAAAAGGAGTTTCAGAAACTTCGATAAGCCTGTTTCCTCCTCAGTAAATTGGTGAAAAAATGTTAGAGGGTGGATGAAAGGAATTTATGTTTATCAAACGGCAAGCAAGATAAGTATTCAGTAATGTAATGAATGAGGAGCTTCTCTAATTACTCATCAAAACCCACCTTGGGGGCTTCCCTGGTGGCGCAGTGGTTGAGAGTCCGCCTGCTGATGCAGGGGACGCCGGTTCGTGCCCCGGTCTGGGAGGATCCCACATGCCGCGGAGCGGCTGGGCCCGTGAGCCATGGCCGCTGAGCCTGCGCGTCCGGAGCCTGTGCTCCGCAATGGGAGAGGCCACAGCAGTGAGAGGCCCGCGTACCACAAAAAAAAAAAAACAAAAACCACCTTGGTCAGAACATAGTTCTCACAGCAGCCTGCTCCCCTTTGGGCGGGGCCCACGACTCCGAGTACGAATCAGAACGGCTCAGAAATCTCCTCCTTGATGTAATTAGAAACTAGATCTCCAAAGTTTTCAGTGCCACCCTCCCACAGAAGGTACCAGACCTCGGGTTGGGCCCAGGTGAAAAATCCTATTGTACAATATTGCTTCATCCCCCAGATGTCTCAGCTGCCCACGACCTTCAAGGGGAGGTTACGGGGAAGGCCTGCTAGGGCTCCAAAGGCCCTCAGGAACCGTTCCTCACAAATCATGGCTTGAGATGGACAAATAGAAGTTCTAGACCGTGGCATGGACATCAGCAACTTATTCCTCGCCTCAACCAAAACCTCCTGCCCCACCGTGACCCCGCATCAGCTTGTGCAATCCCTTGCTGCCTCGAGTGCTGTCAAGATAATTTTGCCTAGAGTAATACAGGCACTCTAAACAGCCCACCTGCTGCCTGCCTCTCTTTGTGTCAGTTCACCTTCCACACTTTACACTGGTTTTCTTTCCCGAAGCACAGATCTGATCTTAACATTTGCAGGCTCAGGAACCTTCTAAGGCTCCCCATTGCAAAGTCAATAAAATGTCAACTTCCCAACCTGCCACGTTGGGCCCCCCTGCCTGCCTCCTAACATCCTTCAGTCCAAGCACCTCCTCCCACCTCCAAACCTGTGCTTGAACTGTGACCTCTGCCTCCAGGGCCTTTTCCTCCTATCCTGTAGTCCAAGTCCTACCATCCTCCCGCGCTTCATGTGTGCAGTGCTCGTACTTCCTCAGAGTCCAGACTTTATGTGAGTTAACTGTGAATGTCTCTCTCCAAGCGAGACACACAAGGAAGAATGACCACAGTGTATTTAAGTTGGAATCCCTTGGAACACTCAGCTCAGAGGTGAGCGTTTAATACCAGTCCAGGGATGAGCAGTAAAGGCTAAGTTGTGATGATAAAATACTGAGCACTTAGATGCCCTTCCCCTAGCCTGCAGGGCCTGGTGTGTTCTTCACTGGTCAAGGTCACTGTGGGGAAGATGCTGTAGTAATCAACTATGCATTAATCAGCTCTTGGTCACATTGTCCCACTTGTAGTTAAAACTTTGTCCTATTTCTTTCTAGTTGAAAAATGAACACTATCATGCCCCATCTAGGATGTCAGGAGCACCGGTTAGCGAGACAGAAGGAGATGTAAGGAATCAAAAGGTCCTTGAATGCAGTTCAGGGACCCTTATTCCTTCTGGACTAGCAGCAACTCTGTTAACGAACTGCATTTGGAGCGTATTTCTCCACCACCATTGCCGTCACCACCGCCTTGCTCCCCCCATAGAACAGGTCGCTGGCACTGAGCACCCGCATGTAAAATGCGTGGGGCTCACATTATTTGGATTCAGTTTTTTTCAAAATGTACATACCTCTCTCCCCTGAATCTCCAGCGTGAAATGGACTCTGCTTGAGTGGAGACATAAATGAACCAATACCTGCTTTGTGAGTTCTCTTTTAAGGGCAACCATCATTGTTCATTCCTCCCACAACAAAATTAGCAATATTAATACATGAGAAACAATTAAAATGGAATCCCAATACGTCGGGAAGACCCATCAGAGAGCCCTGTGTGACCAAAGCTTAAGAACAATACAGGGAGAAACAAGCAAGAACCCCGGATTTTATCATCGGAAGGTACCGTGGGCCTGTGTGTTTGTATCTGCTGTCTCACTTGGGGGTTCAGTGCTTCTCAAGGGGAATCTGTTCGAATGTCAGGGTCCAGACAGCCCTCTTTCTTTTCTCAGTCTGCTTTTTGGATCTTGATGGAGTCAGGGGAAGGTTTCCAGAGAGTGTGCATTTTCTTTTGGGGAATGTGAAGTGTTTGGATGAGGCAGGAGGTGACCCCAGTGGAAAGGCTGGACTCCCCACGACTGGTTTTTGATCTGCATGGAGCAGAGATCTGGTGTTTACCGCAGGGCGGCCAGGAAGCTGCCTCTAATCACAACCTGGGCTGGACTCGCAGAGGCTCTGGAAGGCTGACATTCCGCCTTGTCGGCATCTCCTGATGCAGTCATACCTCTGCGCTCTGACGGTTTACCTGGGAGACTGTGGATTCTGCGGCCACCTGGGAGGCCCCGGTTCCAGCTCCTTCAAGACAGAGCACCATTACTCTCAGCAGACATTTCCAGGCTCCCCTGCCCTCCCGGAGACACGCCTTTGCAAAGGAGTCGAAAGACCTCTGCTCGGGATGGCTGGAGGAGTCGCCCTGCTGACAGAGAGGTCTGTGGTCATGTGGAAACTATGTGCGCAGGGCCGGAGTGGTCATGCACGCAGAGGAGGAAAGGTTTGACACACTTGAAGTGTCGGGCCGACTGGAGAATTCTCTCCATACCTTTCTCCTAAAGAGAAAACCCTGCCAATACCACCACTAAACCAAGTTCAGAGAGACCGAGAACAAAGAAAGCAAGATACATCCCCCAGATGTCGGCAAGATGAGCAGCGTGCAAGGGGCCAGAAGCCTTCAGCCTGAGTCAGACGACGTCAGGGTTATTTTGAGACCTGAATGTGGATGTGAAGGTTTGCCGCAGTGCCTGCCCGTGTCCCTCAGGGGCTCCACCTCACCAAGCACCTTCCACGCTCACTGAGCATCGTTGCACTGGCTGCCTTTCCCCATCAGAGCTCCCGCAGGACCAGGGAGACGATCTCCCAGCCACTTATACAGATGTCAACACAGTAACGACACAAAGATATGGATAAAGCACCCTTCCCTTTCATGTGCTCATGACACACGTCTCTACCATCTTGTGTGCCCTGGGGCAGAGGTGTCAGGGAAGAGCGCTGACCAGCACAGCTTGTCCCCTCATTAAGTCGTAAACTTCAAGCCAATTAAGGCAAGACCATCACTCTACTATGCAGAGCAGGGGGGTCTCAAACTTGGGCAGAATTAGTCTCACCTAGAGGGGTTATTCCAACACGCTGGCTACACCTCTGGAGTTTTTGATTCAGTTGAGCTGGGGGTAGGGTGCTAAAAAAAGGGCATTTCTAACAGATTCCTCAGTGATGTCGAAGCTGCTGCTCCAGCCCTCACCCTGAGAACCACTGTACAGGTAAAACACTGAGGCCCATCAGCAGCCAGGAATTAATAATCGTGGCCAAGGTCTCACTTACAGAAAGTAGTTAATCCAAAATTCAGACTCAGGTCTGATTCCAAAACTTTGCTCGTAATGATGACAGTATTCTGCCAGCCCTATGACACTCCATTCACAAATCCATCAGTTAAATAACATGACTGTTCAGTGAAGGGGAAATTCAAATTTAGGGTTTTAAAAAATAAATTGGGCATAGGGATGAGGTGAATGAATTCAGACAAAGGATGACCTGGGTGGGACACTAGGGCTAGGGTGACCCCTGTTCTCATTTTCCCCCAGAGAGTCCCAGGTGATACATTGGTTTACATGATGTTTTATGATGACCCTAACTATGGATGCTACATTTCCTCAATTGATTAGAGTTTTAACTTGAATTTTAAAAGGCAAGATAGGAAGGTAACAATCTGAACAAATTTCCCCTGGATCCTCCCAGCATGCATTTTACAGCCTCCCTCTTGTAAAGAACCATGTGGGGTTGGCTGTTTAATGAGGCATTTCCCACTCTGAGCTACAAAGTGATGATTCCAAATCCCGAGAGAAGCCCAGGGGTGGCTTCCAGCCTTAAGTGCCAAATGCAATGACACCACGGGGCCTCATGTGAATCTGTGGGACTCCCAAGCTACCCAAAAGATGATCATTGTACCTTATAAAGGAATGTCATGGACCTATCCCAAAGGTATCGGGCACCAATGCCAAAAGGCAATGAACTTGAACTAAGTAAGCCTCCTGATTGGCCGTTGCTGTTGATGCTCTGAAAGACTCTGCCCGATGGCATTGGGCCTGAGTAAACGCTGGCTTGGCTGACCCGATCCACTGAAATGAATTGGGCATGACTAACGTGTACAGATGCCAGGCCTTCCATTAACAGGGAAGGCATGCAGGGGCAGCAGTGAGGGTCAGCATACAAAGGATGCAAACAAAGATTCCTTTCCAAAGGGTGAGTTACAGGGAGGAAGGGAGGAAAGAGGAGAAGACAAACCTGGATGTCCTTGGGGAATGAGCTGCTTAACAAATGCATCCTTACTATTGCAATGCAGCCTGAGGCAAGAGCCCTGGATGCCACCAAGCAGTCGTGAGCACGTGGACACATCTGTAACATCCACGAGCCTCAGCCTTCCCCTCAGCAAAATGGGGTTCACACGCCACGCTGCTCCTAGTAACTGCGAGGAATTGCCATATGGATCAAATGACGGGAGATAGGAGAAAAGAAAGAAGAAAACTTTACATAGTTAAATGCTTTTTAGGAATATAAGGTATCCTCTCACAGCACGGGTTGGGGGGGCCGTGAAGAAGGAGGGGAAAATCAAAGGGGGCTTTGACTTTAAAAACAATGTTTAATTTTGTTTGGGGGTGGCAAACTCGCATATAATTTCTGTAATTTTTAAACACGGGTAGTTATGTACTATATCTACAAGTCAGTATATTCATAAAGACTTGCAGCTCAATTAGATGGCAACATACAACTCTATTTTTTTTCCTCATCTGCGCATTCGAATCCACGTTTTGGGGCCAGTTCTTTCCCACCTCTTGGAAAAAGTCTAGAGATGGTCCCATAAAATTTCTGGTCTGTCTGAGACCACAAAATGCCCTCTTGTTAGTTACAGTCTCAGAAATTGTGTCAATTTGATAAATAATGTACAGTCTCATATAAAAGTCAAAATTCCACTTCAAGTTAAAGCTTTGTCTGTCCCCAACTCAGGCTGCCTCAGGTTGAGACCTCTAATGGGGGGAAGACGCACGAGGGTCTTTCTTTATTTCCTTGTCTTTCTCATATCTTCCTGGCTCCAGTCACTGGATTTCTGACTCCTCCAGTCCTGGGAGAGTTAAAAGGCAGGAAAGGTCCTTGTGAATCAACACTAGTGTAACTTGACGTTGGTTTTCTCTGGCCATAGCTGATGCTTAAGGCCAGCCATTTTGGGGGGCGGAGTCCGGTTGGTCTGACTTTTCCTCCATCACTGGAGATCTCTCCTCCCCAGTCCCTTTATGCAGACCAAGGTCTCCCCACTGGCTGCTCCACACTTTCCCCTTAGCCCCTGGTGAGGTTCACCCCATGCGGAGTCTCCTCGACATCCTGCAGACTGGGACTCTTCCTGTGTGGCCTGCATCTGGTCCGAAGGAAACATTTGGAAGTGCGGGCTGTGCCCGAGCAGTCACCCTTCCCCATGCCTACCGGGCAGCAGCCCGCCACGGCCATGTGGAGCCCAGGCCTACACGGCCCCAGAGTCTCGAGGAAGTCTGTGCAACTCCTTGAAGGGTGAGCTTGGCCTTGGGGTTAACAGGAAGCAACACCGCATGCACACAGCAGGTGGAGGCTGTGGGTGAAGTGAGAAGCACAGCATGCTCACAGCTGTCTCCAAAGGATTCTTCTCCCGATTTCCAGCTCTCAGCTTCTTCAGTTTTCAATGCAGCTTTTCAATTTTCTAACCCTTTTATACCCTCCAGTGAGGGGCTGAAAGGTTGCAAAGCATCCTCAGCTACCTAGTTTGCATGTCCCGCAGAGATGATCTAATAAATTTTTTCTAAATATTCTGAGATACTAAAATGCAACTCTTTCTGCCCGTTGTCCACAGTGACCCCCAATCAACAGGGATTAAATACTACTGGACTCTTTGCTAAACAAGACAGAAAGGGTTCTCTCCTAACATCCCACTGTAGAAAAAAGACTGGAAGCAGATATGCTACATGTTAATAGTAGTTAATTCCGAGGCCTGGAACTATGGGTAATTTATTTTCATTGTACTTCTCTATATTAAAAAAAAAAATTTAAGGAAAATAAGATATTCTTAGTAAAAGAGAATAAAAGAAGGAAGGGAGGAGAGAGACAAGAAGAAAGGGCAGGGTTCTCTTTTCTCCACACTCTCTCCAGCATTTAGTGTTTGTAGATTTTTTGATGATGGCCATTCTGACTGGTGTGAAGTGATACCTCATTGTAGTTTGATCTCCATTTCTCTACTAATTCGTGAGGTTGAGCATCTTTTCATGTGCCTCTTGGCTATCTGCATGTCTTCTTTGGAGAAATGTCTATTTAGGTCTTCTGCCCATTTTTTGATTGGCTTGTTTGGTTTTTTTTGATATTGAGCTTCATGGCCATTTGTATATTTGAAGATTAATCCCTTGTCAGTAACCCTCTTGCAGTGTTGGTGGGAATGTAAATTGATACAGCCACTATGGAGAACAGTATGGAGGTTCCTTAAAAAACTAGAAATAGAGCTACCATATGACCCAGCAATCCCACTACTGGGCATATACCCTGAGAAAACCATAATTCAAAAAGAGACATACACCCCAATGTTCATAGCAGCACTATTTACAATGGCTAGGACATGGAAGCAACCTAAATGTCCATCAACAGATGAATGGATAAAGAAGATGTGGCACATATATACAATGAAATATTTCTCAGCCATAAAAAGGAACAAAATTGGGTCATTTGTAGAGATGTGGATGGACCAGAGTCTGTCATGCAGAGTGAAGTAAGTCAGAAAGAGAAAAACAAATATCGTATATTAACACATGTATGTGGAATCTACCACATGTATGTGGTATAGATGAACCTATTTGCAGGGTGGGAATAGAGACTCAGATGTAGAAAATGAACATGTGGACACAGTGGGGGGAGGGAGGTGATGACCTGGGAGATTGGGATTGACATATGTGCACTGCCATGTGTAAAACAGATAGCTAGTGGGAACCTGCTCTATAGCGCAGGGAGCTCAGCTCGGTGCTCTGTGATGACCTAGATGGATGCGATGGGGGTGGGTGGGAAGGAGGTCCAAGAAGGAGGGGATATATGTATACTTATAGCTGATTCACTTGGTTGTACAACAGAAATTAACACAACATTGTAAAGCAATTATACTCCAATTAAAAAAATTGTTTATTTAAGTAGAAAAAATTTTTTTTAAAAAAGGAAGGGCAGGAAAGGAGGGTAAAAAGAAGACAAAGAACAAAGCCATGCCATAAAATAGATGACAGAAACAGAGATCATTATTTTCTTTCAAAGCATGTGTTTCAAGTGAAGTCTGCTTTTGCATAGTAAATGCACTCATAAATTTAGAACTAGTATTGCAAACATCTACCTTTTCATAAAGGCTAAGAAAATATGCTAGACCAGACTATTACCCATCTTTGTTTTGTGTGAACAGACTTGATTCATCTTTGCATGAATCCCAGGGACAGGCCAACTCCATTGATGGAAAGGAACTTAGAATCAGGATCATTCCGATGGGACTGGTGTGACATTTGCATTTTGCACAGGCCATAATGGAAGAAATGTGGGGAAGTTACAGGAAAGTAGCTACATAAACAAGACTGCGGAAACCACCTACAAGCTCTTTAAATAACGTTAATTTAACAGCATCCATTTGAACAATGTGCTAATCTCAGAAAATCTTCTCATAAAACAGGTCTTGGCATCAGCTTCTTGTTATAGCTAGGAAAAGTAAGAAAACACCAATTCCTTCTTCTTTAATTCCAAGATTTCGACTTCTCACTGTTTGAGATGGGATGGCAGGCATCGGGCCTAAGCACAATGGGGTGCCATTGGAAGGATCTTAAGTGGAGGAGCTGTGTGTGGGGTAATTTCTGTGTGCCTCCAGATGCCCTCTCCGCCATTCTCCATCCTGCTCTGTACCCCAGGAAGGTTGACCTCGGCAGAGTTCATCCCCTGGGCTTTCCTGCTGTCTACCTTTGAGTTGGGTTTAGTCAGTGGAAGGTGCCGGAGGATATGGGAACATGAGAGGAGAGAGAGATTGGGATATTTATTCATTCATTCATTCATTCTACTGAAGGCTGCAGCTCCTGGCAGATAGCACTCTCCTCCAGCTATAGGTCTTGCTGAGGTCTGGCTGTAGAAGAAAATGTTCGAACCAAGGAGGTCAAGAGTGGATTTCAGGAGATTAGTTGATTATTCTGCGTCCAGGAGGAAGGTGGTGATGTATGGTATGTAATGTAGAGAAGTAGATAGATTCTGAAAGCATTAAGGAGATAAACTTAATGCAACCCATGGTCATGGATTGGACATGAGGGTGAAGGAGAAGACTTCTAGGTTGTAGGTCTGAGAAATCTGACGGATGAGGGGCCATTTGCAGTGGTAAGGAACACTTGGATTCAATAATCTCTCTCGGAGAAACTCACTGTGTGAGTGACTCCATTGGAGGTGGAGGTTGGGAAAGGTCCTTTCTTCCTGCCATTCACTGAGAGCCTGCTGAGGAAGCAGCACCCAGTCCCTCAGCAGTGGAGAGTGTTTTAGGGGATGTGGCTCCATGTGGTTGAAAGGCCTTATCTTGCATTTGGAGAGCAAGTTCTTTTCTCGAATTCTAATTTGCATCTACAGAAACTCATACTGTTTCTCTTACAACACCTAATGAAGACAGATTAGGCAAAACAACTTTAAAACTTTACTTCTTCTAGCTCTCTAAGTACCAGAAAAATTGAATGTTAGATTTATAATCACTGTGCGTTTTGTTTGAGAGAGAAAGAAAAAACTCATACGCAAAGAACATTTTCATAAATCATGTCTATGATTAAAAAAATATGGTTCAAACAGACACAACTGCACTTTACCCTGCATCTGTTTCACATACACAAATGTGTCAGGTTTACATAAACCACACTGATACAGATGAAAAATAAGGGAAGAACAAGATAAAAATAGCTCTTACAGTATCAGGGTATCCGTAACACATCTTTTATTATAATTATATATGATACCGTTGCAATCAATCATGTTCTTATATTGCATTGACTAGTGACCTCAAGCCCCATGAAGGAAGAGCTAGCCAACAAACATCCAGGAATCGATTCTTGTAGCTTTTAAAAAAAGAAATTTTCAATGTCATATGTTTGGATTTCTGGTGACAATTTCAAAAATAGTGAAATGAAGCAACTTCACCCCCCAGGTGGTGTCCACGTCCTGATTTCGGATGTGTTCCTTTACATGATACCGTCGCAAGGCAGTAGCAGCTAGGGGCAGTGCCCCGTTTCAGGTGCTACTATAGATGGATCATCCGTGAATGGAACCACCCAACCAGCCACTAGTAGCTTCCCAGGCCTGAGAGATAACATTGTTGATTTGAGCTTTTATCAACCCTCTCTCCTACTGTCCCTGACTAGCTGAGCAGACATGCAGCTGGAAAACTCAACTCATTTTTTTCCCCTCAACTAAAACATTTAGCTTTTATACTATAATTATAAAAATTGCTGAAGTCTCAAGGGAGGATATATATTTTTTAATGCACGTAAACTTGACCCTAGTAAGTAAAAGTCTGCTTTCTCATTCATTGACTAAAGCACACATTTTTCTCACAAACTTGCATTATTTCAACGTCTCTTAATGCTTTAGCTGTACTTTTTGTCCCCTCATCAGCCCTAACCTTGAAGTCTACAGATCTATAAACAGACACTTTATTGTTCTACCAGGGGAATTCTATTTAAGGGTAAGGAATGGTTCTGCCATGCCAACGTTTATCCCAGATATAATATTTTACCAATTTTGATCTTCAAATCTTGAGGTTGCTTAAAATTCTACTTTGACCCTAGTATTGCATTTTAAAGCATTTGGACATAGGTATCAGAAGATTTTTTTTTCATTCCCCCTTTTTCTGGGTACAGCACCCAAATTTCCATTTATGAAATTGTACTTCCCGGTGGGGGAGAGAGGTGGGGGGGTGGGAAGAATTGGGAGATTGGGATCGACATGTATACACTAATATGTATAAAATAGGTAACTAATAAGAACCTGCTGTATAAAAAATAAATAAATAAAATTCAAAAATTAATAAAAAATAAATAGTAATGAAGTCTCATTTTCTTCTAACTTCGAGGAGATAAAAAATAGATATAAGGAGACACTTTAATAGTCTCTTCCCATCATCAAAAGAAATGGCTGGCATGCAATCTGCTTTGGAAACCATAGGTTTAGACTATTCACAAGCAACCCCAAAAGTTTAAAAAAGAAAAAAAGAAATTGCACTTCTCCTCCTCTCTCAGGCCACGTGGATTAAATAGGGCTGATTAAATAGGACATCCCTCACTTCCATGAGTGAAAAGAAGATCTAAGTCAACTTAATGAGAGTGAGCCTTGAGATGTTTGCTGGGATTATTGGGAACGAGGATTTCTTTTTCTGTTCAGATTGTTGAGTTGGTAGAATGAGGCCCAGAGTGGTTGATACCCATCTTGCTTCCATGTGGGAAAAGCCTACCACACACTGATGACAACACAAAGGAAGGCAGAGCCAAGAGATGGAGGGATACAGATTCATAACAACTCCGTATGAGCAGGTTGATTCAGGTTTACCTAAAGAAATTCTACCCTTGATCATGAACTTTTCAATTACTTTCATAACTTTCAGTTATAAAAGCCTAATTTGTTTAGTTTGGTTTGACTTAGATTTTTATCACTTAGAATCCCCTCTCACATCTCTTTGTTCCATTTTATGCAATGTGTGTGTGTGTGTGTGGTGGGGAGTCAAGGACAGGACCCCAGTCAAGGGATCTTAACTAGACTCCCCTTCAGCTGTTGCTCCTTCCTTATAAAGCCAAATGGGAATTGACCACGTGGCATCTAGACCTATGATGGCCCACTCCCTAGGAGATTTCACCATTAGATGGCCTCTCCCTTCATGACACCGAGACCTCAGAGGTATGGAAAATATGGGCTCACCCAGAAGAAAAGTGTTATCCTCTCTCAGAACTCATGACCGTCTATCAGGATAATGATCTTCAACTCTGTTGTGAAGAAACATTTACAGACGGCCCCTCCAAAATCTACTTTGCCAGACATTCCTGGTCAGGGAAGAAACTAGAGAATCTCTTTCCTACAGGGCTTTTACAGTCTTTCAGTTCTGAAATATAATTCTTACAAAATTTTAATTTCACCCTTAAATTCCTAAATCTCTGTGATGCAGGCCCACTGGGCTGACTCCTTGTGACTGGTGCTGGCCCATCATAAGCGCTTAGGCACCTCTAGATAAGGTTGCTGCCTCCATGAAAACCATGGATGTTGTACTTGGATGGGAAGCTCTGGGAGATTATAAAACTCAATAAAGAGGTAACCACACCCCTAATTCCATAGACCCACAACGATCCATTTGGCAGAAAGACACCTACATGAGGAATTAGAAAAGGAAAATTTTCCAATAGTCTGCTAAACCTATGAAAACCTAGCTCAATTCCAAAGGGTCCCATAAATACACTGACACACTTTTGTACACACACACACACACACACACACACACACACAGAGAGAGAGAGAGAGAGAGAGAGAGAGAGAGAGAGAATCTCTCAAAAAGAGCAGAAAATGGCAAAATGGACTTTTCTGGCCTGGTTCTTTTTACAGAAGTTCTTACAAAGATGTAAAAATTAAATCCCATTCAGTTAAATTCATCAGGAGTTACCTTTACTAAAAAGAAGAAAATTATATGAAATTAGGACTGTGCCAGAAGGCCATGGGATACACAATAATTATTATCTCTGGGTATTGTATCCAACAGGAGAAAAGGGAAAGGCATAATAATGGACCCAGGACTTGGGCCCTATCCACTTAAATACAAACATCATTAGATTATTAACTACCTATAATTCATTAATGGCTTATTTATGCCACAGAATGCCTTGATCTTCTGTAAGGTTATTAGCAAATTAATGCCTCACCACTGGAGACACCCAGTATGCATAATGATCTTCTCTTAATAACCTATAAGACACCTTTGGAGTGTAATGGACTGAATATTTATGTCCCCCCAAATTTACATGTTGAAGCCCTAACCCCCCAAGTGGCCATATTTGGGGATGGGACCTCTAAGAAAATAATTAAGGTTAAATGAAGTCATAAGGCTAGGACCTTTATCTGATAGGATTAGTGTCCTTATAGAAAGAGAAACCAGAGCATTCTCTCTCTCTCTCTCTCTCTCTTTCTTTCTCTCTTTCTCTTTCTCTGCACCTGTCTGCATGCATGCACAGAGGAAGGCCATGTGACAACTCAATAAGAAGGCAGCTGTCTACAAACTAGGAAGAGAGCTTTCTCCAGAAACCAACTTTGCCATCACCTTGATCATGGACTTCTAGTCTCTAGAACTGTGGGAAAACAAATTTATGTTGTTTAAGCCACCTAATCTGGTATTTCGTTATAGCAGCCCAAGCTGACTAATTCAAAGAGGAGACACATAAATGCAATCATTAATTACTCCACACTTAAGTTCCTCCTCTTCCTCCTTCCATGGGGCCATTGGGGTCATATGTATAATCAAACCATACTACCTCTATGCCCAGGAGCTCATGGCCTGACAGTACTGCCTAGTGGTTAGGAGCCTAGTCCTTGGAATGAGCAAACATAGATTTGAATCCAGCTCCATCATTCTGCTACTTGTGTGGTATCTGGAAAGTCACTTAACTTCCCTGAGCCTCAGCTTTCTTATTGACAAGACAGTGGTGTTGTTAATAATAGCACCTGCCCATTGGGATTGATGGCAGTGTTGAGTGAGATCATGTCTATGACATTATCATTCAGCTTCCACGTGGTGGCTTTGTTGAGAAACATCTTCTTGGAACTGATGGCCCTGTGGCTACTGGGAGAACAGGTGTGCCTTAACCACCTGATGTTCTCTGCCAAGTGTAGGAGTGGTGACATTTTTAGGCAGAAGTTCTGGTGATAGGTTCATTGGGCTGGAATGGAATATACCTGAATATGGTTTCTTTGAAGATGACAAATCAGGAGTAAAAAGAGACATTGTATAAGGAGCTATAAGCCATCGGGGCTGCTCTCAATGAAGCATAAACTCAGTGAGGACAAGGGCTTTGATCCCTGCCTTGATCACTACTGTTTATGTGGTACCTAGCGTAGGGCCTATCACAGATAGGGGCTTGATCAAGATTTGTTGAGCAAGGGGAAAAAAAAAAAACAAGCCAGTGATTACTGACCAAATGCCAGTTGGCAAGTCCTGGTCAGTGTCACATCATAGATAGTCTTGGTGATGCCACCAATGAAAAAGGTAAGGTTAAACATCAGCTTGTTTCAGAATCACAGGTTGACTTCAGTGGTGATGAGTGGTCTTGTTCATTAGAGTCCCACTCTTTGTCCTGACTGAATGTGTGAAACATAAAGCAACAAGGACTTTAATAAATAAACTCATTGCAAGTCCCAAAACTGACATGACCTAGCATAATCGTCACTGTCTGCATGTTTTAATTTGTAATCAGTTTCACTGGCTAATGCCTAAATAAATGAGAACAAATATCTGGTACCCAACTGTTTTCTGAGCACATAGCAGATATTTCTAATAAGTCATGACACTCTTTTTTTCCTTGGCTCAATCTCAGACTATTTCTCAACATGGCATTCCAGAGAACCACTGATAGTCAACTGGAGTTGGCTTTCGAGGTGGAACCATTCTGTCTGCCTGTTCTACATGGGTTTCGTTTTACACTACTGGCATAGTCGTTTGTTGTTTTTCCTCCCAGGCATCCACTCTTCCTTCCTATGATAATATTCTCATTTTCACTTGAGGATCCGCTTCTCTTCTACTCCTAATTTATTGGCATCCAGGGACACTGACTCCATCCCTGGATCTTGGATAGAGCACATGACCAGTTGACTCCCTCCCTTCCCCTGACCACAGAGATTTGTTCAGGGTGGTATAAGTCAAGTGATATCATTTAAACCCCTGGATTCAATCAGATACTCGTAGAGTATCTGTTACAAGTAACTTCTCGCTCTGTGCATCTATTCTTTTCCTGAGTTCTTGGATCATCTTCACAATCACTACTCTGAACTCTTTCTCAGGTAGATTGCCTACCTCCACATCACTTAGTTGTTCTTCTGGGGTTTTATCTTGTTCCTTCGTCTGAAACATATTCCTCTGCCATCTCATTTTGTCTAAATGTTTATTAGTATTTTTATGTATGTAGAAAGTTAGTTATGTTTCTCAACCTTGGAGAAGTGGCCCTCTGTAGGGGATGTCCTATGTGTCCCAGCAGTACACTCCCCTGTCATCACTCAAGGGCCAGGGACCAGCTGGTGCCAGAGTAGGTTCTGATCTGTGTTTGTGGATTCAATTCCGCAGGCTGCTAGATGGTGATTTTCTTCTGGTGTCTGCCCTTTGGTGGGTGGAGCTGGGTCCTGGCCCTCTGGTGGGCAGGGCCATGTCAAGGGGCATGTTTAGAGGTGGCTATGGGCTCAGCAAGTCTTTAGGCAGCCTGTCTGCTGATGCATGGGGCTGTGTTCCCATGTTTGTTGTTTGGCCTGAGGCGTCCCAGCACTGGATCCTGCAGGCTGTTGGGTGGGGCCAGGTCTTGGTGCCAAAATGGTGAACTCCAGGAGAGCTCACGCCAATGATTACTCCCTGGTACCTCTCCACCAGTGTCGTAGTCCCCACAGCGAGCCACAGCCACCCCACCACCCATGCCTCCCCAGAGACCCTCCAAGACTAGCAGGTAGGTCTGCCCCAGGCTCCTATGGAGTCACTGCTTTTTCCCTGGGTCCCGTAATGCATGAGACCTGTGTGCACCCTCCAAGAGCAGAGTATCTGTTTCCACCAGTCCTGTAGAGCTGTTGTAATCAAGCCCCACTGGCCTTCAAAGCCAAATGTTCTGGGGGCTCCTCCTCCAGACTGTGGAGATTGTGTGCGACTCAGAGCTCTCACTTCTGTGGGAGAATTTCTGCAATATAATTGTTCTCCAGTTTGTGGGTCACCCACCCAGGGGGCATGGGATTTGATTATATTGTGAGTGAACCTTTCCTACCATCTTGCTCTGGTTTCTTTTTTGTGTCTTTGGATATAGAATATCTTTTTTAGAAGGCTCCAGTCTCTTTTATCAATGATTGTTCAACAGTGAGGTGCGATTTTGGTGTGCTCGTGAGAGGAGGTGAGCTCAAGATTCTTCTACTCCACTTGTCCCACTCTGTTACAAGTGAAAATTCCTTTTTTTTTTTTTTTTCTTATACTGGTATGATTTGGGTATTCTGCTACTTGCAAGAATAAGACTTAAAGCAACACATGCGCTGGTGCATTCCTCCAACTCTTCAAGGTCATGAATCTCATGAAAAGACCTTCCAGGCCCACCACATTGCCAACCTTGCCTTGGCCTGGTTTTGGAAACTTACAGAGCTGCCATCTCTCTCTGGAACAGGGGGAAGCACCTGCTTAAGCAACGGAAGTCTTGATCCATCCACCGAGGTGGATGGGGCTTTAAAGGGCTTAGAGACCAACTGGGCATCTGGGGTTTGGACTTTTTCTCCTTCTACCTCACCATGTGAATGTCCCCAGTGCTGGGGTACTTGGCATCTTCCAGGAATATCATTTCCAAATCTGCCAGCTCTGATTATTCAAAATTTTTCAACCTCTTGAGGAGAGAGGGGAGAGCTAAGCCTGAACCCTCCATTCTAAACTACACCTTTCAACAAGCATTCTTTGCCCACTTATTTGTTCACGCATTCATTTCTTCACACATTCAGTAAATATTTGTTAGTGGTTTCCATGTGTCAGGCACTGGTCCAGGTATTTGGGAGACATAAGTGAACAAAATAGATTAAACCCCTGACTCATGGAGCTTACATTCTAGAGACAGAAGACAGGCCATCAGCAATAAGCATGATGATAATAAGTTATGTGGAGCATTAGAAGGTGACAAGTGCCATGGGAAAAAAACAGAGCAGTCTAAGAGCCCTCAGGGGCTCAGTTTCACTATTATAAACAGGTGGTCCAGGTGGGCCTACCTGGTGATGGGAGAGTGAACTGTAACTTGAAGGAGGGGAGGAGTGATCCTTGCAGAAAGGTAGGGGTCATAGGATCAGTGTATTAAAATTGTTTTCCAAGTTCTCGAACTTCTGAGCTACTTACTCTGTTTCCAACCACCAGTATTTGTTGGTAGTTCACGGCTGTATCTCTACACAGACCACTTCAACTGAATTTCTCTCTTTTTTGTTTAAGTGTTTAGGATGGTAAAGGGTGGACAGCTGTCAGATTTTGGCAGCGAGAAGCTGAGGAGTAATGCTGGTGGGAGACATGCCAACCTCACAGTTTACCTGAACACCGCCCTGCTGGGGCATCAATTCCAGAAATATCTAGGAAGCTGAGTCAGTACCAGAGGACTCGGACAGATGAGCGAGCTGCAGCAACACCTGACAGGGCTTTTTCTCTTTTTTGAACAGCAGCTGGAGGTGCTGCCTCTGTCGGGGCTGGTGACCTGCTGACCCTGGAGACAAGGGCCTGGGGAGTGGCCACCGGGAGGTGGCCCCCTTGGCTTTGGGCTGCCCCAAGTGGGGGTTATGTGAACCGGCCGCCCTTCGCATGTGTGTTGGGGCTTTCTCGTTCTTGACCTGTCCTCCCACTGGCTCTCCTACTTGATAGAGATTTATGTGCCAGCGTCACCCTCACCCTGGATCCGTTGAGGAAAACATAAAACAAATCCCTAGGATTTGGGAGGGAGGGGCCAGTCATCGGTTACTTTGAGGAAGGTCAGAGACAGCTGCACACGGCCTCCATCACTTCAAGGTGCATCTTGAGGCTGGAGCCCAAATCCCTTCCCTGCCAGTGATGGCAGGGTGCCTGCCTGAGCCTGGTCCCAGGGGTGGCTGTTCTGTGTTTCCCAATGAGAGGCTAACTAAAGGCGCTACATACATCCCTCCCTCCCAAGTCTTTCATTTCTCCTCTTCAGATGTCACCAAGGATTGTCTTATTACTGTAACAAACATTTTCTAATTTTCTAATGTGTTAATCTTACCTCCCTAATGAGATTACAAATGCTGATGGACAAGAAGCATGTTCACTACTCCTTTGTATTTCTTTCCCACCCTCTCCAACATACTAAAACCCCCCTTACCACTCCCACACCTACTCCCAAACACTGGGCACAGTGGCCAAAATTAACATACCTACCATTTATTGAGTGCTTACTATATGCCACCTCTGATTCTTAAGGCATTTAAAATGCTTAACTAACAAATCTAAACACTTAACATCTGAACACTTAACACCTCTCACCTCAATCCAAACCACCATTTTGATTAGGGAATTGTCATTCCCATTTTACAGATGAGGAAATTGTAACTCACTAAAATTAAATAAGCATACAACATGCCCCAGTTGGGAATATTTTAGGATTTGAACTCACCTCTGCCTGTTTCTCAAGCCCATGTTCTTTCTTTCTTTTTTTTTTTTTTTTGTTCAAGTTTGTAGTAATTTTCTTTTTAACATCTTTATTGGAGTATAATTGCTTTACATTGTTGTATTAGTTTCTGCTGTATAACAAAGTAAATCAGCTATATGTATACATATACACCAATATCCCCTCCCTCTTGTATCTCCCTCCCACCCTCCCCATCCCACCCTTCTAGGTGGTCACAAAGCACTGAGCTGATCTTCCTGTGCTATGCGGCTGCTTCCCACTAGCTATCTATTTCACATTTGATAGTGTATATATGTCAATGCCACTCTCTCACTTCTTCCCAGCTTACCCTTCCCCTCCCCATGACTTCAAGTCCATTCCCTACGTCTGCATCTTTATTCCTGTCCTGCCCCATGGTTATTCAGAACCTTTTGTTTGTTTGTTTTTTAGATTCAATATATATGTATTAGCATATGGTATTTGTTTTTCTCTTTCTGACTTAATTCACTCTGTATGACAGACTCTATGTCCATCCACCTCACTACAAAGAACTCAGTTTCATTTCTTTATATGGCTGAGTAATATTCCATTGTATATATGTGCCACATCTTCTTTATCCATTCATCTGTCAATGGACACTTAGGTTGCTTCCATGCCCTGGCTATTGTAAATAGTGCTGCAGTGAACATTGTGGTACAGGACTCTTTTTGAATTATGGTTTTCTCAGGGTATATTCCCAGTAGTGGGATTGCTGAGTCATATGGTAGGTCTATTTTTAGCTTTTTAAGGAACCTCCATACTGTTCTCCATAGTGGCTGTGTCAATTTACATTCCCACCAACAGTGCAAGAGGGTTCCCTATTCTCCACACCCTCTCCAGCATTTATTGTTTGTGCACATTTTGATGATGGCCATTCTGACTAGTGTGAGGTGATACCTCATTGTAGTTTTGATTTGCCTTTCTCTAATGATTAGTGATGTTGAGCATCCTTTCATGTGTTTGTTGGAAATCTGTATATCTTCTTTGGAGAAAGGTCTATTTAGGTCTTCTGCCCATTTTTGGATTGGGTTGTTTGTTTTTTTGATGTTGAGCTGCATGAGGTGCTTGCATATGTTGGAGATTAATGCTTTGTCAGTTTCTTTGTATGCAAATATTTTCTCCCATTCTGAGGGTTGTCTTTTCATCTTGTTTATGGTTTCCTTTGCTGTGCAAAAGCTTTTAAGTTTCATTAGATCCCATTTGTTTATTTTGTTTTTATTTCCATTTCTCTAGGAGGTGAGTCAAAAAGGATCTTTCTGTGATTTATGTCATAGAGTGTTCTGCCTGTCTTCCTCTAAGAGTTTTATAGTGTCTGGCCTTACATTTAGGTCTTTCATCCATTTTGAGTTTGTTTTTGTGTATGGTATTAGGGAGTGTTCTGGTTTCATTCTTTGACATGTAGCTGTCCAGTTTTGCCAGTACCACTCATTGAAGAGGCTGTCTTCTCTCCATTGCATATTCTTGCCTTCTTTATCAAAGATAAGGTGGGCATATGTGCTTGGGCTTATCTCTGGGCCTTCTCTCCTGATTCATTGATCTATATTTCTGTTTTTGTGCTGGTACCATACTCTCTTGATTACTGTAGCTTTGTAGTATAGTCTAACATCTGGGAGCCTGATTCCTGCAGCTCCGTTTTTCTTTCACAACATTGCTTTGGCTCTTCGAGATCTTTTGTGTTTCCATACAAATTGTGAATGTTTTTGTTCTAGTTCCGTGAACAATGCCATTTGTAGTTTGAGAGGGATTGCATTGAATCCGTAGATTGCTTTGGGTAGTGTAGTCCTTTTCACAGTGTTGATTCTTCCAATCCAAGAACATGGTATATCTCTCCGTCAGTTTGTATCACCTTTAATTTCTTTCATCAGTGTCTTATACTTTTCTACATACAGGTTTTTTGTCTCCTTAGGTAGGTTTATTCCTAGGTATTTTATTCTTTTTGTTGCAATGGTAAAGGGGAGTATATCCTTAATTTCTCTTTCAGATTTTTCATCATTAGTGTATAGGAATGCAAGAGATTTCTCTGCATTAATTCTGGATCCTGCTACTTTACCAAATTCATTGATTACCTCTAGTAGTTTTCTGGTAGCATCTTTAGGATTTTCTATGTATAGTATCATGTCATCTGCAATCAGTGACAGTTTTACTTCTTTCCAATTTGGATTCCGTTTATTTCTTTTTCTTCTCTGATTTCTGTGGCTACAACTTCCAAAACTATGTTGAATAATAGTGGTGAGTGTGGGCAACCTTCTTTTTTTCCTGATCGTAGAGGAAATGCTTTCAGTTTTTCACCATTGAGAACGATGTTGGCTGTGGGTTTGTCATATATGGCCTTTATTATGTTGAGGTAAGTTCCCTCTATGCCTACTTTCTGGAGGGTTTTTATCATAACTGTGTGTTGAATTTTGTCAAAAGCTTTTCCTGCATCTATTGAGATGATCATATGGTTTTATCCTTCAGTTTGTTAACACGGTGTATCACATTGATTGATTTACGTATATTGAAGAATCCTTGCATTCCTGGGATAAACCCCACTTGATCATGGTGTATGATCCTTTTAATGTGCTGTTGGATTCTGTTTGCTAGTATTTTGTTGAGGATATTCACATCTATGTCATCAGTGATATTGGCCTGTAGTTTCCTTTTTTGTGACATCTTTGTCTGCTTTTGGTCTCAGGGTGATGGTGGCCTTGTAGAATGAGTTTGGGAGTGTTCCTCCCTCTGCTATATTTTGGAAGAGTTTGAGAAGGATAGGTGTTAGCTCTTCTCTAAGTGTTTGATAGAATTTGCCTGTGAATCCACCTGGTCATAGCATTTTGTTTGTTGGAAGATTTTTCATCACGGATTCAATTCTAGTGCTTGTGATTGGTCTGTTTATATTTTCTATTTCTTCCTGGTTCAGTCTCAGAAGGTTGTGCTTTTCTAAGAATTTGTCCACTTCTTCCAGGTTGTCCATTTTATTGGTGTATCATTGCTTGTAGTAAGCTCTCAAGATCCTTTTTATTTCTGCAGTATCTGTTGTTAATTCTCCATTTTCATTTCTAATTCTGTTGATTTGAGTCTTCTCCCTTTTTTTCTTGATGAGTCTGGCTAGTGGTTTATCAATTTTGTTTATCTTCTCAAAGAACCAGCTTTTACTTTTATTGATCTTTGCTATCGTTTCCTTCGTTTCTATTTTCATTTTTTTCTGATCTGATCTTTCTGATTCTCTCCTCCTGCTAACTTTGGGGATTTTTTTGTTTTTCTTTCGCTAATTGCTTTAGGTGTAAGGTTAGGTTGTGTATTTGAGAGTTTTCTTGTTTCTTGAGGTAGGATTTTATTGCTGTAAACTTCCCTCTTAAAACTGCTTTTGCTGCATCCCATAGCTTTTGGGCCAATCCTTCTTTCATTGTCATTTGTTTCTCGGTATTTTTTGATTTCCTCTTTGATTTCCTCAGTGGTCTCTTGGTTATTTAATAACATATTGTTTAGCCTCCATTTGTTTGTATATTTTACAGTTTTTCTCCTGTAATTGATATCTAATCTCATAACATTGTGGTTGGAAAAGATACTTGGTATGATTTCAATTTTCTTAAACCTTCCAAGACTTGATTTGTGAGCCAAGATATGATTTCTCCTGGAGAATGTTCCATGAGCACTTGAGAAGGAAGTGTATTCTGTTGTTTTTGGATGGAATGTCCTATAAATATCAATTAAGTCCATCTTATTTACTGTGTCATTTAAAGCTTGTGTTACCTTATTTATTTTCATTTTGGATGATCTGTCCATTGGTGAAAGTTGGGTGTTAAAGTCCCCTACTATGATCGTGTTACTGTCGATTTTCCCTTTTATGCTGTCAGCATTGCCTTATGTATTGAGGTGCTCCTATCTTAGGTGCATAAATATTTACAACTGTTATATCTTCTTCTTGGATTGATCCCTTGATCATTATGTAGTGTCCTTCTTTCTCTCTTATTATAGTCTTTATTTTAAAGTCTATTTTGTCTTATATGAGAATTGCTACTCCAGCTTTCTTCTGATTTCCATTTGCATGGAATATCTTTTTCCATCCCCTCACTTTCAGTCTGTATATGTCCCTTGGTCTGAAGTGGGTGTCTTGTAGACAGCATATATATGGGTCTTGTTTTTGTATCCATTCAGCTAGTTTGTGTCCTTGGTTGGAGTATTTAATCCATTTACCTTTAAGGTAATTATTGATATGTATGTTCCTATTACCATTTTCTTAATTGTTTTGAGTTTGTTATTGTAGGTCTTTTCCTTCTCTTGTGTTTCCTGCCTAGAGAAGTTCCTTTAGCATTTGTTGTAAAGCTGGTTTGGTGGTGCTGAATTCTCTTAGCTTTTGCTTGTCTATAAAGGTTTTAATTTCTCCATTGAATCTGAATGAGATCCTTGCTGGGTAGAGTCATCTTGGTTGTAGGTTTTTCCTTCTCATCACTTTAAATATGTCCTGCCACTCCCTTCTGGCTTGCAGAGTGTCTGCTGAAAGATCAGCTATTACCCTTATGGGGATTCCCTTGTGTGTTATTTGTTGTTTTTCCCTTGCTGCTTTTAATATTTTTTCTTTGTATTTAATTTTTGATAGTTTGATTAATATATGTCTTGGCATGTTTCTTTATGCTGTATGGGACTCTCTGCACTTCCTGGACTTGATTAACTTTTTCCTTTCCCATATTAAGGAAGTTTTCAACTATAATCTCTTCAAGTATTTTCTCAGTCCCATTCTTTTCTTCTTCGGGGACTCCTGTAATTCACATGTTGTTGCGTTTATGTTGTCCCAGAGGTCTCTGAGACTGTCCTCAATTCTTTTCATTCTTTTTTCTTTATTCTGCTCTCTGGTAGTTTTTTCCATTATTTTATCTTCCAGGTCACTTATCCGTTCTTCTACCTCAGTTTATTCTGCTATTGATTCCTTCTAGAGAATTTTAAATTTCACTTATTGTGTTCTTCATCATTGTTTCTTTGTTCTTTAGTTCTTTTCTGTCATTGTTAGACGTTTCTTGTATTTTCTCCATTCTATTTCCAAGATTTTGGATCATCTGTACTATCATTACTCTGAATTCTTTTTCAGGTAGGCTGCCTATTTCCTCCTCATTTGTTTGGTCTGGTGGGTTTTTACCTTGCTCCTGCATCTGCTGCCTAGTTCTCTGTCTTCTCGTTTTGCTTACCTTACTGTGTTTCGGGTCTCCTTTTCGCAGGCTACAGGTTCCTAGTTCCATTGTTTTTGGTGTCTTCCCCCAGTGGGTAAGTTTGGTTCAGTGGGTTGTGTAGGCTTCCTGGTGGAAGGGACTAGTGCCTGTGTTCTGGTGGATGTGGCTGGATCTTGTTTCTCTGGTGGGCAGGATGGAGTCCAGTGGTGTGTTTTGGGGTGTCTGTGAACTTATTATGATTTTAGGCAGCCTCTCTGCTAATGGGTGGAGTTGTGTTCCTGTCTTGCTTGTTGTTCGGCCTGGGTATCCAGCACTGGAGTTTTCTGGTTGTTGAGTGGAGCTGGGTGTTAGTGTTGAGAAAGAGATCTCTGGGAGAGGTCTCACCAATTGATATTACATGGGGCCAGGTGGTCTCTGGTGGTCCAGTATCCTGAACTTGGCTCTCCCACCTCTGAGGCTCAGGCCTGACACCTGGCCAGAACACCAAGACCTTATCAGTCACACGATTCAGAAGAAAAGGGAGAAAAAAAAGAAAAAACGAAAGAAAGAAAGCAAAAGCAAAATAAAATAAAGTTATTAAATTAAAAAAATTTTTAAATATATTATTAAAATAAAAAAAATTTAAGGTACTCTTTTTAAAAAAGAGAGAGCAAGCAAACCAATAAACAAATCCACCAATGATAACAAGTGCTAAAAAGGAAACTAAGATAAACATATAAATCACAATCTAGTTAGTCGCATACAGCAAACCCCAAGTCTACAGTTGCTCCCAAAGTCCACGGCCTCAATTTTGGGATGAATCATTGTCTATTCAGGTATTCCACAGATGCAGGGTACGTCAAGTTGATTGTTGAGATTTAATCTGCTGTTCTTGAGCCTGCATGAAGAGATTTCCCTTTCTCTTTGTTCGCACAGCTCCTGGTGTTCAACTTGGATTTAGCTCTGCCTCTGCATGTAGGTTGCCCTCTGGCATCTGTTCTTCACCCAGACAGGAGGGGGTTAAAGGATCGGCTGATTAGGGGGCTCTGGCTCATTCAGGCCGGGAGAGGGAGGGGTACGGAACGTGGGGTGAACCTGCGGCGGCAGAGGCTGGCGTGACGTTGCACCAGCCTGAGGCGCACCATGTGTTCTCCCCGGGAAACTGTCCTTGGGTCATGGGAGCCTGGCAGTGGCGGGCTGCACAGGCTCCCGGGAGGTGATGTGTGGATAGTGACCTGTGCTTGCACACAGGATTCTTAGTGGCTGCAGCAGCAGCTTTAGCGTTTCATGCCTATCTCTGGGGTCCGCACTGATAGCCGCAGCTCACGTCCATCTCTGGAGCTCGTTTAGGTGATTTTCTGCCTTCTGGGGGCAGACAGGGAAGGAATCTCCTCTCCTCGCACACCCCCAAAACAATGGTCTCTTGCCTCTTAGGCAGTTCCAGACTTTTTCCCGGGCTCCCTCCAGGCTAGCTGTGGTGCACTAGCCCCGTTCAGGCTGTGTTCACGCAGCCAACCCCAGTCCTCTCCCTGGAATCCAACCTCTGAAGCCCGAGCCTCACCTCCCAGCCCCCACCTGCCCCAGCGGGTGAGCACACAAGCCTCTCAGTCCAGTGAGTGCTGGTCGGCACCGATCCTCTGTGCGGGAATCTCTCTGCTTTGCCCTCTGCACCCCTGTTGCTGCGCTCTCCTCCCCCACCCACCCCCGTCTCCACCAGCGAAGGGTCTTCCTAATGTGTGGAAACCTTTCCTCCTTCACATCTCCCTCCCACTGGTGCAGGTCCTGTCCCTATTCTTTTGTCTCTGTTGTTTTTCTTTTTTCTTTTGCCCTACCCATGTACGTGGGGATTTTCTTGCCTTTTGGGAGGTCTGAGGTCTTCTGCCAGTGTTTAGTAGGTGTTCTGTAGGAGTTGTTCCACATGTAGATGTATTTTTGATGTATCTGTGGGGAGGAAGGTCATCTCCACATCTCACTCCTCCACCATCTTGAAGGTCCCCTGCCCCCGCCATGCTCTTTCTGATGCATAGCACAGACCCTTTATAAATATTTAGCACAGGTTGTGCCTGGATGTTTGTCAGGATCCATTAGTCATTTCCAGTACAGGCCTGGTTTGCTGTCTTGCTTCAGTTGGAGGGCAAAGGCAGGAGAGTGTTGGGTGCAACAGTGGTTCTCACTGGGGGTGATTTTGCCCTCCAGGAGACACTTGATCTTTGGAGACATTTTTGCTTGTCAGAACCAAGGCAGGGGATGCTACTGGTCTCTTGTGAGTAGAAGCTGTGGATGGTGTTGAACATCCTAAGATGCCCAGCGCAGAGAATTATTCCAGCTCAGTGCCATGAATACTGAGATCAAGAGCCAGAGCATTGGAGAGAGACCCCATCCTATCTCCAAGTTAGGTCCAGAGCTCTCCTTGCAAACACCTAGATGGGATCAGCTTAGTCATCTTCCTGTCAGCAATTAAATCTTTACTTTGTTCCCAGAACTCTGGCATGCTCCATCAATAATGAGACCCATATAGTTTCCATAGTAATTGTTAAGAACAATCTTCCAAGTAATTACTAACTTTCTCTTTCTCTTATTTAAGGTAAAATTAGAGTCTTTGCTGGGATGAGTGGATCCACAGGGCTATCACAGTTTATATTCACCCCAAAGCCTTCTGACTTTCTGCCAGAAAGAGTATTTTAATACTGACCAAGAATAATAGCACTTAGGAAATGTAAACCACCTCTTGCTACTCAAAATGTACCCTTCGTTTTTTGTTTGAATCATTGTCTCCAATTAATTCACAAGCATGTGATACACCCGAAATAGGCCTGGGGATCATCTTCGAACTAAGACAGTGTTTGAGTAGATCGGCAAGTCTGTAGATCACCTAAGGCTAATACTATTATTAGATAAAAGTTAAGCAATTGTGTTATCAGAGCTCTCCAGAGAAACAGAACCAATAGGATATATAGATGTAGCTATAAGTGTAGATGTAGATGTAGATGTAAATGTAGAGAGATAGAGACAGAGATAGAAGTAGATAAGAGGAGATTTATGTTAGGAATTGGCTCACATGATTAGGAGGCTGAGAAGGCCCAGGATATGCTGTCTGCCAGCTGGAGAACCAGGAATGCTAGTGGTGTAATTCAGTCCAAGTCAAAAGGCTTGAGAATCAGGGGGCTGATAGTGCAAGTCCCAGTCTGAGTTCAAAGGCTTGAGAATCAGGACACAGACGTCCAAGGGCAGGAAAAAACAGATATTCCAGTGCAAACAAAGAGAACACATTTGCTTTTCTTCTGCCTTTTTGTCCTAGTCAGGCCTTTAACAGATTGAATCATGCCCACCTGCATTGGTGAGGGTCATCTTCCTTATTCAGTCCACTGATTCAAAGGCTAATCTCTTCCAGAAACACCCTCACAGACACACCCGGAAACAATGTTTACCAGCTATGTGAGCATCCCTAAATCCAGTCAAGTTGACATATAAAATGAACCATTATAGCAATTAATCCTTGACAAAGCTTCTAAGAACTGGGGTCATGTGGTCCCTTGATTAGACTCTAGAGATGGCTTGATCAAAACATGTCAGGATTAAGGCATGGTTTGATTGAGTTGTAAAACTGAAAAGACCAGAGGAAAGATGACTTCAGGTGGGCCTGAATCCAGGTACACAGGAAGCATCACCAGTATCTGTTGTCTATTTATCTGCCCTCCTCCCTCTGTGTTGGCTCCATTCTCACAAGGATTTTACCCTCATGGAAGCAAGATGGCAACTTCAGTTTCTGCTTTTATCCTTGTAGGTTCTAGTCCAACAGAAAAGAGGATGTCTTTTCTGACATTCCCCAAAAAAGTCACAGTGTGTTTCTGATTGGATTATGTGCCATTCCTCAGCCAATCACTGAGGCCACAGGAACACGAGCCTCCACTTGGCTAGGGCTGCATCATTGCTGTTAGGGGAGTGATGGAGACAGGAAAGTGGATCATGCCAGCCAAAGCCACAGTGACCATTTGAGAACAAAATCAGGCCTGCCCAGAATCAGTACTGCTCCAGATGGCTTGAGCCTGAAGAATCAAGCACATCTCAGGAGTCCTCACTGGGAGTGATAAGCCTATCCCTGACTGGCTGAGTGACCCTGAGCAGGGTACCTGTCCTCTCTAAAGACCCCCAAAGTCCCAACCACTTTAGAATGTTTTCCTCTGCAGATGCCTTCACCAGTTGCTTCAGAATGTCTACCCCAAGCCATCTGTTCCGTGAAACCAAATGCTCCACTAAACAGCAAAAGAAGAAAAATGGGACAAGGGTCTGCAGAACTTTACTGCTGCTTTGTGTCTTTTCTGGCAGTTACAAAACAAACCAGCAAATCTCTTAGGATAATCTACTTGGTTTACAAATTTCATGGTAGCACAAACCACTCAGTAGGTTCTCATTAATACCTTTTAGCACCAAAAGGATAACGTGCCAAGGACAGCAGCCTGAAGAAGACGTCCAGCATTTGACAAAGATGGACAGGAAGAAGGAACAGAGATTAACATGCCTTCTGGGCCAAACACCTCGCCTCCTGATTTTCCCTTGGGGGAAAATCATTTTCTAGTGGTCAAATCAGGTGGAGTGTGGAACTGATATCAATATTATGATAAAATTATATTCTTTGCTGCAAGCATGAAGCCTGTAATGGTTGATTTCATCTGCTGATGTGGCCACATATGGATACAGATATTGGTAGTAACTCAGCGGGGATCTTGGCATCACTTACCAAAGCGTTGGCTAGCAATACTCGGGGGTCTATTAGGAAAGTAGCATGAGCATGAAATGGTGTGGCAACTGACCCATTGATGCTGTGACTGTATTACGAAGCAGAGTCTATGTTTCTCTTAGTAAATCTATTGTCTCTAGGTCTAAAATGGAAAGACCTGCTCTTCCTCTAGAGAAGGTTAAGAGGCCCATGATTACTCAACAATTAAAGGTAGCAGCATGTGTTCACATTGGAGCCAGAGCCTCGGAGCTGTAGAGGGAATTAGTAAAACGGAAGGCAGAGTGCATTCCAAATGTAGTGAGAAGATGAAAAGATGGATGATATGCCCAAGAGGTTAAGACATAGAGAAGATGGTGGGAGAAGGTTTAACACAAATCTAATCCAAGTTCTGGAAGGTGATAAAAGACAAAATAAGGGGGAAGTACTATCAAAGAGATAATGTTACCAATTTTAAGATTTAGGATTTAACATAGAGGCATCATAGTAAAACTGACGAAAACCAAAGAAAACGAATTGCTCTTTAAAGCAGGCAATGATAAGACACAGATTGCCTACCAGGAAACAGCCTTTAGAAGGGCTGCTGGCTTCTTAACTACAAGGGAGCCCAGAGGAGTGGAAGCCGAGAGAAGAAGGCTGAGAAAAGTTACTGTCAACCTAGAGATCAGTGAGACTCTTTCAACAATGATGATCAAATACAGACACGGACAAAAACTGAGTATTTATCCACAAATTAGTAACCTATAAAATATCCTTAAGACTCAACTTCTAAAGGATATATATTAGATAGAAAAAAAATAGTCCAGATGAAAATCTGATATAAGTAGAAAGAATAAACAAATACATTGGTAAATAAGTGCACTAAGTGAATGGTTGTATAAAGCAATAATAAAAATAAAACCAAATGGGATGTGGCAAAGCAAAATAATAGCTAAAATAAAAATGCTGGCTTATAATAGTAAAAGAACTCCAGCTGAGACAATAATAATGGACAATAATAGTTGGAAGGAAGGTGATCTAGGAGTGAGATTATCCTAAGTTTTGTGGTTTGTTCGGGAAGATGGGAAATATGTTAATTCAATTTGGACTTTGCTAAACTAAGTATGCTTATTAAAACTGCCAGTGTAACTACTAAAAGAATAAGCATGGAATCTATGTCCACCAAAGAAATAAATAGCAGAGAAAAATTAAATTGAAAAACAAAATCCAAAAGAAGGAGAAGAATCAGAAGAAGTAGGACAAACTCAAAGCACATGAAAAGATAGAAGAAATAAATTTAAATATATCAGCATTCACAATGAATATAAATGGATTAATGTCTACAGATAAAAGACAAAAACTACCAGGCAGAGTTGGAATTTTAAAAGTTCAATTATATTCTGCATATAAAACCAAAAAGTAACAGACCCCCAAGAACTAGGTAAATCTATCTATATAACACAAATTGATTTAACACACCTCTCTCAATAACTGACAGATCAAGGAAACCAAGAGACCATTAAAAATTGTAAAGGACAATTAACAATCCTGATTTAATGGGTTATATAGAACACTGAGCCCAGCAATTGGAGAATACACACTCCTTTCAAGCACAAAATCTGGCCATGGATTATACCATAAAGATAGCCTCAGGAAGTTCAGAAACTTGGTGTCATCTGTGCTGCATTCTCTGACCTATAGGCACTGAAGTGAGAAAATGTGCGGCAGAAAAGATAAATAGAAAAACTACACATATTTGGAAATTAAGAAAAAAAGAACTAATGTGTCAAAGAAAAATAATGAAATCAGAAAATACTTACGTGGGAAGCTCTAAAATAGTATTACAGGGGAATTATACTGTCAATACTCCATTAGAAAATAAGAAAGCTTCCAAATTAATGAACTAAGCATTCAACAGACAGATTTAGGGAGGAAAATAACAGAATAAAAACAAAGAAAACAGAAGGAAAGCAATAATAAGGTTAAAAGGAAAAATTAATAAAACAGAAAACAAATACTCAAGAGTACAGATCAACAAACCCAGACATTGATTCTTTGAAAAGACTAATATCAATAGAAAATTATCAGTACTAGCAGAGATAAGAAACTCATTCAAATCAGAGATAATATGCAAATAAGCAATATTAGGAGTGAAAGAAAAGATATAACTGCAGATGCTACAGAGATTAATAGTTAATAACAGGTGATTGTGGACAACCTTATGCTAATAAACTTATAAATTTTATAGGATGGATAAATCCCTAGAAAAACAAACTATTAAAATTGACTCTCAAGAAAGAAGAGAATGTAGGAATAATCCTATAATTGTTTTAAAAATAATATCAAAAGCTTAAAATGTTTCAAAAAGAAAACCTTGGTCTCAGGTGGCTTTATAGGCATGTTCCACCAAACAGGAACAGATAATTCCGAATTTACATAAACTCTTCCAGAGAATTATTTTATTAGGCCAACCTAACCTTGATTCCAAACAAGACAGGGACAGTATAACAGTCCAGTGTCACTCGTGAGAATAAATGAAAAAAGCGTAAATAAAATATTGGCAAACCAAATTCAGCAAAACATAAAAATAATAAAATACCATTACCAATTTGGGTTTGGTCAAGAAATGTAATCTTGATTTAATATAGAAAATAGATTAATGCAATTCTTCATATTAACAAATTAGAAAAAAAATTCCACATGACTATCCTAGGAAATGCAAAAGAGACTTTCCATAAAATCCAACCCAGTCAAGTGAAGCTATAACAAAACCACTGCAAATAAGATCCTTAGTGACAAAAGTCAAAAATATTCCATCTCTAAATATTTTTAGAAATCAATATAAAAGAATAACCTTATTACTTCTGTAAGGAAAGCATTTTTAAATATGGCATAAGCACAAACAATAAAGGAAATAATTGGAAGTTTTGACAATTTTAAAATTGTTACAAAAACTTTTTCATAAAAAACAGCAAACTGGGAGAAAATTTTGCAACCCATAACCAACAGAGGATTAGTATCAAGGATAAGGTTTTCCTATAAAAAGTCATAACAGAAAATAAAATTCACAAATAGACATTTAATAGGGAGGAAATAAACAGACCATATGCCTCTTCAAAGTTGATCTCAACTGGTAATTAGATAAATGTGAATTAAAACTACATGGAGATATAATTTTGAACTGGGAATAATCCAAAAAATCTGACAGTACTAGATGTAGGCAAGGCTGTGGAGCTATGGAGATTCTCATTACATTGTTAATGGAATATGGATTGGAGCACTTAGAAGAATATTTTGTCATTACTCCAGTAAAGTGACAATGCACCAGCACCAAGACCCAGCAATTCCAATCTCTGGTTGGAAAACTCTTGCAAGAAACTCTCTCACAGAAAACGTACACATGTGTGCCAGGGAACATATACAAAATGATATGGCAAGATCATTCATAAAAATGAAAAACTGGAAACAATTCAAATGTCCATCCATGCTAGAATGGATAGCTAAGTTGTGGTACACTTCTACAATGAACAGTGTATAGCAGTCCAAACGAATAAACTAGAGGAAGTTACAAAAGCATGCAAACAATGTAATCCATTTACATCAAGTTCAAGTTCAGGCAGATTAATGGATTCATTGTTTAAGGGTTTGTAAATAGTGACACAACCATAAAGAGAAGAAAAGAAATGAGAAAATTTTTGAATATTGGTTATCCTAGGTAGAGGGAGGGAGGGAGATGAAATTAGAGAAGTATCAAAAGAGAGCTTGGAAGGTAATGGAAGTGTGTGTGTGTGTGTGTGTGTGTGTGTGTGTGTGTGTGTGTGTTTAATGTGGGTAGACAGGACTTGGGGCTTATGTGATTATTTTTCTTTAAACTGTAAATACATTTTATAAACTTGTGTATATATGACATACTTTACAATTGAAAGAGCATTTAATAATATTATGGTGTCTACGGGCTTCCCTGGTGGCGCAGTGGTTGAGAATCCGCCTGCCGATGCAGGGGACACGGGTTCGTGCCCGGGTCCGGGAAGATCCCACATGCAGCGGAGCGGCTGGGCCCGTGAGCCATGGCCACTGAGCCTGCGCGTCTGGAGCCTGTGCTCCACAACAGGAGAGGCCACAACAGTGAGAGGCCCACGTACCGCAAAAAAAAAAAAAATTATGGTGTCTTTTTCTCAACTTTAGAAAGACAGTAAAATGAAGCCAGATACTTTTTTAATATGTGTGTTTTAAATTTCTTAAATCAACCAGCAGTACTGTGCTCTTTGATGAAATGCTCTAATTCCCAATGAAATTAAGAACAGGTTAGTAGTATCATTAGTATTATTTAACATTCTTTACAATATAGCCATGAAATTGGATGATAACATTACATAAAAAGTATTAGAAGGGAGAACATAGCTATTATTTCTTGTGGGTTATATTTTTAGCCCAGAAAATCCAAGAGAATCAGTTTAAAAAAAAAAACTAATGGAGTCAGAAAGAGAATTAAATAAGTTACTCTGGATCAAAGTACATATGCAAGAATAAATAAAATTTTATATAATATCCTGTTTTAAGAACATCAGATTTGAAAAATAACTTAAAAACATAAGATACTTAGAAATAAATAAGACATATTCAGGACCTACCCAAATAAGATAAGAAAATTTTACTGGGGTATAAAATAAAGACAAATAAATCAAGAGATATACCATAGATGCCCTTAGATAGGAAGACATAATATTATATCAATTTTCTTGAAAACTAGTGTGTAAAATACATACCATCTCACTACTCTGGGACATGATGAAATTGTTCTAGAATTAGTTTGAAGAGTAATCAGTGAAAATTGAAAGGAAAATATTTTTTAAAAGGAGAGTAATGCTATAGCAGAGATTTATCAAACTCCTGGATATTGAAATGCATCATAAAGCCTTGGTGACTGAAACAATATGACATTTACTCAAGTACAAGGACGCCATACCAGAACGTTTGCTGGAGCACTTTTGATATAATAAAAGAAGAGGAGCATCTACATGTCTATTGATATGAACCCATTTAATAAATTATGTGACAGTAGACATTGAAATATACAAATAGTAAAAACCTAAATAAAAGTTAATCTGCATCGAGATACTTCACATTAAATCTACAGGACACAATAGACAATGTGAAAAATTTTAGAAGCAGGTAAGCAGAAGGTTCTATATTATGAACCAAAAGATGGCACTTTAAAGGGCAGGAAACTTCTCAAAAACAACAGTCTAGGTCAGAAGAAGATTGAAGAATATACCAAAAATAGCAAAAATAAATAGTAAGCCTAGAATTTTCCTGTCAGCTAAATTACCATTCCAGAGTGAGAGCATAGAATAAAATAAATATAGTTTCACACAAAGTCTACAGGAATTTACCACTTGAAGTCCCTTCTGAAAGAACCATTAAAGAATGGATGACAAGAGAGAAGGAATCTGAAACTCTCTAGGAGAGGATTGGATGAGAGAAGCAATGTGAGTAAATTGGGAAAATCTAAAGCAAGGACTGGGTGAATGAATTATAATTACAAATTTTGCAGGGTGAGAAAAAAGCATGATATCACAATATCAATAAAGAGGACGTAATGAGAGTTAAAACATTACATATACTATAATTTGAAGTTAAGCAACTGTGTTAAAACTATTGTGTTGACTCTTAAAAATATATAAAATAAGCACATAACTTGCAAACCAGTGAAGGAATAAGAGTTGGAAAGAAAAGAAATCACATAATTTAACAAAAGAAAGAAAGGAGGGAAAAAAATCCATAAAGAATAAACAAGGTAAAGAAAATACCCAGACATAGATAACTTTTGCTCCTTAGGATGTAGAAGGATCTGATGGACCATTTCTCTTGTGTTAACAAGACACCAGACAAAATAAAAATCATAATGAGCTAGTAAAGAGCAGTTAGAGCCTTGAATAACTGAATTACAGAGAGAAAGAAGACGGTTATGAAGTGAGTAGAACCTCAGCTTCAGTTTGGATACAGATGGACAGGAGTGGGCTTCAACCATGAACAGAGATAATTTGTGCAGATAAGAAGAAATCAGGCAAACCTCAGATGAAAGCCGGGACTAGCAGGACTAAATCCAAATACAAAAACAAATGACTCATCCCAACAAAGCTCACCCCTCTTCCACACCCTCAAGTTCTGCCAAGAAAGCATCAATACAGGAGTGGAAAAAAATAGGTTTCAAGGGTCCTGCTGGATTTGAATTCAAAGATAAAACAAAACGACAGCCCAACCTCCTCCCAGCTCAAAAACTAACATAATCCAAAGGGGAATGGGCTTCCCTGGTGGCGCAGTGGTTGAGAGTCTGCCTGCTGATTCAGGGGATGCGGATTCGTGCCCCGGGAGGATACCACATACATGCCGCAAAGCGGCTGGGCCCGTGAGCCATGGCCGCTGGGCCTGCGCGTCCAGAGCCTGTGCTCCGCAACGGGAGAGGCCACGACAGTGAGAGGCCCACGGACCGCCAAAAAAAAAAAAAAAAAAAAAAAAAAGGCAGTGGGGAGTGGTTGGGGGAATGAGAAGGACACGTTACCTCTGTGGTTTTCTCTCCCAATCCAAATCCATTCGTGAGCATAGCATCAAACAAATCCCAAATGAAGGGAATTCTACAGAATACCTGACCAAACCCCTCCAAATTGTCAGGGTCATAAAAACAAGGGAAGTCTGAGAAACTGCCATAGACTAGAAGAGTCTAAGGAGACATGATGACTAAATGTAATGTGGTCTCTTGGATGGAATCCTGGAACTGAAAAAGGACATTAGTGGAAAAACTGGTGACATCTGAAAAAAGTTGGAGTTTAGTTAATAGTAATGTACCAGTGATGGTTTCCCAGTTATGACAAATGCGTAACAGTTGTGTAAGATGTTAATATATGGGAAAACTGGGTGAGGGATATACATGGCATCTTTGTACTATCCTTCCAACTTTCCTGTAAATCGAAAACTTCTAAAATAAAAAGTTTACTTTTTTATAAATATATCTTCATTGGAGAATAATTTCTTTACAATGTTGTGTTAGTTTCTGCTGTACAACAAAGTGAATCAGCTATATGTAAACATATATCCCCTCCCTCCCACCCTCGCTATCCTACCCCTGTAGATTGTCACAAAGCATCGGGCCGATCTCCCTGCACTATGCAGCAGCTTCCCACTAGCCATCCATTTTACATCTGGTAGTGTATATATGTCAGTGCTACTCTCTCACTTCGTCCCAGCTTCCCCTTCCTGCCCTGTGTCCTCAGGTCTGTTTTCTACATCTGTGTCTTTATTCCTGTCCTGCCACTGGGTTCATCAGTACCATTTTTTCAGATTCCATATATGTGTGTTAGCATATGGTATTTGTTTTCTCTTTGTGACTGACTTCACTCTGTATGACAGACACTAGGTCCATCCACCTCACTACAAATAATTCCGTTTTCTTCCTTTTTAGGGCTGAGTAATATTCCATTGTATATATATATACCACATCTTTATCCATTCATCTGTTGATGGACATCTAGGTTGCTTCCATGTCCTGGCTATTGTAAATGGTGCTGCAATGAACATTGTGGTACATGACTCTTTTTGAATTATGGTTTTCTCAGGGTATATGTCCAGCAGTGGGATTCCTGGGTCATATGGTAGTTCTATTTCTAGTTTTTTAAGAAACCTCCATACTGTTCTCCATAGTGGCTGTATCAATTTACATTCCCAGCAACAGTGCAAGAGGGTTCCCTTTTCTCCACACCCTCTCCAGCATTTATTGTTTGTGCACATTTTGATGATGGCCATTCTGACTGGTGTGAGGTGATATCTCATTGTGATTTTGATTTGCATATCTCTAATGATTAGTGATGTTGAGCATCTTTCCATGTGTTTGTTGGCAATCTGTATGTCTTCTTTGGAGAAATGTCTGTTTAGGTCTTGCACCCATTTTTTTGGATTAGGTTGTTTGTTTTTTTGATATTGAGTTGCATGAGCTGCTTGTATATTTTGGAGATTAATCCTTTGTCAGTTGCTTAATTTGCAAATATTTTCTCCCATTCTGAGTGTTGTCTTTTCATCTTGTTTATAGTTTCCTTTGCTGTGCAAAAGCTTTTAAGTTTCATTAGGTGCCATTTGTTTATTTTGTTTTTATTTCCATTTCTCTAGGAGGTGAGTCAAAAAGGATCTTGCTATGATTTATGTCATAAAGTGTTCTGCCTGTTTTCCTCTAAGAGTTTTATAGTGTCTGGCCTTACATTTAGGTCTTTCATCCATTTTGAGTTTATTTTTGTGTGTGGTGTTAGGAAGTGTTCTAATTTCATTCTTTTACATGTAGCTGTCCAGTTTTCCCAGCACGACTTATTGAAGAGGCTGTCTTTTCTCCATTGTATATTCTTGCCTCCTTTATCAAAGGTAAGGTGACTGTATGTGCATGGGTTTACCTCTGGGCTTTCTATCCTGTTCCATTGATCTATATTTCTGTTTTAGTGCCAGTACCATACTGTCTTGATTACTGTAGCTTTGTAGTATACTCTGAAGTCACGAAGTCTAATTCCTCCAGCTCCATTTTTCTTTCTCAAGATTGCTTTGGCTATTCCGGGTCTTTTGTGTTTCCATACAAATTGTGAATTTTTTGGTTCTAGTTCTGTGAAAAATGTCATTGGTAGTTTGAGAGGGATTGCATTGAATCTGTAGATTGCTTTGGGTAGTATAGTCCTTTTCACAATGTTGATTCTTCCAATCCAAGAACATGGTATATCTTTCCTTCTGTTTGTATCATCTTTGATTTCTTTCATCAGTGTCTTATAGTTTTCTGCATACATGTCTTTTGTCTCCTTAGGTAGATTTATTCCTAGGTATTTTATTCTTTTTGTTGCAATGGTAAAGGGGAGTGTATCCTTAATTTCCCTTTCAGATTTTTCATCATTAGTGTATAGGAATGCCAGAGATTTCTGTGCATTAATTTTGTATCCTGCAACTTTACCAAATTCATCGATTAGCTCTAGTAGTTTTCTGGTGGCATCTTTAGGATTTTCTGTGTATAGTATAATGTCATCTGCAAACAGTGACAGTTTTACTTCTTCTTTTCCAATTTGTATTCCTTTTATTTCTTTTTCTTCTCTGATTACTGTGGCTAAAACTTCCAAAACTATGTTGGATAATAGTGGTGAGAGTGGGCACCATTGTCTTGTTCCTGATCTTAGTGGAAATGCTTTCAGTTTTTCACCATTGAGAACGATGTTGGCTGTGGGTTTGTCATATACGACCTTTATTTTGTTGAGGTAGGTTCCCTCTATGCCTACTTTCTGGAGGGTTTTTATCATAAATAGGTGTTGAATTTTGTCAAAAGCTTTTTCTGCATCTATTTAGATTATCATATGGTTTTTATCCTTCAGTTTGTTAGTACGGTGTATCACATTGATTGATTTGCCTATATAGAAGAATCCTTGCATTCCTGGGATAAATCCCACATGATCATGGTGTATTTTTCTTTTAATATGCTCTTGGACTCTGTTTGCTAGTATTTTGTTGAGGATTTTTGCATCTATATTCATCAGTTATATTGGCCTGTAATGTTCTTTTTTTGTGACATCTTTTCTGGTTTTGGTATCATGGTGATGGTGGCCTCATAGAATGAGTTTGGGAGTTTTCCTTCCTCTGCAATTTTTGGGAAGAGTTTGAGAAGGGTAGGTGTTAGCTCTTCCTTAAATGTTTGGAAGAATTCACCTCTGAAGCCATCTGGTCTTGGACTTCTGTTTGTCGGAAGATTTTAAATCACAGTTTCAATTTCAGTGCTTGTGACTGGTCTGTTCATATTTTCTGTTTCTTCCTGGTTCATTCTTGAAATGTTGTACTTTTCTAAGAATTTGTCCATTTCTTCCAGGTTGTCCATTTTATTGGCATACAGTTGCTTGTAGTAATCTTTCATGATTCTTTGTATTTCTGCAGTGTCATTGTTACTTCTCCTTTTTCATTTCTAATTCTGTTCATTTGGGTCTCTCCCTTTTTCTCCTGATAGTCTGGCTAATGGTTTATCAATTTTGTTTATCTTCTCAAAGAACAAGATTTTAGTTTTATTGATCTTTGCTACTGTTTCCTTCATTTCTTTTCCATTTATTTCTGCTCTGATCTTTATGATTTCTTTCCTTCTGCTAACTTTGGGGGGGTTTTGTTCTTCTTTCTCTAATCTCTTTAGGTGTAAGGTTAAGTTGTTTATTTGAGATTTTTCTTGTTTCTTGAGGTAGGATTGTATTGCTATATACTTCCCTTTTAGAACTGCTTTTGCTGCATCCCAAAAGTTTGGGGTCATCGTGTTTTCATTGTCACTTGTTTCTAAGTATTTCTTGATTTCCTCTTTGATTTCTTCAGTGATTCTTGGTTGTTTAGTAGTGTATTGTTTAGCTTCCATGTGTTTGTATTTTTTTTACAGTATTTTTTCCCTGTAATTGATATCTAGTCTCATAGTGTTGTGGTATGAAAAGATGCTTGATATGATTTCAATTTTCTTAAAAAAAGTTTACGTTTTGAAGGAGAAAAGAAACCCTACCCATTTACAAAGTGCAAAACATTTGTGAATAAATTTAATAAAAGATGAGCAAAACTGGCATGCTGAAAACTAAAACATATATCTCACAACAATTTTTAAAACAGCTAAGTGGAGAGGTGCCATGTTCACAGACTGAAAGCCTTGACATTGTTAAGATGTCATTTCTCCCCCAGATACATCAGTTGATTCAATGTAATACCAATCTAAATCCCAGTATGCTTTTTCTTGTAGAAATTGACAGGCTGATTCTAAAATTTAAAAGAATAGCCAAAACTACTTTGATAAAGAGGAACAAAGTTGGAGAGTTGATACTGCCTTATTTGAAGACTTACTAATAAGTGGAAGGAATCAAAACAATGCAATAAGGGCAAAGCTATCAACATGGAACTAGTACAGAAATAAACACACATGTATATAGTCAGTTGATTTACACAGAAGAGTCAGGGTGAATGACTGGGTAAAGGATGGTCTTTTCAACAAATAGTGCTGACATAACTGGATATCTTCATTTTAAAACAATGAACATCTACTTCTACATCATACCATGAACAAAGATTAATTCAAAATGGCTCATAGACCTAATGTAAGCTAAAATTATAAAACTTAATTTAGGAAACGATTTTCATAAGTTTGGGCTAGGTAAAGATTATTTGATTGGATAAAATGAGTATGAATTGTGGGAAAAACTGATAAAGTGGAGTTTATAAAAATTTAAAACATCTGCTCTTTAAAAGTTATCAGTAGTAAAAAATAGACTACATACCGGGGGAAATATTATATATATGTGTATATATATATATATATATATATATATATATATATATAAAATATGTATTTGCATCCAAAACATATAGAGAGCACATACAATTCAATAATAATAACATTAATCCAATAAAAATGAGTAAAAAATTTAAATATATAATTCACAAAAGTAGATATGCAAATGGCCAATTAGGACATAAATCTCTACTCTTTGTCATTAAAGAAATTCAAATTAAAACCACAGTGAGCTAGCACAGCCTACTCCAGAATGGCTAAATGTTTTAAATTGACAATACTCACTCTTGGCAACTGTGTGGAGCAGCTGCAACTGCTGATGGCACCATAAAAGGATGAGACAACTTTGGAAAATGGTTTGGGTGTTGCTTATAAAGGTAAACATCCACTCGTCATCTGACCCAGAAATTCTACTCCTGAATAGTTACCTGAGAGAAAGGAAAATATGTCCACAAAAAGTCAAGCACACAAATTCACAAAGAGGCTTCATTCAAAGAAGTCAAAACCTAGAAGCAACTCTACTGTGCATCAATCAACATAAAGAATGAACTGTTGTATATTCATACAATGAAACACTACTCAATCAAGAAAAGGATATAACTCCGAATCATGTAACGATGGTATAGATTTCAAAAATAGGATTTTCTGCCAAAGAGGGAGACACAAAAGAGTACATATGGTAGGATTCTGCTTATGCAAAGCTCAAGAACCGGTCAAACTTATCTGTGGGATAGAAATAAGAGCAGTGGACACCTCTAGATTGAGAACTGACTACACACAAGGATGAGGAAAATTTCTGGGGTTATGGAACTATTCTGTATCTTGATTGGAGTATAGATTACATGGGTGTATATATTTGTTAAAGTTCATCTGTCTCCAGATGTAGTAAGCTGTCATCTGTGGTCCATGGACATTTATTAAGCCCCTGCAGAGTGCAGATATTAATATATGCACCATGGTGAGCTAGGAGCTCTATAGTCTGCCCTTAGGTTTCCTCTCATCTTGCTGAGAAGCTAGACTATCCACTTAATCAGGAAGCCAAGCACTCAAGGCATGTGACCACCAAATGGGAAGAGGCAGGCAGACAGAGAACAAGAATGAGGATACTAGAACTTTCCCCCAGGTGCCCGTGTGCAGCCTTATTTTCAGAGACCCTCTCAACTGCCATATGTAGCAGGGGCTTCGCCCAAGCTGCTTCCCAGCAATCCCTGTACATCCTAAGGTCCCTGCAGGAAACTCACAGGTTCACAGCTGATCGACGCACCTTCCTTTCATCTCTTAGTGAAGTGCAGCTTTCAAGTGCAAAGAATTCATACACCAAAGCCCTCCAGGGGTGTTACCCAACCCTTTGCTCTGTGAAGACACCACCATGGCCCATCATGGCAAAGCTAGCAGCAAGGTGCTGGACTTGGGGCCTTAAAGTTTGGGAGGCCAATGTATACTCTTCTTAGGTGCTCTGCTGAGAGATTCTGTGTGACTGAGTCTCTACTGGCAGCAAGATACGGCAAAGGGGAAGGCTGAGTGAGCACCAAATGCTTGAGATACAGTTCATCTTTCATGGCCTCAATTCCCTAAATCTTGTAGCTGCCAAATGGTTCTTGTCAGATTTATCTCTTCCTGCCCCTATTCCTACACCTTCCTGGTCAAAAGATGGTGAGAGTTTGTGAGGGCAAAGCTTGGCTTTAAGGTATCAAGCATGAGCAATGAGTTCTAGGCATAAAAACCTACTGCTGGTCCAGAGGAGCAGTCAGTCTGGTTCCTAAATCAGCAACAAAGGCCTCAAACGGTGCCCAGCAACCCCCAGCTGACCCTCTAGTTCACCATCTGTGAAACTGGAACTTAGGTAGTGTCTTAGATAGTGTCCATTCTGGCTGCTGTAACAAAATACCACAGACCAAGTGGCTTATAAACAATAGAAAATTATTTCTCACAGTTCTAGAGGCTGGAAGTCTGCAATCTGCATTCCCTTATCCCGTAGCTATTTATGGAGGACTGAACACTTTCCTAGGTGCTATGGATACAACACTGAACAAACGAGTTCAAAACCCCTGCTCTCACAGAGTGCACACTCTAATGAAGGGACAAATGAACACAGCAACTTGAGACTGTGAGAAAGGCAGAGGTGGAAACATGGTGAGGGAAGGAACTTCGTGGGACTTGGTGGAGAGACACTCCCTTCGCTAGGGAAGCTGGGGGGTTGGAAGATCCTCTTGGTTCAAACATATTAAGGCCCTTCATTTCTCCTCCTCTTTTGTCACCTATTTTCTTAACTACACGACCAATACCACAGCCCTCACAAGATTTATATTCTTGTTATCTCAGTTCTTTATTTATAAAGAGCGGCCTTTTAGTATGTTTAGGAATGTGAAACTCCTCTCTCTCTTAATTGCTTATTCACTCCCCAAATTATAGAGTTCCCATTTGGTGCCAGGCATGAGGGAGGATGAGAGACCTCCTGATGCTTCACCTGTGGGAAAGATTAAATGAAATGCTAAGAGATCAACCCATTAGTACTCCACTAGCGAATATTAGAAGCAGGAAACCCTTCCCTCAAAATTCTTTACTTCCACTTGTCTAAAAGTTGTCATAATCAAATAATCACCACGTTTGGGGGGAACATAGCATTCTACTGATATCTTCCAGAAAACACATGTAATAAATATCCTAGTAGCCAATATTTGTGATATAAATGGTATTTCTTAGAGATGGAACACTTGTGCAGTGCACCACCTGCACAACCATACATGGTGGCCCTAGGAAAAACAAAATCATACATTTCTAGGGAAAGAGCACTGATGTGGGTGGTTGTTCCAGATCTGACCTAATTTTCCGTATAACTTTGGAGTTCTGAATAGCTTAAGCTAATCATGATGAAATATTAGGGTTTTGTTTTTTTTTTTTTGGTACATAACTTTTATTGAGTAAATGTGAGTGAGGGTTAGCTCTACCCCACAACCTTCCTACTGAAAACGAGTTTCAGCCTAAATATGCCCCACTGGAAGACCCTTTATAAACAGACATTAATTGGCAGGGATGTACCAAACAGTTCACACAGCCTGCACTGGAAAATTGATGAGACCCCAGCTCTGTGAGTTCTCAGGAGCACTGACCAAAGTTTGTGTGAAAGGTTGACTTGAAGCCGACGTTCCAATAATCTACAGTCACGTTTGCGTGACCTGTATGGTCTGCCTCAGACAAACAGAAATATGTGCCCCAGTGGCTGAACATAGGCTCATTTAAGGTTATGCCTCAGAGTCTAGCCCCAAACGAACAGGCCACAGATGGGTTTTCACAACCTGTTTAATGCGAGGATGAGAAGTTGTCCCTAGTATATTTCAACCAATCCACATATATTCAATACACTAGTTTCACCAGTGAGAGCCCATTTCTAACACTCAGCACGTTAATGGGCAAGCCACTCATTTTACCAAGGAAGACCCATTTCTAGCATTCTTTCTGCAAACCCCCAGAACCCATGGTATGGAGAGAAGAGCTAGAGAAAGCCAAATAGGCTTTCTGATCAAAATATTGGCTCACTAACCCTGGGTCTGACTTCCTGATTAAGGAATTAGCTGCCTGAGGTGTTACAGCTAACAGCACATTCTTTTTTTTTTTTTTCATTTTTAAAATTGGAGTATAGTTGATGTACAATATTTATATCACACGTGTACAACATAGTGATTCACGATTTTTAAAGGTTATATTCCATTTATAGTTACTAAAAAATACTGACTACATCCCCTGTGTTGTACAATACATCCTTGTAGCTTATGTATTTTATACATAATAGTTTGTACCTCTTAATCCCCTACTGCTGTCTAGCTCCTCCTCCTTCCCTCTCCCCACTGGTAAGCACTAGTTTGTTCTCCATATCTGTGAGTCTGTTTCTTTTTTAATAGCACATCCTTAATATCACACTGCCTAACGTGCATTGTAAAATATAGGCATCCCTAGCACGAGAACATCACCTAACCCGCCTTGCCTGTTTCCTCAGTCACTCAGTCCACCCCATTGAACATTTGTTCATGCATGCTGTGATGGAGACTAGAGATACATTCTGCCCTAAGGAGCTAAAAAGTCTAGACAAATCATTTCCTATTGCCAACCCATTGGTAGGAGCTCTGTGGAGTACTGGCTCAAGAAGAATTCAAGCTCAGCAAGAAAAGAAATTTAGGAATGACTAATATCTGCCATGGCATGAAATGGAAGACGGCCATACATATTTATGGGCTATTCCCACACATTCCATAATGAAAAGAAGACAGTCTTGCCAACCTCTCCTGACATTTAAAATTATAAAGTAGACTAATTAATTGTAAAAGTACATTGAAGAAAACTCTTAAAGCACATTGCCAGTGTGAAGCACTGTTACTACCAGAATCAGCTGCCAATTCAAGCAGAAAGATGGTATCACATGCCCATCTTCAGGGATTCAAGCACACAAGAGATGAAAAGAAGATGAAAAGAGAGAAACGAAAGTGCTGGCAAGCTTTACTTCTGGCAATTTCCTGTGAAGAAAGGTCAGTACATTCCAGACTATGCCAACCATAGCTTCCACTTAGCTTCTCTGAGAAACCAGGGCAGGATCCAGCTGGCAATGGTCTGGCCGTACTCCGCACAGCACACCTGTTCTGAAGTTAAACCATTAGCGTTTGGGGCTTGGACGCCAATGATCTGAATCAAACCTTACTGGCACAAAACCCCCTACTTAACTGCAACCCCCCCCCCCCGAGAAACAGGGCCAGAGTTTTCCACAGGACTTATGAGGGGAAAAGGTGTTGAAGCACAACACTGAAAATCTTTATCAGGGATGCAGTTTTTAAAAAGACATGAACCTCATGAAAACGGCTGCACAGTTTTACACGTGTTAAACGCTGAGAAAATACATAGTACTGTAATAAATATGGCAGTTTACCTTGAAAAAGTCCTGATGTTCCCTCATGGAAGTGGGCATGGGAAGGGTTGCAGCCTGTGAGGTCTTCTTGTGCAGTGGCAGAAGGGGATTATCTGAAATCAGACGGCAAGTTGGAGCAGCAGACGGGGGTGACGGGGCCCGTAACACCCGTGGTGACCTGAGGCGGATGGTGGGTGTTTGAAGGGTGTGCGTTTTGTGTATTCCTACATGTCTTTGTTCAGCTGGGTGGCAGTCTCCGGAGTTCACCAGGTGTTTCTTCTGGACAAAATTCAGCATACCCAAATGTAATACTCGTGTTATGCTCAAATTGTTCCCTAATATTTTAATATCTCATTGAAATAAATGTGAACTTATAAGACAAGCATCATAGCAGAACTGACTGTATAAAAGTCTAGTCTGGAGCACAAAGGGACTAATTAATAATAGTGATCACTTATTGAGAACTTAGTAAACCCTTACGCAAACTTTCTTAGTCAAGCATCACAACCAACGCGTAAAGAAGTTAATATTTGCAACTGAGGAAACTTGGGACACGGAATTTAAATATTTGCCCCCATTGATTCATGCTATACATGGTAAAGACAAGTTTTGAACCAAGGTGGCAGGAAATGCAACACCCATGCTCTTCACCACTGCATCTGCTGCCTCCCCAAGAAATTGTTACATGTGAGGGGTAATTTATCCACTCACTGATTCATTATCTGAGATACCAGGGTGAAACAGGGTTATTGTTATGATTAAATTAAATGATAGATATAAAACTCTTAACATAGCAAGTGAGGAATAGATAATAGTTCTCACTTCAACCATGTTCATCACTGTTCTCGTTATCACGGATGTCTTCAGCCAAAAAAGGGCTGGATACAGTGAAAGAGGAATCCCAACCCACCGTGCATGGGGTCATTGTGAGTACTTCTCATGCAGTAAGAAACTGGAGAAAGCCTTTCCAAGGAGGAGACAATGAGGAGAATTGTCATTGGTATAAAAGTACTGGTTTTAAAATGCAGTTCAATCCTTCTCATTAATGCTTGCCTTCTGAAAACCCTGACTCTTATTTCCTCAACTTTGAGGAAGCCAAGTGCCACCAAAACACAGAGAGCCAATTCCAAAATGACTCAAAGAACCAAGGAGATCACAGAAAATAAGTTAGCTGCAGTCCTGACAAAACTTTAAAGCAGCAGTTATGGCCTGTTCAGTCATATCCTGTCCCTCATATTATTAAAAAAACAAAGTACTCTTAGGGGATGAAGGCCTATGATTTGCAATGAAGTAAAGCCAGTATTATTCATTTTGACCAAGACAAATATTCCCAATTGTACATTTTTTAATGTAAAAGGGTACAGAGAATTAAACTCAGTATCTTCAAGGTATGTCATAGATTTCCTGATTTTCAGATTGTTGTAAATCAGGTATCAAATTCAAGAGAATAAACCTAGACATAAAATATCCTCTGGTGAAAAGCATTGCTCTCCATAGGAATCCTGTGCTGTTCTGCAACTGGCAGCATCAGGTCCATTTTGCACTGGGGGATCCACCCTTCCCCAACTTAGGTCAACCACCTATTACCTGGGACAATCATATCTTATTCCCCTGGCCAGATGGATGGATCAGGGATAGGCACAAGATCCAATCAAAATCGGTGAGACCCAATCAGACCTTGGACTGCATTGTTAGGATAAAGACCAAAGTCTCTCCCCCACTCCGCGGGAACCAGAAAGAATGAAGGCAGTGCTTCTGCAGCTATCAGTATTTTGCCACCAGGAAAGGCAATTCCTTGTGAGAAGTGAGCTCTATTAGAGAGCCAGGGATGAGATAAAGAGAGGAGAGAAACTGGAGTCTGGTAGTCTCTTTAGAATATGTAGATCTATCCATGCCTGCAGCTATACATTTTCATGGAACACATTTACATGTGCCACTAAATTTACTTCTTGCCTACACCCAAACCTTGCCCATGCCCACCTGCATCTGGTAATTTCCTATTTGGAATGCCTTCATTATTCCTCTCCACCTGTATGAAGTCTAAAAATCTTTCAAGACCAAGGTTCTTTTATCAGCAAACTCTCCCCTGACCACACCAGCCCTGGCCACTGCTCCCTCCTCTGGGCTGCCAAATACTGGTTATTGGAGCCATTGCCCTACAACGTGACACATCAGAAAGCATGCTGGGTACTCACCATCATCCCCAGTTACTCTGGAAGCATGTTGGGGTCCCATGAAGCTCTTAACAGAGCCTAGCTCAGCTCCTGACACATAGGTGGTCGCAGAAAGTGTTTACTTGACTGTTGAAGTTGATAAAAGTGAGTTTCTGAAATCCAGAGAATGATAATTAGTAAAAGAAATATTTTCTTATCACACAAATTAAAGAAACCAAAGCAATTCATTTCTATTACAGATTCCACATCCTTTATAGTTTTTAACAAAGCACCACCACCACAGCGATGCCAACTGTAATAAGCAGGTACTCTTTTTTGAGTGCTTATGGTAGGTCAGTCCTTTGCATAATATTTTATTTCATCTTCCTCACAAACTCATGAACTTACCCCATTATAAACCCCACTTTATAAATGAGAAAACCGAGGCTCAGAGACACACAATGACTTGTTTGGGCTCACGAGGTTGGCAAACAGCTGAGCCCCGTTTGCAAGGGCTCTGCCAGGGCTCTGAATCTTGGCAGTCCAGCTCCAAGGTACTTTAATCCCTGCACGGCACTAGCTCTCAAAATCACAGCTTCTCTGCTAATGCGTGCTGTGATTTCACCTCTAGAAGTCACAGTCGATGTATCTTGCTAAATGCTTTTCATGTAAATAGTTTATACTTGCTAAGAATAATTTTTATAATATTACTATAATTATAAAAATTGTAATTGCTAACAATAATTTTTATCAGTTTGATGAAGTTCTCTTTTAAAACACTTCAAAATGTTAGAGATTTAGGCTAGTTTTAAAATAATTTCCATTAAAGGGCTGCAGCAATAGTGCAATGATGACTCTAATGTAAATGGCCACTTGACTAATGTTCTATCCATCACTTTCATAAGTGCTGCACAAGGAGTCTATTAAATCCATGGTCCAAGGATAAAGATGAGAGGCCTCCTTTATGACACAATTTTCTTTTAAATACAACCAAATAGATGCCTGATAAAACTGGGTTTGTTGCTCTCTGGAAAGAAGTGCCCTGAGATTTGTACAAGAACTGAAGAACCCCCTACATGGAGGGATGGGATGGAAGCCTTACTGGATGAAGCCAGTTCTGCAAGCCAATTCACTCCTACTGGTGGGGACCACTTAACACACTTGTCTTATTATGGTTGCAGCCTCTGAGGCTGGCGGCTCTGAGTCTGCAGTTTAGATCTAAAATTCCACATCTCTAAGCATAGCCCAGGGGAGTTGCACACATAAACACTCAGCTTCAGAGACTTCAACTACGATTGCTCAGCAGAACACGGGTGTTTCTTCTTTTTTCTTTACTTTTACCATTCCCTTTAAAACTTAAAAAAAAAAAAAGCAACTCATGGTTTCTGCTGGCATGCCAGTGTGTATACACCCTGGAATAAGTACAAGACAAAAGGGGTGAGATTGCTCCTTGCATGTCTGGTCTCGGCTTTACACCTTTATAAAGGAAAGGGGAGGAAGTGGGGAGGCAAGGAATCATCAAAGTGAGGATGATTCTAACATTGGAGCTATAGTTCATAAAGACTGGTCTCTAAAGGCAAGCCAATACTTCATTCAGTGTTCTACCAAAGAAACATTCATTGTCCAGCATGGAGGGTAACGATGACCGCTTTTGATTTTTACCTTACTCGCTTCCCTTAGGACATAACTCCTGTGTCCAATATGACTCACTTGTGTAGAAAACATGTCCAATATTCAGCAAAGAGGAGGTGGCTCTGGTGACAGTCCACTATCTTCTGGCTCTCAGTGTGTTCAGCACCTCACCCTTTGACCCTCCGTCCCCTAAGCTATCACTTATCCATCTGGTAGGAAGAGTTCCCCCAAACTGGAGATGGCCAACCAGATAACCATTTGGATTGAAGAAGTGGAACTCTTAGGCATGAACCCAGGTGACCATCAGAGCCATACTCGAGTCCAAGATTCAGTTCCTACACAAATATCTACTATGAGAATTCTGTCACTGGGTCATCCAAAATTTCCACAAATAGCTCCTTACCTTGACCTTAAAGACTTTCCCACACATTGTTCTCTCTAACATCATCTTCAAAGGTTTATGGGTGTTCATAAAAAAAATAATTTCAAGGAAATATACAAAAACATACAGAATATGTGAAAACAAGTACATTTATAACATGTTAAGAGAGGATATCTCCAGGTTAAAGGCTTATGGATAATTTTTGTTTCCTTTTATGGTGTTCTCTCTTTTTTTTCCCTTAAACTATTTTTCAGACTTGTAATTTTATTTTTTGTGTGTGTTACCTGCTATGAATCTTTTTTAAAATTGAAGTATAGTTGATTTACAATGTTGTGCTAGTTTCAGGTGTACAGCAAAGATATAGATAGATAGATAGATAGATAGATAGATAGATAGATAGATAGATATTCTTTTTCAGGTTTTTCTCCCTTATAGGATATTACAAAATATCAAGTACAGTTCCCTGTGCTATACAATAGGTCCTATTTGGTTATCTATTTTATATACAGTAGTGTGTATATGTTAATCTCAAACTCCTAATTTATCCCTTATCCACCCTCCTCTTCCCCTCGGTAACCATAAGTTTGTTTTTGATGTCTGTGTGTATACTTCTGTTTTGTATATAAGTTCATTCGTATCATTTTTGAAAAAATATTTCACATATAAGCAGTATCACATGATATTGGGTGGGCCAAAATGGAAAAACTCAAACAAACTTTTTGGCCAACCCAATATTTGTCTTTCTCTGTCTGACTTACTTCGCTTAGGATGAAAATTTCCAGGTCCGTCCATGTTGCTGCAAATGTCATTATTTCATTCTCTTTTATGGCTGAGTAATATTCTATTGTATGCATGCACCACATCTTCTTTATCCATTCATCTGTCGATGGACATTTAGGTTGCTTCCATGTCTTGGCTATTGTGAATAGTGCTGCTATGAACATAGGGGTGCCTGTATCTTTTTGAATTATGGTTTTCTCCAGATAGATGCCCAGGAGTGGGATTGCTGGGTCGTATGGTAGTTCTATTTTTTAGCTTTTTAAGGAACTTCCATACTGTTTTCCCTAGTGGCTGCACCAATTTACATTCCCATCAACAGTGTAGGATGGTTCCCTTTTCTTCACACCCTCTCCAGCGTTTATTATTTGTAGACTTTTTAGTGATGGCCATTCTGACTGGTGTGAGGTGATACCTCATTGTAGTTTTGATTTGCATTTCTCTAATAATCAGTGTTGAGCTTCTTTTCATGTGCCTTTTGGCCATCTAGTTGTTTATCTAAGGCATGGGATGATAACAATGATGGTGAAATTTATCAGTTAGAAATTAATTCAGCAATATAATTAATACATACCTTGGGTAACAATGGCACTACTTAACTTTAAAAGTTAGATAGATGGATAGATAGATAGATAGATAGACAGACAGACAGACAGACAGATAGATATTCATTCGTTCCCCGGGCAGCAGAAACCATTTAAAACTTCAGCCACTTTCAGTCCTTGGCTCCCGTGTCAAATCCCAGGAGAGACAATTTATTGGTCTATTTTAGGTCACCTTCCCACTCCCTTCTCTGTTGCTGGAAGGTCCCCTAAATTGACAATCCCAGCATGACTCCATGAGGTTAGGGAAGAGGAGCTCCCCAAAAGAAAATCAAGTGCTATTAGTAAGGAAAGGGTTATGGAGGCAAAGGAGAAAAAGCAACCAACATCCACCATAATGAAGACACTGAATATCTGTCAGGTCCCTACTACGTGCTATACACCCAGCTAAATACACACTTAACATAGATCACCCCACTTAATAATAACAGATAGGCTCTATGATTATTTCCATTTTACAGCTGAGGAAACTATGATTGAAAAAGATTACCTAGCTTACTTATGTAACAGGGTGAGTGGGAGGGTTGGGATTAACCCCAATCCATTTGACCCTAAATCCCACACTCTTAGCCACTGTATTTACAACCCACCGAAACCTCCCCATCACCGCCCTGTTATTGATGTTACATGTGCATCCTTTAGGTTGGAATAGCAAAGATAATGGACACAGCCAAGTCACACACCATCACCCCCGCCCCGCCCCCGTGCCTGATTAAAAGGCTACCCGTTGAAGCCAGGGATAACACCATTCAATAGAGTAAGGGTTAAACACAGCCCCATTCACAGATGCATACTGGAAAGGCACAAAGAAATAGACTCAGGAATAAGACCAGATTTCATCTCCCTTCCATTATCAGAAAGAGAAGTGAGGCCAAGATGTGTGCCTGCCAGAGTCCACGAAACCCTAAACGCGTTTCTGTGAGTGCTTCTCCTTCTGGGTCTGGCCTGGGTGTATTTCATGAAAAGACAATCTGTCTGTTTTTAATCCACTTACATTTAATTTATTAAAACGTTTTGGGCCAGAGTTGAGTCCCAAAAAGCATTATGGGTCTATTTTATAAGACTTTAAAAAATCTATTTCCTTTGAACAAAGAAGTTCTATTTTGCCTCAAGTGGTTTGACCAAAACCTCAAAAAAAGTAAAATTGCTTCTAAATTCAGGACCAAAATGCTTAAAGTCTATTCTCAGGCACCTTAAACACACTCAGGCTACTTAATGGTAATGGGGGTCATCTGGTCTCCTCAAATATTGACCATCAAACCAAAAGAAGAGATAGTATGATCCACGACGTGGGTGGGTGGGATTAAAGCTAGAAGGCAGAGGAGCTGGTGGCTTCAGCTGTGTGGCCTCCACTGATCCATTTTTTCTCTCTGGGTCTTGCACTCCTTTCTTTTAAATAGAAGGGGTATTTATGTTCTTAGTCTACAGGGTGTCCAAGGATCAAGAGAGAATATATGTAAAGGCTTGACCACATATAAAGGATAACCTTCATTATTATCGTCACTACTAACTCTACAATAAGTAGAAATAATCAAATTGATATGACCAGCAGCTTAACCAAAGCTAAGAAGATGAATTTTCACAGCTCAGAGCAAGGATTTGCTCAAAGGTCTCAGCTTATAAATGTCAGCAAAACCCAACTCTCAGAGGGTAGTTGATGTGCCCATCTCTATGGCAGTAGGTTGACACGAGAGCATGTGTTTGTGTGTTCTAGAGTCTAAAATAGTCACAGCATAAATTGTGAACAAATTATCCAAATCAATCTGACTCTTGAGCCTCTAGCCCAGTAATAAATATCTGTCTTAGTTCTGGCTTACACAAAACCTTTCCTCGAATTTGATCGTGATATAATTTTCATTGCCAGCTCAGAAACGGAAGTTAATGATAGAGCAAATGTGAAGGGAAAGAAGCTCATATGGGTGAAACATTAACTTGTTCAGCTTTCAGACCGCAGCAGAAAATATGATGGTTCATTTCATGTCTTCGTAGGGAGTAATACACAGAACCGTAATGCTTTCAAAATTAACTAGCAAATGAAAAATTAAGTCTTCCAAATACTCAGAAACAATTTGTTCATTTTATTAAAAATATATAGCAACATATATTATTCTTTGACTCAAGTGACATATTTTCCTGTCGGGAGAACCAAATTGTAGGAATTACATTTGTTTCCCAATGTATTCCATGGGACAATTGATGGATGGTGGCAGACACAGAACATTTTGCAGCCAAAATACAAGCTTCTGGGCAGGAAACTTCACATCCACAGTAGATTTTCCACATGTAACTGCTAGTCAAAAGCAGCTTCCCAGAGACAACGTCGGGATCACTAAGGGCAACGGCCCTGCTGAAGGGGATTTTTATTAGGAAGATTCTCCCTCATCGACTTCTCTGAACATTTTTCCTTTTCAACCGACCTGGAACTGAGATCAGCTGGTGAGGGCAGAGCAGTGAATGCTATTTTATTTTAAAGAGTTGGAATGTGGATAAGAAAAGGTAAACCAGGCATCCCTTTCCCCTGTAGCCACGGGGAACTGAGAGAAAATATCCCCCCTTCCACTCAGTGCTCTAAACCAGGGTCTGTAAGCTTTGCTTAGAAAGTTGGATAATTACTATTTTTGAACTTATGGGCCAAGAAGCAAACAGAGGATATTCTTTAGTTCCCTCATGACAATTTTACTTGTAACTATTTAAAATATAAAAACGATTCTTCGTTTGCAAGCCATTCAAAAAGAGACAGCAGGCCAGTTTTGGTCCACTGGCCATAGTTTGCCAACTTCGAAGGAAAAGTCAACGGGCAAGTTCTGAAATCTAGACTTGTGAGGCAACTTGATGTGATAAGATAATGCTCTGAAACAGTGCGATGTGCCTTTTTTTTTCCTCCCTGCTGTCCCCTTGGCCTTTTCTCCATTCAGGTAAGGCTGCCTGAGTTCATTGCCTCAGGACAAGATAACGCAGCAGAGAAAAAAATAAGAATCTCTTCCTGGCTTTGGAAGTCTGCAAACCTATGTCTTCAGTTCTCCCCAGTGTGGGGAAATGAGCTCGGAGAGCAAATGAAAAGAGGGATGAGTCTGTTTGGCAGGAGGAAGGGCCTCAGTATGGCAAGCCTGAACATGGACACGTGGATACCTGGCTATCTGCACGCTGTTAGAAAGGGGACCCAAGGCCATCCTAGACTGAGTGCCAGTGGAGGGAGAAAGACCTCAGGTCCCCCAGGCTGATGTATAGTGTCTGAGCATAGATGAATCTTGGGCCACAGATGCTGAGTGGAGTCCCCCCGCCCAAAACAACAGGACGCCAGAGAAAACGTGTCTTCTTGATGGGCTGGGCAAATCAAGCCTAAGACAACCTCACAGAATACCCTCCCTCCCAGAAGGGCACACAAACAGAAATATCCCACATCCTTGGACACAGGACACAGGACCAGTGGCTGAAGGAGAGAGAGTTGGATGTGAAGGCACCTTGCCGATGGCAATCCTGAATGACTAAGCAGCAGCTCTGAGATCCAGGCCAATGATCAGACGAGATGAGGGACACATGCTTGGGCACCAGCATTCCAGCAGAAGGGTGATGACTGAAAACCAGAGGATGGGACAGCACCGGTAGATGCCAGCACAGAGAGCTGGGACCAAGGTGGGACCATGCAGGCACTCATGCCTTGGCCCTCTGCTGTCACCCAGAATTCGGCACAGCTCTAAAGGGAGAATCGGATGCTATGTTCCTGCCACCAGAAATGGCTTGATTCAGAAGCTGAGCATGGTTGATGGTTGCTTATAGCTATATATCTTACATACCTGAGTCTGAAGGATGAGATTCCTAAACCACTGAAGTGGTTAGTAAAAAAAAAAAAAAAAAAGAAAGAAAGAAAAGCAGTGGTCTGGTATGAGATCCAGCTCTGCTACTAACTTACTGTGTCTTTGATAAACTGAGCCCTGGCTTTCTGATGTGTTAAGAAGGAATGGTCTACATAATAGATGGCAAATAGGTTTCTTCTCTGTGGGCCACACTGAATGAATCAGTAGCTATTAACTAGCGCGTTGAGTTAAGAGGGCTCTCAGGTTGCATCTAGGTTCTTTAAGAAAGGATGCCGCCATCCGTTACTGATGGTTCCCATGGGTACAGAGGTAAGGGGGGAAGGATGGTGGCAGACACAGCACATTTTACCTACTCCTGAGCAGCTGCATTGATATCCGAGGTCCCTTTTAATTCAGGAAGTCAGCAGTTGTTCAAAATGCCTAACACCGAGGAGTTGTTCCAGAAACTTTTCTTGGGAAAATTTTTCACCAAGAGTCTAGCTAGCCTTAGCAGAGGCTGGGCTCAGAGAGGTGAAGGTGCTAGCCCTGGCAGAGGAGGGAAACTGAGCAGACCCACCCACTTGCTTCTCCACACCCAGAACTCCGAGTGAAGCGGGCTGAGCACTAAATGTGGAGTAGACTCCTTTGAAGCACTGAGCAGCAGCCTCTCTGCTTATTCGACACTTAGCCCCAGAGAGTGTCAGGAAAATCAGATAAGACGGTAAATGGGGAATGTGCCCAGCACACAGCAGGCCCTCAGTAATTGCCCATTTCCCTCTTTCCTGCACTGGGGATTGTGTTTGCCAACAAGATGGCAGTCTACAGGTAAATCCTTTCTGGAATGTGAAAACTGCTTGTCCTCAGAATAATTCCTTTTTAGGCTTTCAAAGTACAGAAAGTTCAAAGTAATATACATAAAAAAATTCATTTACAACCCTTGCATCAGAATTGCATAGGGGCTTTCTAGAAAGCAGATTGCCAGGCCCTGCCTTAGACCTAATGGGTCAGAATCTCGGGGGCTGGGGCCTGGGAGCCTTTTGTTACCACACTTCTGACACCCACTAGCATTCAAGACCATCAGTTTAGCAGCCACTCGTAACCTCTCCCTCCAGCCCAAACCACAAGGTTCATCCCCTTCACCTCTTCTGGGAGGCCTTCCCTGACCACCCTACCCCACCCAACCCTCCTTATCTCCGTTTCATTTTTTTCCATAACAGTTTCCATTCACAATGCCATCCATATATTTGATTTGTCTTTTCTTATCCCACCTGACCCTGAATGTCAACTCTACAAGGGCAGGCCTCATTATTTTGTTCAGTGCCACGTCCCCAGAGCCTAGACTAGTGCCTGGCACACTGTGGACACTTGGTAAATATTAGTAGAGTGGTCTTTGCTGCATGCCCTGCTCTCATTTTGACCTCAGAGGTCCCCAAGAGGGAAGGTCAAAAGCTGAGAAAGGTAGCCTGTGAAGGGCTCTGTCATGACATGATTGAAAAAATACTAATATAGAAACGTTAAGTACTGAGTCCCAGTGACTTTTTAAGATAAAAAGAAAGCATATGATCGCCTCAAACCTTGTCCAACCTTGACAATTTTCTCAACTAAATGGCTAACCAATAGCTTTGGTTTTCAGCTGCTTGGTTGGGCAGGGGTGAGACATGGCCTAAATCCAGGAGCTGAGAGAAGGCCGAAGGTCCCAAGTCTCCAGTCACTCAGTGTCCTTCGTGTCAGCCCACTCTCCAGCTCCAAGCTCCACTTCCCACTGCAGTGGTCTGCCCACTCCCTGGCCAGTGCCCTTGACAGCCAAGACCAAGCCTGGCACCACCCTCTCTTGCCTCTGAAAAATGAGGGTGTGATTCCAAGCACCTGGAGATGAGGGGGGAGACTGTTATTTAGCAAAAGAGACACATCATTATTTTCTTGCACCAGCATCATGTTTCATTTAGCTAACTTGGCTCCACATTTAAACAGCATCCCCCAGGCAAATAATACAATTAAGCAAATAGAGAGGAGATTCAGTAACAATAAATTCCACAGAACTGGTCATTCTTTTGCATGCAGTTTTAAAAGGAGCAGAACATTTAGAAGGATCAACCACCCTGAATTTCATGGGCTCAAACATTATATAGAAGCTGCTAGCAAAAACTGATGGGGATTTGAAACATACATACACACACACACCGCCCCCTACAGAAACACACTCATGGGTTAGGCCTAGACATACTTTCGTTTTTTTTTTACAATCCACTAACTAAAAGACAATTATAAAAATAGGTTTAGGATACACATGGAAGAATTCAGGCCAAAATGGAAAATAAACTACAAAAATAAACTCTCTGAGAGCCAGTTAGGGAGAGACAAGTGCCCCTAGGAACTATGTAAGAGCAGATAAAGGATTACTCTGGACACCAAGAGACCTGAATCATCATATCAGCTCCACCATGTAGATTCTGTGTAATTTTAGGCAAGACAATGACTTTTGTGAGTTTCCATTTCTCTATATATAAAACAATTTTTTTGAACCCTATCACCACCATTTTTACCATCCCCAAGCACCATCAGTAGTGCAATTTACATCTTTCATTTAAGTCAACTCTTCTTTATTTGAATGTGGTTATGTGCTGGGGAGGGACACGAGTATTTATTATACTATTTGTTGTGTTTTGCTACAACTTGTACATTTCTCATAATAAATACATTTATTTAGAAAGGAAATTATTTCACTAATATAAAAGGAAAGCCAGAATCACTGGTCTTAAAATAGAAGGTAATGACAAAAATAAGTACAATGAACTCCTGCTTTTAGCCATGACAGACTAGTTTGCTTCAGACCAATCCCTTTGCCAAGAACAACTTAAAAATCTGGATAAAATATATAAAACGCAAAACTGAAAACAAAGAACTTCTGTTTGAAGACATTGGGGAGATACTAAGGCAGCTAGGACCTCAAGAGCCAAGAACCAGGACACAAGGAGAGAACATTGAAATAAGTCCAGTATTTAAAGCACTGTTTTCCTCCAGGCATTTCCTGATTTGTAAACTTCATAGGACCCAGAGGCTCAAAAGTCTACAGCCAGTCTCATGATAAAAATTTATGTTTGGGGTCCACCAAAGAGAAGGGCCCTGGTAAATACTTCAGACTTCCAACTGGAACCCTGAAAGGGCTACACATTTGAAGTGAGAGTGAAGCAGAAATAGCTCAACCCTCACAAAGACTAAAACCCAATTTTGAGTTCATTCAAACCCAGATAAGAAAAGATGATCTACCAGTACTCAAAAGGCCTGACAGAAGCAAAAGAAAATGTAGTTTTCTCTGGAAGAAGGTAACATAATCCAGAATTTCAAATTGGCTCTACAGTTTGTCATAGAGTATGTCCAGCATTTACCAAAAATTATCAGGCATGCCAGGAGATGTAAACAAATTACTAAAAACAAAGAAAAAAAGCAGATCCATATGTGAGTAAGATATTGGCGTTATCAGGTACAGACTTCAAAATATCCACAGTTGATAAGCTCAAGAAAGTTGGTGACAAGATGGAGAATTTCAAGAGAACTATAATCTTTGTAAAATGAAAAATGCAACTCTGGAATTGAAATATGCAATAACCAAAAATAAGAATGCACCAGATGGGGTTTATTGGCAGATTAGACAATGCAGGAAAGAGAATCTGTAAACTGGAATATATGACAGCAGAAAATATTCAGACTGAGAATGGAAAGCAGAAAAAAAAAACTATCGTTAATGTACAAAAAATATGGGACTTGGTGAAAAATTCTAGCATGTATGTATTTGGAGATACTGAAGGAGAGACAAGAGAATGTTGAGCAGATGTGATACTTGAATAGACGATAGCTGAAATTTTCCCCAAATTTACCAAAGACATCAAGCTAAAGATTTTTAAATCTTTACAGTTTCAAACAAGATAAAGAAAACCATAAATAGGCATATCATAGTGAAACTACATAAAGACAAAGACAAAACTTGAAATCAGCCAAAAAAAAGAAACATTATCAACAAAAGAACAACAGAAATGATGGAAGCTGACTTTTAAACAAAAATGATGGAAGCCAAGGAACAATGAAATGACATCTTCAATGTGCTGAAAGCAAAGAATTGTCAACTTAGAACTCAAGGCTTATTGAAAATATCCTTCAAACTGTACATGAAGTAAAGACATTTTCAAACAAACAAAACATGAGAGAATTCATGTTCAACAGAAATGCATTAAAAGAAATACTGCAGAAAATTCTTTGGGGCAGAAGAAAATGAGATCAAATGGAAGCATGGAAATGTAGAAAAGAATGAAGACAATAGAAAGTACAAATATGTGGGTAAAACCAAATAAATATTAACTGTACCAAATAATATTAATTTATTTTGCTATGTAAAATATGTGTAGAACTAAAATAGGTATAGCAATGACACAATAATGTGGAGAGTAATGGCCAAGATATGGAAACAACCTAAGTGTCTAACACTTATATGATTGCATATATATACATACATATATATACAGTTGATCCTTGAACAACATGGAGATTGAGGTACAGAACCTGCTCCCACACACAGCTGAAAATCCACATATAAATTTACAGTAAACCCTCTGTACTGAAGGTTCCACATCTGAAGATTCAACCAACCATAGATGGTGTAGTACTGTAGTCCATATTTATTGAAAAAAATCCACATATAAGTGGACCCATGCAGTTCCAACTCATGTTGTTCAAGCCTCAACAATATAGAATGCATATTTTTTTCAACTACACATGGAACATTTACTAAAATTGACCTTTTGTTGGGCCATAAAGCACATCAAAACAAATATCAAAGAATTGGAGTAATATAGAGTGTATTAGTTTTCTCTTTTTGCTGTAACAAATTGCCACAAACTTAGTGGCTTAAAACAACACAAACTTATGAATACGGTTCTGTCAGTTAGAAGTCAGAAAGGAGAAAACAAAATTAAGAAAACAATTCCATTTATAATAACAACAACAAGAATTAAATACTTAGGAGTAAATTTAGCCAAGGAGTAGAAAACTTGTACACTGAACACTACAAAATATTTTTGAAAGAAATTAAAGATCTAAATAAAGGGAAAGACATCTGTGTTCATGGATTAAAATATTTAATATTGTTAATATTGCAATACTCTCCAAATTGATTTACAGACTCAGTGCAATCCTTATCAAAATTCTGTCTCTTTTGCAGAAATGGATAAGCTGATCTTAAAATCAATATGGAAATGCAAGGGACCCCAAATAGCCAAAACAAGCTTGAAAAAGAAGAACAAAGTTGGAGGCCTCACACTTCCCAATTTCAAAATTATTACAAAGCTACACTAATCAAAACAGTGTGGTACTGGCATGAGGATAGACATATGGACCAATGAAATGGAATTGAAAGTCCAGAAATAAATCCATACATCTATAATCAACTGATTTGCAACAGGGGTTTCAAGGCCATTCAGTGGGGAAAAAATAGTCTTTCAGCTATTGGTGTTGGGACAACTGAATATCCATATGCAAAAGAATGAATGTGTACCCATACCTCATACAACATACAGAAATCAACTCAAAATGGATCAAATATCAAAATGTAAAAGCTAAAGTATAACACTCTTAGAAGGAAACATAGGTGTAAGTCTTTATGACCACATATTAGGCAAGTTCCTTAAATACAACACCAAAAGGATGAGCAATAAAAGAAAAAAATAGACATATTGGACTTCATCAAAAACAAAAATTTTTATGCATCAAAGGACATTATCAGAAGAGTGAAAAGACAACTACAGAATGGAAGAAAATATTTGAAATCAAATGTCTGGTAAGAATCTAGCATTCAGAATATTATAAAGGACTCTTACAACTAAACAATAAAAAGTAAAATAACCTAATTAAAAATGGGCAAAGTATTTGCATAGAGATTTCTCCAAAGAAGATATACAAATGGCCAATAATGTACATGAAAAATATTCAACATCACTAGTCACTGAAATAATGCAATATTGGCTCAAGGTTAGATAGTAGATCAAAGGGACACACTAGAAAGCCCAGAAACAAACCTAGAAACATACAGGCACTTGATTCATAACAAAAGACTCTGCAAAGTAGTAGGGAAAAATGATGTTTTTGTAATATTATTATGCTGAATCAATTATGCATCCAATGGGGAAATAAACACGAATTCTGATCCCTGCTTTACACCATACACTGAAATCGATCCCACAGAGTATACACATGAACTTGAAAGGTAAAACAATAAAGCTTCTTCTACAAGATAACATAAGAGAACATCTTTATAACCTTAGGGTAGGCAAAGATTTCTTAAATAAGGCCAAAAAAACAAAACAAAGCACCAACCAAAAAGAAAAACATTGATAAATTGGACCACAGCATCAAAAATAAAGCCACAGAGTGAAAGAAAGCATTTACAATGCCATTACCTAAAAAAGACCTTGCATACAGAATACATAAAGAACTCTTACAAGTCAATTTTTAAAAAAGACTGACACCTCAATTGAAAAATGGGCAAACCTGTCTTGACCAGGTACTTCAAAAAGAGAATATCCATATGATCAAGAAACAGAAAAAATGGATACTCTGTTCCATTAATCACCAGAAAAATGCAAATCTATAATCAAAACCACAATTAGATTTAACTACACACCTACAAGAATGACTGAACACTGTGTACCTAATAGAAAAATATAGATATGCAAAAGAATGTTCATAGCCACCTAGAACTACTAACCAAAAACTGGAAACAGAGGCCATCCATAATAGAATGGCCAAATAAATTGTGATGTATTAATACATGGAATAACAAATACCAAAGAAAAAATAAATTAATAAATTTAAAAAGAATAAATTGTTATGTAAACAACACAGATGAAACTCTGATATGCAGTATGACACAAAAGAAGCCAAACACAAAAGAAGTGATACTGAATGATTTCAGCTGCATAAATTTCAAAACTGGCAAAGTTTATCTAAGGTATTAGAAGTCAAGATAGCGCTCTCCTTTGTTGAGGGTTGGGGAGACAGTTACAGAGAAAGGGACTCCTGAGATATTTCTAGTACTGTATGTTTTAATCTGAGCAGTGGTTACATGTGTGCGCTCACTTTTTGAAAAATCATCAAGCTGTATACTTATGAGTGCTTCACTGTATATGAATATACATTTCAATAAATATGGGTTTTAAAAATTGAACACACAAGAAAATATCTGCAGTCATCCTAATGCTTTTAGGAATTATATGAATCAAATGTTAGAGCCATTTGCTGTCCTCTGAGTCCTAAAGAGAAATGAATGTGAGTCCACAAGTAAATATACTTTTGGAAAAAATAGATACACTCAGTGCATTCAAAACCATGTTGTTCAATTCCATTGAGATTCTGTTGCCTGCTATAGCTCTGAGCCAAAGGTCTAGTCTCCCATAGTTAAAAAGAGGTGTTCAAGAAGCACTTAAGATTTACCACCAAGCTGAGATTGCTTCTCAATATATACTGGAAATAGGACTGAAAAGGAAATTGCTTTCTCCAAATGTGATGCAGTAACATCCATTACTATGTATCATCTGAAATCCCTTGGCTAAACATCAGGGACCTCCAGACACCATGGGACGCACTGGCTTATTTGATCTCAAATTTGCCTCCCAGCTGACCATCTGTGACTTTCTGATTGAAGGCTGCACCCTAAGGAGAGCAACAGATAGTACCAAACTTGGAAATGGTTTCAGAAAGGAAGATTGAGTCAAGTCCATTGGTTACAGGATTTGTGAAAATGCTTAGGCATCTATCTCTTACCCCATGATATCATGCCACCCCCTCCACATATCACAGGTCTAACCTTGAGAGGATGGAGCACCCTTCCAAGGGGCTTCCCTCTTCTGCCCCCACATCTGAGCTACCAGCAAAGCCATCAGCTCTACTTTCAAAGTTCATCTGGAATCCAACCACTTCTCACCATCTTCCAAGTCTCCATTATTCACCATTGTTATATATCCTCACCTGCTGGCCTCTTAACAGGTCTCTCCACTCTCACCTTTGTCCTCCTTCAATTTGTTGTCAACAGAGCGGCCAGAGTGATTCCGTTAAAGCACAACCCAGACTGGAGCACTCTGCTCAAAACTCTCCCATCTCATGCAAAGCAAAAGCCAATAGACTTGCCATTGCCCATCAGGCCCCCCATGACCTGACAGCCCATCACCTCCCCGACATCATCTCCTACTGGGCTTGCCTGGCTCACTCTGACCCAGATCTCAGAGCTCTCATTGCTGATTTGGCACCTGCTGTTCCCTGTGTCCAGGACACTCTGCACTAGACATCTGGCTCAGCGCCTCACCCACTTCCTTTATTAATGAATCTGCCTCTTACACAAATTCGCACTCTCCTCAATACTGCCAAGCCGTGCTCCCTGCTTTTGTTTTTGCTTAATATTCACCACCATCTAATATTCTATGTATTTATCTACTTACCTCATTTAGAGCGTGTTGCTCTCCTCTTAAACCAGGAGATTTTTCAATAAGGAAAGCAGATCTCAGGACTTCAAATTCAAGAGAAATTTCGACATGAACTTGAAAAGACGCTAACTCCCCTTTTAGCTTTAGACCGTTGGTAGTGGTCCACTTGGGTAACAAGACTCCTTTCTTTCACTCTTATTGGGCTGATAAAGCCAAAAAGATAGTCCAGCTGCTGACAGAAAGCTGCTGTTTATCCTTTAAGTCATGACATTCTGTCCAATTCCTCCCTTGCAATTCTGGAGGGCTCACTGATTTACTGGGTAGGGATGGGGGAGCAGGGGGGAAACCTTTTCTCTGTCACTCCCTTGGGGTGGGAGAGTACAGTTGTTCACTCAGCAAATACTTATCAATTACTACTTATGCGCCAGACAGTGAGCTGTGTGCCAAGAACACACACGGATCCCACATCGCCTTTGCCTGAGTGACGCTCAGAGTCCAGAGAGCGGTGGGGGAGTGGGGCGGGTATCTGAGCACTCTGATTAAACTTGCAGATGCATGAGACATAACTTCTGCTTGGTCCTGATGGATGTCAGGTTGTTGCCAGTAATTTGTAGGTAATAAGCTATTCAAATTTGCAATCATCCAGTCTTAATTTATAGTTGAGAGTGATTTAAAGGTTGTGCTTATGATGTCACTTTCACTCTCTGATATATACCTTAACTGAGAGAAAAATGAAGTACAAGAAATTAAACTTAAGCCGGGGAGTGCCCACGGAGTGAATGTGTCACGCCCGAGGTCGTGAGGTCATGAGGGTGCAGGCTGGAAACCTCTGGGTGCAGGGTGAGAACCTCTGCTATAAAATATTCTTTCCCTCAATGTATACCTTGTTCAAATTCACAGGCGGCAATGATAAGGTAGCTGTCACTGCTGGTCACTGGTACTTGCAGGCATCATGAGAGGCACTTGGATTAAGAATTCATTTAACCCTCATGCAATAAGAGGGTATTAATTGTTTTCTTTCCATGTTATTGAGGTATAATTAACATGCAGCACTGTGTAAATTTAAGGTGTACAGCATATATTGACTTGACTAACTTATACTGTGAAAATGATTACCACAATAAGTTTAGTTAACATGCATCATCTCATACAAATACCAAAAAAAATTTTTTTCCTTGTGATGAGAACTTTCAGGATCTACTCTCTTAGCATTTTAAAAATATACCATACAGTAATGTTAACTGTAGTCATCATGTCAAACATTAAATCCTCAGTTGTATGTATTCCAGTTATCTTATAACTGGAATTTTGTACTGTTTGACCACTTACATCCAATTCTTCCACCCTTCTCCCATTTCTTATTTATGACTCAATAGTACTCCAAGGTGTATTACTTTCTAAAAATATCTTTATTGGAGTATAATTGTTTTACAATGGTGTGTTAGTTTCTGCTTTTTAACAAAGTGAATCATCTATACATATACATATATCCCCATATCTCCTGCCTCTTGTGTCTCCCTCCCACCCTCCCTATCCCACCCCTCTAGGTGGTCACAAAGCACCAAGCTGATCTCCCTGTGCTATGCAGCTGCTTCCCACTAGTTATCTATTTCACATTTGATAGTGTATATATGTCCATGCCACTCTCGCACTTCTTCCCAGCTTCCCCTTCCCCCTCCCCATGTCTTCAAGTCCATTCTCTATGTCTGCGTCTTTATTCCTGTACTGCCCCATGGTTCTTCAGAACCTTTTGTTTGTTTGCTTTAGATTCCATATATGTGCGTTAGCATAAGGTATTTGTTTTTCTCTTTCTGACTTACTTCACTCTGTATGACAGACTCTAGGTCCATCCACCTCACTTCAAAGAACTCAGTTTCGTTTCTTTTTATGGCTGAGTAATAGTCCATTGTATATATGTGCCACATCTTCTTTATCCATTCATCTCTCGATGGACACAGGTTGCTTCCATGTCCTGGTTATTGTAAATTGAGCTGCAACGAACATTGTGGTACATGACTCTTTGAATTATGGTTTTCTCAGGGTACATGCCCAGTAGTGGGATTGCTGGATGGTATGATAGTTCTATTTTTAGTTTTTGAAGGAAACTCCATAGTGTTCTGCACAGTGGTTGTATCAATTTACATTCTCACCAACAGTGCCAGAGGGTTCCCTTTTCTCCACACCCTCTCCAGCATTTATTGTTTGTACACATTTTGATGATGGCCATTCTGACTAGTGTGAGGTGATACCTCATTGTAGTTTTGATTTGAATTTCTCTAATAATTAGTGATGTTGAGCATCCTTTCATGTGTTTGTTGGCAATCTGTTTATCTCCTTTGGTGAAATGTCTATTTAGGTCTTCTGCCCATTTTTGGTTTGGGTTGTTTGTTTTTTCTGATATTGAGCTGCATGAGCTGCTTGTATATTTTGGAGATTAATCCTTTGTCAGTTGCTTCATTTGCAAATATTTTCTCCCATTCTGAGGGTTGTCTTTTTGTCTTGTTTTATGGTTTCCTTTGCTTTCCTTAAAAGCAAAAGCTTTTAAGTTTCATTAGATCCCATTTGTTTATTTTGTTTTTATTTCCATTTATCTAGGAGGTGGGTCAAAAAGGATCTTGCTGTGATTTATGTCATAGAGTGTTCTGCCTATGTTTTCCTCTAAGAGTTTGATAGTGTCTGGCCTTACATTTAGGTCTTTCACCCATTTTGAGTTTATTTTTGTGTATGGTGTTAGGAAGTGTTCTGATTTCATTCTTTTACAATGTAGCTGTCCGGTTTTTCCATTACCACTTATTGAAGAGGCTGTCTTTTCTCCATTGTATATTCTTGCCTCCTTTATCAAAGTTAAGGTGACCATGTATGCGTGGGTTTATCTCTGGGCTTTCTATCCTGTTCCATTGATCTATATTTCTGTTTCAGTGCCAGTACCACACTGTCTTGATTACTGTAGCTTTGTAGTATAGTCTGAACACAGGAGTCTGATTCCTCCACCTCTGTTTTTCGTCCTCAAGATTGCTTTGGCTATTTGGGGTCTTTTGTGTTTCCATACAAATTGTAAAATGTTTTGTTCTAGTTCTGTGATAAAATGCCATTGGTAGTTTGAGAGGGATTTCATTGAATCTGTAGATTGCTTTGGGTAGTATAGTCCTTTTCACAATGCTGATTCTTCCAATCCAAGGACATGGTATATCTCTCCATCTGCTTGTATCATCTTTAATTTCTTTCATCAGTGTCTTATACTTTTCTACATACAGGTCTTTTGTCTCCTTAGGTAGGTTTATTCCTAGGTATTTTATTCTTTTTGTTGCAATGGTACATGGAAGTGTTTCCTTAATTTCTCTTTCAGGTTTTTCATCATTAATGTATAGGAATGCCAGAGATTTCTGTGCATTAATTCTGGATCCTGCTACTTTACCAAATTCATTGATTACCTCTAGTAGTTTTCTGGTAGCATCTTTAGGATTTTCTATGTATAGTATCATGTCATCTGCAATCAGTGACAGTTTTACTTCTTTCCAATTTGGATTCCGTTTATTTCTTTTTCTTCTCTGATTTCTGTGGCTACAACTTCCAAAACTATGTTGAATAATAGTGGTGAGAGTGGGCAACCTTCTTTTTTTCCTGATCGTAGAGGAAATGCTTTCAGTTTTTCACCATTGAGAATGATGTTGGCTGTGGGTTTGTCATATATGGCGTTTATTATGTTGAGGTAAGTTCCCTCTATGCCTACTTTCTGGAGGGTTTTTATCATAACTGTGTGTTGAATTTTGTCAAAAGTTTTTCCTGCATCTATTGAGATGATCATATGGTTTTACCCTTCAGTTTGTTAACACGGTGTATCACATTGATTGATTTACGTATATTGAAGAATCCTTGCATTCCTGGGATAAACCCCACTTGATCATGGTGTATGATCCTTTTAATGTGCTGTTGGATTCTGTTTGCTAGTATTTTGTTGAGGATATTCACATCTATGTCATCAGTGATATTGGCCTGTAGTTTCCTTTTTTGTGACATCTTTGTCTGCTTTTGGTCTCAGGGTGATGGTGGCCTTGTAGAATGAGTTTGGGAGTGTTCCTCCCTCTGCTATATTTTGGAAGAGTTTGAGAAGGATAGGTGTTAGCTCTTCTCTAAGTGTTTGATAGAATTTGCCTGTGAATCCACCTGGTCATAGCATTTTGTTTGTTGCAAGATTTTTCATCACAGATTCAATTCTAGTGCTTGTGATTGGTCTGTTTATATTTTCTATTTCTTCCTGGTTCAGTCTCAGAACGTTGTGCTTTTCTAAGAATTTGTCCACTTCTGCCAGGTTGTCCATTTTATTGGTGTATCATTGCTTGTAGTAAGCTCTCAAGATCCTTTTTATTTCTGCAGTATCTGTTGTTAATTCTCCATTTTCATTTCTAATTCTGTTGATTTGAGTCTTTTCCCTTTTTTTCTTGATGAGTCTGGCTAGTGGTTTATCAATTTTGTTTATCTTCTCAAAGAACCAGCTTTTACTTTTATTGATCTTTGCTATCATTTCCTTCATTTCTATTTTCATTTTTTTCTGATCTGATCTTTCTGATTCTCTCCTCCTGCTAACTTTGGGGTTTTCTTGTTCTTCTTTCTCTAATTGCTTTAGGTGTAAGGTTAGGTTGTGTATTTGAGATTTTTCTTGTTTCTTGAGGTAGGATTTTATTGCTGTAAACTTCCCTCTTAGAACTGCTTTTGCTGCATCCCATATGCTTTGGACCATCATGTTTTCATTGTCATTTGTTTCTAGGTTTTGTTTTGATTTCCTCTTTGATTTCTTCAGTGGTCTCTTGGTTATTTAGTATCATATTGTTTAGCCTCCATGTGTTTGTATATTTTACAGTTTTTTCCTGTAATTGATATCTAGTCTCATAAAATTGTGGTTAGAAAAGATACCTGATATGATTTAAATTTTCTTAAACTTATCAAGGTTTGATTTGTGACCCAAGATATGATTTCTCCTGGAGAATGTTCCATGAGCACTTGAGAAGAAGGTGTATTCTGTTGTTGTTGGATGGAATATCTTATAAATGTCAATTAAGTCCATCTTGTTTACTTTGTCATTTACAGCTTGTGTTTATTTATTTATTTTCATTTTGGTTGATCTGTCCATTGGTGAAAGTGGGGTGTTAAAGTCCCCTACTATGATCATGTTACTGTCGATTTCCCCTTTTATGGCTGTTAGCATTTGCCTTATGTATTGAGCTGCTCTTATGTTGGGTGCATAAATATTTACAATGGCTATATATTCTTCTTGGATTGATCCCTTGATCATTATGTAGTGTCCTTCTTTGTCTCTTGTAATAGCCTTTATTTTAAAATCTATTTTGTCTGATCTGAGAATTGCTATTCCAGCTTTCTTTTGATTTCCATTTACATGGAATATCTTTTTCCATCACCTCACTTTCAGTCTGTATGTGTCCCTTGGTCTGAAGTGGGTCTCTTGTAGACAGCATATATATGGGTCTTGTTTTTGTATCCATTCAGCTAGTTTGTGTCTTTTGGTTGGAACATTTAATCCATTTACATTTAAGGTAATTATCGATATGTATGTTCCTATGACCATTTTCTTAATTGTTTGGTGTTTGTTATTGTAGGTCTTTTCCTTCTCTTGTGTTTCCTGCCTCAAGAAGTTCCTTTAGCATTTGTTGTAAAACTGGTTTGGTTGTGCTGAATTCTCTTAGCTTTTGCTTGTCTGTAAAGCTTTTAATTTCTCCATTGAATCTGAGTGAGATCCTTGTTGGGTAGAGTAATCTTGGTTGTAGGTTTTTCCCTTTCATCACTTTAAATGTGTTCTGCCACTCCCTTCTGGCTTGCAGCATTTCTGCTGAAAGATCAGCTGGTAACCTTATGGGGATTCCCTTGTATGTTATTTGTTGTTTTTCCCTTGCTGCTTTTAATATTTTTTCTTTGTATTTAATTTTTGATAGTTTGATTAATATGTGTCTTGGCATGTTTCTCCTTGGATTTATCCTTTATTGGACTCTCTGCACTACCTGGACTTGCCTGACTATATCCTTTCCCATATGAGGGAAGTTTTCAACTATCGTCTCTTCAAATATTTTCTCAGTCCCTTTCTTTTTGTCTTCTTCTTCTGGGACCCCTATAATTCGAATTTTGGTGTGTTTAATGTTGTCCCAGAAGTCTCTGAGACTGTCCTCAATTCTTTTCATTCTTTTTTCTTTATTCTGCTCTGCAGTAGTTATTTCCACTATTTTATCTTCCAGGTCACTTATCCGTTCTTCTGCCTCAGGTATTCTGCTATTGGTTCCTTTTAGAGAATTTTTAATTTCATTTATTGTGTTTTTCATCATTGTTTGTTTGCTCCTTAGTTTTTCTACATCCTTGTTAGACGTTTCTTGTATGTTCTCCATTGTATTTCCAAGATTTTGGATCATCTTTACTATCATTATTCTGAATTCTTTTTCAGGTAGACTTCCTATTTCCTCTTCATCTGTTTGTTCTCGTGGATTTTTACCTTTCTCCTTCATCTGCTGTGTGTTTTTTTGTCTTCTCATTTTGCTTAACTTACTGTGCTTGGGGTCTCATTTTCGCAGGCTGCATGTTCATAGTTCCTGTTGATTTTGGTGTCTGTCCCCAGTGGCTAAGGTTGGTTCAGTGGGTTGTGTAGGCTTCCTGGTGGAGGGGAGTTGTGCCTGTGTTTTGCTGGATGAGGCAGGATCTTGTTTCTCTGGTGGGCAGGACGGAGTCCAGTGGTGTGTTTTGGGTTGTCTGTGACCTTATTATGATTTTAGGCAGCCTCTCTGCTAATGGGTGGGGTTGTGTTCCTGTCTTGCTAGTTGTTTGGCATAGGGTGTCCAGCACTGTAGCTTGTTGGTCATTGTGTGGACGTGGGTGTTAGTGTTGAGATGGAGATCTCTGGGAGAGCTTTCTCCATTTGATATTACATGGAGCCAGGAGGTCTCTGGAGGACCAGTGTCCCAAACTCGCCTCTCCCACCTCATAGGCACAGGCCTGACACCTGGCTGGAGCACCAAGACCCTGCCTGCCACACAGCTCAGAAGAAAAGGGAGAAAAAAAGAAAGAAAGGATAAAATAAAATAATGTTATTAAAATTAAAAATAATTATTAAAAATAAAAGAAATTAAAAAGTAACAAAAAAAGAAAAAGAAAAAAGAGAAAGAAAGAAGAGAGCAATGAAACCAAAAAATAGATCCACCAATGATAAAAAGTGCTAAAAACTATACTAAAAAAAAAAAATACGGACAGACAGAATCATAGGACACATGGTAAAAGCAAAGCTATACAGACAAAAATCACACAAAGAAGCATACACATACACACTCACAAAAAGAGAAAAAGGAAAAAAATATATATATCATTGCTCTCAAAGTCCACCGCCTCAATTTTGATATGATTTGTTGTCTATTCAGTTATTCCAGAGATGCAGGTTACATCAAGTTGATTGTGAAGATTTAATCCACTGCTCCTGAGGCTGCTGGGAGAGATTTCCCTTTCTCTTCTTTGTTCGCACAGCTCCTGGAGTTCAGCTTTGGATTTGGACACGCCTCTGCGTGTGGATTGCCGGAGGGCATCTGTTCTTCACTCAGATAGGACGGGGTTAAAGGAGCAGCTGATTCAGGGGCTCTGGCTCACTCAGGGTGGGGGGAGGGAGGGGTACGGAGTGTGGGGAGAGCCTGCAGCGGCAGAGGCCGTCATGACATTGCAACAGCCTGAGGCGCACCTTGCGCCTTCTTCCCTTCTACCAGGGAAGTTGTCCCTGGATCACGGGACCCCGGCAGCGGCGGGCTGCATAGGCTCCCAGGAGGGGAGGTGTAGATAGTGACCTGTGCTCGCACACAGGCTTCTTGGTGGCTGCAGCAGCAGCCTTAGCATCTCATGCCCGTCTCCGGTGTCCGCGCTGATAGCCGCGGCTCGCGCCCGTCTCTGGAGCTCGTTTAGGCGGTGCTCTGAATCCCCTCTTCTCGCGCACCCCAAAACAATGGTCTCTTGCCTCTTTGGCAGCTCCAGACTTTTTCCCGGACTCCCTCTTGGCTAGCCGTGCTGCACTAGCCCCCTTCAGGCTGTGTTCACACATCCAACCCCAGTCCTCTCCCGGCTTCCGACCAAAGCCCGAGCCTCAGCTCCCATGCCCTGCCCGTCCCGGCGGGTGAGCAGACAAGCCTCTCCGGCTGGTGAGTGCTGATCGGCACCGATCCTCTGCGGATCCTTTGCCCTCCGCACCCTGTTGCTGCGCTCTCCTCCGCGGCTCCGAAGGTTTCCCCCCTCCGCCCCCCGCAGTCTCCGCCCGTGAAGGGACTTTTAGTGTGTGGGAACCTTTCCTCCTTCACAGCTCCTCCCACTGGTGCAGGTCCCGTCCCTATTCTTTTGTCTCTGTTTCTTCTTTTTTTCTTTTGCCCTACCCAGGTACATGGGGGAGTTTCTTGCCTTTTGGGAGGTCTGAGGTCTTCTGCCAGCGTTCAGTAGGTGTTCTGTAGGAGTTGTTCCACATGTAGATGTATTTCTGATGTATCTGTGGGGAGGAAGGTGATCTCCACGTCTTACTCTTCCGCCATCTTAAAGGTCTCCCCGTAAGTATTATTTAATCACACTTTTTCATATGCAGAAATTGACCCTGGGTTTTGTGTTAAATACATTACCTCAGGTTATACAGAGGGCAAGAGAGAATTTGGAATTGAAACCCAGATTTGTCTGATTCCAAAAGCTTTGAATAAAATCCTTCTGGCATGCAGCTTGGTAAATCAAGTTGGAAGTTTTTGGAGTCAGACTTTCCTTTGAAGAGAGATTTGATGCATTTATGAACAAATGTGATATAACCAAGAAATAATTAAGTGAAATAAGGTATGTAAAGTGGGTAACCCAGGACTTAACCCATAGTAAGAGCTGGATGCTAGTCAACTCATCACCCTTTTCTATCACATTTGCTCCCTCCCTCCTTCCCTTCCTTCCTTCCTTCCCCCTCCCCCCTTCCCTCTCTCCCTTCTTTCCTTCCTTCCTTCCTTCCTTCCTCCCTTCCTCCCTCCCTCCCTTCATTCCTTTGTTTTTACCTTAAAACAACTACCATCTATTCCTGCTCATGAGTCTTCTGGCTGCCTGGACAGTTCTGCTGAGTGAGGCTGGACTCAACTAAACTTGTTCATGTGCAGCTCGTGAGCTGGCTGGCGCTGGCTGCTCTAGGATGGCCTCAGCCATGCCTCTAGAGATTGGCTGGGTTTCAGTTTGGGGTGACAACCATCAAGCTAGCCCAGGCTTGTTCACTTGTTGGCAGCAGTGTTACAAGAGAGTGAAGGGAAGCAGGCAAGGTCTCTTGCGGCCTGGGCTCAGAATTGGCCCTCCCTCACTACTATTTCAATACAATTTATAAAGCCAGCCCAGATTCAGGGAATGTGGAAATAGGCTCCTACCTGTTCATGGGTAGGGCTGAAAAATCACATTTCCAAGGATGCCTTACTTTTACTCTTACTCTCGGTTCTCCTAGTGGACGGGCAGACCTTCACAGGCACAAGAACTTCCTGCCTCCAAACAGGTTCCTATACTCAGGTTCAATCTGACTACCTGTTGTTTAATGTTAATAATTCTTACTGCTCCTCTGACTTAAGTTGGTAATATCTTTTTGTCCCCTGAAATTGGGAGCCTACCCACAATATCTTTTCCTAGTGGAGTTTCCACTGTTACCCTTTTATTTGCTAAGTAGTCATATTACATTACTTTGGGTCCAATAGCTGTGAATGAGTAAGGCATCCAGAGCTACAGGTTCTCCCCACTGAAAGAACTCAGCAGAGTCACACCTCACCCAAACCCATGGCTTTGGACCCACCATGAACCTGGCCAAAATTGACCTTTTGTAACCTTGTTTTCTGCTGCTACCCCACATGCACCCTCCTTCTGGGGCCAAGCTTCCGAGGCCTTGCTCAACCCACCATGAAATTGTATATGCTCCGTACTTTTGTACATGCTGTTCCTGCCACCTGGAATGTGTGTCCTACCCCCTCTTCTCCACCTGGTGAACCTCCATGAATCCTTTACAACGCAGATTATGTCTCATTTTCATTCATGCCATCATTTAACAAGTATGTACTGACCTGCCAGGCCCAAGACACAGGTGGACTAAATACAGACTCAGCCCCTTCTTCTTATGGAATTATTGTCACACTTGTGTGAAACACCCAATTTCTAAGTCCGTGCCTCTACTCTCTTCCCATAGGTGTGTGTGTGTGTGTATATGTGTGTATGTGTCTGTGCATACATATGTATACGTATGATTGTGTGTGTTTTTATATGTATGTGTACACACACACATGCACACATACCTTTTACAGCACAGACTACATTGGATTCTGATAGTTCGTTGGTGAATTCTTCTCTTCCATTAAACTGAGCTCTTTACACTCAGGGATCATACCTCATTGGTCCATTATTATGATTAGATCACCCGGTCTTTCCTTATAGTAGAAATCCAAATAAACATTAGCTGAACAGACAAATGACTGAATGTCAGAAGGAAAAGGTGTTTTGGGCTCAATTTCTTAATTTTGCCCGTGAAAAAACTAAAACCCAGGCAATTAAACTAGTTATTGTGACTACAATGCCTTTACATAGGGAACAGTGTGGTTGCCCAACTTCAGAGTCAAAACGGAGATGGTTTTATATTTTAAACACAGCTTCTGGTTTTAAGGAATTGTGTTTTTGCATTTTATAAAAATGTCAAGTAGGGCTTCCCTGGTGGTGCAGTGGTTGGGAGTCTGCCTGCCGATGCAGGGGACACGGGTTCGTGCCCCGGTCCAGGAAGATCCCACATGCCGCGGGGCGGCTGGGCCCGTGAGCCATGGCCGCTGAGCCTGCGCGTCCGGAGCCTGTGCTCCACAACGGGAGAGGCCACAGCAGTGAGAGGCCCGCATACCAAAAAAAAAGAAAAATTTCAAGTGGGCAAAATGCAGTATATCAAAAGTGATTAGGAAATTGGGCTTCTGAACCAGACAGATTTGGAATAAAATTCTGGCACTGTCTGACCTCAGGCAAGTTAATTTTACGTCTAAGTCTCACTTTCCTTACCTATAAAATGGAGCTAAGCATCAGTACCTGCCCCAGACATGTTGGGAAGATTTAAAAAGCACAGGGCTTAATCCATAGAAAATGCATTATATAATAAGCTATTATTTTTTAATCATTATTATTTTGCTATTAATTTAAATGATACCTAGAAAATAGCATTAGCTAAATATTTAAAGGTTCAAGTCTAACCATAATTGTACTCAAGAGGTCTCCACAGTGGTTGCTATCTTAAAACAGCTACAACAAATCTCTTGTTATTAAAAAAAAAAAAAAAAAACCTGCATGTATTTTTGTCAGAAATTTCAGATGCAGTATTACTTTTTCCCACAGGATTTAGCTACAGGAATTAAAGCATTAGCAGGGTCCTGAGCACAAGGAAATGAATGCATTCCAATGTATGACGGCAAGCCCAGGATTGCAAAGAGAGTGATTCAGATGCCATTACTGAGCTAGTAGAACCTGCTTTTAATGGCCAGAAGATGTTCATTTCCTGAGGCTCGGTTAGTACAAATACTGAACAGTCCTTTTTTCCATGCATAAAAATGGAAATGTAAAGGTTAGAACACTATGGTTAAGAAGGGTTTTAAACAATATTTTATGGCATCTGAAAGCAACCCTTTTATCTTTTACATCTTCACTTTTTATTGTCTGGGCTTTTATGAGCTGCGTGCTTGAACTAGACCCAAATCCTGGGTGCCACGCTCAAAATCATATGGTACATCTGTGTCTCTGAGTGAGGATGTGGTGCGATTCTGCATATCAAAATCTTCCTCCCATCATGCACTTATGTTTGGTGAAAGAAATGGAAAATGTTGCATCCATGCCTTCTCTCAACAAGGGCAGTTCTGTTCCCATCCCACGGGGCCATGGGTCAGGGCAAAGCCAGAGTCACCAGGAGGACATCAAGTTTACTGTCTCAAGCCTCCTACATGGGCATTCATTTCCCCCTGGGAATCTTCAGAACTGGTGAAGGTCCACACCTTATGTGGACCTTGACCTTGGCTGGTACTCCCTGGGCAAACGGAAATGCCCTATCATTATTTCAGAAATCAAACAAATGCCTTTTAGTCTTTTCCCAAATATGGGATGGATTTTTTTAATAAAAACATGATTTAATTATTTTAAATTAGGAGAAAGTCAAGGGAGACTTGTGTGTTATAACAAGAACTACAGTGATAAGTGTCCTGCTGTTGTTTGTGGAACTAAGTAAACTTTGTCTGGCAGAAGCAGTATTCTCTTCCAAAAGGAATTTGTATTTATAAAAATTTTGTGCCAAAAGTTAACCGAGAGACACCAATTGTGTCTTGAGCCTGCACATTTCAGTGATGTTATCCAGAATTCACCCGAGCCATACCATGAGGGCTGAGTGAAATGCAAGACCCAAGGAATTGGAGAAGGCAAATGGAACCCCTGAGAACAGAGTAGTTGGCCTAGAGGGCAAATCAAAAGATGCGGTTGGAAATTATACTGGAAAGGCACACTAGGGTGAAACTATCAAAGGGTTTGAATGTCAAGCTGAAAAAAAAAAAAAAAGTCTAGGATTAACACTCTAAACACTAAGGGGCCACTGATGTTTTTGAGTGTATCAGTTTCTGGAGTTCACGGGGGCTAGGCTGCTCCTGCCCCTCTTAACCTTACTGGGGGGCTCTGGCCCTCACCTGTAATTAGTGAGCACAAGCCCCTCCCCCAGGTTCAACTACCATCCTTGAATTGGCCAACCGTGTCACCAGTGGGATATTTTCAGGTTCTGTTTTCAAGCCCATCAGATGCCCTGTTGCTACCCTCTGTTTCTGCTACATAGATGCTGATCCCTGGGAGTCTTGTGGCTCTTGATGGTTTATCCTCACTCCTTCCGTTTGGGAGTTTGTTGGACTACCTTGGTTTGGGAGAGGCAGTTGAGATGTTTGGTAAATGTTGACCGTTGGTTTACGGCTTTGCTATCCAACTGTCCTTTTTGTATGGAGGAACTTGGAAAGATTTAAAAAGATGCATCCACTACCAATTTCCCAGAACCTAGGATTGGGTTTTGTTTTTTTGTTTGTTTGTTGTTTTTTGGTGGAAATGGATGAACTCCTGGTTCGACCTAGAACAGAGTGGGATAATGAGAAAATGCAGCACGGTGAGACAGTACATTTTACAAAATAAATTCAAAAGAACAAGGAGCTCAGATCTAGAGGTGACCTTGAGGAGGGAGCCCTAGAAAAAGAACAGAGGTATCTGTGAGGGCTTTGGACTTTCTCAAAATGTACATGGGGAGCTGCTGTCTGGTTCAGTGCAGTCAGGAGCTCTTGGGTCATAATGACTGTCTCTTTGGTGGTGAGTGGCAGGGTGGTCTCTTCTTGCCATAGTATCTCCTTGGGGCATCGCAAAGTCTCCAGGTGAGAGTTCAGGCTCAACTCTCATGACCGGTTCATAGGGAGGAGGCCAAGACGTGAAGACCAAAGATATGTGAATAGACGTGAAAAAATGGGAGTTGAGAAGCATCAGCCTTAGGGGATAAAAGAGCACAGACTTTGAAACCAAGGACGTTGGAGATATTTCTTGACTTCTCTGAACCTTAGTTCCCTCGTCTAAATGAGCAGAATAATTTCTCATTGCTACCAACATGATATATCCATACATGAGGAGACCATGCAAACCTGTTGAGGCAAGACACTCCCGGTTTTTGCCTGTTGCCCTGGCAACCCATCCATCAAAGGAGCATCTCTTTTCACTCTCAGAAGCATCCTAGTTTGGAGGGTAAATTCTGTGGTTACTCTATAAAGCTCCTAACGCAAAACCTGACAAAGAAGAGGCAGTAGGCCATCCCCAATACTTTCCTACCCAGTGTGCTTTCAGAACCTTCAGTCACATTGAAGTGTAAATGTTTGACAGTATTTAAATATTAGCGCTGGCAGAAATCTTAAACCAAAAAGGTGTATCTCTTGTGGCAGAATCTCAGCGACCAGTTTGTGAGCTGGGAAGATACTGGGCGAAGAGTGGTGCTGGGGACCATCGTCCCTCTCATGCATAAGACTGACCCCCAGTGGCCATTCTGAGCTTTGTGACTATTCTTCAGCCTTGACTGTCACCCCCAACCCCACCGCCAAAACTTCCAGCGTAGGTGGCTCAACACCCTCAGAAGATAGGGGTGTGAGCCTAACAGTGAGTCTCCCAGGCAAGTTCTCCATCCTCCAGGTGGTTCAAAGCCTTCTCTCTGAACAGGGACTGCTGATGCCCCCGGTCCCCTTGGTGTATGAAGAGGACATAACGCACAACAACCTGAAATACACCAGGAAGTGGGTATCCCACCCTGGAGATGAGGGATTATTCTAGGTGAGGGACATGGTAAGAAAACTGTGCCTCACAAAGCAAACAGAATACATTTTAAAATATTAAATTAACAATTTACTCCACAGCTATTTAGTTTAGTCATTAAACAAACATGTGAACATCTACCAGATGCCAGAATCCCGGAAGCATGGTAATCCCCAACTGGTCAGCAAGATGGCCAGGATCATAAGGACTGGGGACCGAGTAGGAGAGGCGAGTGTCATGTGTGGAGACCAAAGTGAAACTCCCTAACCAGTGGCAGATGTTGCAGCCAGTTTTAAAACTCCCCCACCCAGACTCTGCTTTTTCCATTAAAAAAATAAATGTTATATTGTTTAAATAATATATGTTCATTATTATACAATTGGAAAGCCTATATCAATTAAAAGAAGTGAAATGCTAATCTTAATGCCCCCCAGGTAAATACAACCACTATTAACTTTTTGGCATTTTTCCTATCAACACTTTTCTTCTGTCCTTAGTTATCTTTGTTCCTTCCTTTTGACCCCACGGAAGTTAAATTTTAAACATTTATTTCTTCTGATTACAAAAGTACATATATTTATTGTAGAAAAGGTGAGACACATTCCAAATCCAAAGGATAGAATAACAGCCATTCACAACTTGCCAAGCAGATAACTACTAGTGATGTTTTGAAATGATTCAAACAGATTGTTTAAAACTATAAATATACATTAAAACAATAAAATGTAAAATGTGAATAATTTTAAACATACCTCTTACAGTGAATAAATGATTTATTAATTGGGAAAAATCTATAAACACACCATTTTCCTGCTAAGAGTGGTTGTTGTACGATAGGAACCCAAGAAAATAATGTCCCTAATCTTTCAGTGCTTGATTTATTCACTTAATAGACTGTGTAAAAGCTGCTATTAATGAAATTCCTTCTACAAACGTGATTTCTAACGTCTGTATAGAAGACTGTCGGAGATATAAAATTATTTCATCCTCTGGGTGCACCTTGAGGTTTTGTTTGTATCTTTGTTTTTCATTTGCTTGTAATTTGCAGTTTGTTCACTTAATAATTCTTTGCCAAATGCCCACTATGTGCCAGAAACTGTTCTAGGTTCTGATGATACTAGAAACAAGTGTCTGTTCACTTTAAACAGATTTCTCTGTATACATCTTAGATTATTTCCTTAGATCCATTTCTAGAAATAGAAACATTGGACTAAAGGGTCAAATCGATTTAATTTATACTCCCACAAGTGCCATATAAAAGTGCCTTGTCCTCTCACAAATAATGATTATCTAAAAGCTTTTGAGTTTGGGAGAAGGGCAATAATTTATAGGAAGCCAGCAGGTGAAGTTCTAGGAGATATGCACCACTTAAAATCTATTGGGAATAAAGAAAGAATGCCCTTATTAATCATAAAGTAATAAAATGGAAGACATGGCTAAGCACCCAACTCCAGAGCCAGACTGACTATGTTGGAATCCTGGTTGTGCCACCCACTAGGGAGTGGCTTTGGGATAGTTATTTATCTTTTCTGCACCTCAGTTTCCTCATCTGTAAAATGGGAATAATAATACTACCGCCTCAAAGGGCTGTTGTCGTGACTAGGTGAGTTTAAAACACATAAAGCACTGAGAACAGTGCCTGCCATTTAGTAAGTACTCTTGTGTTTTTTTAAAAATAAAGTCTCATCTATATAACTTTCTAGATAGCACAATTATTGGCAAAGTAAATCTAGTTCTCTCCCATTTCTAAAAACCTTGTTGATCCAGAAAAATTATAAAGGAATACCAAAAATTAGATTTGAACCCTAAAGGAGCTCGAATTATCTCCCTTCCATCACTTTCTATATAGCTCAGTTCTTCACGTAGGTCCCGAGGCATCATCAAGTCCTTCTTGGTCCCAGGACCACGGAACATTCTCTACTCCTCAGTCTGAACACGACCATCTCTCCACTGATGCCAAGAACCACAGAGCTCCATGGGAGAAATACCCTGCCTGGGGCTCTTATTCTGAAGAAAAGCTCAAAATTCAATTGTCTAAAGCTCTCAGTGCCATTGGCTTGCAGGAAAGTGCCAAATTCTGGAGAGACATGGCATATTGAGTTATGGGACAATCTACCCAAAGAAGGCAGATTCGACGGGAGCTATAGCTGTGAATTCTGACATCCGTTCACTAGTGATTAATGACATCAGGAAAAACAAGCCAGCAGGCACCGATGTTAAGAGAGAAAGCTATTTGAAACATCCCCCATTCTAATTAAATATTTCTTCTTATAACACTTGGAACCTAAAAATAGGTTTGATCTGTCCATTGGGGGTCACTTCGAGTTGACAGGAGAAGTTTAATTAGATTGCCTCAGGCAGGAATGTTATTCTCCAAGGTTTTTGATACTGGTGTTCACTCCAGGACTGAAGTCTAGCTTACATGTGTGTGCAGTGGGTGCTTGCTAAAGTAGAAGATAGTATTTTCTACAAAGTCCTGACACCGGAGGAGGCTGGAAGAAAGGCACATTTACACTTGGTGCATTATGCCTTTAACAATCCAGCAGTGGGTGATCATAAATATATTTAACCCATTAATGTAAAAGTGTTTCATATGCTTTGACTCCAATTCAACACAGAAGCAACAGTGGTGTCCCTGGCATGAATACCTGATGGAATAGAAACAAGGCATACACCCCTCCCCGCAAGGCATCATTTTGACTGAATTCATGTCAGTTTAGCCAACAAGCTGGTAGGTAGTTGGTTCAACTACTGGGCATTTGGCAACCTAGACTGTTGATGGGCTTAAGCAACACCCATGGTGAACATGGAGAAGGTCTCCAATGTTTTGCTGCTCACAACACTCTCTCATCCTTGGTACAGGCTCCCCATCCTAATGGTAATGAAAATGGAGGAAACTCTCCAAATACTGTGTGAATCTTAATTTCTAGAAGTAGAACTGTTGAATTTGGACTTTGGATAAATGTAGCCATGCTACCTCACCAGCAGTCGACCACACACTTGCCATCATTCTTTTTTATCTTTTCCAATTTGACAGGCAGAACATGGTATCTCAGGATTGTCTTGTGGGTTTTTATTTTAATTACTAATAAGATGAACATGTTTTTCAAATATTTGTTGACTAGTTGAACTTATTTTGTGAGTCATCTGCTTATGTCCTTCATTCATTTTTTCTGCCAACATCCTTAAATATACACCTCTACATAGTTTCTACGCATTTTTCAATGGTGTTTTTTCCCCTCGATGTTTAGTTTTATATATTAAAGAAATTAAACCTGCTTAACATCACTAATCATCAAGGAAATGCAAATCAAAACCACAATGAGCTATCACCTTACACCGGTTAGAATGGCTATTTTCAAAAGGACAAGATAACAAATGCTGGCTGGGATGTGGAGAAAAGGGAACCCCTGTGTGCTGCCATTGGGAATGCAAACTGGTGCAGCCGCTATGGAACACAGCATGGAGGTTCCTCAGGACATTAAAATAGAACTACCATATGACCCAGCAATCCCACTTCTGGGTCTATATCCCAAGGAAACAAAATCATTATCTTGAAGAGATGGCTGTATTCCCATGTTCATTGCAGCATTATTCACAATCACTAAGGTATGGAAACAAAGTGTCCATCAACAGATGACAAGAAAATGTTGTATATATGTATGTATATGTGTGTGTGTGTGTGTGTGTGTGTGTGTGTGTGTGGAATATTATTTAGCCTTAAGAAATACAGAAATCTTGTCATTTGCAACAACATGGGTGAAACTGCAGGGTATTACGCTAGGTGATATAAACCAGACAGAGAAAGACAGATTCTGCATGGTATCATTCATATGTGAAATCTTAAAAAAAAAAAAGTCAAACTCATAGAAACGGAGAGTAGAAAAGTAACTGCCAGGGGCTGGGAATGGGGGAAATAAGGAGAGATTGATAAAAGGGTACAAAATTTCAGTTAAAGATGAGAAAGTTCTGAGGAACTAATGTCTGTCGGGGACTATAGTTGATAACACTGTATTGTGTAATTGAAATATGCTAAGAAAGTAGAATTTAAATGTTCTCTCCCCAAAATGGGTAAACAAAAAAATTTTTTTAATGAATTAACCATTTGTCAGCAAATAACTCTATAAGGTTGTGGTTTCTCAAGATTTTCTTTAGGAGTTTGTGGGAGGGGGCGTCTGTGCTGAAGATTTTTTAACTCTTATGTAATTGTCTTTATGTTTCTGCCTTCAGTAACATGTTTAGAGGTGTCCATATCCCCAAAACTATGTTTTAAATGTTCATTCATATTTTCTTCTTGTTTAAATCTTTAACTCATCCAGGATTTTGATGTGAGGTGAGAGATAGAATCTAGTTATATTTTTCCCCAAGTGCAACCAGTTGTCTGAGTTTTCTTTAAACTTTCCAAATGTTTCTACTGGTGTCCAGAGACACAGCCCAAATGGGGCCTCGTTCGGCAGTCCAAAGCATCAAATGACCGCCAATGGAATGACCACAAGGCAATAAACAGGTTCCATCAAAAATTATGGAGGAGAGAGCCAAGTATTTTCTCTCTTAGAGTATTATTAAGAAAAGTATTTTGGGCTTCCCTGGTGGCGCAGTGGTTGAGAATCCGCCTGCTGATGCAGGAGACACGGGTTCGTGCCCTGGTCCGGGAAGGTCCCACATGCCGCGGAGCAGCTGAGCCCGTGAGCCATGGCCGCTGCGCCTGCGCGTCCGGAGCCTGTGCTCTGCAACGGGAGAGGCCACAACAGTGAGAGGCCCGCATACCGAAAAAAAAAAAAAAAAAAAAAAAAAAAAAAAAAAAAAAAAAAAAAAAAAAAAAAAAAAAAAAAAAAAAAAAAAAAAGAAAAGTATTTTGTCTCAAAGCTAGTCTCAAAGCTATAGCTGTGGGAACAAATGCTATTTTAAAAAATCGGAGAAATATTTATTCTGAGCCAGTGGGCAAGGTGAAAATGAAACGAGATACAAAGGCCAGGTGGGATTGAAAGGTTGATTCTCCTTGTTAAAGAGCAAGAAAAATTTTCCTCATAAAAGCACATAAATATTAATTTATTCAGATGGTAACTCTCGGTGCCAGGACAAAATGTCCATGGCCTTTCCGTGGGTTAGAATTATGACAGCGTGGCCGAGTTACCAGTTCAGAGGATTGTTGGTTTCTTGCTTGATTTGGAAGAATCTCTAGGCCTAGAAAATACAGATCATGGGTGGTCGAGTGTTGTCCTGGCTAGAAGGATGGATGTGATGTCCAGAGAGTCATGTGGACAGGTCTTCAGATGCCTATCTCATGATTGTTCTTCTTTTTTTTTTTTTTTTTTTTTTTTTCAGTTCGCGGGCCTCTCACTGTTGTGGCCTCTCCTGTGTTGCGGAGCACAGGCTCTGGACACACAGGCTCAGCGGCCATGACTCACGTGCCCAGCCGCTCCGCGGTATGTGGGATCTTCCCAGACCGGGGCACTAACCCGTGTGCCCTGCATCGGCAGGCGGACTCTCAACCACTGCACCGCCAGGGAAGCCCTTTTTTTTTTTTTTTTTTTTTTTTTGAGGTACGGGGGCCTCTCACTGTTGTGGCCTCTCCCGTTGTGGAGCACAGGCTCCAGACGCGCAGGCTCAGCGGCCATGGCTCACGGGCCCAGCCGCTCCACGGCATGTGGGATCTTCCCAGACCGGGTCACGAACGCGTGTCCCCTGCATCGGCAGGCAGACTCCCAACTACCGCGTCAGCAGGGAAGCCCTGTTCTTCCTTTTTATCCTTGTTGCTTTATTCCTTGTTTTCAGAAATATGATGGCCACATGTTTGAGATATTCCCAATGAGCTCCAGATATAGCCTCCTCGGCCTTTTTTTATTCCCCAAATATTTAGTGAGCATCTTTTATGTGCCAAGAACTGTTATATACTTAGGATATTGTGATGGACAAGACAGACAGAAGCCTGGCCTCGTGAAGCTTACATTCTAAAACAGGTTGGCAAACTATAGCCTGCTGTCCCACTGAATATTTCTGTAAGGTCCAGGAGCTAAGAGTGGTTGTTACATTTTTTTGAAGATTTTTTTTTTCATTAAAAGAGTATTTGGTGACACGTGAAAATTATATGCATTTCAAGTTTCAGGGTCCACAAATAAAGTCTTGGAACACAGCCACATCCATTCACTTACATATGGTCTAGTTGTGCTCTTTCACACTAAAATGGCAGAGTCGACTCTGTGACAGAAACCATAGGGCCACAGAGCTTAAAATATGTTCTGTCTGGCCCTTTACTGAGAAGGTTTGCTGTTCCAGAAGACAGACTAAACAGGAAAATAAGATGATTACTGACTAAGCCAGCTGGAGCGCATCACTGTGTGAGATGTGGAGGTACTGATGGCCAAGGTCAGGGAGAGCATCACTGGAGAAATGTGATTCGAATTGAGACCTCCAAGGAGGACCAAAACATAGCTTGCAAAGGGCCATGAGGGAAAACAATTCCAGGCAGTAGAAATACAAAGACCCTGGGCATGAAGATTCAGAAAACCAGCCTGTGCTGGGGCAGGTGGGAATGGGAGGATGGGAGGCTGATGAGAGGAGACTTGGGCGGGACCGGATCACTCGGACCACACGGGAGCAGGGCTGGAAGCAGAGGGTAGGTGACTCTTCCAGGAGGCCAGGAGAGGGACCACGGTGGCTGAGACCAAAGTGGTGGTGCAGAAATGCAGATCCTGTGTAGAGTCAATATATATTTGGGGGGTGGAGCCCACAAAACAGTGCTGGATTGGAGGTGGGGAAAGGGAAGAGTTAAGGGTGGGGACTGGATGTCCGGCTTAAACTAGGCAGGTGGCGGCACCATCGCTGACATGGAGAGGACCGGGAGTTACAGTGTGTGTAGGAGTCGGGGTGGGGAGGTGGCGGGGAGGGTAACTAGAGAACTTGTCTTTAAGGTGCTCAAGGAAAAAGGTCAAATGGGGGTGGAGCTAAGAGTCTGGAACTCAGGGGAGACATTGGAGATGGGCCTGACATACCCACGCTCCGAGCCTGTGTGTTTAAAAAGACACCCTGAATATCCTGTTGGTGAATCTGCGGCTTCTCTGCCAACGGGCCGTGGGGCTGCCATGGCTTCCAGCGACCAGACGCTCTGAGTCTGCCCCACCCCTCCCAACCAGGGGGATGCTCCGTGAACATGTATTTGGCCATCTGACAAACATGTATGAGCATCTTTTCACTCTCATTATCTCCTCAAGTCATCCACATCCATCACTGCCTTCTGTCCCTAGACACAAAGCGGCATTCCTAGAGGGAGGACGAGTTTTCGTTACAAGAGGTCACCACACTTCATTATACGGGGCTCATGAAAAGTGTTTCCTGCTCAACATGGAGCATCTCTGGACCTGTGAGAACCCACCTCCTGCTTTCAGCAGGAGAACTCAGCTTGGAAATGCCAGGGCGGTTAGGTAGACAGGAGGGCTCTACAGATTTCTGTGAGCCTTTGGACTTGCTTGGGTCACTGAAAAACCATTAGCAAGGTCACCTCTCGGACAACACTGGCACCAGCCCCCCATCTCTTTGGCAAGCCCCATCCTGTAAGTATGCAAGCATAAAGTTACCCAATTTGTACCCCAGAGATCCCCTCTGCATTCTTTCAGGCTGTGAGGACCTCCCACAATCAGGGTTTTCTTTTAGTTTATTTTATCGAAGTATAATTGATTTACAATATCGTGTTAATTTCTGCTGTACAGCAAAGTGATTCAGTTATACATATACATATATTGTTTTTCATATTCTTTTCCATTATGGTTTATCACAGGATATTGAATATAGTTCCCTGTGTTATGCAGTAGGACCTTGTTTACCCATCCTATATATAATACTTTGCATCTGCTAATCCCAAACTCCCAATACTTCCCTCCCCCACTGCCCTGCCCCTTGGCAACCAGAAGTCCGTTCTCTACGTCTGTGAGTCTGTTTCTGTTTCATAGATAAGTTCATTTGTGCCATGTTTTAGATTCTACACATAAGTGATCAAAATCAGTTTTATAGAAGGGTTTACCAGCTCCCAAGGTCCGGTACAGATCCAAAGGTATTAAACCCACACCCTCCACTCCGTGGCCCTAAGTGAAGGAGACATGTCAAGTCACCTTCAGGTGATTGTCTTGACAAAATTCAAGGTTTTGTGCACTGCCATGGATACACCATTGGCTCAAATCTAGAAGCTAGGGATCCTGTACTGCTTTTTCCACCAGCTGGCTGTTTGGGCACAGATTGTTCCCTCTCTGTGTCTCAGACTCCTCATCTGTAACAGGAAGGAGCTTATGCCCTATTTCAGAGGCATTTGATGAGCACGGCAGATGCTCTGCTAGGCCCTGGGGATACAGGTAAGGGTAGACCTCGAGGAGACTAGAGTGTAAGTCGGATCAGACACAGGCTCACGGCCACAGTCAGCACTTCACATGCTAGACTCGGTGTGATCTGCGCTGAGCACATTGCACGAATGACCTCATCTCCCTCAGCAACCCTACGAAGGAGGCATTGCCACCCCATTTTACCTATGGGGAAACTGAAGTTTAGAGAGAATAAGTGGCTCATCCAACAGTGTCACATACACAGCAAGTAAGAGGCAAAGCCAGGACTCAATGCCAGGCAGGCTGAATTCCGGTGACCCCCCAATCTTCAACACTTGAAGGGCCTCTCGGTCAGGTACGGCTTCCCAAAGAGGGCTCATCCTGTGATTCCTGTGCTACCTTTCAGCAAGTCTGTGAGTGGAGGCCCCTGGCAGCTTTGTAAGGTCTGATACTTATGTGCTCTGCTGTTTTCTTAGCCTCTCTGGACCTCAGCTTCCCCAGAAGCAACTCAGAATGTCCAATATAGGAGGAGACTTAGAAACCATCAGGGCAAATTACTTCATTCTTAGAGATGGGGAAAACAGAGGTAGGAACATTGGAATGTCTTGGTCAAATTCTCCCCAAGAATGAGCAAGAGGGCCAAGTCAGCATCTCAAGCCAAGTCAGGAGTCCAACCTCATGGTCACATTCTTCTCCACTACACATCTCAGGCTTTGTATTATCTTTTTTTATTTTTAAGATTGATTGATTGATTTTTGGCTGCATCAGGTCTTAGTTGCGGCACGTGGGATCTTCATTGAGATGCTCGGACTTCTCTCTAGCTGTGGTGGTGGGTTTTCTCCTCCTCTAGTTGTGGCATACTGGCTCCAGGGTGCGTGGGCTCTGTAGTTGTGGCACGCAGGCTTAGTTGCCCCCCCGGCATGTGGGATCCTAGTTCCCTGACCAGGGATCAAACCCCAGTGCCCCTCATTGGAAGGCAGATTCTCTACCACTGGACCACCAGGGAAGTCCTCATATTATTATTATATTTTTTGGCTGCATTGCGTCTTTGTTGCTGCTCGCAGGCTTTCTCTAGTTGTGGTGCGCGGGCTTCTCATTGTGGTGGCTTCTCTTGTTGCAGAGCACGGGCTCTAGGCACACGGGCTTCAGTAGTTGTGGTGCACGGGCTTAGTTGCTCTGAGGCATGTCAGGCATCTTCCCGGACCAGGGCTCGAACCCGTGTCCCCTGCACTTGGCAGGCGGATTCTTAACCACTGCGCCACCAGGGAAGCCCTCCCCATGTTATATTTTAGTGCAGGAGGAAATTAGGGCCTAGGTGAAGGAACCAGCTTAACCAAAGTCTCCCAACCAGAAAGTAGGAAAGTGAAAACTGGAAACCATTTATTGTTGGCAGCAACACAGAAACCAGGTGAGAGCATGGCGTTTGGAATTGGGTGTGGACCTTCCTAGCACTGGGAGCTTAGGCAATTGACCTGACACCTGCAAATGGGAACAATTACAAAGGCACCCTCATCAGACTAAGTAACACACATAATGGGTTGAGCACACTGCCTGATATACAGCAACCCTTGCAAATATCTACTGAGCACCTACTATTCCAAGTGCTTTTATTCTTCTTTACAACCTACTGGGTAGGTCTTATTATCCCACTTTTCAGATGGGCATGTTGTAGTAAGGCACTCGCCCCAATTGCTCAGCTTTAACTGGTGAAGGCAGGATTCAAACCTGTGCAGTCCGGCTAAAGACGTCCAACACTCTTCTATGCCAAGCTATTCTGCCTGCACCCCCTTTTGAGTGTTGTTGTAAAACAAGCCTCAGGAAGGCACAGTAGGCATTCTTTCCATCCTATAACAAGGTTGTCCTTTGAAACGAAGCCATGGGGATGAGCAGGGAAAGAAGCCATGGCGGGTGGGTCATTAGGTGCAGGGAGACCAGAAGCTGCATCTCGGGGCTGACGGAGGACTGAATATAACCGAGCAGGACCCTCTGGGCCCTTCCGGGGACAGACCCCTCCCCCATGTCCTCTGCTTTAGCTCCTCCCTGAAGTACCTAGATAATGGTATCTGATGCATATTTCCTGAGTTTTTCAGATGCTAAACCACCACCAAATGGAAGGAATTAACTACTTGATGACCATGAGCATGTAGCCCCCAGACCTACTGTTGCCTAAGGATTGATAATGTTAACCCCTGTTGACACCGCCCTGATACCTCACCATGAACCAATCAAAGAACTGTGCACGCAGGTACCCTAGGATGCCCCTCCCTCACCTGGCCTTTAAAAAGGCTTTGCTGAAACCCTTATGGGAGTTTTTGAGCATGGGCCACCTGTTCTTGTCCTGGCACCTTACCACAAAGCTTCACTTTATTGAAAGACCAGCTTGGGTGTAAGGAAAGTTTTAACCCAGGCACAAGGTTCGTTTCAAAGGCTAGGTAATAAATCTATTTTGCTTTATTTTCTCTTTTTGCACAGAAGCTGGTAATCTAGGACCTATGTGTGAACAACTTTATATATGAATATTTTTGGTACTTGGTTTACTTGGGCTGGTAGGATACATTATATTTAAGTTCCTTGAATACTGTAGATATCCCCCTAATGTGTATGAATGACTGAGGCTTTGTAAATTGGGACGTTTGTGTGAATAAAGTTATTTGATGGGGTCAAAGAAGCCATAGGAGACTCGAAAAAATAATTCTTTTTTTGGCTTTATTGGCTTGACTGCCCGCAGACAAGCAGACCCAAGTTTGGTTCGGTAACATGAACGCATCTGTGCTCAGGGGTCTCAGCAGCCCAGAGGGCCAGTGAGAGAAGGCCTGGCTCCTCAGTCCATAATCCACCACTGGATGGACCTGCTCTCTAAAGAGCGAGCTGGGAGACCAAGAAGGCCAACGCCTGGGAGAGGCCCGCTTTTTCAGATCCCACAGAAGCAAGTGTTACCGGAATGGAAGGGCTGTGTCCAGCCTGGACCCCAGCCCAGCGGCAGGCAGGGTTAGGAGGGGTCTGTACCCTTCACCGTAAGTGACAGCTGTGTGCTCTGAAGCTACAGGACCAGTGTCATCTAGAGCAACAGAGCTTGTCCACCCCATCTGCATTATTTTTCTTCCTTCTGGTGGCTTTTCCCGTCTTCGGAGCTGGATTATGTTACAGCTGATCTTCCAGTTCATTCCATTATCGTGGCTGATCTGCTCGGCTCGCGCTCAGCCATATACTTAAGAGAACTGATAGAGATCTAGAGGAAGGTTTTCTCTTTTTTTGGTTGAAACACACTCGCATCACTTTCCCTAAAGTGGAAGAAATGGGTATAGATGTTAGGTTTGCACTTGGCTGACTCCATTTCTCCCTCTGGTTTCCTTCCCAGAAATGAAGGGCATCCACTTGAGTACCTGTTCTCTCAGCTCCGTCACAGGGCGTGTGCATGAGCACAGCCCAAACAGCCACTTGTCCAGGGTGGGCAGATGGGCAGGGACGCTGGAGATCACCTGAACCACATGGGACTTTGAACCAGGTAAACCCGCAGGGCTGCTGCCAATGCTAAGATGCTATGCTTTCCACAGCATCACCCGAAGGGGGTAAGCTGGGATGAGTATCCCTCCTGGGGGTGAGGAATTTGTCAAGAATAATACTTAAGTCCTATAACTGTACGTATAACCACTGATTCCCTACAGTAATCATATGTGGTAGGTACTAGCATTATTCCTATTATAGGGAGGAGGAGCTAAGTCACAGAGAGGTTGAGTGACTGATCCAAGGTGACACAGGTAGTTTACAGCAGACCTAGGAGCTGAGTCCAGGCAGACAGACTCCAGAATCTGTGTTCCTAAACTCCAACCAGTATAGCTATAACCTGGTCCAAAGAGATAAAGTGACTTACCCACAAAATACGGAGTCATGGCTTAGAATTTAGCTTGTGATCTTAACAACAAACCACAGTGAGTTTAGAGCTCAGAGTCGACTGGTCTGGTCTGCACGCTGCACTGAATGGCCATCGCCCTTACCAGTCTCCCCACCCCTCCACGGTACACCCTCCCCATTCCCACCAAAGCCCATGCTGTCTCTTGCTTCCAGACCTTTGAGCCCTGCTGTGCTTCAGCTTGGTACAGACACACCATCCCCTGTGCCTGGATCACCCCCACTCACCCTTCAAGACTGAACTTAAGCCTCCCTGCCACCTTGACTTTCCAAATCTGACATTTGTGCCCCTCCTGCCCACACACGTGTCAAACCCAGCACCCCAATCTCTGCACATATCACAGTAATGCTGGATGGGAATAAGCATATCCTGTCCCTCTCCCAGACTGTGAGCTCCAAGAGGGAAGAGATGAACTCTGTACTTGGCATGTCACAGCATCTTGATAAATTTTTAGTGACAGGAATTTAAGGGGTGGGGTGACTTGCAGCTGCCCCTGGTATACCCCAGACAGAGGATTTGTATTTCCTTCAGTCCCTCTGGGGTATCGTGCTGTTCCTCACCACTGGGCCTTTGTACATGCTTTGCCCATGTCCTCCTTTTTAATCTACTCTCTTGTCCCCTAGCTGGGTCACGTTGTCTTGTTTGAAGCTCTGATCAATCCATATACTTTTCCTTTAAAAACATTGTTCCCAAGGTGTGATCCCTGGACCCCCGGGGATGTCCTTTAGATCCTTTCAGGGAGTTTGTGACATCAAAACTGTTTTTATAAATCATTAATCATCAATAGAGTACCCTGCAATGAATACAATGTTACATGTCAATTTTATCTCAGTTTAAAAAAAACATACAAAGCAAATCATAGTAGGTGCTCAATAAATATTCAGAAAATGGGTGACCCCAAGCCCTACTGATGGGTCTGAGGGTCAATGTGTATGCCCGAGACAAACCGCGCCTCACCAAGGGCAGCTCTAAACGGGGCCTCTGAAAGGGGCTGTGGAAGACTTCTCCTGGGGGCGATGCGGGAGGAGGAGGAACGGAGGCAACGCATCCCCTGGCACTGGGTACCCACTGGGCAAAATCTTTGGGCCCAACCTGGTGCTCTAAACGTGCAACTTCCCACTTGGCTCTGCATTTTTCCCATTTCTCGCAAGTGCATCTGGAATACATTAGAAAGGGGTCAGGCTGGTTTGGAAAATGTTTGGGTAACTCTGGATGTGGGAGGTGGAGCTGGAAACCTGTGGGGAAGAACATGACCCCCAGACAGAGTTCACAGTTGTGGCTGGAGAGCTGCTCGCCTGCCAGCCCAGGACGAGCCCCCGGGCCTCCCGCACTCAGGCCCTATCCATCTGGAGGCCTCTGGCTCCGCCTTCATCCCTCAGAGACCCCCTTTCAGATTGGCTGTGGTAAGGAGACATCCCTCCGTGCACCCCTGCTCGCCCCCCCATATCCTTCTCCTGTTGCTTCACCCGACCCAAACCACAGACTCAGCCCAGTCCCCGCTCCATGAATAGCAATGGTCATGACAGTAATTGGGACCCAGAAATCATTTCCCATCTGTGGAGCCCTCATGTCCCAGGTGAAGAGCTTCACACACTTTCTCTCCCATTTTATCCTTTGAATAAACCCTCCAATCATATGTACTCCTGTTCCCACGTCTCGGTTAAGGACACTGAGGGGCAGGAAGTGGACCCAGCTCTCTCGGGGTCATAACGCTGAAACTCAAACCCAGAGTTGCCCAGCACCAAAGTTTGTTTCATACCCTCCACAGCACACCAATATCCCAGGAACGTAAAAGAATCACCTGGAAGCCAATTCTTTTTCTCCCAAATCAAGGAGATGCCAAATCAGCTAAGAGGAGGAGCTTGAAAGCAGAGGAAAACTTCTTATCCGTGGCACCTGGTAACCTGTAACAACCAGCTCCAGTTTTATTGATAAATTAGCCTCCTCTGCCCTCAGCTGTAGCTCCCAAGTCAAATCTCCAACACCACCTCCCGCGTTAACGGGCTTTGAGCAGCTACCATGGACTTAAAACCCACTTCCTCAACCCACGCCAGCCCTCAGAAGATGGGAGCGCTTCAAAGAAGTTAATTTTCTAAAAACAACTCCTTTCTCTTGGACTATCCCTGAGAAATCCAGGGCTAACGTTGAACTCGGGGTATGCAGTGGAGACCAGCTTGGCCCAGGGCTCTGCAGAGCAGAGAAGAGGCGGGCCAGCGGCACTTCCTTGCTCACAGCTCGTGGTCAAAGGACAGCACAGCCCTCCAGCCGGTGGCAGTGCTAAAAAGGGCCCAGGACGGAAACCTGGGAAGGGCCACATCTGCAGTCCACTTCACCCCAACTTTTCCTCGGTCTAGACCCACGCTTTCCCATGCTGCAGCCACGAGCCACCTGTGACCCCAGGAACACGGCTAGTCCGAATCCCTGTGTCCTGGCTGAGACACACTCCCGACCTCGAAGACTTAACACCAGAGGAATGTGAGTTATCTCAATAATGATGTTTACATTGATTTCACGTAGAAATGATAAATCTTTCTGGTATATTGGGTTAAATATATAATCAGAATTAATTTCACCTCTTTTGCTGTTTCTAATGGGCTATCAGACAATTGTAAATTACACAGGGGCTTGGCATTCTATTTCTATCTGACAGCACCGCCTTGGATAGAGGGCACAGCCACCCCTGGGGTTTCCTTCCCTCCCGCTCAAGCCCCGCCCATCCAGTTACCAGCAGCCCCTTCCTCCCTTTGAAGCCTGCCCCTCCCTTGCTCCAGATTCCCCAGGGCTCCCCATTACAGGTCATATCAAGCCTAAGCCACTCTCCCCAGCTTTCCGGGCCACCTGGTTCATTGACTGACCCCGTCCTGACATCAGGAAGTGACCCCGGAAGCTGTCTCCATCTTCCTTTCATCCCCTCTGCGTCCTGGCACGCTGCCGGGGCCCCAAGTAGAGACCCAACCTCCCCCTCCCCCCACTCCTTCGGGTCTTTTGCCTTCTGAAGTTTGCAGGTAATTGCTTCTTCCCTCCTCTTTAATGAGCTCCTGGCTGCTGGGCTGCAGGGAACACGGGCCCGGGCTTTGCCCTCCGTCCAGAGCCAGTTGCCGCCCAACCTCACCCAGATCACCCTAGCGCAGATGCCCAACAGGTGTGGGCCCACGGAGCCCAGCCTCTGCCCCTGAGCTGCGCCCCCGCGGGGCGCTGACACCGGGGCAGAGCCACAGCTCCCCTCCCTGGGAGCTCTTCTGCTGGAGAGTATCTCCCTGACTTCCCTTCCTGCGAAAAATCCTGCTCTGCTATCTGCAGAAGCCCCCTCCCACCACCCCAGGCTTCCCTTCCATCAGCTCAACCAAGTGTGTACTTCTACTATTAGAGCTCCCAAAGCGCTTACCTCTGGGGCAGAAAGAAGCCCCCGTGGTCCGCAGTCCTCACCAAGGACGTTGATACTCATGTATCAACGTGACGTTGATATAGTAAGTTCTCAGTAAACAGTAGCTGTTGATATTAATAAGTATTTAATAAGTACCCAATCTTCTCTGCACTAGGCTGTAAGCTCCTGGAGTATGAGAGATGTGCCCTGGACCATTCTTGGCCTCCCAGCCCTAGTCTGCAGTGAGGGTCTTGAAGGGGCTGTGATGATGACAGCAAGACAGGGGGATCCAGGTAAGTGCAGATTTTGTGAACTAAATGTTTGTGGCCTCCACAAAATTTCTATTGAAGTCCTAACCTGTGTTGGTATTTGGGAGCTACAGCTGAGGGCAGAGGAGGCTGAATGTGAAACAGGAGCTGGTTGTTAAAGGTAATCGTGTGCCATGGACAAGACGTTTTCCTCTGCTTTCAAGCTCCTTCTCTAGCTGCTTTTGCATCTCCTCGGTTTGGGACAAAAGGAATTGGCTTCTAGATGGATTCTTTAGGTTCCTGGGATATCCGTGTGCTGCGGATGGTATTGAAACAAACTTTGGTGCAGGGGAAAATGTAGGACAAATGTTCTATTGAATTTGACTCCAGCTGGAATTAGACATTTGTTTTTAAGAAATGCAATATTCGTATGTTTAGGTGCAGTTTGTGAGTCTAACTTTTGGCTAGCAGAATAAATAATTGGAGGTTTGAACAGCCCAGCTTTATGGAATAAATAAACCAAAGGGGAAGCAAATGCCAATATTTATAAGAGTGGTTCCAAGTAACCTGTTCTTCACATGCAATACCATATTAAATCTTAAATCCTACGGAATAGTAGTATACCTGGTTCTATAGACAAGGACACTTAAGACTCAGAGGATTTGTTGGTGACACAGATCACTCAGCAGTAGCTGTGTAGTCAGGATTCAAACCCAAGTCTGTTGGCTCCAGTGTCCACGTTTCCTTCCACTGGCCCAGGTGTCAGAGTGACTAATGGGGGACTTAGTCTGAAGGTCAGCTCTCTTATATGTGATAAAATAGCCCATACGATCTGCCCATGTTAATAGGTTCTTCATAAAACTTTTCCCCGTAGAACAGGAGGAAAAAAACACATCTAACATCACCTCAATTACCATCTACTGAAAACAGCAATAAATCACACTCATATATTTGTATGTACTGTAGTCTTAAAAATGTACATAAAAGCTAAAAGTAAAAAAAAAAAAAATCCCAAAAGGATAAGTGTGTTAATGAGGAATTCCATGCACAGAAAGCTAAAAGCAACAACAACAAACGCCTCTTTTAGGGTTGCAAGTGTTTTATGAAATCTCTGGTTGCTGTAGGACATGAGCGTGATGATTTACAGTATACCAAAACTTATACAACACTGGCTTGCAGAAAAGAAAAATTATTTTCTCTGAAATGATTGGGTGTCATAAGTCTGAGTTTACTTGTGTAGTTTGAAGTTGCATGCAGATGACGGAAAACACTGATCTGGTGTTGTGAAGAGGGACTTGTTGGTAGTTATTTGGTTTTGTGTTTTTAACTGAAGTATAGTTGATTTACAATGTTGTGTTAGTGTCCAGTGTACAGCAAAGTGATTAGTTATGCATTTATATATATGTATTTTTTTCCTATTCTTTTCCATTGTAGATTATTACATTATATTGAATATAGTTCCCCGTGCTATACAATAGGACTTGTTGTTTATCTAGTTTATTTATAGTAGTTTATATCTGCTAATCCCAAACCCCTAATTTATCCCTCCCCCACCCCTTTTCCCCTATGGTAACCGTAAGTTACTTTTTTATGTCTATGAGTCTGTTTTCATTTTGTAAATAAGTTCATTTGTATCATACTTTAGATTCTACATATAAGTGATATTATATGGAATCAGTCTCTGTCTGACTTACTTCCCTTCATATGATCATCTCTAGTCCATCCATGTTGCTGCACATGGCATGATTTCATTCTTGTTTATGGCTGAGTAGTATTCCACGGTGTGGAGCAAGAGCATGGGATATCTTTCCATTTCTTTAAATCATCTCTGTGGTCTTTATCAATGCTTTACAGTTCTCAGCATATGTCTTTCACCTCCTTTTTCAGGTTTATTCCTAAGCATTTCATTCTTTTTATGTGATTTTAAAAGTGATTGTTTTTTACTTTCCCTTCCCTTTCATTGTTAGCATAAAGAAATGCAACAGATTTCTGTATGTGAATCTTATATCCTGCTACACTGCTGAATTTGATTTTCAGTTCTAGTAGTTTTTGTGTGGCGTCTTTAGGATTTTCTAACATAGTATCACATTATCTATATATAATGACAGTTTTACCTCTTCCCTTCCAATTTGGATACGTTTTCTTTCTTTTTCTCACCTGATTGCTGTGACTAGGACTTCCAATACTACGTTGAATAGAAGTGGTGAGGGTGGGCTTCCTTGTCTTGTTCTACATTTTAGCAGGAAGATTTTTTTTTTAAACATCTTTATTGGAGTATAATTGCTTTACAATGGTGTGTTAGTTTCTGCTTTCTAACAAAGTGAATCTGTTATACATATACATATGTTCCCATATCTCTTCCCTCTTGTGTCTCCCTCCCTATCCCACCCCTCTAGGTGGTCACAAACCACCTACCTGATCTCCCTGTGTCATGCGGCTGCTTCCCACTAGCTATCCACCCTATGTTTGGTAGTATATATATATATATCCATGCCACTCTCTCACTTCGTCACAGCTTACCCTTCCCCCTCCCCATATACTCAAGGCCATGCTCTAGCAGGTCTGTGTTTTATTCTCATCCTACCCCTAGGCTCTTCATGACTTTTTTTTTTCTTAGATTCCATATATATGTGTTAGCATATGGTATTTGTTTTTCTCCGTCAGACTTACTTCACTCTGTATGACAGACTCCAGGTCCATCCACCTCACTACAAATAATTCAGTTTCGTTTCTTTCATCGTTTCTTTTTATGGCTGAGTAATATTTCTTTGTATATATGTGCCACATCTTCTTTATCCATTCATCTGTTGATGGACACTTAGGTTGCTTCCATGTCCTGGCTATTGTAAATAGAACTGCAATGAACATTGTGGTATGTGACTCTTTTTGAATTATGGTTTTCTCAGGGTATATGCCCAGTAGTGGGATTGCTGGGTCGTATGGTAGTTCTATTGGTAGTTTTTAAAGGAACCTCCATACTGTTCTCCATAGTGGCTGTATCAGATTTTTAGCAGTGTGTTCATGTCGTTCCCAATCTCCCAGTCTATCCCTCCTCCCACCACATCCTTCTCCCTTCTGGTAACCATAAGTTCATTTTTTAAGTCTGTGAGTCTGTTTCTGTTTTGTAAATAAGTTCATTTGTATCATTATTTTTAGATTCCACGTGTAAGCAATATATAATAATTGTCTTTCTCTGTCTGATTTACTTCACTTAGTATAAGAATTTCTAGGCCCATCCATGTTGCTGCAAATAACATTATTTCATTCCTTTTAATGGCTGAATTATATTCCATTGAATATATGCACCGCATCTTTATTCATTCATCTGTCAGTGGACATTTAGTTAGCTTCCATGTCTTGGCTATTGTAAACGGCACTGCAATGAACACTGGGGTGCTTGTATCCTTTCAAACCATGTTTTTCTCTGGACATATGCCCAGGAGTAAGATTGCTGGATCATATGGTAGCTCTATTATTTCTTAAGGAACTTCCGTACTGTTCTCCATAGTGGCTGTATCAATTTACAATCCCACCAACAGTGTAAGGAGGGTTCCCTTTTCTCCACACCCTCTCCAGCATTTGTTGTTTGTAGATTTTCTGATGATGCCCATTCTAATCGGTGTGAGGTGATACTTCATTGTGGTTTTGATTTGCATTTCTCTAATAATTAGCGATGTTGAGCATCTTTTCATGTGTCTGGCCATCTGTATGTCTTCTTTGGACAAATGTCTATTTAGGTCTTCTGCCCATTTTTTTTATTGGGTTGCTTGTTTTTTTGATATTGAGCTGGATGAGCTGTTTGTAAGTTTTGGAGATTAATCCCTTGATAGTCTCATCATTTGGAAATATTTTCTCCCATTCTGAGGTTGTATTTTCGTTTTGCTTATGGTTTCCTTTGCTGTGCAAAAGCTTTTGAGTTTAATTAGGTCCCATTTGTTTATTTTTATTTTTATTTCCATTACTCTAGGAGAGGGATTGAAAAAGATATTGTTGCAATTTATGTCAAAGAGTGTTCCTCTAAAAGTTTTATAGTATCTGGTCTTATATTTAGGTTTTTATCTTTGTGATGGTGTTAAAGAATGTTCTAACTTCATTTTTTAACATGTAGCTGTTCAGTTTCCCCCGCACTATTTATTGAACAGACTGTCTTTTCTCCATTGTATAGTCTTGCCTCCTTTGTCATAGATTAATTGCCCAAAGGTGGGTGGGTTTATTTCTGAGCTTTCTATCCGGTTCCATTGATCCGTTTGTCTGTTTTTGTGCCAGTACTGTATGGTTTTGATGACTGTAGCTTTGTAGTGTAGTCTGAAGTCAGGGCACCTGATTCCTCCAGCTCTGTTTTTCTTTCTCAAGATTTCTTTGGCTATTCAGGGTCTTTTTTGTCTCCATACAAGTTAAAAAATTTTTGTTCTAGTTCTGTGAAAAATGGCATTGGTAATTTGATAGGGATTGCACTGAATCTGCAGATTGCCTTGGGTAGTATAGTCATTTTGACAATATTGATTTTTCCAATCCAAGCACACAGTATATCTTTCCAAATGTTTGTGTCATCTTTGATTTCTTTCATCAGTGTTTATAGTTTTCTGAGTACAGTTCTTTTACCTCCTTGAGTAGGTTTATTCTTAGGTATTTTATTATTTTTTATGTGATGGTGAATGAAATTGTTTCCTTAATTTCCCTTTCTGACCTTTTATTGTTAGTGTATAGAAATGCAACAGGTTTCTGTGTGTTAATTTTGTATCCTACAACTTTACTGAAATCATTGATGAGCTCTAGTATTTTCCTGGTAGTGTCTTTAGAATTTTCTTTATATAGTATCATGTCATCTTCAAACAGTGATTGGATTCCTTTTATTTCTTTGTCTTCTCTGATTGCCGTGGCTAGGACTTTCAAGACTATGTTGAATAAAAGTGGTGACAATGGACATCTTTGCCTTGTTCCTGATCTTAGAGGGAATGCTTTAACTTTTCACTGTTGAGTATGAGGTTAGCTGTGGGTTTGTCGTACATGGCCTTTATTATGTTGAGGTAGGTTCCCTCTATGCCCACTTTCTGGAGACTTTTTATCATAAATGGGTGTTGAATTTTGTCAAAAGTTTTTCCTTTGTATTTCTGCGGTGTCTGTTGTAACTTCTCCTTTTTCATTTCTAATTTATTTGATTTGAATCCTCACCCTCTTTTTCTTGATGAGTCTGGCTAATGGTTTATCAATTTGTTTATCTTCTCAAAGAACCAGCTTTTAGTTTTATTGATCTTTGCTATTGTTTTCTTTGTTTCTATTTCGTTTATTTCTGCTCTGATCTTTATGATTTCTTTCCTTCTGCTAACTTTGGGTTTTGTTTCTTCTTCTTTCTCTAGTTCCTTTAGGTGTAACGTTTGTTTATTTGAGATTTTTCTTGTTTCTTGAGGTAGGCTTGTATAGCTATAAACTTCCCTCTTAGATCTGCTTTTGCTGTGTCCATAGGTTTTGGATTGTCGTGTTTTCATTGTCATTTGTCTGTAGGTATTTTTTGATTTCCTCTTTGATTTCTTCAGTGATATCTTGGTTATTTAGTAACTTATTGTTTAGCCTCCATGTGTTTGTGTTTTTTACGTTTTTTTCCCCTGTAATTGATTTCTAATCTCATAGCATTGTGGTCAGGAAAGATGCTTGATATGATTCCAATTTTCTTAAACTTACTGAGGCATGATTTGTGACCCAAGATGTGATCTATCCTGGAGAATGTTCCGTGAACACTTGAGAAGTGTAATGTGCTGTTTTTGGATGGAATGTCCTATAAATATCAATTAAATCTATCTGGTCTGTTGTGTCATTTAAAGCTTGTGTTCCCTTATTAATTTTCTGTTTGGTTGATCTGTCCATTGGTGTAAGTGAGGTGTTAAACTCCCCCACTATTATTTTGTTACTGTTGATTTCTTCTTTTAGAATTGTTAGCAGTTGTCTTATGTATTGAGGTGCTCCTATGTTGGGTACATATATATTTATAATTGTTATATCTTCTTCTTGGATTGATCATTACATAGTGTCCTTCCTCGTCTCTTGTAGCATTCATTATTTTACAGTCTATTTTATCTGATATGAGTATTGCTACTCCAGCTTTCTTTTGATTTCCATTTGCATGGAATATCTTTTTCCATCCCCTCACTTGCAGTCTGTATGTGTCCCTAGGGCTGAAGTGGGTCTCTTGTAGACAGCATATATATGGATCTTGTTTTTGTATCCATTCAGCAAGCCTGTGTCTTTTGGTTGCAGCATTTAATCCATTGATTTTAAGGTAATTATCGATATGTATGTTCCAATTACCATTTTCATAGTTGTGTTGGGTTTGTTTTTGTAGATCATTTTCTTCTCTTGTGTTTCCCACTTACAGAAGTTCCTTTAGCATTTGTTGTAGAGCTGGTTTGGAGGTGCTGAATTCTCTTAGTTTTTGCTTGTCTGTAAAGCTTTTGATTTCTCCATCAAATCTGAATGAGATCCTTGCTGGGTAGAGTAATCTTGGTTGTAGGTTCTTCCCTTTCATCACTTTATATCATGCCACTCCCTTCTGGCTTGTAGAGTTGCTGCTGAGAAATCAGCTGTTAATCTTATGGGAGTTCCTTTGTATGTTATTTGTCATTTTCCCCTTGCTGGTTTCGATAATTTTTCTTTGTCTTTAATTTTTGCCTATTTGTTTACTATGTATCTCAGCGTGTTTCTCCTTGGGTTTATCCTGCCTGGGACTCTCTGCTCTTCTTGGACTTGGGTGGCTATTTCTTTTCCCATGTTAGGGAAGTTTTCTACTATAATCTCTTCAAATATTTTCTTGGGTCCTTTCTCTCTCTCTCCTTCTTCTGGGACCCCTGTAATGTGAATGTTGTTGCATTTAATGTTGTCCCAGAGGTCTCTTAGGCTGTCTTCATTTCTTTCCATTCTTTTTTCTTTATTCTGTTTCACAGCAGTGAATTCCACCATTCTGTCTTCCAGGTCACTTATCCGTTCTTCTGCCTCAGTTATTCTGCTATTGATTCCTTCTAGCGTAGTTTTCATTTCAGTTATTGTATTGTTCATCTATCCTTGTTTGTTCTTTAATTCTTCTAGGTCTTTGTTAAACATTTCTTGCATCTTCTCAATCTTTGCCTCCATTCTTTTTCTGAGGTCCTGGATCATCTTCACTATCATTATTCTGAATTCTTTTTCTGGAAGATTGCCTATCTCCATTTCATTTAGTTGTTTTTCTCGGGTTTTATCTTGTTCCTTCATCTGGTACATAGCCCTCTGTCTTTTCATCTTGTCTATCTTTCTGTAAATATGTTTTTTTCCCACAGGCTACAGGCTTGTAGTTCTTCTTGCTTCTGCTGTCTGCCCTCTGGTGGGTGAGGCTATCTAAGAGGCTCTTGCAAGTTTTCTGATGGGAGGGACTGGTGGTGGGTAGAGTTGGCTGTTGCTCTGGTGGGCAGAGCTCAGTAAAACTTTAATCCACTTCTCTGCTGATGGGTGGGGCTGGGTTCCCTCCCTGTTGGTTGTTTGGCCTGAGGCGACCCAACACTGGAGCCTACCTGAGCTCTTTGGTGGGGCTAATGACAGACTCTGGGAGGGCTCACGCCAAGGAGTACATCCAAGAACTTCTGCTGCCAGTGTCCTTGTCCCTTGGTGAGCCACATCTTCCCCCTGCCTCTGCAGGAGACCCTCCAACACTAGCAGGTAGGTCTGGTTCAGTCTCCTATGGGGTCACTGCTCCTTCCCCTGGGTCCCAATGCACACACTACTTTGTGTGGGCCCTCCAGGAGTGGAGGCTGTTTCCCCCAGTTCTGCCAAAGTCCTGCAATGAAATCCTGCTAGCCTTCAAAGTCTGATTCTCTAGGAATTTCTCCTCCCCTTGCCAGACCCCCACGTTGGGAAGCCTGAAGTGTGGCTCTGAACCTTCACTCCAGTGAGTGGACTTCTGTGGTATAAGTATTCTCCAGTTTGTGAGTCACCCAACCAGTAGTTACGGGGTTTGATTTTATTGTGATAGTTCCCCTCCTACCGTCTCATTGCAACTTCTCCTTGTCTTTGCATGTGGGGTGTCTTTTTTGGTGAGTTCCAGTGTCTTCCTATCGATGAATGTTCAGCAGTTAGTTGTGATTCTACTGTTCTCAAAAGAGGGAGTGAGAGCATGTCCTTCTACGCTGCCATATTGAACCAATCTCCTGTACAGTTTTTTTTCTGGTTGTAGATTTCTAATCTCATAGTGTTGTAGTTGGAAATGGTGCTTGATGTGATTTCAGTTTTCTTAAATTTGCTAAGGCTTTCTTTGTGGCCCAGCATGTGATCTATCCTGGAGAATGTTGCACTTGAAAAGAATGTGCATTCTGCTGCTTTCAGACAGACTGCTCTATAAATATTATCTAAGTCCATCTGGTCTAATGTGTCATCTAAGGCCCGTGTTTCCTCATTGATTTTCTGTCTTGGCGATCTGTCTGTTGATATAAGTTGGTTGTTATAATCCCCCAATATTGTGTTACTGTCAATTTCTTCTTGTATATCTGTTAACATTTGCCTTATATATTGAGTTGCTTCTGTGTTGGGTACATATATTTACAATTCTTATATCTTTTTCTTGGATTGATCCCTTGATTATTAGGTAGTGTCCTTCTTTGTCTCTTGTAACAGTCTTTATTTTAAAGTCTATTTTTTCTGATATAAGTATTGCTACTCCAGCTTTCTTTTGATTTCCATTTGCATGGAATACCTTTTTCCAACCTGTCACTTTCAGTCTGTATATGTCTCTCTATCTGAAGTGCGTCTCTTTTAGAAAGTGTATATATGGTTCCTGTTTTTGTATCCATCTAGCCAGTCTTTGTCTTTTGGTTGGAGCAGTTAATCTGTTTACATTTAAGGTAATTATCAATATGTATGTTCTTATTGCCATTTTGTTAATTGTTTTGGATTTGTTTTTGCAGGTCTTTTTTTCCCCTTTCCTCTTTTGTTATCTTGTGATTTGATGATGTTCTTCAATGCTGTGTTTGGATTCCTTTTTTCACGTGTGTCTGTACATTTATTATAAATTTTTGGTTTGAGGTTACCATGAGGATTTGATTTAGTATTCTTTATATATAAATGATTGTCTTAAGTGGCTGATTTCTTAATTTTCAAATGCATTTTAAATATCGTGCATTCATACTTACCTCCTCTCACAATCACTGTCTTCAATATCATATTTTACATCTTATTGTTTTGTGTATCCCTTAACTTCTTATTTTTTATATAGGTGATCTTGTTACTTTTGTCTTTTAACCTCCCTACTAGATTGCGTGTGGATGATTTCCTACCTTTACTGTATCTTTGCCTTTACCAATGAGCCTTCCCATTTTGTAATTTCCTTGCTACTAGTAGTGGCCTTTTTTCCACCTAGAGAAGAGCCTTTAACATTTGTTGTAAATCTGGTTTGGTCTTTCTGAATTCTTTTAGCTTTCACTTGTCTGTAAAGGTTTTGATTTCTTTGTCAAATCTGAATGAGAGCCCTGTTGCACAGTGTTCTTGGTTGTAGGTTTTTCCCTTTCATCACTTTAAATATGTCATGCCACTCACTTCTGGCCTGCAGAGTTTCTGCTGAAAAATTATCTGATAGCCTTATGGGTGTTCTCTTTTATGTTATTTGTTGCTTTTCACTCATTGCTTCTAATATATTCTCTTTATCTTTATTTTTATTTTTTCAACTTCATTACTGTGTGTCTCAGCATGTTCCTCCTTGGCTTAATCCTGTATGGGACTTTGCATTTCCTGGACTTGGACTACTTCTTCCTTTCACACATTAAGGAAGTTTTCAGCTAATCTCTCTTCAAATATTTTCATGAGCCCTTTCTCTCTCTCTCATCATTTTGGGAACCCCTATAATGTGAATGTTAGTGTGTTTGATGTTATCCCAGAGGTCTCTTTTTTTGTGAATTTTATTTTTTTTTATACAGCAGGTTCTTATTAGTTATCTATTTAATACAAATTAGTGTATATATGTCAATCCAAATCTCCCAGTTCATCCCACCCCCACCATCCCGTTGTCCCCCCTTGCTGTCCATACGTTTGGTCTCTACATCTGTATCTCTGTTTCTGCCTTGCAAATAGGTTCATCTGTACCATTTTTCTAGATTCCACATATATGCATTAATATATGATATTTGTTTTTCTCCTTCTGACTTACTTCACTCTGTATGACAGTCTCTAGGTCCATCCACGTCTCTACAAATGACCCAATTTCATTCCTTTTTATGGCTAATATTCCATTGTATATATGTACCACATCTTCTTTATTCATTGGCCTGTCAATGGGCATTTAGGTTGTTTCCATGACCTGGCTATTGTAAATAGTACTGCAGTGAATATTGGGGTGCATGTGTCTTTTTTTTTTTAACATCTTTATTGGAGTATAATTGCTTTACAATGGTGTGTTAGTTTCTGCTTTATAAAAAAGTGAATCAGTTATACATATACATATGTTCTTTATATCTTTATATATCTCTTCCCTCTTGCGTTTCCCACATGTGTCTTTTTGAATTATGGTTTTCTCTGGGTATATGCCCAGTAGTGGGATTGCTGGGTCATATGCTAATTCTGTTTTTAGTTTTTTGTTTTTGTTTGGTTTTTTTTTGTGGTACACGGGCCTCTCACTGTTGTGGCCTCTCCCGTTGTGGAGCACAGGTTCAGTGACCATGGCTCACGGGCCCAGCCACTCCGTGGCATGTGGGATCGTCCCGGACTGGGACACGAACCCGTATCCCCTGCATCGGCAGATGGATTCTCAACCACTGCGCCACCAGGGATGCCCTGTTTTTAGTTTTTTAAGGAACCTCCATACTGTTCTCCATAGTGGCTGTATCAATTTACATTCCACCAACATTGCAAGAGGGTTCCCTTTTCTTCACACCCTCTCCAGCATTTGTTGTTTGTAGATTGTCTGATGATACCCATTCTAACTGGTGTGAGGTGGTACCTCATGGTAGTTTTGGTTTGCATGTCTCTAATAATTAGTGATGTTGAACAGCTTTTCATGTGCCTCTTGGCCATCTGTATGTCTTCTTTGGAGAAATGCCTGTTTAGCTCTTCTGCTCATTTTTTGATTGGATTATTTGTTTTTTTAATATTGAGCTGTGTGAGCTGTTTATATATTTTGGAGATCAATCTTTTGTCTGTTGATTCATTTGCAAATATTTTCTCCCATTCTGAGTGTTGTCTTTTTGTCTTGTTTGTAGTTTCCTTTGCTGTGTAAAAGCTTTTAAGATTCATTAGGTCCCATTTGTTTATTTTTGTTTTTATTCCCATTACTTTAGGAGGTGGGTCAAGAAAGATCTTGCTGTGATTTATGTCAAAGAGTGTTCTTCCTCTGTTTTCCTCTGAGTTTTATAGTGTCCAGTCTTACATTTAGGTCTTTAAATCCATTTTGAGTTTATTTTTGTGTATGGTGTTATGGAGTGTTCTAATTTCATTCTTTTACATTTAGGTGTCCAGTTTTCCCAGCATTATTTGTTGAAGAGGCTGTCTTTTCTCCATTGTATATCCTTTCCTCCTTTGTCACAGATTAGTTAACCATAGGCGCATGAGCTTATCTTGGGGCTTTCTATCCTGTTCCATTGATCTATATTTTTGCTTTTGTGCCAGTACCATATTGTGTTGATTACTGTAGCTTTGTAGTATAGTCTTAAGTGAAGGAGTCTGATTCTTCAAGCTCCGTTTTTTTCCCTCAAGATTGCTGTGGCTCTTTGGGGACTTTTGTGCTTCCATGCAAATTTTAAGATTTTTTGTTCTAGTTCTGTTAAAAAAAAAAAAAAAAAAAAAAAAAAAAAAACAGCCATTGGTAACTTGATAGGTATTGCATTGAATCTGTAGATTGCTTTGGGTAATATAGTCATTTTCAAAATATTGAGTCTTCCAATCCAAGAACATGGTATATCTCTCCATCTGTTTGTGTCATCTTTGTTTTCTTTCATCAGTGTCTTATAGTTTTCTGAGCATGTCATTTACCTCCTTAGGTAGGTTTATTTCTAGGTATTTTATTCTTTTTGTTGCAGTGGTGAGTGGGATTGTTTCCTCAAATTCTCTTTCTGATCTTTTGTTGTTAGTGTATAGGAATGCAAGAGATTTCTGTGCATTAATTTTGTATCCTGCTACTTTACCAAATTCATGGATTAGCTTTAGTAGTTTTCTGGTGGCATCTTTAGGATTCTCTATGTATAGTATCATGTCATCTGCAAACAGTGACCGTTTTACTTCTTCTTTTCCAATTTCCATTCCTTTTATTTCTTTTTCTTCTCTGATCGCCGTGGCTAGGATTTCCAAAACTATGTTGAATAATAGTGGCAAGAGTGGACATCCTTGTCTTGTTCCTGACCTTAGAGGAAATGCTTTCAGTTTTTCACCATTGAGAATGATGTTTGCTGTGCATTTTTCATATATGGCCTTTATTATGTTGAGGTAGGTTCCCTCTTTGCCCACTTTATGGAGAGTTTTTATCATAAATGGGTGTTGAATTTTGTCAAAAGCTTTTTCTGCATCTATTGAGATGATCATATGGTTTTTATTGTTTAATTTGTTTATATGGTGTATCACATCCATTGATTTGCATATATTGAAGAATCCTTGCATCCCTGGGTTAAATCCCACTTGATTATGGTATATGATCCTTTTAATGTATTGCTGGGTTCTGTTTGTTAGTATTTTGTTGAGGATTTTTGCATCTGTATTCATCGGTGATATTGGTCTCTAGTTTTCTTTTTTTTGTAGTATCTTTGTCTGGTTTTGGTATCAGGGTGGTGGTGGCCTCATAGAATGAGTTTGGGAGTTTTTCTTCCTCTGCAATTTTTTTGGAAGAGTTTGAGAAGAATGGGTGTTAGCTCTTCTCTAAATGTTTGATAGAATTCACCTGTGAAGCCATCTGGTCCTGGACTGTTGTTTGTTGGAAGATTTTTAATCACAGTTTCAATTTCATTCCTTGTGATTGGTCTGTTCATATTTTCTAGTTCTTTCTGGTTCAGTCTTGGAAGATTATACCTTTCTAAGAATTTGTCCTTTTCTTCCTGGTTGTCCATTTTATTGGTATAGAGTTGCTTGTAGTAGTCTCTTAGGATGCTTTGTATTTCTGCGGTGTCTGTTGTAACTTCTCCTTTTTCATTTGTAATTTTATTGAGTTGAGTCCTTTCCCTCTTTTTCTTGATGAGTCTGGCTAATGGTTTATCAATTTTGTTTATCTTCGCAAAGAATCGGCTTTTAGTTTTATTGATCTTTGCTGTTGTTTTCTTTGTTTCTATTTCATTTATTTCTTCTCTGATATTTATGATTTCTTTCCTTCTGCTAACTTTGGGTTTTGTTTGTTCTTCTTTCTCTAGTTCCTTTAGGTGTAAGGTTAGATTGTTTATTTGAGATTTTTCTTGTTTTTTGAGGTAGGCTTGTATAGCTATAACCTTCCTTCTTAGAACTGCTTTTGCTGCATCCCATAGGTTTTAGATCATTGTGTTTTCATTATCATTTGTCTCTAGGTATGTTTTGATTTCTTCTTTGATTTCTTCAGTGATCTCTTGGTTATTTAGTAATATATTGTTTAGCCTCCTTGTGTTTGTGGTTTTTACGTTTTTTCCCCTGTAATTGATTTAAAAAAATTTTTTTTGGAGTATAGTTGATTTACAATGCTGTGTTAGTTTCAGGTGTACTCCCCTCTGTTTCTTTTTCTTTTTTAAAAGAATTAATTAATTTATTTATTATTTACTTTTGGTTGTGTTGGGTTCTTTTTGCTGCACACAGGCTTTCTCTAGTTGCCTGTAATTGATTTCTAATCTCATAGCATTGTGGTCTGAAAAGATGCTTGATATGACTTCAATTTTCTTAAATTTACTGAGGCGTGATTTGTAACACAAGATGTGATCTATCCTAGAGAATGTTCCCTGCGCACTTGAGAAGAAAGTGTAATCTGCTGTTTTGGGATGGAATGTCCTATAAATATCAATTAAATCTATCTGGCCTATTGTGTCATTTAAAGCTTGTGTTTTCTTATTAATTTTCTGTTTGGATGATCTGTCCATTGGTGTAAGTGAGGTGTTAAAGTCCCCCACTATTATTGTGTTACTGTCTATTTCCTCTTTTAGAATTATTAGCAGTTGCCTTATGTACTGAGGTGCTCCTATGTTGGGTGCATATATATTTATAATTGTTATATCTTCTTCTTGGATTGATCCCTCAATCATTACAGAGTGTCCTTCCTTGTCTCTTGTAACATTCTTTATTTTAAAGTCTATTTTATCTGATATGAATATTGCTACACCAGCTTTCTTTTGATTTCCATTTGCATGGAGTATCTTTTTCCATTGCCTCACTTTCAGTCTGTATGTGTCCCTAGGTCTGAAATGGTCTCTTGTAGACAGCATACATATGGGTCTTGTTTTTGTATCCATACAGTGAGCCTTTGTCTTTTGGTTGGAGCATTTACTCCATTCACATTTAAGGTAATTATCAATATGTATGTTCCTATTACCATTTTCTTCATTGTTTTGGGTTTGTTTTTGTAGATCCTTTTCTTCTACTGTGTTTCCCACTTAGAGATGTTCTTTTAGCATTTGTTGTAGAGCTGGTTTGGTGGTGCTGAATTCTCTTAGTTTTTGCTTGTCTATAAAGCTTTAGATTTCTCCATCAAATCTTAATGTGTTCCTTGACAGGTAGAGTAATCTTGGTTGTAGCTTCTTCCCTTTCGTCACTTTAAATATGTCATGCCACTCCCTTCTGGCTTGTAGATTTTCTGCTGAGAAATCAACTCTTATCCTATGGGAGTTCCCTTGTATGTTATTTGTTGTTTTTTACTTGTTGCTTTTAATAATTTTGCTTTGTCTTTGTCCATATGATTACTATGTGTCCTGGCCTAGACTCTCTGCACTTCCTGGACTTGGGAAGCTATTTCCTTTCCCATGTTAGCAAAGTTTTGGGGAATAATCTCTTCAAATACTTTCTCAGGTCCTTTCTCTCTCTTGTCTCCTTCTTGGACCCCTGTAATGTGAATGTTGGTGCATTTAATGTTGCCTCAGATGTTTGTTAGGATGTCTTCATTTCTCTTCATTTTTTTCCCTTTATTCTGTTCTGCAGCAGTGAATTCCACCATTCTGTCTTCCAGGTCACTTATCCGTTCTTCTGCCTCAGTTATTCTGCTATTGCTTCCTTCTAGTGTATTTTTCATTTCAGTTATTGTATTATTCATCTCTGTTTGTTTGTTCTTTAATTCTTCTAGATTTTTGTTAAACATTTCTTGCATCTTCTCAATCTTTGCCTCCATTCTTTTTCTGAGGTCCTGGATCATCTTCACTATCATTATTCTGAATTCTTTTTCTGTAAGTTTGCCTATTCCACTTCATTTAGTTCTTCTTCTGGCATTTTATCTTGTTCCTTCATTTGGTACATAGTCCTCTGACTTTTCATTTTGTCTATCTTTCTGTGAATGTGGTTTTCGTTCCATAGGCTGCAGGATTGTAGTTCTTCTTGCTTCTCATCCCAGAGGTCTCTTAAACTGTCCCCTTTTCTTTCCATCTGCTTCTTTTTTTATCAATGTTTTTATTGAATTATAGTTGATTTACAATGTTGTGTTAATTTGTTCTGTAGTGCAAACTGATTCACCTATAATATATATAATAATCCTTTTTATATATTCTTTTCTATTATGGTTTATTGTAGGATACTGAGTATAGTTGTCTGTGCTATATAGTAGGAACTTGTTGTTTATCTATTCTATGTAAAAAAGCTTACATCTCCTAACCCTAACCTCCCACTCCATTGCTCTCCCAACCCATTCACTTTGGCCTCCAACAGTCTGTTCTATGTCTGTGATTCTGTTTCTGTTTCACTGATAGGTTTTTTTGTGCCACAGTTTAGATTCCACATATAAATGATATCATACAGTGTTTGTCTTTCTCTTACTGCTTTACTTCACTTTGTACAGTAATCTGTAGTTGCATCCATGTTGCTGCAAATGGCATTATGTCATTGTTCTTTATGGCTGAGTAGTATTCCGTTGTATATATTTATCATGTCTTTATCCATTCATCTGTCGATGGACATTTAAGTCATTCCATGTCTTGGCCTTTTTAAGTAAGTAGTGCTTCTATGGACATAGAGGTGCATGTATCTTTTTGCATTATAGTTTTGTCTGGATATCTGCCCAGGAATGGGATTGCTGGACTTATGGTAGTTCTAATTTTAGTTTTCAGAGGAACCTCTTTATGGTTTTCCACAGTGGCTGCACCAACTTACATTCCCACCAACAGTGTGGGAGGGTTCCTTTTTCTACACATCTTCTCTAGCAGTTGTTATTTGTAAACTTTTTAATGGTGACCATTCTGACTGGTGTGAAGTCATGTCATTGTAGTTTTGACTTACATTCAATAGCTATGCTGAGCATCTATTTATGTGCATATTGGCCATCTGTATCTCTTATTTGGAGAAATGTCTATTTAGGTCTTCTGCCCATTTTTTGATTGGGTTGTTTTTGTTTTTTTTGTTGTTGAGTTGTATGAGCTGCTTATATATTTTGAAATTAAGCCCTTGTCAGTCTCATCATTTGAAAATATTTTCTCCCATTCTGAAGGTTGTCTTTTCATGTTTTTTATGGTTTCCTTTGCTGTCTAAAAGATTGTAAGTTTGATTAGGTCCCATTTGTTTGTTTTTTTATCTTTTGCCTTGGGAAACTGACTTAAGAAAACATTGGTACAATTTATGTCAGACTTTTGCCTATGGTCACTTCTAGGAGTTTTATGGTGTCATATCTTATGTTTAAGTATTTAAGCCATTTTGAATTTAGTTTTGTGTGTGGTGAGAGGGTGTGTTCTAACTTCATTGGTTTATATGCAGCTGTCCAGCTTTCCCAACACCACTTGCAGACACTTTCTTTTTCCCATTGTATATCTTTGCCTCCTTTGTCAAAAATGCATTGACTGTAAGTGTGTGGGTTTATTTCATGGCTTTCTATCCTGTTCCATTGACTCATATGTTTGCTTTTGTGCCAATACCATGCTGTTTCAATTATTGTAACTTTGTAATATTATCTGAAGTCTGTTAGAGTTATGCCTCCTGCTTTGTTCTTTTTCTTCAGGATTGCTTTGGCAATTCTGGGTCTTTCATGTTTCCATATTAATTTTAGCATTATTTGTTCTAGTTTTGTGAAAAACGTCATGGGTAATTTAATAGGGATTACATTAAATCTGTAGATTGTTTTGGGTAGTATGGCCATTTAAATCATATTAATTCTTCCAACTGAAGAGCATGGGAATTCTCTGGCCATTCAGTGGTTAGGACTTGGTGATCCCACTGCTGCGGCCCCTGGTTCGATCCCTGGTCAGGGAACTAAGATCCCACAAGCTGTGTGGTTCAGCCAAACAAACAAATAAACAAACAAAACAGAAGAGCACAGGGTATCTTTCCATTTCTTTGAGTCATCTTCAGTTTGCTTTATTAATGTTTTATCATTCTCAATGTATAAGTCTTTCCTCTCCTTGGTCAGGTTTATTCCTAATTATGTAATTATTTAGGGTGCGATTTAAAAGGTAATTTTTTTACATTCCCTTTCTGATATTTCACTGTCAGTGCAAAAACTGCAATCGATTTCTGTATGTGCATATTGTATCCTGCTACCTTGCTGAATTTATCAGTTCTAGTAGTTTTTGTGTGGAGTCTTTAGGGTTTTCTATATATAGTATCATACCATCTGCATATAATGACAGTTTTACTCTTCTTTTCCTATTTAGATACACTTTATTTTTCTCATCTGATTGCTGCTAGGAGTTCCAATACTAGAAGAGATGACAGGGGGCATCCTTGTCTTCTTCCAGATTTTAGCAGGGAGTCTTTTAGCTTTTCACCACTTGGTATTATTCAGGTGTGGGTTTGTCATAAATAGCTTTTATTATATTGCAATATGTTCCCTCTATACCCACTTTGGTAAGATCTTTTATCATGAATAGATGTTGAATTTTGTCAAATGCTTTTTCTGCATCTATTGAAATAAACATGTGGTTTTTGTCTTGTCTTTTGTTTATGTAGTGTATCACATTGATTGATTTGTGTATGCTAAACCATCACTGTGAACTTTGGATGAATCCCACTTGGTCATGGTGTATGATCTTTTCTATGCATTGTTGGATTCAGTTTGCTAATTTTTTGTTGAGAATTTTTGTGTCTATATTCATCAAAGATATTGGCCTTTAATTTTCTTTTTCAATGGTGTCTTTGTCTGGTTTTGGTATCAGGGTGATGGTGGCTTCATAGAGTGTCTTTGGGAGTGTTCCTTCCTCTTCGATATTTTGGAAGAGTTTAAGATGGATTGGTATAAGTTCTTTGTGTGTTTGGTAGAATTCACCTGTGAAGCCATCTGGTCCAGGACTTTTGTTTGCAGAGAGTTTTAAAATTACAAATTCTATTTCACTTGTAGTGATCAGTCTGTTCAAATTATCTATTTTTTCTTGATTCAGTTTTGGTGGGCTGTATGTTTCTAGAAACTTGTCCATTTCTTCTAAGTTGTCGAATTTGTGGGCATATAATTGTTCATAGTATTCCCTTATGTTTTTTGTATTTCTGTGGTATCAGCTGTTATGTCTCCTTTTTCATTTCTTATTTTGTCTATTTGGGTTCTCTCTTTTCTTTTTGATGAGCCTGACCAGATGTTTGGCAATCTTGTTTATCCTTTCATATAACAAGCTCTTGGTTTTATTGACTTTTTCTATTGATTATGTAATCTCTATTTTATTTATTTCCTCTCTGATCTTTATTTCCTTCCTTCTGCTGACTTTAGGTTTTGTTTGTTTTTCTTTTGCTAATTCTTTTAAGTGGTAGGTTTGGTTGTTTATTTGAGATTTTTCTTGTTTTTTTGAGTAAGGCCTGTATTGCTATGAATTTCTCTCTAACAACTGATTTTGGTACATCCCATAGATTTTGTATGGTTGTGTTTTCATTGTCATTTGTCTGAAGATATCTTTCTTTTCCTCTTCTTTTCCACGTTGACCCATTGGTTGTTGTTTAATCTCCATGTAATCTTTTTTCTCTCATTTCTTTTTCTGTGGTTAATTTCTAGTTTCATGCCATTGTGGTCAGAAAAGAGGCTTGAGATAATTTCTATGCTCTAAAATTTGTTGCTTATTTTGTGTCCTAGTATGTGGTCAATCCTAGAGAATGTTCCATGTGCACTTGGAAAGAATGTGTATTCTGGTTTTTTTGGATATAATGTCCTGAAAATATCAATTAAGTCTAACTGTTATATAGTATCATTTAGGATCTCTGTTGCTTTATTGATTTTCTGTTTAGAAGATCTGTTCATTGATGTGAGTGGGGTGATAAAATTTCCTACTATTATTGTGTTTCTGTCAATTTCTCCTTTTATGTCTGTTAGTATTTGTTTTATGTATTTGGATGCTCATATATTAGGTGCATATTTGTTGAAAAGTGTAAAATCCTCTTCTTGTATTGATCCTTTTATCATTATAGAGTGTCCTTCTTTATCTTTCTTTATGGCCTTTGTTTTAAAGTCTATTTTGTCTGATAAGAGTACTGTGACCCCTGCTTTCTTGTCATTTCTGTTTGCCTGAAATATCTTTTTCCATCCTCTCACTTTCAGTCTATGTGTGTCCTTTGCCCTAAAGTGGGTCTTTTGTAGGTAGCATATCGTAGGCACTTGTTTTTTTGTCTTTTTTAAGTCCAATCTGCCACACTGTGTCTTTTGATTGGAGCACTTAGCCCATTGACATTTAAGGTAATTATTGATATATATGTGTTCATTGCCATTTTAAACCTTGTTTTCCCATTGATTTTTATATTTCTTCTTTGTTCCTTTTTCTTTTCTTTCCTTTGTGTGTGTATGTGTGTGTGTGTGTGTGTGTGGTTTGATGATTTTCTTTTGTATTATACTTATGTTCTCTTCTTTTTGGTTTCTGTGAATCTGTTGTATGTTTTTGATTTGTGGTTACCCTGTTTTTCAAGTATGTTACCCCCTTCCTATATCTACTTGCCTTAGACTGTTAGTTATACAGGCTCAAACACATTTGAGGTAAAAAAAAATCTACGTTTTCTTTCTCTCCCCCCACCACATTTTATGATTTTGATGTCCTCTTTTACATCTTCCTGTTCATCCTTTTTCTGTTCATGGTGGTTATCATCACTTTCACAGAAATTTTTTGCTTTTTAAAAAAATCTGTGTACTGGTTTATTTAAGTGATTGTCTTTCCAATTGTGATTTTCTCTTTCCTATAGATTCTTACTACTTTTCTGTTTAGAGAAGACCTTTCAATACTTCCTTTAGGATAGGTGTAGTAGTATTCCTTCAGTTTTTGCTTGTCTGAGAAATTTTTTCTCCTATTCTAAATGATAATCTTGCTGGGTAGAGTATCCTAGGTTGCAGGCTTTTCTCTTTCAGGACTTTGAATATATCTTGCCACTCCCTCCTGGCCTGTAAGTTTTCTGTAGAGAAATCAGCTGATAGCCTTATGGGGGTACCCTTGTAATTAGCTCTTTGTTTTTTCACTTGCTGCCTTTAGAATCCTCTCTTTAACTTTTGGCTTTTTCATTATGATATATCTTGGTGTAGGTCTGTCTGGGTTTATCTTGTTTGGGACCCTCAGTACTTCCTAAAACTGGATATCTGTTTCCTTCTTTAGGTTTGGGAAGTTTTCAGCCATAATTTCTTCAGATACATTTTTGATCCCCTTTTCTCTTTCTTCTCCTTCTGGAATCCCCATTATGCATAGGTTGACCCACATTTTATTACCCCATAGGTCTTTTATCTTGCTTTCACTTTTTGTTTTTTGTCTTTCATTATCTCATTTTTGAAATGGGTGTCTATTAGACTAAAGAGATTTGTTTCCTTGTTTATTCTTTCAGGGGAATTCTCTTGGTCTTTTAACTGGGAGTGGGATCCTCTGCTTCTTTATTTTACTTAAATTTCCCTTGCTCTCTGAGTTTAGGAGAAACAATTATCTACTGTGATATTTTAGGGCTCTTTACATGTGGGAGGGTGTCACTGTGTAGCTTGGCTGGGTTTAGTATATTGATATTTGGTATGATGGTTGTTTTTAGTATAGATGCCTATAGCCTCTTTCCTCAGCATATGCTGGTCATTATCCCTTTGAGTGGGGGTGTGCAGATAGGGTGGCTGATACCCAGTCCTGGGGTTCTCTGCAGCAGTGGCAGCTCAGGTGCATCCCTGGAGCACGTGATGGGAGCAGAGGTGGCTCACAACCACTCCTGGAGTCTGGATGGGCAGTGATGGCTTGAAACCACTCACAGTGACTGGACAGGTGACAGTGGCAGCTCACTACCCCTTCATTCTTTTTTCTTTATTCTGTTCCACAGCAGTGATTTCCACTACTATGTCTTCCAGATCACTGATCCATTCTTATACCTCATTTATTCTGCTATTGATTCCTTCTAGTGTATTTTTCATTTCATTTATTGTATTCTTCAACTCTGCTTGGTTGTTCTTGATATTTTCTAACTCTTTGTTAAAAACTTCTTGTAACTTCTCGCTTTGTGCATCCATTCTTTTCCAGAGTTCTTGGATTGTCTTTATGATCATTACTCTGAACTCTTTCTTGTGTAGATTGCCTTTTCCAGGTAGATTGCTTATCACCACCTCACTTAGTTGTTCTTCTGGGGTTTTCTCTCAATCCTTCCTCTGGAACATATTCCTCTGCCATCTCATTTTGTCTAAACATCCATTTGTATTTTCATGTACGTGGTACGTTTCTTGACCTTGGAGAAGTGGCCTTCTGTAGGGGATGTCCTATGTACCCCAGCAGTACACTCCCCTCTCGCCATCCAAAGACCAGTGACAAGCCCCACGGTAGGTTCTGGCCGGAGTTTGTGGACTCAGTTTCACAGGCTGCAGGACTGTAGATTTTTGCCTCTGGTGTCTGCACCCTAGTGGGTGAGGATGGTCTAGAGGCTTGTGCAGGCTTCTTGCTGGGAGGGGCTCATGCCTGCCCACTGGTGGGTGGAGCTGGGTCTTGGCCTTCTGCTTGGGCAGGGCTGTGTCAAGGGGCATGTCTAGAGGTGGCTCTGGGCTCAGCAAGTCTTTAAGAAGCCTGTCTACTGATGGGTGTGGCTGTGTTCCTACCCTGTATTTTGTTGGGCTGAGGTGTCCCAGCACTGAGGCCTACAGTCAGTGGGGTCCAGGTCTTCGTGCTAATGACCTAAGTAAGATATCAATCTCCAGTGAAAATTTACTCAGATGAATAGTCCCTGATATCTCCTCTACCAGTGTCTATGTCCCCAGGGTGAGCACAGTCTCCCCCCTTCCCTGACTCCCCAGGGGACCCTCCAAGAATAGCAGGTAAGTCTGGCCCAGACTCCTGCTTTTGCTCTGGTTCCTGGTGTGCATGAGACCTTGTGTGTGCCCTCCAAGAGTGGAGTCTCTGTTTTCCTCAGTCCTGTGGAGCTCCTACAGTCAAGCCCCGCTGGTTTTCAAAGCCAAATGCTCCAGGGGCTCCTCCTCCCAATGCTGGACTCCCAGGCTGGGGAGCCTGATGTGGAGCTCAGAACTCTCACTCCTGTGGGAGAACTTTTGTGATATAATTTTTCTCCAGTTTGTGGGTCATCCACCCAGGGGGTATGGGATTTGATTATATTATGTGTGTGCCCTTCCTTTATGTCTTTGGATGTAGAATGTTGTTTTTAGTAGGTTCCAGTCTTTTTTATTGACGGTTGTTCAGCAATTGTGATTTTGGTGTGCTTATGAAAACAGGTGAGCTCAAAATTCTTCTACTTCACCATCTTGTCTCTCATCCTTTAAAGAAAGCCATACTTTCTTCAAATACACTTCCAATCCCCTTTTCCCTTTCTTGTCCTTCTCAGATCCCTATTATGTATAGATTGGCTCATTTTGTATTATCCCATAGGTCTCGTATATTGCTTTCTTTTTTTTCATTTGTCTTTCTGTCTGCTGTTTTCATTGAGTGATTTCCATTGTTCTATCCTCCAGATCACTTATTTATTCTTCTGCATTATTTACTTTGTTATTTATTGCCTGTAGCTTGGCTTTCATCTTAGCAAGTGAATTTTCTAATTTTAATTGGCTCCTCTTTATAGTTTCTTGTTCCTTGTTACAGTGATCTGTATTTCTATCAATAACCTTTCTTAATTCCTTCAGTATTTTTATTACCTCTTTTGAACCAGGGATCTGGCAGACTGCAGAGGTCTGTTTCATTGTTCCTTCTTTCAGGGGAATTCTCTTGTTCTTTTAATTGGGAGTGGTTCCTCTGTTTCATTTCTCTGACTCTATTAAGTTAGGAGAAACAGTAATCTACTGTGGTCCTGAAAGGCTATTTTTATGTGGGAGTGTCCCTGTGTAGCCTGTGTGAGTGTAATATTTTTGGTGTGAGGGCTTTCTTGAGTCTGGACACCTACCACATCTTTCCTCAGTGTGTTCTGGCCATTATCACCTTGATAGGTGGTGTGATTGCTGTTGTGACCCAAGCTGCACTAGATGTTGAGCAGGGTGTCTTCTTTGCTCTGTGGTTGTCACAACCCTGTCTGGGGCAGAGTTTGCTCCCCAGTTATTGGAGTAGAGGTCCCCAGATCTCTTTCTGATCTGTAGTGTGAGGTAGGTGAGACTGGAGTGCTTCTGCTGGGAGAGGATCACCGAGTATTCCTTTGCAGGAGCTGTCCACCAGGAAGTGCATTCTGTAGTATCACCCGTCACCCTTCGCGAACACTCACAAAGTACACTGTTGTTGGCGCTGCCCTTGGCCCCGACTCATGGGAATGCAGGCAGTCAGCCCAGATGTCCCTCAGGCACTGTGCTCAGAAAGCCTCCAGTGCAGACCTACTGAAGTCAGACACCGGGACCAGCTGTAGTCACACACTTGGACCTGCCATGGAAGCTATGGGGTCAGCCCAGACCCTGGCCCCACCTCAGCATTTGTTATTTATAGGCTTTTTGATGATGGCCATTCTGAGCAGTGTGAGCTGATACCTCATTGTAGTTGTGATTTGCATTTCTTCAGTAATTAGTGATGTTGAGCATCTTTTCATGTGCTTATTGGCTATCAGTATGTCTTCTGTGGAGAAATGTCTATGTAGATCTGCTGCCCATTTTTTGATTGGGTTGTTTGCTTTTTTTGTTATTGAGCTGCATGAGCTGTTTGTATATTTTGGAAATTAAGCCCTTGTCAGTTGCATCATTTGCAAATATTTTCTCCCAGTCCATCCACAGGTTGTCTTTCTTTTGTTTATGGTTTCCTTTGCTGTGCCAAAGCTTGTAAGTTTGATTGGGTTCCATTTGTTTATTTGCTTTTTTTTCTTATTGCCTTGGGAGACTGACCTAAGAAAACATTGCTGTGATTTATGTCAGAGAATGTTTTGCCTATGTTCTCTTCTAGGAGTTTCATGGTGTCATGTCTTATATTTAAGTTTTTAAGCTATTTTGAGTTTATTTTTGTGTATGGTGTGAAGGAGTGTTCTAATTTCATGGGGCTGTCCAGTTTTCCCAACAACACTGGCTGAAGAGACTGTCTTTTCTCCACTGTATATTTGGGAAGTGACAGAGCAGGGACCTGAGTAGAGAATGGGGAGATTGCTGACACTGACTTATGCTTTTTACCAACTATTTTGAAAAATTAGTCAAGAAGAATTTGTTGATTATCTACCTTTCTCCTTTTGATAAAATGAGCTTTAGCAAGCTATATCTACCTTGTCCTTTTGATGAAATGAGCTTTAGCAAGCTATATCCCTCTCGAGAATACCCCAGACAGGGAGCTTAGATATATGTCTGGCTACAAACTGTTAGCAGGAAGACTTTGATAGCAAGTGCCTTGTACTTTAGACTGGGTCTTATTTTATCCTTGGGAATCAAGAATGTCTGGCTGGCTGCCTTTCCTCTTTCCTTCTCTCCTTCCTTCTACTTCTCTACTATGAATTATAAATAGAAAGATATCATTTTAGTAGAAATCCCAACATCTTCAACACAATTTGCAAGCTCTTCATGACCTTCAGCTGATCTTCCCAGCCCAGTTGGCCACTGTCCCCACCATCCTTGGTCATCTAGTCTTGCTGGCCATTTTTCAGCTTCTCAAAGACGCCAGTCCACCACAGGGCCTTTGCATTTGCTGTTTCTTGTGCCTGGATTACTCTCCCCTGATGCCACTCTTCCCAGCCCTGCCTTTGCCCAAGGTACCTCCTACTTATTCACCAAGCTTCAGTGTAATTCCCAGCTCAATTTCTGTTTCTTTGAGGGAAACTTTCCCTGGTCCCCCTGATTGGGTCAGCACCATGAGCCCTTCATGTCAGTTACCAATTGCAGTTTCATTTTTATTTGTGTAATGGTTTGATTGTCTGCATTTCCAACTATCTGGTTAATCCCATAAGAATAGAGACAGAGTTTGTACTGGCTCATACTTGATTCCTTAGTGTCTAGCATACAGCTTGGTTATCATAATACTTTTTGAGTCAAAGGAACAGATGAATAATTGTCATTTCATACCCAGGAAAACATCCATTTAAGATTGATGGTTAAATAAAAATATTTTCAATAAAATAAAAACTAAGACAATTCCCATCAACTCACTAAAAGAACTTCTAAAGGCTGCACTTCTGGCACTAAGGAAAGTCAATACAGATCACAGTTGGTCTAAGAGATAAGATCCTGGCATGTATGTTGGAAAATCTAAACGAACATTGACTGTATAAAATAATAACTGCAGTGTCTACCTTAGGGCATTAAACAACTAAGACACTGGTCAAATAAGAGCATACACATTAGGAGAAAAACTGGAATTGAAATGATCTAGGAACCTCACATTGTTTGAGAAGATGATCAAGGTGCTGATTAATATTAGACTTTATTCAATATAAATATTTAAGCATAGAGGGCATCCATATTTTAAAAAAATAGGAAATATAGCTTCCAAAACAGAAAGTAAGAAAATGGAATGAGAAAAAGGAAATACAAATCACCCCAAAGAGCAAGAAAGGAAGATAAACAAAAGAAAGAAAAAGGAGGACAAATAGAAAGCTCAAAATATATACAATCAAAATAATGAACTAACTTTTCAGTTAAAAGGCAAAGAGTAAAGATTGTCAGAGTAAAGAAAATCCAACTCCAGATGTTTAAAAGAAACACTCAAAACCTAAAGAAACAGAGCAGTTGCACAAAAGGATTAAAAGAGACAAGTACTAACCAAAAGGAGACGATGGTAGCCATACTGATACCAAACCCAATAGAATTTGAGGTGCAAAACATCTGGTATTAATAGGGATACTATATAATAATAAAAGTTTGTATTTGCCAGCAACATAGCAAGTGAAGAAGATGCCATCAATTCATTTGTATCTTCAAGTCATTGCGAAAACATGTCCATGGAGAGGGAGCAGCTCTGTTGAAACCAAGGGGGAAGCTCACCCCTTGGCTGAGGATGCATCCGCCAAGGGGGGGTGCCGTCCCCCTTTACCACCAGCCTCAAACAGAAGGACCTCCCCAGGCTCACCATGGCTTCACTTCCCTTGACCGCTGGCCGAGTGGACTGACTTCTGCTGCTGTTTGGCACAATTCCTCAGTCACCCCCGCTGAAAGCGGCAACTGCTCACCCACACGTCCTTGGTCCCGTGCTCTTCCAGCCCCAGGTCAGAATCCTAAAGGAGCCCAAACGCTCTGTGTCAAGTAAACACCCTCTGATTCTCCCTCCTCCCCAAGCTTCACCATATGAGTCTGACTTAAATTCTTTCTTCATTTTTTCCTGCTGTACTTTGGCATAATCATCAGCACTGAGCATTGTCCCAGGTACAAAGGAAAAACCCCTTCAGAGTCCTTCGTCTGACTCCCAGGAGCTAGCCTAGCAGATCCTGCTCCGTCGCCTCCTGCGGAGGGAGGGCGTGATGCTGATTACCAGACTCCTGAGCAGTTCTGCACCCTTGCGAAAGCCAAAACTTAGCTTCGCTTCAAGCATGAAGTTAGCCCTCAGAGATCATTTTCTACACTTTTCACAGGGGTCATCACATGCATGTCAACCGTTATTTCATGTATCCATTTTTATATTTAAAAATGACCTTTAATGACTGCAAAAAAATCATTTTCATCATAGAAATATTAGAATATAAAGATGAATGGGCTTCCCTGGTGGCGCAGTGGTTGAGAATCCGCCTGCCGATGCAGGAGACACGGGTTCGTGCCCTGGTCCGGGAAGATCCCACATGCCGTGGAGCAACTAAGCCCGTGAGCCATGGCCACTAGGCCTGCGCGTCCGGAGCCTGTGCTCCGCAACGGGAGAGGCCACAGCAGTGAGAGGCCCGCATACCGAAAAAAAAAAAAAAAAAAAAAAAAAAAAAGATGAATAAAACTAAAACCTGACTTCACCGCTGTGAACACTTTAGCGCACTGCTCTTCAGACATTTTTCCCATACACACACACACACACACACACACACACACACACGAATAGTTTTACCCATTCATTTCCATTGTGAAACAGAGCATTTCGTCTGAGGGCAAAAAGGAGATGAAGACCCTTGGATATCACCAAGTCAGGTGTGTGAAGCACCCCTTAAAAATCACGTGTTCTCAGGACTAAGTTTTTCGCTGAAAAGTTGCAAAATCAACAGCACATTAAATAGTAAGAGAAATGGCTTTCAGATGGTTTCCCCCAAAAAGAAAATAGAGCTCTTTGAATTGGTTACCTGTGACTGCGTGACAAAATGCCTCCTACCCCTAGATGTCACAAAATAAAGCCCTGAAATGGCATTGGCCCCACAGGAGCTGTGTCTGTGCTCTCTGAACACCTCATCAAAACTCCCTCCTTTTTTTCTTTAAACTGTGGTAAGAACACTTAACATGAACTCTACCTGTTAACCAAGTTTTAAGTGTACAATACAGTATTGTTAACTGCAGGCACAAGGCTGTACAGCAGGTCTCTAGAATTTATTCTTCTTGCATGACTGAAACTTTATACCTACTTGAACAGCAACTCCCTATTTCCCCCTCCCCCCATCATCCCCTGGCAACCACCATTCTAGTCTCTGTTTCTAGGAGTTAGACTATTTTGGATGCCTCCTGTAAGTGGAATCATGCGGTATCTGTCCTTCTGTGACTGGTTTATTTCACTTAGCATAACTTCTGTCCTCCAGTTTCATCTATGTTGTCGTGAATGGCAGGATTTCCTTTTTTTTTAACCGAAGCTGAATAATATTTCCTTGTATGTATATACCACATTTTCTTTATCCATTCACCTGTCCATAGACATTTAGGCTATTTTCAGATCTTGGCTATTGGGAATAATGCTGCAGTGAATACGGGAGTGCACATGTCTCTTTGAGATCCTGATTCCAATTCTTTTGGACAAAGACCCAGAAGTGGGATTGCTGGGTTATATGGTAGTTCCAGGAATTTAGACCTCAGGAATCGGACTTGAGCCAAGAAACTCTGCTGCCCTTCCTCCCCACCCCCAACTGTGCTGATTGAACAATGGCAGATGAATGGGCCAGTCAGATCCTCACTCCGGATTATGGCATTCAACCTGGCAGCAAGCTTTCTAGAAACACAGGAGAGCTGGGAGTGCAGATCTGGAACATAGGTTTCAGTCTCAGGCAAGGAGCCTAGAAAAAACAGACTCCCAGGACTCCCTCCAAGCATAATGAATCTGCACGTCCAAGGGAGGGCCCTAGCATCTGTATTTTATGAATATCCTAGCTGATTCGGGAGCTCTGTCAAATGTGGAGAGCACAGCAGAGGGCAAATTCACACATTTCGTATCTGAGGCCCCGGAGCCACCCCTATGGCTCGAGACTTCCTTGGCCTCCAGGAGACATGGCAACATCTTCCAAGGAGCTGTTGTTTCCTCCAGCTGAAGTTGGATTCTGGGATTGTGGTCAAAACAATCTTAACTAATACGGTCCAGAACCATTGGCACTGTGGGCACCTGCCGTGTTACAGCCTCCATCTTGCACTTTACAGTCTTTGCTGTTCTTGTGTTGCATCTGCCTCTCTGTGGAGTATTTTCCCACGTTTGGACATTATGCGTACGAGAAACAGGGTCCTCAGAACAAGACAGCTGATTTGTGAGTTTCACATTCTCAATTCTGGGGGAAGCTGATCTCTGTAAGAAGTTTTTCCTGATTTAATTCAGCACCCTGTTGGCTGCAGGTGTTGGTATAGTTAAAGGTGGTGAAGGCCACAATTCTTCCTGCAGGTACAGCTTGAGCATCTAGTGGGTATAGGCACAGCTCTAGGCCAGTGCTTCCAGAAGAACTTTCCTCAGTGCTGGAAAGCGCTGTAACTACGCCGTCACTTTGGATGTGTGGTTGTTAAGCACGTGAAATGTAGCCAGTGCAACTGAGGAACTGGATATTTTATTGTATTTTAATTAAATTTAAATAGCCAAATGTGGCTAATGGCTCCTGTACTGGACAGTACAGTTCTAGATACTTCACCTGATTAATTATGCAAGGCAGGAACATCAGCTTCGTGATCCAGATGAGGAAATCAATACTCACAGAGGCAAAAGGAGATGCCTGAGGTCCCCAAGTGAGACAGGGCAAGGATTCAAACCCAAATTCAATTCATGATATGATAACTGCTCTCCCCCACCCCACCCCAACACAAATATACAAGCACAGACACACATACACAATGTGTGTGAAATCCTGAGGGGGGATAAAATAAAACTGAACAGCCCATCTCTGAGGTATCAGCTCTGTTTTAGTTACAAAGCCAAAACAAAAAGAAAAGCCACAAAGCAGGACACACACTATCAATTCCTCCTAACCATGTAGCTGGTCAGGGCAACGGGCTTGGCTTCTCCTCCAGCCATCCTGGCTCAACACGGGGCCTGTGGTCGAGTGTGTTTTATTGCATGCCGAAAACTCCAAGATAGCTCGGCCTCCGAGAACAAAAGTGATTGTGGGGTGAGGAGGGAAGGGGGCCAAGAGGCAGTTCCTCCCGCCTCCTAGGACGAACACTGCGTCTAACAAGACGCATCCTGGCCTTTAAAACTACCGCCCAGCTGCGGAGGGGCCCTGCTCCCCAGGAAAACTCCATCACTAACAGTTATGGTCAGCCATTTAAATCACATTACACTGTAAGTGGATATACAAATTGTCAGCCCTAATGAAATTTAGGAGGAAGCAGTGGGAGAGGTGAAAACACTTAGAACTGGTTTCTTGGTTTGCGAGACCCGAATTCAAGTGGTTTGAACTGCTCGCTGAGAACGTGCTCGAGTGTGGTTTTCCTGCGGCGCGTAGAGGCTCCCTGGGAATCACCATGCAGTCTCCTTCCTGGTTCAGCCTGGACTTGGACCTCACAGTCAATCTCGAGGTCAACTTGGAGAGGCTCGAGGCATGAGAGGGTCTCGCTCTTTTCCACACCTTGCAGAAGGCTTGGTGCCCAGCAGCGTCTGGGGAAAGTGGAGTGAGAGAATAAAAGCAGACAGCCTTCAGGCACAGCCGGAATCGTGAAAGTCTGAAGAGGCCCTAGAAAGGGAAATCCACCTTGAGGATGCCAGAAATCCCTCCGGAAAGACTGCCGGGGGCTGGGCTGCGAAGAATTGACTGCTTTTAGTCTCTTCTCTCAGGAAGCACACTGAGGAGACAACGTGCAGAGGAGTGCATTGGAGTTATCCATGAATTATCTGCCACTAAATAGTTGATCAGGCTTCTCTCTTCAGGGTGGGGAGGGGTCCCGGCAGACAGGAGGGCTTACAGATTAGGTTAATAACATAAGAGCTTCTGGTTATTGAGTGGTCACCATGTGCCTATCACTGCGGGAACCCTTTGCCAGGTAATCCTCACAGGAGTCCTGCACCGTGGATAGGGTTTGCCCCTTTCACAGACCAGGAAATGAGAGCTCAGAAAGGTCAAATTTGCCCAAGATGGTGCAGGTGTTTCTGATTCTGACACTCGCAGTGTTCCTGTGTTGCCACCTCATGCTGGGTGGGGCATGGGGCCAGGACGTGGTGGAGGAGGACACGCAAACGAGATGCTCTCCTTGTATGTATCCGTAAGCAGCGGAGGCCGGTTTTCATTTGCATTCTTTTTATTCCCAAGTATTAGGGTTTGAGGCCTGTTCTCCACCTCCACATGCCATCAATTTCCTGGGACGCGATAATGCTGAACAGGAAACCAAACTCAGTCGTGTGACCCCATCCAAACCATTGTGCGCATGTCAGGAAATAAGGCCCACCGAAGGGAGGGGATTTGCCCAAAGTCACACAGCAAAGTGGTGGCCAGAGTTGGACTACTATCCAGATGGTGAAAGTGCTGTTGGGCTGGTCGTAAAGCCAGGGTCTAGGTCTCTCAGGCCTGGTTCACGTGCAGAGGGAAACCTTGCCGGCCGCCCACTGGGGCCTCCTTTGCAAGAGTGTGTGAACTTTGACCAGGGACTCCAAGGTGGTCTCAGCTCGAAAACTAGGACAAATGACTCTGGGTCAGGAATGAAATGTTAGGTTTCTAGTGTTTCTAGCCTTCCATTTTGCTCTTCCCGGTAACCCTGAGGTACTGTCATCTCGTGGATAAAACGAGGGCTCTGTAATCAGAGGGACCCGGCTTTACTTCTTACCAGCTCTGTAGTTTTGGAAAAGACAGTCTTCTGGGGCTTCTGTTTCTTCTGTAACATGTAAAGAGTAACCCTTCTTTTTGTTGGATGCCATGAGATCAAACGAAATAATGAAAAATCCATTAAAAACAAACAAACCAACCCACCCAGGACATGTGTAGTAATGGGAGCAGTTGCTCAAAAATCTGTGCTGCGAGTTGCACAGGTCTTATTATTTCCACTTGATAGACAGGAACCTGAGACCCAAAGGAAGCTCACTGGCTTACCCACGGGGGCACAGCTTGATACCCGCAGGAAGCAAAGTGGGGTACGGTGCAGGGTGTGCCTAGGGTTCAGGGCTGCTCTTCTCAGCCTCAAGATCTTGCTTTGTAAAGAAGAGGTAGGTCCCCACCCTGCTCGTGTCATAGGTCTCTCCTGAGACATGGGAAAACATTCCTCGGTGTTTCCCAGGGATGGGGGAGGACTTGGCATGTCTGAGCTGAGGCTGAGCCCATCCTCTGCTTCCCCAGCCTGAGCCCGATCAAGAACCTTCAGGAGTCCCCTCCCAGTGCCTTGAAGGGAGCACCCTGCAATTTGCTGAATCAGGGAGGCTCATGAGTCATCAAAAGCTGGTGATGGGAATGTGGCTGTTTTCTCCCCATGCCAGTGGGTGATTGCTACCACCACCACCATCATCCCTGCCACCGCTTGAGGTCCTCCTCGGTGCCATGCTCTTTACTTCCATGACTAGCAATCCTCACCAACACCCTATAACGCTATCATATCCTCATGTTCCACATGAGAATACTGAATGAAGCTCAGAGGGGTTAAGTAACTGGCTAAAGGACACACAGCTAATAAGAGCAAAGCTTGGAACCAGGTTTTCTTGACTCCAACTTCTTTGTCCTACCCTCTGCCCCATGCTTAAGGTGGGTTTCTGGGGGTGAGAGAAGGAAATCCTATTGCAGGTGCTGTCAGAGGAGAGAGGGGAGGTAGAGCCACTCAGACACTGTGGAATCTTGGCCCATGGGAGAGACCATTTGAAGGATGCTGCAGCAACTTCTCCCAATCTGTACAGATCTCCTTTGCAATGTGACTTTGCCATTCCTCTCATTGAGAGGTGGTGCCTATTTCTCTATCTCTTTGAATCTGGGTTGTCGGTGGGCTTGCTTTGGCCAGTGAATGCAGTGGAAGTGATATATAGCCATCCCTCCATGTCCATGGGAATTGGTTCCCGGACCCCCCCCCTCAGATGCCAAAATGCGAGGATGCTCAAGTCCCGATGTCAGCGTTGTGTATCTGTGGATGTGGAGGGCCAACTCTAGTGTAACTGTGGATTTCAGGCCTCAAGAGGCCTTTGAGGCTTCCAGTCTCACCTCCATGGGATGTGGTATCACAGTGTGAAAGAGCGCAGGGCACCCCTTATCCTTAAAGATAAGAGACCACATGGAGAGAAAGGCCCGGGCAGCAGCCAGAACCAGCTATTGAAGTGTGCGAGACAGAGGCCGTGTGGGATCAGCCAGCCCCTCACCCATCTGCCGCCGGCCCTGAGTAAGGACAGGGGCAGCAGGACACCACCCCTCAGAGTTAACCCAGCCCCTATCGTTTACCCACAGGATCCCAAGCAAATACAATGGTGATTGTTTTCGGCCACTAATTTTTGGTGTGAGTGTGGTGCGTTATCCAGCAATGGACAACCGATAAAGTGAGTGACTTAATTCTCCCGGCCTCGGCGTCCTCATCTGTAAAATGGGCATGATGCTCACATCCGTGTCTGATAAGCTTGTCACGGAGAGTGAAGGAGATGAAGCCTGTGAGCTCGAGGCGCTGAGTCTAGCATGGTATTGGCAGCGTCAGCATCAAGGGGTCACCACTGGTGTGAGCGGCTCTGGTCAGGGTCTCCGAGGCAAGAGTCATGTGGTGAAGCCCCTCTGAGGGTCTCGTGCACACAACGGCCCCTCACAATTATTTGGCCCAAAATGTCAGTAAGGGTGAGGTTGAGAAACTCTGAGTTAGAGGGAAAACACTTGTGACAACCATGGCAAGTGCGTGAGTCTGCAGGGGTCAGTTAGGGGGCATAAGTGGCTGGCTAACTGGACGCAGCCAGCGCTGTCTGGAAGCAGGGGCTGCTGGGATCCAGCTGAGTGTCGCGACAGGGGACCTGTGATACCGTGTACTCAGGTGGCCAGTTCTTCCTGTTTGGAAGGCAGAAATCCAAATTTGAATGTGAAAATACTCATGTTTTTAAGCGCTGGCAACTAATTTGAGTATCTTTTTAATGCTGGCCAGTCAAACAAAACACATCTGGAAATGTGATATACGCAGAGGGCCATGGTTTGTAACCTCCCCCAAACACTAAGGGGGCCTTCCTAGCACTGAGCTAGCCGCTGGGGGGGTATTTTAAAGAACACTGGCCCACCTTCCTGGGTTTAGTCTTCAGACTTACTCTATCCTTCTTAGCTAAACTATAGTGAGCTCTTCCTATGCACTCGAACCTGCGCTAAACAGTCCAAACATGGTAACTCATGTTACCATGTAATACTCTCTCCCACTTTAACTGGGTGCTCAGAGAGGTTATACAACTTTCCCAAGGTGACAGAGCTAATGGCAATACCAGGATTTGAACCCAGGCGGTCTGGCTCCAGAGCCTATATTCTTAATCACTGAGCCAGGCTGCCCTGTGAAGGATGCTACAGCTCCGTACTCTGCATGGGAAAGCTTACAAGGGACCAGGTAAGCACCAGTCCACCACCGTGGTCAGCCTGCGCTCCCCAAGTGCTCAGAACCTCAGTTCCTCCATCTAAAGCTCTGCTTTTCACCTGGGGTTGATCCTGCACCCTGGGGTACATGGTGCAGTGTCTGGAGACATTTTTGCTTGTCACAAATGGGGGAGCTACTGGCATCTAGTGGGTAGAGGCTAGTGATGCTGCTAAACATCGCACAGGACAGCCCCCCACAATAAAGAATTATCCAGCCTCAGATGCCAAAAGTGCTGAGGTGGAGAAACCTGATCTAAACACCTGGCTGGCAACCATGGCAACTTCCAAAAGGGAACCAGCAGAGAATAGTCCGGGGGATTCAGTCTGTTTACCTAGGACATTTTTTTTTTCTCTCTCCTCAAATCATTCTTTCTTCTCTTGCCCTGGTATTTCTTCACAATCCCATGTCGCTGTGCTAAATGCCTGCACTGAATAATAATCTCCCAATACAACTCTCATATATTAGTAGCAGCAGAACAAATAAGAAATGGGATAAAAAATAGCTACAGGCAAAAAAAGATAAGCATTAAAATACACAATAGATCGTTGAGATTTGACCATAATATCATCTACATGCCTGAAATCTGCATTTTTTTTCCTGGATTCGCTAAGCCATAATCACACTCTAGGCCCACATCAAATTTCAACTGCCATGGACACCATCTCTGCCAAACATACACGTGACTGCGCTGATTTTATAAAATGACTTTAATAGAAAAGTAGTACAAGATATGAACAAAAATAAATAATCTTTATCTATTTCTAGCCCAGCAAATGGTACACTGCATGTAAAATTGGTCTAAAATGCAATTTTCCTTATTCCTTTTTTGCTTTTGAAATACTGAGACAGAATGTTAATTAAATCTTCTAGATTAAAATTGATACATTTTTTGTTTTTCTAAAAAAATCGTACCAACCTTTAATCATTCCACATCCATTTTTTAAAGTTGGCTAACAAGATGATGTTTTACCAACATAAAATATTATCCAGTCATCAGAGTTAAACGTAAGGTCTGTGCGAATAGGTAAATTAGAAGATTCCTTTACTAAGTTGTAATTCCTATGTTGCTGAATGTTTCCTGTATTAAGAATGCGTTTCAAAGTATGGCATCTGGCTTTCACCATTCCAAAGAGAGGGGAGACTAACAAATACTTTCTTAAAAAAATAAATATTTTAGAAGTATACTTTACAGTGATAATGCAGTATCTTAGACCTATGCCTTGGTGCGTATTTGCATCATATATACCCTTCAAGTTATTAGTAGCTTTTCTAGCTGTCTCTATTTAAATTATGGATCACTCAGTCTTTGGGGACTGTTTCTGCTAATGATTTCTACGAGTCAGCCAGTGACTCTTATTTGGAGTACTTATCCTACTACAGTGTCATCTTTGATACTTCTGGTGGCTTGAACAATGTCTTGCAAAGACAAATTGAAAATTGTATTGGCAAATCGTACACGCAAAGGGTTTGCATGGGCTACTGAAACACAGTGCCGGTCTCGGGAGGTCAGCAGCTTGAAAAACTGAACAGATACACTGGACTAAAGCTTAAAACAGTCTTCCTTTTACTTAAGCCCATAATAACTATTTTGAACATAGCTCTGTTTGTCGCTGCCTATATATAAATTTTTTGTTAATTTTCCTGTATTGGGAAGATCTTGAATGCACTCCAGGATGAGAAGAAAAAAAAATATGCTGACGCTCCTAAATCGAGTATATGTTTTTGCAATAAAGAACACTGGTCAATATACAACTGAGGAAAAACTGAAACAGATGTGAGTCCTAGAACCACAAGCGTTTGAATTTGCCCAGAAATGCTATTTTAAACACTCTATATGTTGGTCTACTGTTTTTTTGTGGAATAATGCATTCTTGGCATCCTTAAAAGGTTTCAATATGTTACAAGGTTATCCGGAAAGAAAAAAAGCAAAGGGCTAACGTATCAATCTGAGCGTCGCGGGCCAGGCTTCGCTGCGCGTTTTCAAGAAGCACAGGGCTTGTATTAATTGCACTTAACACAACGAACCTTCAGTTTCCTTCATTCTCTGCAGATTGAGGCTTGCTTTTCATAAAACTGCTTTCCAAGGGGCAAAGAGACACTCCATCCACACAGTAACTTCAAACAGAGCAGCGCGCTAGCTGCAGTGGTGAACACAAATACACTTTTTTTTGGACTAAAATTCTGGTCATGCATAAAAGCATGTGCCTTTTCAGTTCTTCTCTGAGATGTTACAACACCAACACGCTCTAAAACAATTAAGTTACATGCATAATGCTCAAAGAATGTGAGCAATCCTATAACCAGCTTTAAGCCATCTGCTTGATTTCTTTTCTTGAGGAACATATATAGGAAAAGAGAATTCCCCTTTTGTTCCGTTACATATAGAAATCTTTTGAAGCTCCCAAATAGTTTGGTTTTGGTAAAATTCTCCACTCTTCTATTATTCTGACATGTAGTCACCCCTAAACTATCCCTCATGTTTTCTCAAAAACTCTCCACATGAAGTATCTGAAGGACAATTGAAACCACTTACCAATATCCAAGTAACGTTTTATTTTATATTCTATCTTCCATTTGGCATAAGCCTTCCGATGTTTGTTTGTTTTTTGAACCAGTGAAATATACAAATCACGCGAGACAGAAATATGTACATTAAAAGTATAAAGGCCATAGAAGATATACATAATATCTGAATGACAAGTAGAATATTTTACATTAAATAGTTTCTTTTAAAAACTAGGATTGTTAAACTCAACTCTCTTCATAAACATGAATCACTAAAAAGGAACAAAATCTGGTTTAGCAAATAAAAAGAAATTACTTCATGGTTTTTGTATAATAAAAACCAAAAAAGTGACATTTTAAACTAACTAGTGCTTCTTACTTTCAAGATCTTTTGCTTGTAATTCACTGCAACTGCAGGGGAGTGAATATCCTTGTGCAATAAGAGCCACAGGTGGCTGAGGTGATCTGAGGGCCACCCATTCCCACGAGGGCTGCAGGAGATGTGTATCTTTCCAAACTTTTAAAACAACAGAAGTCTGAGATAAGAACACATTTGATGGCACTCTCTGGAAAAAGGTGTCCTGGTTTAAAAACATTTTTAAACTAGCTATATATGTTGTGAGCTGGATTTTCCTTAGGGACTCAAATAGGTACTATTAGGTCTAATGGGCACCAGTTTCCACTCTGCAAAATGCATGAAGGAAAGAGAAATGCTGACAATGCTTCTTAGTGTTGAATATCTCTTCATTCCCACGTCTGTGATGAATAAGTAATGCCCTCTCCAGAAAGGGTACAGAAAAGGAGGATGGGGCAGGGAAGATAAAAGAAATCTTCAAACCAACAATGCACTAATTTAGTAAGACCTTCCGGATTCCTCAGAAACAAGGCTGCTCCGTGATGCTCAGGGTGTGACGGCATCAAGGCCACAGCCCCAGCTCAACTCAGAAACCGTCTGGAAAAATCCCAATTGGATTGCAATAGAGGACAACAAGGCTCTAGACCAAAAAATAACCCGAGTAAACTGTAAATCTAAATCACTGGCTGCACTGAGATATAATTATATTTATATTTATATATATATATGTATATATATATATGTATGTTATGTACAAGAGACTGAGATATCAGGCACCATTAAACCACATTTCCCCCCTTATAAATGCAACTGTTCAAGTCCTCTAGGAACAGTTCTAGGGTACACCTGCAGGGTAATAGGAAAGCGTGAGTGGAAAGTCTAAACACAGGATCATAACAGGGAAGCGCTGCCACACCTCTGTGAAGTCCATTCGCCAAGTAATGTCATTAAAACATAGAAAACTACTGCACCTCAAAATAAAAGTTATAGGGGAAAAACAAAATCCCTAAGTAGCAAACTGTTTCCCAAGCGGAGCTCCTAATGTTTCATTTCCTGTCCTACTGTCAGAGGGGACCCAGTGGAGCTGCCGTTTGGAAACGTGGCTGGCATCACAGCGCAGCAAGGCATGGAGGAATCGGAGAGGGCTCGGGGTCAAGTAGGGAGGGCAGATGTCACTTTCTTCCTTCAAATAGGTTTTCTGCTCTGGTGCAGTGCTGAACTGCACGCAATTACCTTGTAGCTTGGGCTGAGGATCTGTGAATGGAATTCATTTATTATTTTCATTGTTATCATTTATTAACCAAGTATCCCTAAGAAAATTACAGTATATTTTCCTTTACAGTCAAGCCAACCTCCCTTGCCCTTCTCCAAACAAAAAGTCTAGTACCCAGAATCACTCGGGATCCTTTTCCAAGTGGATAACCTAATTCCCACAACAGCGTCAAATCACTGACTTAATATAAGGAGTTTTAAAGTTTTCTCTTTTTAAAAAATTTCTGGGGCTTCCGTCCCTGCTCCCCAAGTTTCAGTAGCTAGTAGAATGGACCATCTGTAGATGGAATGTTTGAGAACAGTGCGACACGTGATAAACCTGTTTTCTTTAAGGGATATGAGATTTTTGCTCTTAAATACCATTTTGGAAATGTTTCAGGCTGGCAGCCCCTGAGAAAGGGGCGGTGGGGGGGGGGGGGTGTCTCATTTTTTTGTTTTTTTTCTCAAGACCTTTCAACTTTCACCAGAGCACCGAATTCCTTTTAGTCACAGGAGCTAAATCATGCATAGATCTGTACCACCCTCTTGCAGCTGGATGCTACCTGTCCCATACGACCCCATAGTTGAGACAAAGAAAACAGTGTTTCCTTGACCTTCCAGATGTGCACACATCTAACTTAAGGTGTGCGTTATTCCCCCCCTCATCCTATATACCAGCAAAAGAAGTCTTATCTTACCTTTTCAATGATCCACAAAATAAATATTTTCTTGGTTCCCACCCCCCCTTTTTGCCAAATAATAATTATAATATTAATAATAAACCACAGAGTTCTCAGATGGGAACAGAAAAAAACATGGTTCCGGTTGCAATTCTTGGGGACAAAAAATAAAACAGTATTAAAGACAACAACAACAGAATCACTGTACTTTCTATAAATAAGTGGGTCCTGGGAGTGGGGCTGGGTGATGGGCGGGCGGCAGGGTGCCCACTACTTGCACACGAACTGGTCCACGATCTCCGTGCACTTCTTGCACTTGACGTAGCAGCACCAGTGGAACTTGCAGTGGCAGCGCTCGGTCTGCACCGTCTTAAACTGGTCGTAGCCACGGCCGCAGCACATGAGCTCGCAGCCGTCCATGCCCTCGGACGTCTTGTTGCACAGGCGGCCCTGTGTGCCCAGCGAGCCGGTGCTCTCGTTGCGCACGCAGTAGTCAGGGCTGGGGTCGATGTAGACCAGGTCCTGCGTGGTGGGCGAGTTGAAGCGGCTGTTGACCTGCACCAGCTTGCCCCGGCTGTTGAGCCGCATGGCCGCTGCGCTGTCGTACTTCTCCTTCAGGGCATCGCCCACCTTGCGGAAGTCGGCCAACTGCAGCCAGCACGTCTTGAGGCTGCACGAGCCTGACACCCCGTGGCACTTGCAGGCCACGTCCGCCAGGTTGTACACCGTCTGCGGGGAGAAGGGGACAGTCAGCGGGCGAACTCACCCGGGAGCCCCGACTCGGGGGGGCGCTCGGGTGACCGAGCTCCCCGGCTGGGTGGAGCCCTGGTCACCAGCTAAACCTGGGCCTGGGCTACTTCCCCCTCGTCCTCCACGACCAGAAGCCTTGTGTTGCCTTCTTTAAAAAGTCTGCAGAATAAATAGGTTCTTAGCCCCTCATTATTACACATCATCATAATAAACAACCACAGTTTTTGAATGGGAGAGGGGAAAAAATTGGTTCCATTTGCCTCTTTTTTTTTTGCAGGGAAGAACATTAGCAGCAAGTCATACATCTTGAACACTCAGCCCAGAGCCTGCTATCAGTTCCTCACCTGGATTCATCCCCACCAGCAGCCCATGAGGGAAGAGCTCTATCGTCTGCATCTCACAGAGAAGGGAAGCGAGACCCAGCAACGTGAGTTACTGACCCAACCACTGGGAAGAAGGGAGGGGAGGCAGGATTTGAACCCAGGCAGGTGGGCTCCAAGGTCATGTTCATGACTTGGCCCTGGACACCCAGCTGGTAAGTGGCAGGGCTGGGCAGGTGTCCAGCCCAGGTAGGATCAGGGTTCCAATCTTTACTCACTCTTACTATCACTACTGCTGTGTGCCAGGCACTATCATAAGAGCCTTTACACTCTTCATCTCACTTAATGGTCCCAGCAAGGTTGTAATGTGGCCTGGATTAGATGATGGCAGTGACGCAGATAGAGGGTAAGTGGCCCGCACAGGTCACACAGCTAGAATGTGGGAGAACTGGGTCTGGATCTCAGGTACTCTCACTCCTGCTTCTCGCACAGTCCCTACTCTACCCGCCTCTGCCTAGGCAAAAAGCATCCATCTGGGGCCCAGGCGGACCTGGGTTCTGTCCTAACTCTGTCCCTGAATTTAGGCAATAGGCTTCACCATTCTGAGCCTCTGTTTTCAATTTGTGATGGTTGCAACCTCACAGCGCTGTTGCAAGGATAAAATCAGGAGATGCATGAAAGTACTTAGCAGGCAGGATGCGATCAGTAAACCTGGTCCGCAGGGTGACAGTCTGGCCGCTGGTCCCGGGCCCTTGCCCAGTCACCCTGGCCTCGCAGTAGCAGCACCTATGGGTCTGGCCTCACAGTGCTGTGTGCCCAGCAGTCTGGGAGGTGGCGGCTGCCTATTTGTAGTGCTGACTGCCTACAGTTCCTGTGCCGGTGACCCTCCAGAGCCGGCGCGCTGCTGGCACGCTGCAGAGGGCCTGTCAGGAACCTGGAGGGCCAGAACGAGTTAGAAGGCTGCTTCTGCCCAGAACAGCTACCTTCTCCCTCCAGGGATGCATAAGGGGCTTTCTTATAAGGGGAGCTGCAGTGTACTCCCTTGATACGAAGTGTTTCAGGCCTGCAGCTAGTCTGGAGAAGGGTTTTGCAAACGTATTTAACCTTCGCTCCCCTTTGAGGAAAATCAAAAGCTAATGTCCCAAGGAGATTCTAATATGATTTCCTGGCACAGTGTCTAACTTTCCTCCTCCCACCCCCACTATCCTGCAGAAAAACTGTCTTCCCAGTAATCTCATCCACCAAAATCCAAGCACAGTTCATTGCTCCAATTATAAAATTTCCAAAAACACTCCCCTCATTTAAAAATCCAAATGTTAGGGCTTCCCTGGTGGCGCAGTGGTTGAGAATCCGCCTGCCGATGCAGGAGACACGGGTTCGTGCCCTGGTCCGGGAAGATCCCACATGCCGCGGAGCAACTAAGCCCGTGAGCCATGGCCGCTAGGCCTGCGCGTCCGGAGCCTGTGCTCCGCAACGGGAGAGGCCACAACAGTGAGAGGCCCCGCATACCGCAAAAAAAAAAAAAAAAAAAAAATCCAAATGTTAAATGAAATTATGTTGAAGGGGCTTTTCTCACTCTCCAAAATCCCCTCTCTCCACTTGGAAATCCCTTGGCCTGCTCTTCTTGGTTGCTAAGCCCCTAATGATTTCTCACCATGAGAGAAGTCTAAGGTATCTGCAAAGATGGATGAAAGCACCAAACAGGGGCACAGTGGGGCCCAGAGGGTCAGCCATACCTCTGTCCTGGAAGCATTTCTGGTCTGAGACGCTGGGCACCCGGCATGCAGAGTAAGGTGATGTGTCCCTGAGGAGGACAAGACCAAAGTCCTAGGGCCCCAGAGAGAGCGGGACGGGCATGCCCACTCCATGGCGTGGGTCGGCTGCAGTGGGGAGTGAGTCCACCCACACTGCCGGCACCACAGTAACGGGCGGCCTCGGAAAGGAGAGGCCACACTCCCCTGGAGCAATTACCTGACCCCTCAAGGCACCACAGGTGAAATTCTCCAGAGTTTAGTCTTTCCCTGAGAACTGCACCCCCCAAATAGTTAAGATCAAATTTGAGAAGAAATAGGTTAGCTGAAATGATCTAGATAATCTTTGACTTCCCTAAGTCCTTTGCTTCTCGTAACTAAGTTATCATTTATCAAGCACTTACCTCAGCCCTTCAATTGAACCTTATGAAATTGGATGTCAGAAATGGTCATGTATTGGTAATAAGGTTCAATCTACTATATGATCCCAGTGAGTCCTACAGCAACCCCAAGTGATAGCTAACGCCCATTTAACAAATGTGCAAACGGAGGCTCAGAAACGAACAGACAGAACGGGATTTTAACCTAGATTTCTTTAATCCCCAAACCTATGGCCCTTTACCCTCTAGCTGTGATGCTATTAGTTTAATTAAAAAAAAAAAAAAAAAAAAAAAAAAGGTGCCTGGGCTTACAGCTCAATCCACTAATTCTCCCCACGGACTTGAAGTGGTTCTCCAGCCTCAGTTTCCCAATCTTTAAAATGAGAGGGTGTGGCTAAGGGGCTCGAAGCCTCCTTCCAGTGCTCTACATTCTACTCTGTGATTATTGTCCCTTTTCCTCACCCCAAAATACACAAGAGTGAAATCTGTAACCAGAAAGTTCCTGGCACTTACCTTGGGTTCTGTGAAAAAATAATGCCTCTGGTTTTCAATGCTGCCAAAGTCAGGAAAAGTTTTCACCCCTTCATTATAAAGCAGCCATAAAGTGCCATGAGTTTAACCACAGGAAAAAAAGGGTCTTTTTTAACTATTGTGGGCGAGTGTTTCACATCCCGATCAGGGGAAGGAAAAAATGATAAAGGGAGGCTGTGGCTACCTGGCGAGGACTTCCTCTGCACACTTCTCAGTGGCTCCCCCTCTCCAGAGCACCTCTCTGCACACTTCTGAGAGGCTCTCCCCTCTCCTGAGCAGCTCTCTGCACACTTCTGAGAGGCTCTCCCCTCTCCTGAGCAGCTCTCTGCACACTTCTGAGTCACTCTCCCCTCTCCAGAGCACCTCTCTGCACACTTCTGAGTGGCTCTCCCCTCTCCAGAGCAGCTCTCTGCACACTTCTGAGTCGCTCTCCTCTCTCCAGAGCACCTCTCTGCACACTTCTGAGTGACTCTCTCCTCTCCAGAGCACCTCTCTGCACACTTCTGAGTGGCTCTCCCCTCTCCAGAGCAGCTCCCTGCACACTTCTGAGAGGCTCTCCCCTCTCCAGAGCACCTCTCTGCACACTTCTGAGAGGCTCTCCCCTCTCCAGAGCACCTCTCTGCCCACTTCTGAGAGGCTCTCCCCTCTCCAGAGCACCTCTCTGCACACTTCTGAGAGGCTCTCCCCTCTCCTGAGCAGCTCTCTGCACACTTCTGAGAGGCTCTCCCCTCTCCTGAGCAGCTCTCTGCACACTTCTGAGTGACTCTCTCCTCTCCAGAGCACCTCTCTGCACACTTCTGAGTCACTCTCCCCTCTCCAGAGCACCTCTCTGCACACTTCTGAGTGGCTCTCCCCTCTCCAGAGCAGCTCTCTGCACACTTCTGAGTCGCTCTCCTCTCTCCAGAGCACCTCTCTGCACACTTCTGAGTGACTCTCTCCTCTCCAGAGCACCTCTCTGCACACTTCTGAGTGGCTCTCCCCTCTCCAGAGCAGCTCCCTGCACACTTCTGAGAGGCTCTCCCCTCTCCAGAGCACCTCTCTGCCCACTTCTGAGAGGCTCTCCCCTCTCCAGAGCACCTCTCTGCACACTTCTGAGAGGCTCTCCCCTCTCCAGAGCACCTCTCTGCACACTTCTCAGTGGCTCCCCCTCGCCAGAGCAGCTCTCTGCACACTTCTGAGTGACTCTCTCCTCTCCAGAGCACCTCTCTGCACACTTCTGAGTGGCTCTCCCCTCTCCAGAGCAGCTCTCTGCACACTTCTGAGTGGCTCTCCCCTCTCCTGAGCAGCTCTCTGCACACTTCTGAGAGGCTCTCCCCTCTCCTGAGCACCTCTCTGCACACTTCTGAGAGGCTCTCCCCTCTCCTGAGCACCTCTCTGCACACTTCTGAGAGGCTCTCCCCTCTCCTGAGCACCTCTCTGCACACTTCTGAGAGGCTCTCCCCGCTCCAGAGCAGCTCCCTGCACACTTCTGAGAGGCTCTCCCCTCTCCTGAGCACCTCTCTGCACACTTCTGAGAGGCTCTCCCCTCTCCTGAGCACCTCTCTGCACACTTCTGAGAGGCTCTCCCCGCTCCAGAGCACCTCTCTGCACACTTCTGAGAGGCTCTCCCCGCTCCAGAGCACCTCTCTGCACACTTCTGAGTGGCTCTCCCCTCTCCAGAGCAGCTCTCTGCACACTTCTGAGTGGCTCTCCCCTCTCCTGAGCACCTCTCTGCACACTTCTGAGAGGCTCTCCCCTCTCCTGAGCACCTCTCTGCACTCTTCTGAGAGGCTCTCCCCTCTCCTGAGCACCTCTCTGCACACTTCTGAGAGGCTCTCCCCTCTCCTGAGCACCTCTCTGCACACTTCTGAGAGGCTCTCCCCTCTCCTGAGCACCTCTCTGCACACTTCTGAGAGGCTCTCCCCGCTCCAGAGCAGCTCCCTGCACACTTCTGAGAGGCTCTCCCCTCTCCTGAGCACCTCTCTGCACACTTCTGAGAGGCTCTCCCCTCTCCTGAGCACCTCTTTGCACACTTCTGAGAGGCTCTCCCCTCTCCAGAGCACCTCTCTGCCCACTTCTGAGAGGCTCTCCCCGCTCCAGAGCAGCTCCCTGCACACTTCTGAGAGGCTCTCCCCTCTCCAGAGCAGCTCCCTGCACACTTCTGAGAGGCTCTCCCCTCTCCTGAGCAGCTCTCTGCACACTTCTGAGAGGCTCTCCCCGCTCCAGAGCACCTCCCTGCACACTTCTGAGAGGCTCTCCCCTCTCCTGAGCACCTCTCTGCACACTTCTGAGAGGCTCTCCCCTCTCCTGAGCACCTCTCTGCACACTTCTGAGAGGCTCTCCCCTCTCCTGAGCACCTCTCTGCACACTTCTGAGAGGCTCTCCCCTCTCCTGAGCACCTCTCTGCACACTTCTGAGAGGCTCTCCCCTCTCCAGAGCAGCTCCCTGCACACTTCTGAGAGGCTCTCCCCTCTCCTGAGCAGCTCCCTGCACACTTCTGAGAGGCTCTCCCCTCTCCAGAGCAGCTCCCTGCACACTTCTGAGAGGCTCTCCCCTCTCCAGAGCACCTCTCTGCACACTTCTGAGAGGCTCTCTCCTCTCCAGAGCAGCTCTCTGCCCACTTCTGAGTGACTCTCTCCTCTCCAGAGCAGCTCTCTGCCCACTTCTGAGAGGCTCTCCCCTCTCCAGAGCACCTCTCTGCCCACTTCTGAGAGGCTCTCCCCTCTCCAGAGCAGCTCCCTGCACACTTCTGAGAGGCTCTCCCCTCTCCAGAGCACCTCTCTGCACACTTCTGAGAGGCTCTCTCCTCTCCAGAGCAGCTCTCTGCCCACTTCTGAGTGACTCTCTCCTCTCCAGAGCAGCTCTCTGCCCACTTCTGAGAGGCTCTCCCCTCTCCAGAGCACCTCTCTGCCCACTTCTGAGAGGCTCTCCCCTCTCCAGAGCACCTCTCTGCACACTTCTGAGAGGCTCCCTCCTCTCCAGAGCAGCTCTCTGCACACTTCTTAGTGGCTCTCCCCTCTCCAGAGCACCTCGGTCGGCCTGATGGTCAGACCTATACTATGTAAAACTCCAGTCTGGTAGAAATTCTCATTTTCCTAGAACTGGTCTTTCTGAAAAACTCTGAATCCATCAGGACTGCTCTCTAATGACACGAGGAGGGGCACAAAGAAAGCAGAGGGGAAGGTAAGTAACCATGGAAGCTCGGGTGAGGTCCTTCTGAGCTGGGCACCTACTGGCACAAATAACTCCCTGTCCTCCACTGAAGCCCAATCACAAACTTGATCCCAGGCGGAGGGCAGCGAACGTTAGGATCATTTTTATTTCTAGCTGGGCTGTCCAGCGGCACTTGGGACTAATTACAAAGGCAGAGAACGCTCTTTCTCAGGCCAGGTCAGGAGCACCTTGGCTGGAGGAGGCCAAAGCGGGATGCTTCCCATCCAGGAGGCCTTTCTGGGGTGTCCACCCCTCTCCAGGGAGGCCTGTGTGTAGCTGCTTGTGGAGGGGGGGGCGTGGAAAGAGAGCAGCACGGAGAGGCGGGGAGAGACCGGCAACGCTAGGACGGGAGGCGGAGACAGAGACGGGAAGAGAGGGAGACCCAGACGCAGAGACAGAGAGAGAGACGGAAACTGGAGAAACCGCCCGCCCCCAGCAGGGACGCGGCGGCGGGGACGCTCACCCTGCGGCCGGCCTCGTTGTTGTGCAGGTTCATGAGGATGCGTGCGCTCTCATAGGAGCCCTTGGCGTGGATGCGCTCCCGCTCGCGCGCGTCCACGAACTCCTTGGCGAAGCGGTAGCCGTAGTCGATGTTGTCGCCGCAGCCGCCCCACAGCCAGTCCCGCGGCAGGTCCTTGGGGCGCGCGGCGCGGCTGCAGCCACAGGTGGACAGCTCGCCCTCGCGGCAGGCGCGGCTCATGGCGTTGACCACCCCCGCGGCGCTCACCGCGTACGTGAAGGCCGTCTCGCGGCTGCCTGCGGGCGAGGACGGGTCAGTGGGCGCCCCCCCCGCTCCGCAGCCCCGGCCGGGGCAGTGCAGCAGAAGGCGAGGGGCGGGGGACCGGCTGGCACACCGCCGAGCCCCCGGCTCCTGGCTGGGGAACAAGGAGGCCCTGAGCCCCCGGCCCCACCTGGAGGGGGAAGGCGGGAGACATTCCCCCCACACACGTAGAAGCGACACATGACAAAGGAGTAGCATCCCTGGTACCTCTGCTCTGACACTTCAGAGCCCAAGGCAGGATTCTAAGCAGTGCTGGACTGATTTTTCTCTACACCTCTTATGCAAATATTCCAAACTTTTTTCCCCAAAATGCCCACGAAAGAAGTCACTGAGGGAAAACGCAGAATCGGGGTAGACTTCCTTACACTTATTTTAAAGTTTGGTATTATTTTCATTCTGAGTTACCTACAGGGCAGGGGCATGGGGGCTGCAAGGCTTAGAGCCCCTGCAGCAGCCCCTCCCCACTCCCTGTGGCCTCGGTGGTTGAAACCCGGCTTCCCATCTGCAGCATCAAGCCTGTCTCAGAACAAGGCTCCTGACTTTTCCAGAGGACATTTCTAAACTGGTCCCTAGAGAGTTTTAAATGAAACTCGCCTCTTCTCAAACCCCAAGCTGACCGGCCTGATACTTCTCACTCGAGTAGGTGAGTATCTACTTTTAAAACAGTCTGAAGTTCCTTAATGTCACTTCTGCAACTCCCCAGCAGCCTCTGACTCCAACTGTTAGGATAATAGCAAAAAGGAGGAAAAAAAAATAGGTTCTTCTTCCCCAAACTTGTAAAGAATATATAGGCCTAGAGGAAAAAGGTTCTCTCCTTCCCTAAAACTTGTAAAGAGTATCTCCCTGTCAAACGGTTCTATAGGAGCCCTATTTGTAAGGACAAAAAAGAGGTAACCATAGACTGCCTTCTTCTCCACTTGTATGTGGAGACATTTCTCCATGTAACAAGAAGTCACTTAATGAAAGTATTGTCCTATGAGAGAGAAAGGGTTAACACCCGGCCAGCTGGGCCTTGTTTGGGGCGGGGGGGTGGAAGGGGAGCACGATGGGGGGGGGGTCCTTATTTTCCTCAACTATAAAATTAAGGGTATTGAACTAGATGCCTAGGGAAAAAAAGGGCCCCTTCTGGCCCTGGAATCTCTTTACCGGAAACGGTTGCTCCTATACTTAAAGAGCCTGCTAACAATCTTTTTTTTTGGGGGGGGGGGCAATGGGGGACAGCACAAGAACAGCTGACAACAGGGCTCAGCCCCAACGAGAAGGCCCATCCTGCAGGAGGACGGCGCTGCCAATGCACGTTTCCCACAGGCTGCCCTTTGACTGGACTGCTGCTGCACACTTCAATCCACAGCCATTTGTGATCTCCCTTCCAGGAATAGTGACGGTTCTGATTTACCAGACCTTCCCTCCCACATCTTAAAAAATGAACAACTTGAGGACTGTACGGGTGGTTGGCAGGAGGATCCAGAAAGTTCCTGGGGGGGGGGTGGGGTGTTACATCTACCTAGCTTCAATTAGCAAGGCAAGAGAACATCAAGGGAGTGGAGAGAAATGAGGAGAGCAGACAGATTCTAGGGAGTGATTTGAGGATTAACACTGATAATATAGAAAATGCTGTGTCCCTGGATGGGAGACTTGTAGAATAAAGAGGTAGTCTGAGGAAGAGAGAGAAACAATCCTCTGGAGACAGGAAAATAAACCACTCTCCTGTATATATAGAACACAAAAGGGCTTCTACATAAAACACAATAATGCTGCTATTTTCATAAGTCTACCTTGAACATATCCTTTTTTGCCCCAGAATACAAACCTGGTAGAAATCTCTAAGCTAACTGGTCACTGCAGGGAAACGTCAGCTTGAAAAGTGCTCTTTGGCTAAAGCCTGTGGATACAGTCATCCTGGATGGAACACTGCTGGTCCAGTTACAGCTCCCTCACTGTGAAATCCACAGCTACTCCTATTCTCACCCTCCTTAAAAATGGCGCCTTTCTTATACATCTTTTCACAGCATGGAAACAAAGAGGAGACAGAGACAAAAGCTGGAAGGAAAGGCTAGCATGATGAAAAAACGAGGAAGTTTCCAAAATGAAGAGTGGGGCCTTCATGAGGCAATGGTGTACAGCGTCTGGACTGGCCTTGAGAAAGGAGGTAAGGGGTTGGGGGTGGCAGCCTGAGTCAGACACTGGCCCCATCACAGGGTCAGATTCTCAGGGACAAGAACTGGCCTCCATGTCCCTGCTGTACTAAGTGCTCTGGAGTGGGGCACCCACACACCTAGCATCAAAGGTGTTTTAAATTTTCCCTTAGTTCTTTCTTTTCCAACATACCCTTAAATAGAAAAGTGAAAGCGAAGTAGCTTTTCCACTATTGGTGTGAGGTCCATGTTCCTCTTCCATAAAAATCTATTCTGATTTTTCTTCTCTCCATCTCTCTCTCTCTTTTTTTTTTAAAGGCTCTATCTGTGTTCACCAGAAAGCCACCCAGCAGCAGCTTTCTACTCTGAGACCTCGGACACCTGAGGATCCTTGGGCAAGGTCGTCCCAGGGCCTCCGTGACTTGATGATAGGCTCTAGGAGGGCTCCCTCCTCTAAGGCCGTTACGAGGTTCCACTCGCGCCCAGTTTGCATCAACCTAGACAGTGCCACACAGCTGAGGACCAGAGAGTCTACTTACAGTGGACAATTAAATACAGGCCTTTGTACCAAGGGTTCTGCTTGTTCCCTGAGGAAGCAGGCTCTTTGAACCTTGGACCACATTTTCAATAAATCTTCAGCAGAACTCAAATCCACTTAGCAAATGATAGCTTCTTCTGAACACTTTGGCCCAAAACAGGCTACGTAGGAAGAGGATCTTAAATCAAAGCTGTGTTCCAGTGACTACACAGAAAAACAGTTCCAATTGCTGTTTTCCTTCCTTGTTGCCATCGGAGGTATATGATTTTCACTAACTCATATACATGTGAAAAGCCGCTCCCATAGTTTAGTTTGAGAGGAAGGCAGATGGGGGAACATATAAGACAAAGGTGACGGGGAAAGCTGACCGGTCACCATTCTGATATAGCTAAAAAAAAGTTTTGGGGTCACTCACTCACAATATCAAAATGCAGCAGAATTCAATCTTCACTACACTGCCAGTTAACTACATAGGCAGGCCATAATCAGGGGAAAACTCCTGTGTTCCTGAAGCTTAACTCCTAGATTCAGATCCCAGTACATGCATTAGCACATTTTAATCATTAACAGGAAGGACAAAGCCCTATGAAACTCTGCAGGCTGAGGCTGCAGACCATTTTCCCATTCAATTAGAGGAACAGCTTCCAGTCCTGTATTATTTTAGTTTATGAAGCCGCTTGGCTCAAACATCCACTGACAACTCTTTTTTGTTCTCAATGAATGCACTTTTCAGGGTTTTTAAAAAAGCATTTTATCCGTCCATGACGGACATTAAGCCAACTTTATATCTTCAGTCAGTATAAATAGTTAATTGTTTTGATAAATTGCTTCTTATTTTAGGAGTCACTGCAGTCATATTCATTATACAGGCTTGTTTGCATAAAAGTAAAAAGAGACCGAAAACATTCACTAGAAAACACAGACAGGACCACATCTGTCAGACTGTAGCCTATGCTATTCAACCAAACCAGAGGCAAAATGATTTGCCAAATTCTTTGCCCTTAGCCCAGTTTTAACGCCACCTCCTCCCTGAATGGAATAACAAGTTCAACAGCACATTTAAAGAATTGGACCATGAGCCATACATTAAAACTTTTTAAAGCTTCTAGGCTGAGATCTGAAGCACGTGCCTTTATATCAATGGCCAACATCACAAATGTAAATTGGATCACATCTGATTCAACTTCTTTCTGGGACTAAAAATAAAGCCTTTAACATATATATCCTGATAGCCTGAGGAACTATCTATTTTAGGAAAAGTAAAACCTTGTTTACTTCCAACACATCCAGCATTCTGAAAGATGACAGTTTTTAGTTTGATGCTTAGGCCACTTTAAAAGGACAAAAATGACTCAGCTTTCCTCCTCATCTTTTGAGAGACCAAAATAAGTGTTCTGCTACTACTATTTTAAACAAAATGCTTTTTAGAAAAATTGAGTGTTCAGAAAAATGAAGGTGTCTTTGATGCCCTCCCCCATCTCCTGAGTTGGGTCAAGAAGTCCAAAACTTATCATTAGATGTGGGGACAGGCATGCACACAGCCATAATGACAAAATTCCCAAGCCACCACCCTGCTGGAAGATTCTCTCCGTATCAAGCTTGTAAGTAACACTAAAGACTTCTCCTAGGAGAAAAGTTTCTATATCTTTAAAAATACATTAAATGGTTTGCTTACCTATCTGCATGACCCTGCCGAAGACTGAGGTGTTATCCACGGTGCTGCAGTTCCACCTCCGGTGTCGGAACTGATACTGGCATTCTTTGATGCCTGTCTTCGCGCCCTCTCCAATGTACTGCATGTGGTCCTGATACAAGTGGCATAGTTTCTTCTGTCCTTGAGAAAGTCCTGCCAGTTGGCTGCACAGAGGCTGTGCTCCTATGATATATACTTCTGACATCTGAACAGGGTTATTCATACCTAGCGACCTAAAAAGGGGGGGGGGGGAGATGTGCATTCAAGATTTACGTGAACTCTCAAGGTGGGCCCCCTGAAAACATGTCAGCAATACATAGTTTTTAAGCACACAGATGCTTTTTCTCTCCTGCTTGTCCTCATGACAAAGTATGAGAAGGGCTTCATAAAACTCCTCTGTTTAAACTCCACTCAGAAAACAGAGGTATTGTGTAGTCCCCATCCTGCCATCTGGCTCCTCCGTTAGAGTTTTCACTCCCTTCCTTGCCCCTCGCTGCCATATACCTGAACCGGAATTTCACAAAATATTGTAATCCACACCAGAGAAGGAGAAAATGGCAGTTTGGGGTACAGGCCTCTGACATTAAAGAAAATGACTCACTGTGCCCCACAAACTGGACCGATCTGCCTTGAAAAATGTATGAATGCTGAAAGTAGACACAATTAGACATGGGTAGGAGGTAGCAGTTCCTTTTGACTGATGGAAGAACAGTAGGACAAGTGTACTGAAGAATACTTGTCCTACCGAAGAAAAATTCAGCCTGTTCGGGACATTTTAAAAGGGCTCCTTATGTGATTGTGAAGGACCCAAGACAGGGTATCCAGTGAACAGAAGTCATGTTTGACAGAAAAATGCTGTTCATTTACAGCGAAAAAATATCCAGAACGCCGTCAAAAATAATCCCCTGGATATACTGCAGTCTATCTTCAAGGCCCCTACCGGCAAGAAACCCTCGTTTAGGGACATTTGACTACTTCAAGTTAACCTCCTTTTGATCAAATTTCAAGCCCCAAATACCCAATTGGAGTTTAGCTGTCTTCCTACAACTCTGCCTACCTCAGACCCTGAAGGTTAATAACCTCAAGTGACAGGAAATAAACGTTGGAACTCACTTTTACTACCTAGAGGTGGCAAAAAGTAAATTTTATAGATAGGCTTACAATTATTAGAGAAGTGAATTTCGGTTCCCCTTTATTACATGAGGTACTACAAGCATACCTCTGAACAAGGACCTCAAAGAAAAAGGTCTGAATTTATAGGTTCTGATTCCCTATGGAGCTAAAAATAAGCTTCAAACTATTAGCAAATTAAAAGAAAATTTTGATTTAAAGATACATATATATGTATATATATATCTATATAAGGTATATATATATGTATTAGATAAATGCACCCAAACCCACGACTCAGCTTTAAATATTGCAGCATTATACAAACGAATCTTTAAATCAAAGAGTATGCACGCAGAAAAACTTACCACCAAGAATTGCCTTCTATTACGACCTGGGCGAAGGAGATAAATATGGCCAAAGCCATTAGGAAGAACTTGGAAGACATTGCCCTTCCAGCCGTCCCCAAAGCAACTCCTGGGCTTAATATTCCAGTCGACTTCTGGAGAGGGAAGAAAGGAGCAGATGTTTATTGCCTCTCAGATAATTTTCAAGCACACAAGTTTAAACAACGGAAGCATCCAGGGTCTCTTAAGTTTACTGTTGATTGACTGCGCTTCTCCTCCGTGAGTTTTTTGATGGCAAGATATAGGCAGTTTCTTTTTCCAAATTAATCCACCCACGCAACCTCACCAGGAAGTCTGATTTCGCTGGGATCCTGCGCGCGGGGCACGCCAGCGATTACAAACATGTCTCAATGCTGTTGAGTCAAAACCCCGGTGCCAGGCGCTGCCTCCTTCCTGCTTGCTCGCGTCCCGCACCCCCTCGTTCCCCTCTAGTTCGCGCTGCGCTGAGTCCCTCCTCAGGAATTCACTCAGGAACCCGCTGCCACCCGCGTCCGCTCCCCGACCTGGGCAGAGCAACAAGTGGAGCAGGAATTAATTCCATGGGCGAGAGGAGCGCAAAGGCGAGAGGAGCGCGCCGCCGGCGGCTGCGGAGGAGGCGGAGTGGCCGGCGCAGGGGTGGGGGGTGGGGGCAGCACGCGGGGGGGGGGGGGGAGGGCAAGGGGTGGGGGGCGAGGCCCCCGGGAGCAGCGCGCGCGCAATTGCCCAGCTGGGAAATGCGGCTCCGAATTAACATCGTCTGTTTCATAATCAGTTTACGGCCCGCTTTGGGGCCAGCCACTTCCAGAGGGGGAAGGGCAGCCTGGGTTTCCTTAGAACGCACTTCAGCCAGACTGGAGTGGGGAGGAGGTGGGGGAGGGCACAGGGGATAAGGGGGAGAGCGAGCTGCTCTCCTAACCGAGGAAACCGGAAAACAATGCCCTCTCCCCTGCCTTCGGCCTCCTCCTTGGACTCAATGTACCCCAGAGAAGGGATATACCCCAGAGGAAAGAAGGAGGTCTGGGTCCCGCTGTCCCGAGAGACGGGATCCCTTCTCGGCCCTCCCCGCAACCCTCCCCCAAATTCTGATTTTCTCACTCCCCCTACCGCCCCCCTCCCATCTCCACTCCTGGCAGCTGCCACGGAGAAAGGGGAAAGGAAGCCAAGGGGGACTCCAGTGTCCTTTGGTCCTGGTCTGGAGTTGACCATCTCTCTATCGCGACACCGTGAGCCTGGTCCTGGAACACCTATACCCCACCCTCCAGCCCAATTCAGACTTGGTTGGGTCAGTCCCGAAAGGTGAGGGTGCAAGGCGAGGCCAGAGCCCGTGCGAGTGAGCCTCCGCCGGTGGGGCCAGAGATGCTCCCGCGCCTCAGCTGAGTCCCTGGATTCCAGGGCGCCGGGGCCCTTGGCGGCGAAGGTTCGCGTCGTGAAGAATTTCGGGGGCAGGGGGCGGCCTTGGAAGCTTCCGCTGCCGTCCTCCCCACTGGTGACTTCTCCACCTGTAGGCGGCGGCGGAGCGAGGCGGTGGCGGGTGCGGGTGGGAGGAGCGGGTTTCCAAAATCCCCTTTTACATCTCTGATAAGAGTAACCCGGCCGCGCTGCGCCACCCGCAACCCCCGAGGAAGCCCCTTCCTCGGAAAAGGGAAGGTGAGCCTCCTCCAGGCGGCAGAAGGGCCTGGCCTGGAACCTGCGCCGGAAAAGAGATTGAGGGAACCTAGGCAGCCGTGGAAACGCGAAGGGGCTCGGGAGCGCGCCACAGCTTTTCCCTGTCAGCCGCCCTTTTGGCCCAGACTCCTTGGGGCTCCTCGAGAGGAAATGCTTCTGTGGTCCCACGCTACCCAGGGCTCCGCGCCTGGGTCCCACTCGTCCCTAAAACGCCGCAACGCCCGGGGAGCATCCCGGAGAATAGAAACCTGGGGTTTCCCCAGCCCAGCAGAGAGAAGGCGCCGTCTTCCTCCCCACCCCCGCCCGAAGTGTCAAGTTTCCTCCAGGGGAGGGGGTTGGTTGCGAGGGCTGCCTTCGCGCGCGGCCCAGGCTGCGAAGTCTCCTCTCCCCAGCGGCGGCCAGGACCGCGAGCGCACACATTCATACACACACGCACATTCACACACTCACTCGTCCACAGACACACACGCTCCGACGTTCTTCCGAGGCGGCGGCAGAGATCGCTGCGGGCCGCGCGCACTTTCCGAGCTTCCCGACTGGCGGGGCGCGTGGGGCGGGGCGCGGGCACTGGAGAAATTGATAACAGATTCGGCGGATTACTGCGGATCTCTTTGTTAGAGGCGAAGCCACACAAACCGAACCCACTCTCGGCCCGACGACCCCGGGGCGAGTCCACTCGTTCACAGAATGGGGGTCAACTGGGAGCGGGCCATTTGGTTTCTGCGACTCGGGTCTCTTAGCTCCAGGCTGGGGGTAGGCCGGAGGTGTCCCAAAGGGGATCCGGCAGGAGAGACCCGCGAGTCGCGTCTCCACTTAACCCCCCCCCCCCCCGAGCTTGGCCGGAAACACATTGGCCCTCTTCCCGCTCCAATCCCCGCGCAACCCAGAAAAGGCCCCACAAGTTTGAAAGACTGAAGGAACCCACAGCAAACTCACTAATACATCTACTCTGTTGGGTGAACGTCCCTGCCTGTTTACCAAGAGATCTGATCCGAAAAGAGTACGAAACAAGACCTCTCCGGAGACTGTAACAATCGAGGGTAAAACAAAAGTTCTGGGCAGAAGCTGAGTTTACCAAAGAACGGAGTAAAAATTTTTGAACTATTTCAGGGCCCAAGGAAACCGACTTTGTAAGGATCCTTGGAATCTGTTCCTAGTGTGCGACAAGTAGGAGGGTTGCGGGCATTTGAGAGGTTCAAGCACAAGGGAGGGGTGAGGTGGGGGTAGGGCGTTCGTTCGCACGCCCTTGTTTCCAGCCTCAGAACAGATCCACGCAGTCTGCTTATTCTGTCTCTCCTCCAAAGCCTTCGCACTGGATTAAAAGTGTCCCTAAACCTTCTTTATCAATTGGCGTGCAGGCCGGGAGTGATGAGGGAGAGAGAGAGAGAGACAGACAGACAGAGACAGACAGAGAGACAGAGAGAGACAGAGAGACAGGGACAGAGAGACAGAGAGAGAGAGAGAAATCCGTCACACTAATTTAGAGGACGTTTGGGGCAGCAGAAAGCTTTGGAACGCACGCGCAAACTCGCGTGGCACCCAAGTCCGAGGCCGGAGGCCCCTAAAACGAAATTCCCCGGAGGGAGGGCGAAGATTCTGGACCCTCGGCCGACGGCGCTACCTCACTTGATCTAGGCATCCCCAGCCACCTCCACCCTCAGCCCCCACCCCCAGTCTCTGGGAGCGGAAATGATGAGGGAGAAACTGGGAGGAAGAAATTAGATTGACCTGGGCTCGCGGTGGAGAAAAGCACAGGAAACCCCAAGAATCCCAGTTCTTAGTGGGAGATAAATTTTGTTTCCCCCCCACCTGCGATCTCTCCCGAAAGCAAGGAAAGAGACGGAGAAAATTGCAGGAGAAAAACTCAGTGGCAGCCACAAAATTGGGGCGTCCTGCCCAGGGGAACGCCGCCGAGAGAAGCAGGAGGGGATAATGGGCTGAAAGGAGGTCCGCTTTGGGGGAGCAGACAAGGAGCCAGAGGTCCGCTAAGGGTGCCCCGGGAAGTGTCCACAGCGCTGAGTGCTGCGTGGTGGGTGGGTGGGGGGGCAGGGGCCGTGTGGAGCAGAGAGAAGAGGTGGAGGAGAGAGCTCCTTGAGCCCAAATCAGTGCAAGGAAGGTGTGCAGCCTCTGACTGCCCTGACTCAGAACCGACACTAGGTCTGGTAACAGGGCATATCCAAGGGAAGAACGGTGGCCAAGTCTAGTTCTGTTCCCTGCCTCACCTCATCCATCCCCGGACAAGGCTCTCCAGACTGCAAGACAACTCTCTCTCTGACTCTCTCTGTCTCTCTGTCTGTCTGTCTGTCTGTCTGTCTGTCTCTCTCTCTCTCTCTCTCTCACACACACACACACACACACACACACACACACACACACACACACGCCACTTCCACCTTCCCACACAAGATGTCTAGCTCTCTCTAGGCACAGGCTCTCAACTCTGTCCAGAAAAGCTGTTCGTCGGCAGGAGAAAGAAAATTAAAGAACACTTCAACCCTCACTCTACAGAGGCAGTTTCAACTCCACTTTTTAATAGACAAGAAACAGGCCGAGAGGGAGAGAAAGCACCGCTTGTCCTCGACCACAAGGAAAACTGGTGAGAGCGCCAAGGCCAGACCGGAGACTTCCTAGGGTGACGCTCCTGTTCCTTGCTATGCCCTGGAGAAGGGGTACCAATCCTTCTTCCACTTGCCCGAGCCCCATTTGCTGGGTCGGACCCTTGGCCCCTTCCTTATTAACGCAACCGCGCAGTGCAGCTTGGCCTCTGGGGGCCTCCGAGGGCCCCTCCTGGGAGAGTGGGACCTGGTGATCTTAAGGGATGTGCTTGCAGAGCCAGAGGTGGGAGGAAGAGGACAGCTGCTGCCCGCCTGCCCAAGGAACAGACTCCAAGACGTCCTACCTCAAGGCAGCCAACAGGGGGCAGCCGGTACCGCACAGCGAGGAAGAAAAAGGCTTCAGGACTAGCTGAGCTCCGGCGCACCATGCTAACCCCTTGTGCACCGGGGAGCTCCGCTGAGCGGAGGGAAAAGCAAGGGACTCTTTGGCTGGGCCTCCTGGGTAGGGTCTTCCTTTGTGCAGACGGGCCTGGCTAAGTAAGGCTAGTATATCCAAGACCCGAGAACAAATGACCTTCTACTGCGCCCCAAAACACGCAAGGCACAGATCCACACACGCGGACACACAATTTCCACTGCCTCCCATCGCTTGCGCGCTTTCTTTCAGCTTTGGCCCCTCGGAACTCCCCTGGCAGAGGCTGTCTAGAAACAAAATCTCCGCATCTGGCTGGAGCAGCCTTGAACGTTGGCGGGAGGGCAGGGGTTGAAGAGGTGCGATCCCACCGCTGGCTCCAAGTGACTTCCAAACAGTAAGCTGTCCATTTAAAGAAAGACGAGAGAGAAGGGGCCCCGATGCCAGGCTGCAATTGGAAAGTAAAACAAGGCCACAGGGTCTCCAAGTCTGGGGGTTTTAAAAACGGGTTTTTTTTTTTTGGTGGGGGGAGGCTTGTTTGCTTTAGGAAACATCTTAATTACAATTCCAAGCTTATTTTCTAGAAAACTGAAAAGGGGAGATATCAAGAAAAATGAAAATAAGGATCGAAGCTTGGAGGAAAAGAGAGGAAAAGTTGTTCGGAAAATAGCAAGTTATACTGCAGGAAGAAATGTTAACTTTCTGTAAAAGTGAACTCTCGGTGACCCTCGGAGTGTGTGACTCGGCTTTAACATACAACTGACAATTAAAACAAACAAGAGTTCACAAACTGCCCCCCGCCCGCTCTCCCAACGCGGAGGCCCAAATGTTTCTAAAGGACAAGGCAGATTCCGCGCAGGGGGCCGAGGCGCGCTCTCCCAGCCGACAGGATTAGAGCCACCACTGCCAGCCCTCCCCACCCCCATCACTGCTGCAAACTGCGGAGCTCACCCAGTGGCAACTAATAATGCTAATAACGCGACCCCGGTCTCCGAGCCAGGGTGCACGCTGGCCCCCTGCCAGGCACTCTTAAAGGCACAGGGCCTGCAGCGCTTGGGTCCCCGGCTGCGTTGAGCTTGCAACCTGGCCTCTGGCTGCAGAGGGCGAGAGGTGCGCTGCTCGGCACAGTCAGCCCCTAGTCCAGCTTCACGGTCTCTCAACCAAGGAGTTCCCTTCCCCTTTCTGAGCCCTGGCTACACACCTTCTCGGTGCCCGCGCTTGGTAAATATTTGTTGAATTGAATCATTATGCTGTTACTGAAATATACAGAGTAAATTACACTCGCATTTCTCAGGGCAAAAGGAAACTCAACCGTGAACCGCTGTGTTTCTGTCTTGTCTCTTCCCCACTTTTTCTCCAAAGTCTAGAAAGTTTGCAGAACGTTTGGTGGGACTAGGTCTCCTGGGAGGCCGGGGCAGTGCGCGGGGGGTGGGGTGGGGGTGGGGGTAGCGCAGCAGGGAAAGGGTAGGGGTCCCCGCCGGCTACGCGGGAGTTCTAGCCTCTCCAGGCAGTAGGAGAAATTGGGGGAGGGATAGGAATAGGTGGAGGGGGGGCGGGATATTTAGTTAACTTCCAAAAGAAAAAAAAGTGGCTAGCGTCGGCGGAGCACAGAACACCTACCTTCATTGCGAGGGGGAGGGGGCGCGGGGAGGAAGTCGCCGCAAGAGCAAGGGCAGCCGAAGAATCTGAGCGGAGCGGCCGGGTTAAGCCTGGAGGGACTATCCGGCGCAGAGCTGCGTGCTCCTCCAGGGCGCGTCGGGCAGGCTCAGGAGATTGGAGCCCAAGCGGTCACTGGCGTCCGAGTCTGGGTGCCTGAGCCGGAGCAGCGCTGGGATGCGTCCGTGAACCGAGGGGCGCCGAAGTCCGCCTGCCGGCAGCAGGAACAGGGCCCGGCCGGCGCGCAACAAGGGAGCCGCGGGTCCGGCGAGGGCGCGCAGGCGACTGTTTCGCGGCGAGGCGCTCCCTCTCCAACGTCCATCAGCGACGGCGGTAATTAGGGCTTTCCAACCCCAAATGTGGGCGTGATTGTGCAAAAGACTTTACAACAAATAAAAAAAAAATTCTTCACAAGAGGGTGAAAAAAATGCCCCACAACTCAACTCTGGCCCGGGGCGGGGGGTGGGGTGGGGGAGGCGATCCGTGAGCCCAGGTGCCCCCAGTTCATTCACACCACGGATTCTGCAGACTCCTGGAGGCTCACGCCTCCTGATCTCCAGCTCCTCCTCTCCAAGTCCGCGGCCGAAACGTTTGCTTCCAGGCGCTGATCCTGCGGCCGCGAGTGAGTGTGTGGACGTCTGTGTACACACACAGACACACACCCAAACACTCACACACCCACACGCACTGCAGCTTGGGGGCCACAGAACAATCAGGCGCGCATGGGTTTTTCTCCGGGAGATGCCGCTGAAAACGCACAAGTCGCCATCCGAGCTGCAAGAGTCAGAGCCAACTTTTGTCCTTTCATTTTAGAGTTTGGCAAAAAGGGGGAGCAAACTGGGTAAAAGCTGTCCCCGAAAGTTCTGCCTCCAGTGGGTTCGGGGACGATGCGCGACTGCCCCAGGGGAGACACTGGCTCCCCCCTCCCAACCTCCTTCTTTCCCTTTTCTGGTTAATCCCCCTCTTTTCCCCGCCTTTCCAGGGCGAAGAGGCGCGCGGGCACCGCGGCCGTGGGGCTAGAGAGGGGCGAGGGCGAGGGACTCCGCGGCGGCTGTTCAGCTCCGGCGGTCCATGGCCGGCGTGGCTCCCCACCTCCTCGTTTGGCGCCGGGACGGAGGGGCGGGAGAGTGAGCAGGCGGGCGGCGGGCGTTCGGGGCACGGCGGCGGGAGGAGCTCGCTCAGCAGCGGCCGCACGGAACCGGACTCCGGGCGGCGGAGGCGGCGCCTCGGAGCTTGCAGCAGCCTTCCACGCGATCCTGCGCCCCACAGACAGACTGACCGACCGCAGCGACCACGTCCCCCCCACCCACCCCCCGGCCCTCCTAGCCAACTGCCTCCCTCTCTCCCTCACTCTCTCCGGACTCCTCTTTCCCCTGGTGTTCTCAGAGCAAAAAAAAAAAAAAAAAAAAAAAATTTAAGTTGCACAACCAAAGGCTGCTGGAAAGGGGGGGGAGGGGAGGGGAGACAGAAAAAAACTCAACTTTGCCTTTGCGCATGCGTGCTGAGGCCGACCTATGACAAACTCTGCAAGATTTTAAAGCCGTACCACGAGCTGGGGTGCAGGGGGGCGGGATACACTCCCTGCTTGAGCCCCCTGCTTTTGGCTCCCCATCCCCCAGGCATACGCTGAAAGAGAGAGGTCCACTCCGCAGCCGCTGCCTGACCGCCGCCCGGCCCTCTGCTCTCCTTCCAAAACCGCCTACCCAATGGAAGCTGAACCCCAACTTCATCCTGGACCCCTTGGCTCACCTGTCCAAGGCCGCTCGCACTGGGGCTGCACGGGGGCTGTCGCCATGCCACGGAATCTCTAGGAGGACCCCCTTCCCATTCTTACCCTTGGGAGAGGGTCCCTAAGCCCGGGGGCTGGAGAAGAGGGTAGGCGCATCCATCCTGCACCGATCCCAGTGTAGTAGATTTGGGTACTGGGGAGCGCGATTGAGCATCTGGCTGCGACCCAACGCATCCAGAAGCGACCCGTGTGATCCTGCCGGGTTGGATCTTGGCTGGTCCCCTCAGGTGAAAAGGCTGCGAAGTTCGAAGTTCGGCAAAACCAGGTTCTGCAGGGCACTGCAACTTCCAGGCACTTCCAAACACCTGTGGTTTGGGGGACCCCGACTGGGCGGGGTTGGTGGACGTGTGACCCCTACCTCCTGCACACCAGGGGCGCCACCCACAAACAGTGGTTCACATTGGAGTGCAGTTCTTGTTCTCAGCCCTCCCCATCCTCAACCCAAGGTGGAAGACACACACACGCACACACATACACATACACAGACACACAGACACACAGACACACACACACACACACTGGATTCAATTTCCTGCCATATCTGGCATGCCCTTGACCTTAAAGCACCAAACCCTTAGCCTGGGTACTTGGGGCAGTGGCTGTTTTGTTCTTTCCATCCCCCACTCCCACCTCTGGCTGACCACCCCAGGGCGATGCTGCCCCACCCTTTGCAAGTCCCTCCCTGACCCTTACTTCTCCCAGCTGCCTGTACCCCTCCAGGGTCCTGGCCTTTGCTGGGCACACCAAAATGGCAGTGTGGGCTTCCCACAAACTGCAAGAGAAGCCCTGGCTTCCTCCGGGGATGATTTCTTTCACCAGGGGCGCATGCAGACTTAAGAAGGGGAAACCCAACTTTATCATAGATCCCCTTGGGACATCTCCCATTCACCTGAATCCCCTCTCCCTTCACATTCTCTAGGTCTTGACCACATAGTAGTTATTTTCCAATTTCTAATCTAGCCTTAGATCTGCCCATGGGAAGGAGGGTCTAAACAAAGAAGGGTCTCCTCCTGGCAAACTGCCCCTGGGCAGTGTCCCTCCGCAGTTCCCTCCCTCCAGCTCTTTGGCACATCGGCTGCAGCCTGGATTCTCCCGGCCCTGGGGAACACACCCTTCTCCGGCGCTGGCACCCCAGCAATGCCCCGCAGCATGGCTTTGGAACCAGTTCACCCACAGAGGCTCTGATAAGTGTCAGGAAGTAAGTTGACTAAGAATAGAGTTCCCAAAGGGTGCTGAGCTGAAGCCCCCCACGTGGGGGGCACCTCAGTGCTGGGGGTGGATGCTTATAAGATCCTATTCTGAGAATTTGCTCCAGAAACACTAGCTACCTAACCACAAACCTTTAAAAAAAAAAGAAGTTATACTCTGAATTATCTGAATAATTGCCTGCTTCTCTCTAATTGCCTTTGTTAGTGTGTGTAGACATAGCCCCCAAGAGTTTTATTTCCTGCTTTGCTGTCTTTCCTCTAGTGGGAACTGGTGCTAGGTTATGGTTGAGTGTAAACTCTGCAGTCTGGAGTTCCAGTCCCAAATCTGCCTCTTTCCAGCTGTGAAACCTTAGACAAGTCATTTAGCCTCTCAGAATCCTCTTAAACACACACATATGACAACAAAAATATTGATTTTGTTACAATACAAACAAACAAAAACCAGAGAAATACAATGACCTCACCACACAACAAAGAAAAACAGAAATATGATGACCTACCTGGTAGGAGAGCAGTGAAAATGAAACAGATGACCTTGAAAATCAGGGGTGCAGTGAGAATGAACAGTGATGCTTCTGGAGAACTTAGCAGGGGTCAGGCACGCGCTGGGCACTCAATACCTGCTACTCTACAAAAAGCAGCTCTGAAAACAGGTTTTTGAGCTCCTTTGGTGGCAAAGCTGTACCTCCCATGACAAGATCATTTATAGTCTTAATTTATCCCAGTTGGAGTGAATGTTCATACTCTTCGCAGATGAAATATGAACGGTGTTGGGTTACCGGGGACTTCCCCAGACCTCACTGGGGCTATTTGCAAACTAAATAATCATATGCCCCATTTTATCTTTCAAAAACAATTCCAAAATTTCCAACAAACCAATCTATCCCCAAGGAGTTCAGATAAAGGACTGTGAATTTTATCTGATGAAATTAATATTGGGTGTGCTGAGATTATACCCCACGAGGATGCAGTAGCCTCTGTGACAGTGTTTTTCACGGCTGTAACTCCAGTGCTCAGAACAGTGCCTGGCACTTGGTAAGTGTTCAACAGTATTTGCTGAATGACCAAATGAATGCATGAATGGATGAAGGAATTCTTTCCCGGGGAAAACGTCAAGGGAAACCAACTGTGAAATCCACTGAGAACCTTCCATCAGGTTCTACTCTGGAAAGTCGGGCTCAGTTTTAAGAACCAGTTCCACCATGGGTGCTGGTTAATTTGGCTGGGAGAGGAGCAGACAGTTGGAAGGAGGCAAACGGATGCCTCTTCACCTCCACCTTCAAATATTCTCGTTTAACCTACCTCCAATTTGTGGAACTCCATGGTTTCCCTTTGCAAACCGTGTGTGCATTTGGATGTGTGCACACAGATTGAGTCATCTGCAGACACACTGGCAAGGCATCGCCATACTCCACTCATTAAAAATGCTTTTGAGTCTGTGGAACAAATAAATCAATATTTTTGGCTGCTCTCCCAACAGGGTTATTTCACAAAACAGAGTGCAAGATAAAGAATTTATGAACGATCGCATCTCTGTGCCGCCTTTCTCAGTGGGAGAAAGCAGGGCCTGGGTTGTCATTCTGGGAAAATCTACCCCCCTTTTATGCCCAGCAAATAATATTTTATGGCCCTAGGTTTATGGTGGTGTTTTAATGATCCGCTGTAGAAAGCGGTTTTCTCTCTGGTCACTAGAATTTGTCAAGAAGGGCTGGAGGCCATAAAAGAGGGACGGGCCCCAGGGACAAACAGGCTCCATCTTCTGAAATAAACTAATAAAGATTTCCAAGATGTTTACTCCTCCACCTCAGAGTCAAGACCAGCCGGGCTGCTGGCAAGGGGCCCACAGATGGAGCACTAAACAGGACAAAGAGGCCGGAAAGGGGTCAGGGCTTCCTCACCACTACATGGCCACAGTCAAAGTAATACCATCACATTGTGTTGCCACTGGCCACCGGCCTGTGGGGGAGGAAGGGACAGAGGCTCCTTTGAGGTTAGAGGACAATTTTGGACACTGGGCAGACTCAAGGAGTCTCTTTGAGAACCTCAGGCTCTCCTAGCACTGGCCTGATCACGGTGCTCTCCTAACTTAGAGACCTCTTTATTTTTATAGTCAATGGTGCTTTTTTTGTGTGTGTTGGGGGGTGGGGTGTCTGAATGGATGCTTTGTTTTTTTGAGTTTTAAGGGACCACGAGGTCAGACAGACCTAAGTCTGAATCTCCACTCTGCCTCTTGCTGACCAAGTAACCCTACAGGGGTCACTTTCCCTTCTGAGCCCCAATCTCCTCACCTGTAAAATGGAACATATTAGGGATGTTCCAACAATCGAGATAATGTACAAAAGGCCTCGGTCCGGCCTCTGCCCATGGAGAAGACTGCTGTAGTGATTTCAGCATGAGGAATATCTGTCCTCGGGTCTCTGCGGAAAATCCTGAGACAAATGAGTTGCCTGAAGAGGGTAGGGGCGGAGGTGTGGGAAGAGGAGAGAAATACGGTGGGCAATTATACATGATCCGCCGGGTCTGCATGGTAGAATTCAATAAGGATGAGGCTGATAAGTGCTGAGATAATAATGAGTAATGAATAATAGTGATGACTGCCGGTAACATTTATTGAGCTCTTATTATGTGCCAGATACCAGCTCCTGTCTGAACTCTTTAAATTCATTGCTTTGTTTCATCCTTACTACTTCATGGGGTAGATCCTGTTATTATCCGCACGATATGGAGAAAAAAAAAAGGTTCAAAGAGGTCACAATTTCTATAAACCCAAGCTGTTCTAGTATTCAAACCCCAAATTTGAACTCTGGTAATCTGAACCTAAATAACTTTACCTATAAATAAAGAGAAAACCACTTTTGTAAAGGTATCTCCCTGATTCCCCAAATGTGCCCACACACTTTTCCCCTTGGCCTCTCCCACATGAGGCTTACCTTAGTGGAAAAAGTCTTTTCCTGAAAGCTTCTGATTCACTCCACTAAGCCTCAAACACAAAAACCACCAGAATAAGCCACACCAGGAAAGTCTGATTCAAGTCCAGTTCAGTTGGATGGATCTGTCAAAGATTTGTCCTCATTTCATCCACTGGCGTGCCATGAAGCCATGACTTCCCTGCCCTCATTGCACCAGCACCATCAGCAATCAAAGTATCCATACTCAGCAACTCACCTTGAATTCTGACCTTGTCTGGACAATGTCCTCTGAATTCCCTGTTCTCTGAAAAGGCCTTGGCCTGGTGCTCCTCCTGTGTTATCCCTGACGCGAGAGATGAGGACATGAGGGCTCGCTCTCCCCAGTGCAGCTCAGATCATATCACAGCCCTGCTCAAAGTCTTGCATGGACTCCCTACGTTACCAGATAAAGTCTAAACAAGTTGACCTGCCTGGCAGCCACATCGTAATGCATCCTTTGCGCTTGCTGTTCCCTGTGCCTGGAAAGCTGTTCCTCCCACCTGGGCACCCTCACTTCATTCAGGTCACCACCTCAATGTATATATCCTAAACTAAGGGAGCCCTGCTGCCCCTGCCAGTGGTCCTCTGAATGATTTTCTTCTTCCATCCTGGTCTAAAATGATCTCATTTCATCGGCATGCATATTTCTTTGTTTTCTGTTTCCCCTCACTAGAATGTAAGTTCCAGGAGGGCAGGGGTCTCATCTATCTTGTTCAGAGCTGTAACCTCCAGTGACCGGCTCAGAGGAAATGCTCAGAATGAATGAATGAATGGTCATGCCCATAGCCACATAGCTGCTAAGCAAGGGTTTGAACCTTGGTAATCTGACTCTAAGTATCAGGAGCTTAACCAGTATCCTTTACAGATAATTTACCTACAAATAAAGGCAAAACTATTTTTTAATGTCTCCCTGGTTCCCCAAATGTGCCCCCACTTTTCCCCCTGGTCTCTCCCACACAAGGCTTACCTTAAGCGGAAGGAGTCTGATGAGAGAAATAGTTTTCTTCTGAAGGAAGATGGTATTCCATTACTCCCCCTTTTGCCGTACTATTTCTTCGGAAAGGCGATTGTTTTCTTAACTGGCATTTTCTTTTAAAAGGCAGCTGGCGTGGTCAGTCCTGTTGCCCATTCCATATTGTATGTGGGCCACTGGGCCTCTAGATGCTGGGTGTAGGAGAACATAGGTTAACTATTTGCAGGGGAACCCAAGTCCATTTATTAGTCTCTCCTGAGGGACAGGAGAAAATGTTGGAATTTTATTTTGTCTTATTTATTTACTGGTCACAAATTTCAATATCACGTGCCTAAATCTGTGTATTAGGATTTGCAAATCTGATTTGGCTACACTTGGTAATTACTTTTGTTCCCAAACAGCCCATTACCTGGCCAAACTTCTGGGTATGTAAGAGAAGGTTTTCAAATTCTTCAGCTAAGTTCCTTTCTCTGGAAGAAAAATCTAGAAAAGTGTAATATGTTTCAAAATTGTATGACTTAGGCATGCAGTGAAACTGGTTGGCAGAAGAACACAATCTCATTAGAAAGGGGCTGGGTAATGTGCAGATTTGGCTCTAAGGAGATTCCAATATAGATCAAATCTATCCTTTCCAGATAAGAAGCAATGAACAAGTTTCCTTTCATGACCACTTGGAAAGCCTACCTGGAGGATGAGTGTTAAAAATGGATTTTGCCTGAAGAAGAAAAGTGCATCCTGGCATCTCAAGACTACATAAGAATATGAACATCTCTTCTTGTTATTTTCAGCTATGTGACACAATTTTTAACTTCAAACCAATGATGGAGAAAATTTTTCAGCGAGAGACACATAATAGTAACGTATCTAAATGAAAAGGACAGCATGTCACCATTTAGTCATTTATTTGGAATTCCTGATACCAACCTGTGCACAAAATATCTAGGAAGCTGAGGCATTTTTTTTTTAACTTTTCAAGAACATTCTGACTTACAATAGCAATTGCACATGTTACTGAATTTTAACTGGAGTGACTCTCACAAGTTTTTCTCTTCTGTGCAAATATCCTCGACCTCCTTAAAAGGGACCACAAATAATTCCAAATAGCAGCATTAAATCCCAAGTCCTTTTAATTTTGTATACATTGGCACTATAATCATCAATGCTCAATTAAGTGACACTGTTAAGACTTCCCAAATCTGTCTCAATAAATCAGAGAATTTTGGATAAAAGCTTCTTTTCTCCACTTAGTTTAATCCTCAATTCAGTGATCTATAAGTGTCCATTAAGGTCAAGTGACAATTCATTGACTTTGAAAAACATGAGAAACACTCCTAGGGCAAAAGATCCTGATGTCTCTGAAAGTATTTAAAGTAAGTGGTTTTGACTTAAGCAAAGATTTCTACTTAACCCAGAAGAAAAGCAGTTACTCCTTGGAAATAGCACAGAATTCAGGAAAGTGAAATGAATAATGGCAAAGGATTAAATTTACCTATTCCAGCCCATACATATATCTACCGAGTATATACAGGAACATGATGGCTCCACTCATGTGTCATTTGTGGACAACCCTCCTTCCCTCAACCCAGCAGCATGATACTCTCAGTCATGCAGACATGTCATAACAGAGATTAGTGAGTATGTAAGTACCATGCCTCCCTCATTCTGCATGCTCAATTCAAGGATGTTTGAAAATACCTCTTTCTATTTGAAAACGGAATTCAATCCATGTGACGGCATCATCTATTTCAAAATTCAACAACAGGAAATAAAAACAAGTCATAAATTTAGAGTGTCAGTTTGTTGGGACTGAATTATAGCTACAGAAAATAAATCAAAAATCAGCTTAACATATATGGAAAGTAGTAGCCGTGGACAGGACTGACAGGCCATTCATTCATTCATTCATTCATTCTTTGCTCATTCAGCCAATATTTATGGCTCATCTACTGTAGATCATCAACTATTCATTTAACAAGCTTTATGACACATTCATCCATTCATACATTCATCACATTAGTATTGTATGTGCCAGGTCATGTTATCATGTTGGTTTGTTCATTTTAGTCAACAGGTAATTACTGAGCACTTATACTAAGCACTAGACCCGAACAGGCTCTAGAATAAAATCTCAAACGTATGGCTGAGAGGGAAGCCCCACAAATGTGTTTGTAAACATATCCTGGTTGTTACTGCTGCTTGGGTGAGGGCACTGGCTCTGTGACCGCTTAAGGACCAAGTTCAACATTGGGGATCCCTCCTCGTGCTGGCTGGCCATGCTACAAGTCCCAAAGGGGTCCAGCAAGAGAGAGGGGTTTACTCTGACCCAATGGGTCACCATCAGAAGACAAACCCTCTAAATCCATGTCTTTGCCAGGGCTCCCAAGCACTGAAGTCTTACAGGAGGCTCATAGAACAGATGCACACTGTCCTCTGTCGAATGAGACTGGTTTGAGGTTGGGAGAACTTGTAAACAGTCTCTTTTCTACAATCGTGACTACCTACCCCATAGAAAATAGAATTTCCCCCCATCTGTCTTAAAACACTCACTCAGGTCTGTGCTAAGCATTTTATGTACATAATACGGAGCCTGACCTGAAGGCTGTTATTATCCTGATGTTACAGAAGGGGAACTTAAGTTTGGAGTACTGAAGCAACTTGCCCCAGGGCACATAGCCAGGCTAAAGATGAATCCTGCAGATCAAGAGCCCTGATTGGCTATAAATGTGGTTTCTGGGTAAGGGGTTGGGAAGCATCCCATGACATAAGGAGTGTTGAAAATGAAGGCAATATAGAAGTAAGCAGAACCCAGAAACAGAGAACAAAAATGGGACACTGGCCTTCTGACCTTGTTGAAGCCCTTGGATCCAGCCGTGCCTGAGGGCCACCTTAACCTCCTTACCTTTCTTTTGTGAAATCAGTTTGAACTGGGCTTTAGCACTTGCAGTTCAAAGCGTTCTGACAATACTACAGTGTTTGGTTGTCTTAGGGAAATTAATATTTAAGTTAAAAAGGCAAATTCAGGTTTAGGGTTAAATGGCAGATACCTGTTCCCTGCTGGGGTTTGGACCAGCCCCCTCAAAACTAAAGGAGGTTTGATCTGAGACCATCCTCAGGTTCTCTTGCGATAGAATATCTTGTCAGACCAGGAAGAAGCCATGGGGGGTGAGCACTAATGTATGAATGGTGTGGAGTGGGAGGAGAATCCATATGTGGTCAGGCGAGGATCTCGGGTGCACTTTGAGGATAAGCAGTGAGGTCCAGGCCAGGAAAAGAGTATGTGAGGGTTTTTTCTTAGAGACAAAATACTCTGAGGCTGAGTGACGGACGGTGCAGCCTGTGACCTATGCCAACATCTACAGGACATCTGCCTTTGACATGTTTGGGACTATCAGTGAGGAAGTCAACAACTGTCTTTTAAAAATAGACTCTCGGGAATTCCCCAGTGGTCCAGTGGTTAGAACTCCACAGTTTCACTGCTGAGGGTGAGGGTTCAGCCCCTGGTTCGGGGGAACTAAGATCCCACAAGCCACGTGGTGCGACCAAAACAAAACAAACAAACAGCAAAAAAAAAAAGCAGACTCTTGATTTCTGTGGTCTCTCTGATGCCGTTTCATTTGGAAACATAAATGGTTTAAATAAATTAAATTCATTACTTTGAGCCTTAAAATCCAAATACTCAGGGGAGAGAAAGAAGGGACTCAGATTCCCTATATGCCCATTAGGCATAAAATTTGAAGTCACTAATTTCTCCATGTGGATTCCTCACTTTGCTCCACGAAAAATACTTCTTGCAAGTCTCCTCCGTGACTGACACTTTCCTACAGGCAGGGCTACAGAGATGGGCAAAAATGAGATAAGGTTCTTGCCCATATGGTACTTATGTATCTTCCGTGCCTAAGAGATCCTCCTTTTCCATGGTAGGGAATATATTCATTCAATCATTCATTTAATGGTTTTTTTATTTATACCAACTTGTATAAATATACATATTACATATGACAAAGTAAAAGCTCAGCTAGCAGGATGTCCTAGGAAAGAGCTATTCTATGAGGATAAATTAATTGTCTAGCAAACTGGGAATGTAAGAATTAACATGTTAAACTCCTGCTATACCTTTTTGTTACCTTTGTTAAAAATGGAAAATTTACTGAGTTTCTTCCTCAGTAAATACAGTCTGGTAAACCTGGATGACACAGCCTTCAGTGACTCGGGCATGGCGGTACAGGGGTGAGAGCTACACGCACCCAGTACAGTGGTCACAGACCACATGCGGCTGTTGAGCACTTGAAATGTGGCTTGTCCAAATTCAGATGGGCTGTAAGTACAAACTATAAACTGAATGTCAAAGCCTCAGCATGAAAAAAGAAAAAGATTATAAGATACCTCAGTAAGAAGTTCTAAATTGACTATGGTGAAACGATAATACTTTGGATATATTGCATTAAAGAAAATATATCATTGAAATTAATTTCCCCTGCTTCTTTTAAACTTTAAAAAAAATATAGCTGCTAGCAGATTTAAAATCGCATACATGGCTAGCATTATTTTCTGTTGGATGGCTCTGGGTTAGAACAGGGCTCTGGAGTCAGAGTAAGCATTGAAATCTGGTGCCTCTATTTAATAACTGTAGGGACGGATAACTTAGCCTCACTAAACCTCGGTTTCCCCCTCTATAAGACAGTTACTAACAGTACCTGTACCTACCTCACTGGGCTGTTGTGACAATTAAATGAGAAAATGTATTCACAGTGTTTAGCACAATGCTTGGCATGTAGTTCCTTCTCAGTGAATGTCAGCTGTTCAGAGCTACTCTGCAGTTATCGTCTCCGGAAAGTCAGGAGATTGGGCTAGGTCAGCACTGACAAAAACATATACTATAGGAATTTGCATAAATCCCTGACACCGAGTGGTTTCCTTTTAATTTGCCATTTTCCTAAATCTAAAGTGCTCACAAAATGAGGGTAGTGTTACTGGACAGCCATGATGAGCCAGGTTCTGGTTAAACACAAGCTCTGGTTAAACACAAAACCTGTTAGGTTTTGCTTAATCATGGACTTAGTACTCATTATAATTCTTCGTGGCACTGGAGAATACATGCAGTTATGGTCACACACACTATTAACATAGGTAATGGTTCCTGGGAGCCTACCATGTGCTGGACATTGTGTTAAGCATTTTACTTAAAGGTCATGCTCCCAACAGCCTTAAAGCACAGGGAGGTTGAGAGATTTGCTTAGGGTCACCCAGCCAGGAAGTGGCAGAGACAGGACTCAACCTGTCTGTTTGACCCCCCAAATCAATCTAAGTATTACTGAAGCATAAATAGTCCGGGTAATTCCTTGTGGTCATGAAACTATGGTGCTTTCCTCAGAGCTCCATGGACTGTTTAGCTAGAGGAGAAAGCTTGGTTTTCCACAGGAGTTCCAGATTGTTGCACCAACAAAACAGAATCAGATATTTCATAATAATGAAAAGTTCTGCTTTCAAAAGGTGTCCATTCTTCAGTTATAAGGAAGCAGAGGACCTCCGTCTGTAATAACGACCCCATTAAATGCAGCCCTTCCCATTTAGGGCTCTAAAATATTACCAGGCAGAAACGGAAGAATGGTAGAACTTTCTCTCTTGAGAATTTTCCAGGACCTTACAAACATGACCCCATTAATCCACTCAATACCCGGATGAGATAGGTAGTTGGTTGTTATTATTCTTCTCACTTTCAAGATAGAAAACCTGAAGCCAAGAGAGATTAAGCAATTAGTTGAAGGTCAAATGGTGAGCTAGAGACAGACCTGGAAATGAAACAATTATCTTCTGAAATTCCAATCAAATGCACAAACTGATTGGCTAGTTACCACCATGTGCTAATATTCAGTTAGATGCCCTCAGCACAAAATGACTGGCTTTTACAGGAGATTTCTGCAGCTGTATTTGCCTGGATTTGTATGGATTGGTTTAATACCAATGTCCAAACTGACATCAGATTTTTCCAAAATATTGGCTGAAGGGAAATACAGTTCCTTGCTCCAAATGTGGTATCCATTTTACCTAGCTCAGTTACGTTTAATCATACCTACAAGTGCCGTTTCTGGAGGATAAAGGGAGGATTGTTCTACAAAGCCGTCCCGCTTGTGTTTTGTTTTCTTCAGAGATAAGCTGTAGCACATAAAAAGGTTTAGGGGGCATCTTGCAAGTTACTCTTATGTTGAGACTGAAAAAAGATGAACATAAACTATCTCGGAGTTATTCAAAATCTGGAATCCAATTTGTCCGTATTATCATTCTTCAGTCAATACTCTTTTCAGCTGGATACTTTTGACAGTAGGTGACACTGTATGAACCAAAGTCATAGGTTAGGAAAAGACAAGACTTCCAGGTGAACCAGGAGGAATCCATGCTTTTCGGAACAATTGTAAGGAAACATGCACAGAAAATTGGTCTCCTGAAGAAAGTGCTGCTAATGACCCCTCTTGTCCAATTTTGCAAAAGGCCCTGCCCCTCCAAATACCTGGAGCAAATTTTTATTTCTTTCTGCCTACTGGAGTCTTAGGTAATTTAAAATCAACTACTCTGTTATCAATTTCGACTGGTTTGGGGCAACATGATATATCAATGAAACCGTTGTTGTCAGAAGGAAAATAGGGCCATTTCATTAGCTTAGTAGAAGGGCATCTACACTTTTAAAAATGGCCCCATGCCATGCTCTGAACTTGTTCTTTAAGAATTCACTGTGATCACTTTTCAATTTGTTGAATTTCAGTTTCTTTGGCCAGCCAAATAAGACTCTTGGAGAAATTCTTCTCCCATGGCTTTGTAATTTCTGGGAGTTCAGGAGATTTGGGACTGGTCGCCTTAAGAAATTCCAATTCTGTCCCCATCACTGCTCAAGCTGCTCAACCTTTGTACACCCCCCTTGGTCCTGTGCTGATGTGGACAGCTCCTTCTAGAAACACAAATTCAACCTAAGCCTACTGCAGGAATGCTAGCATCCTAATGCAGAGACACTGCACGGGAAGAAATAATAGTAACAATAAAGCTTATCCAGTTTCTTCTTTCTTAAAAAAATCAAACACTTTGAGGGAATCCAAAGGCAAGACACTTTTTCCCCCTGCAACCCATTTTAACTTCCTTTCTCATAAATTGAAAACGTGATGCTCAGAGACCAAAGAATCTTCGACTACAGTTTGCGGTCTAAGTCTGACATCTTGCAAAGGACTATCTTGAGCATTTCCAGTTGGAGTTATGGTGTCAATATTTCTAAAAGTCCTAGTATGTTGCTGTCTTGGGATATTTCCATGGAACCCATTAAGCTACCTTGTTTGAAGGATGTTGGCGTCATTTCCAAATGACCGTGCTAAACTGAGAAAGGCAACTACATTACCAAAGGAACACTGAAAACCAAGGCCATGGATTGTGGCCAGAGGTGAAGGCACTGATTCCGAACCAACCCATGGCTAATCCTAAACCCTTAATTCTTCTTCCAGATGTATGCAGCATTTGGGAAGGAAAAAGGAAATGGTCCTGCCAGTGCAAAGGCTTCCAGCGGTGTTTTGCCACAGCGCTATCAGTCCTTTTTCTGTTTTCTAACCGGGCACCCTTTTCTTATCATACAGGTTGGGCAGCTCTTTCCTGCATTTTAAAACCCTGGTGTCTTATTGTCTAAAACGCTTGATTTTGACTTGAGTTCACGTGTTTTGTGGAAATACAAGTGGTAATTACACAATTACCTGCCATGGGCAACAGTCACCAGGGAAATTTACAGCCCCCAACATCCAGATCTGGTAACTGGTTATTAAACGTGGTTGATGAAAACGCTGACATGGCAAATGGGATCTGAGCAAGGACTGGCTCAGCAGCAATTCTTGAGAGACAATGGCTGGAAGTCCACAAGACACCATCAATTTTATTTCATTAAACATTCTATTATTTATGGCAATATTACTACTAATAATAGTTATCATTTCCAGTTTTTGAGAATCTGTCACGTGGCTGGCATTGTGTTACATGCCTATTTGATCCTTATTTAAAAAAAAACCCCAAAACCCTTCTGGGAATGTATTATAATTTTAGGATTAGAAGACAGACACAGAGAGGCTAAGTAACCAGCCCAGGGTCACTTTCTGGGCTGTGATGGAGTCAGGATTTTAACCTTTCCAGAACCTGCAAACTCAAATACCTTCAGGGGGTCAGGCAGGTAAGACTCTGGGGTGAAGTGGGCCAGGTGTAGCTTTATAGAGAGAAATGAGGACAATGGAGAAATGGCAAGTACATCTAACATTTCCCCAAGTTCCCAGACTCCAAGCCTATCACTACTGCCCTGGGGGAAAAACCCCTAAGACACGGTACTGGCCAGACAAGAACTATCCGAAACCTAAATTCACTCCACAGGCCCTAGTTTTCCAGCCTTTGTCATCTGAAACTGGATTCATGCTTAATGACATTAAATCTTTTTAGGATAAACTTTTCAATGATATACACAGACGGAAAAGTGCACAGATTATACGTATGTCACTTGATGAATTTTCATAAACTGAACATAACCATGTAACCAACTTCCAGGCCAAGAATCAGAATATCACCAGCATCCCAGTGACCTTTTCTTGTGCCCTTGCTGGTTACAAACCCTCTGAAGGTGAGCCAGTATCCTGAATTCTAACCCCATAGAGGAAATTGGTCTGTTTCTGAGGTTTACATAAATGGACTCGCACAGTTACTTCTCTTAGGTCCACGTGCTTTTTCTCCTAATGCTATGTGAGATTCATCCATGCCGCGGCAAATGGCAAGAACTCCTTCTCAACAGCTTTTACCCTAAAGTCTATTGCTTGATATATTTGCCTGAATACATTATTGCTGAGCCTCTAACGAGGAAGACTTCCTTCTCTGGAAACAGGTTCTAAAGATTGAAACAAGTCACTCTAGGACTTTGTTAGAATTATGGAGAGAGTTCTGTTGTTAAAATATCTTTTCTAAACATTTTCTCATTTATTGTCTCATTTTATCTTCTCACGTACCACGCCAGGTAGTTAAGAGACATATTATTCCCATTGGTTAGATTCAGAAACGGGGGGTACATGCAATCATATGACTGCATGCTACCATAGAGCAAGTGTGGCAAAATAGTTATGAAACAGAGATTTCAGTTATGTCAACAGAGGTTTCAGTTATGTCTACATTGCCAATCTAATGTTTTCACCTGAACATACATCCTGTTGCTCCTTTCTGGGTCGAGGTTCTTTTCACAGGTAAAATAAACCCATCTCCAATGATGTTTTGCTGCGACTATATCATACTGCTGTGTGCCTTTGATGTTTCCCTCCTCAGCATCCATTTCCCTTTCTTATTTGAGAGTCCATTCTTTCCCCTTTCTCAATCCACAAGATTGAGGTGGGCTCCATCCCTAGTGGGGAAAAGCACATGACTCCTCCCTTAGGGGTCTAGGGTCTCACCTGAAACCTGGCGACTGTTCAAGAATGGATTACCATGAAGGGAGCAAAACTGAGAAAAGGACAGTGAGAAGTCATTTGAGCCCCTTGGACAAGCCACTCCTGAAACCCACTACCTCTGAACTGTTCACTGCATGAAGCCATATATATGTATGTGTATGTATGTATTTGTTTTTGCTCAAATTGTCTTGTGTTATGTTTTTGTTATCTTCTTCTTTGCTGGGGGAGGGGGATACTTGCAAAAGAAAAAAATTCTAACAGTTATGCTTACGTAAATAAATACTCATATTTCACCTCTCAGATTCAAACAGCCATAATGTCCTTATCCAGTGAGTTGCAGTTATGCAGACATGGAGATTTTGTCTTGAATTTATGCAAAGTTTCTCTCCCGAGTCCTGTCTAAGTGAAGTCACAGTGTTGGCACAGACAACATCTGTTTTTAACCCACAGAAATGCTGGCTTTGCCCTGCACTTGGGAAAGGGTCTGTTCTGCCCACAATGATCGCTTCTGCCATAGATGCTGAAGTAATCCAACATGGGGAGGCAAGGTTAGAGGTGGCAAAGGTATTTTCAAATAGAAGAGAAAAATGACTGGTCCAAACAACGGACCAAATCAATGAACTGTTGATTTAGACAATTTTGATCCAAAAGACTTTGGGAACTTCTCTAGCCAATGTGGTGTCCTCTGTACTTCCAGCAGAATGTTCTGAGACAGAGATCTGATAATTTATCTCTGCACTTTAAAAATCTATCATAAAGTGGGAGGAAGAAGTAAGTACAGTGGAGCAACCTGACAAACACTACCTCAGCCAGGTGATCAATCAAGGTCAACATCAAACAGCCAAAAACCATATTGATAGTATATACCCTTGATATGATGTGATGAAAGTGGCACTTTACCTCTGTGGTCTTCTGCCCATAACCCACATCCCCAGTCTAACCATGAGAAAAAGATCAGACACATCTTAGCGGAGGGCAACCTACAATATACCCGATCCGTATTCCTCATAACTGTCAAGATCATCAAAAACAAAGATAGTATGAGAAACTTACAGTCAAGTGGCGCCAACAGGGACATGACAACCAAACGTAATATGGATTCTGGATGAGCTCCTGGAACAGAGAAAGGACATTACCTTAAAACTAAAGAAATCTAAATGAACAATAGGCTTTAGTTAATAACAACGTATTCATGTTTGTTCCATTAGTGACAATATACCATATGAATGTAAGATCTTAATAACAGAGGAAACTGTATCTGTGTGGGAAGGAAGGTTATATGGGAACTCTCTGTACTATCTGCTCAGTTTTTCTGTAAATCTAAGAATGTTCTAAAAATAAAGCCTATTAAAAATAAAGTTTATTTAAAAACCCATCTCTGGATTTTTGTTGCTGCACGAGGGTTTCCTAAAATTCAGAGATCAAAGTGGACCCTTGAAATGATTACAGGAGGTCCACGGGCACAGTCTGAAATATCCCTCAGCCACAGAGTTAAACATTCCTTCACTGGCCATTTTCAATCCTTCTGATTCAGTAACAAAGAAAAACTCTCTGTTCAGCCCCGCAAACACATTTCTAACATTTGCCAGTTTCCCTTTTCAACAAAGAGAAAGCTTCAGGCTCAGAACTTTGTTTTCAATACTTACTTTTATTGTTCTTATTTTCATTTTTTTTTGTTCTTATATTTGGTGATGGCTATGTATGGAAAATTATCCTATTTGCTCATCTATGATGGTGGCATTTTTTCTTAAAGTATATTTATTTAAATAAAACAGTAAGCCTATTTAATTTTATAAGGTGCTTCACTCAGACTACATATTGTCTTAAGACATAGTAAGAATCAGGCAAGCAGCATGCAAATAACTGGAGTTGAGAACCAAAGGCCAACAGCATTAGGTCTATACCCCTTAGCCTGGAGCTCAGGGTCCTCTCCCGCCTGAGGACACCTGTCCAGTCTCCTGTCACCAGATGCTCCACCTTGCAAACCCAAGGATGCCTAGAAAATCAGATGCTGACGCCGGGACAATGACGGCTTAGAAGAAACAAGAGAGGCCCATGGCTAGCAGGTTAAAATCCAACATGCTAAGCTTTGTCTCAGCTCTCCTTTCACACATGGCTGGACTTCCTGTGGGCCCTACTGCCATTCTATCATCACATGGGCCAACACTGGCACTGATGAAGCAACCAATTCCTTCAAGCCTCTGTGAGCTGGATAGTCGTGGTGGAGACCAAACTTGCGATATGGAAGCACTGCTGGGTGGGTACCAGTAGGATCCGAATTTCAGCCCCATATGCCCCACCCACCTGACCTGGGGCCTGAAGCAGAGGGCTTGCTGAGCACTGGGTGCAAAGCCTGGCTCCACCACGTACCATCTGGGGGACGCTGGGTGAGGTGTGTAAGCTCTCTGGCCTCTTTCTCCTTGTCTGTAAAGTGAGGATAATAATAATACCATAATACATGAGGACAATACCTACCTCATGGGATTACTGTCAGGATAAGTGAATTCATGTAAGTACAGCATTTAGCACAATGCTCCACCAAGTAAGTGTGCTCTATAAATGTGCACTGTTTCTGGTCATCTCTGTGGGCCTCCATTCCCCTCGCTGTGAAATGCGGATCATGACAGTACCTACCTCATGAGACTGTTGTCAGGAATAAAGGAGTGGTGCACATGGGTCCCTGGTGCCATGGTCTGGCTCCTAGCAAACACTCCATAATGTTCAATTATTTTTATCTGTGTTTATTGATTATTAGTGTGATTATTCTTATGAATTAGTGATGCCAAGAATTAGAATGTCTCTTCAATCTTTTGTAACAGCAGTTCACAGACACAAGAAGCAGTCAAGGTGGATTTTTGAGGTCAAACGTTAGGCTTGTCTATATGCTTCGGTGGAACTATAGGTAGGGGTGGACCTGCAGCTGAGTGCAGCAGTTTGTGAGCTGGTACTTTTCCTTCCAGAAGGACTGGTTCTGTGCATATAGAAGCAGAGGCTCCATCTGGTCAGCTAGGCTCATATAACCAGGCTTGAATGCAAGCTGGCTGCTTCAGGAAGTTCTATGAGGTAAGAAATTCTTGTCCAACAGAAGTTCTTTTTCCAGAAAAAGGCACATAATGAAAAGGGCAAATGACTTTGCAGGTTGCCCCCATATGTGTCTGACTGTGAGAGAGTTTCACGCCCGGTGGCTTTGAGTCCATGCAGTATAGAAATGACATGATATTTCCCCTGTGTCATCAAGGGCCAACTGGGAGGAGAGTCTGTCTCATCCTCTCCTCCCCAGAGAGTCTTCAAGAACACATATTCCTGTTTCGGAAGTTCTAGGGACAGCCTTGGATTGCAATGAACTTACCGTGTACGCTTGGATCAGTTGCTTCTGACTGGGCCTCAGTTTCCCCATCTGTAAAATGAAGATATCAGGTTACATGACATATACCTTCTAGCAATATAAATCAAGTACTGTTTAACTGCAATAATGGTAAGAACTGATCATTTGTTTCCTCGAATATAATTCAAACTTTTAACGAAACCAGGAGCTAATTCTCCACTGCGATCCACAGGTGAGCTGCAAAGGCTGGTGAGCCCTTGCATGGACAATTCTGTCTGTGTATTTTTCTGGATGATTTTGTGCATGTATCCAAGTGATGGCAGGGCTATTGTTTTAGTCTGCTCAGCTTTCAGTATCTTTCTTCTAGACTAGAGCCCTTTTTTTTTTTTTCCTTTGGAAACGACATCTCCCACATCCAGTAAGGCTGGATGTGCGATCCAAAAAGGACCAGTAAGAGTGCCTCTAGAGGGCTGTTATGGATGCTGGGAGAGAGGGGTGTCTCTCCTCTAAAATCCAAGAATACTCAAAGCTGTTGGGAGTCATCTTTTCCACCAAGTGGAGAGGAGCAGCAGGACTGATGCCAACCTCATGGAACGTGCAGAAGAAACAAGGAGGAAAAGAGGAAGGGAGGGAGAGAGGGGAAGAAAGGGAAGTGAGAAAAGGTGGGAAGGAGGAAGAGAGGGAGGGATAAAGAGAGATCGAGAACAAGGCTGGAACTGAGAGAGAGAGAAAGACAAAAAGGGAAGGGAAAGAGGGAGGGAAGGAGGAAGGGAGATGCCACCAATGACTTAATTTCTTAATACAGTATGAGCCCTTAGATCCAGCTATGCATAGAGAGAAATTTACACCTTGGCTCTTCCAGTAAAGTGAGTCCATAACTTCCCTTTTTCTTTCTTTTGTCTTCAAGTCGATAGCTTCTTCAAATGGGGATCCATGACCCAAACAAGATTAGAAACCACCACAGTTGGAGCATTTATTCAAGATGGAATGAACTCGCTTCAGAAAGAAACAAAGTTTATTTGATGAATATAAATAAGGCGATCAGCACAAAGTACTTCTCATACACGTGATAACAAATTTATGAACTGTACATACCTTGTACGTTGTACTTCTACTAGACACGAGGTTACAATGACTGGCTACTACATGCCCACTGGTAGTTTCTGAGTGTTCCTTAGTTTTATTTATTTATTTTTTATATCGAAGTCCATAATCACATGGTCAATATCACAACCCACATGCCACTCACTTGGAGAAATATTACAAGAAGCACTGTCAAACGAGGGTCGCTGGGAATTAGATACACTGACCCCTGGCAGCATTCAAACGCCACTCGACACAAAAACATCTCAGTAGAGCTTATGTCAACACATTTGAGGTCTCGTCATAAACACTGTTTAAAAAGTAAATGGAAACCCACTTTCAAATGAAAGTTGACACGCTGTTAACGTGCATACTGGATACACAAAAATCATTAAATACAAAATAGAGACAGTACATCGAAATCAAACGGGGTATAAAGTATAAGCTTGCTTTTGCACAAAGCAAGAAGACCAACTCCTCCTAAATGTTAGCCTCAACTTTTTCAAGTTTGTTATGATTAAGGGGGAGACCTGCTAAAGTCTGCGCAAAGGAAATATCTTCCCAATAACACAGTGTTTGTTGTAAACACAAACTATTTTTAATATGTTAAAAGGGAATTTTTTTGGTAAACCCCCAACATCAGAGAATATTACATGATATATAATGAAAAGATGCTATGTTAGACAGAATTCAATTTTTAAGGAACTAAATGATAATGCCCCCGTAAAAGTAAGATCGGTACAACTTTAAACCAACGTTAAGTGGGGCAAAAATGAGCCCCCAAACAATAGGTGTGACAAAATTGGCACATACTTGGAAATAGCTAACTATACACGGTTAGTTGATTTTTCTGTTTCTAGGACCCTCTATTCCCTAGTGGACTTCCTACTTCCTACTTCAAGTATTCAGTGGCAGGGTTCAGATCAGGACCTGGTTGCAGGAGGCAGTGCGGCCACCTATTTGAGGACACCCAAACCGTTCACGGAGACAAGTTGCAGGCCTGGGTTTTCAGTGCGACATTATGTCAGAGTGTGCTAAATACGTCTGCAAAGAACTCTGCTCATTTCTCCAATCAAGACCTAGATCCCTTTGATAGTTAAAGGACAAACTTTTTAAACATGAATGTATTGGATTGCTTATGCAACACAAAAGCTTTACACAGTTTGCAATACTTACGACAAGAACAAAGCCAGAAGCGAGAAACCTGCTAGAATATATTACTCCTAATGCACCAAGGATGAACAGTGCAGCCCAGACACAGTTTCATCTTCCCCGATAGATAAATAAGGTGTCTGACTTTTAAATATCTCTATGGCTCACGCGAGAGGTCCAGAGTTAATTGCACCGACATTTTAAAAAGTAATAATAACGACTAAATTCAATGCAAGACTTCAGGAACATCTGCTTAGAATCCTTTCCACAGCAGCAAAGAAAGACAACTATATTTACTAAGGCCACTCATGTTTAAATTCACTGTTTGTCCTTTAAAAATGAAGATTTTCATCCCCCACTTGCATACCTGTGGAAGTGTTTCTTCCAATGACAAGAAAATGGATCAGTACAAGAGTTGCACACGTTTGCCAGACTTGGTCATGAGTTTTATGAAGTTATCACAACTTTAAGTTTTTTTGAATCTTCAGAGGAAGCAGGAGGAGGTTAATTCTCCTTAGTACCATGTCACTGTAGGTAAAAGACCTCAAAATTTGGTCTCTTTCCCTGGCATGTGCTTTAAATAATGACTCTGTACCACAAACATGTTGTGTAGAGCTATATACAGATACACTGCTTTTGTGATTATTCCTCATTCATCACTGTTTTCATGTTTGATGCTGAAAATGTTTGGGAATCCATGTTGGAGACATTTTTAAAAAAATGAGAAATGACCCTTTGTTTACAGAAGATCTAAGCTTACACTGTTTGCACAGCATTTGGATCTTGAATGTGAATGAGTCCCAGCTTCTTCGTGGAGACCTACATGTACAGGAATGGTAAGAGTCTGAGGCTCAGCCGCGTCCCAGCCATGGGGGATGCATGAAACACGTGGAAGAGAAATATGCAGGTGTCTCAGGCTCTGGCCACCCCCCAGTACAAAAACAGGGTAGATAACACTATGAATGATCAATTTAGATGTGCCAAGCACTGTCAGAGACACACACCATGTTCTCCTAAGGCGATTTCTTGGCAAGTACTAGTGGTTTAAAAAATTGATTTCATTTCCAACCTGGCCCAGAGGTAACTACTGGTTCCACCATCAAAATGTGGTTCTTCAAACAGCAGATTAAAGAAATAGAGGAGGGTAAAGGCTCACCATTTTTGGCGTTTGGGTTTCTTTGTCAAACGCTCCATGCATCTTGGTATACAAACACTGCCAACACCACTCACTCAGAGAATTTACACTTTTTGATAATCTAATGCATTAGGTATGACCACTTAGACTGAACCAGCAGAAAAACGGGAGATGAAGCTAGCTGTCCAACAGAAGCTGAATCCACAGTTAAAATCCCATGGAGTTCAAATTTATCCAGTGATGTTTAAATAACAGAAGTAAAATGTTATCAAATAATGACATTCAGAGGAGATGAATACATTTTAAATGCCCGAATCCCGACCAATAAAATGGAGGACCTGCCATGTTTTTTTCCTCCTCCGCATTCTCCTTTCCAACATGTCTGAATCCATGAGAAAGGACATGAGATGATGAAGGAAATACCAAGTTGAACAGAATTGTGCACAGTAATGAAAGTGAAAACTCCTCTTCAGTCCTGATGAGCGTTCCCGGGTGTTGATGGAGAGTGATGTGAGCTGCACTGCAATAGATTATCAGAATATTGCTGCAGAGCTGCATTTCCCCTTTAGTCAGCCCTCCTGATAGCTGCAACAAGAAAGCACATAGTTTAGCAGGGAGAGGAACTGGCAGTGATATCGGAGATAATCCTGGCAGACACTCCCCCAACTCCAACCCCTGCCTCCGCCCCCATTCCACCACTCTCTTTGATCGGGGTTGATTGGGATTCGGGAGGGCGGTGATGCAGAGGAAGCATGGAGTGACGCAGTGAACAGAAAGTTACATTATGTCCTGCAAACACATCTGAGAAGAGGCCTCTTTCAAAATATTTCACATACAGGTACAGATGACTCTTGATATGCAAAAAGAAATTGAAAGGAAATAAGCCAAAACTGTTGTAGTGATTATTTCTATGTGATCAGATTATGAATTTTTTTCTCTCCACGGGTTTTCTACAATGAGTATGGTTTTTAAATTATTTTTAAACTTGACTTTATAGATATTAGAGAGTTGAAGATGGTCAAGACACCAGAAAACTTAACATTCACTTACAAACCACCTAAGAGCAACGATTTAAAACAATACTGGAAATTTCACTCCTAGGTGTATACCTGGAGGAATGGAAAACAGGGACTCAAAAAGACTACTTGTACACAATTGCTCACAGCAGCATTACTGGCAAGAACCAAAAGGTAGAAACGAATCCCAAGTATCCAGCAACAGATGAATGGAGAAACAAAAGGTGGTATATACACACACAGAATATTATTCAGCCCTAAAAAGAAATAAAGTTCTGATTCATGGTACAACATGGATGAACCTTGAGGGCACCATGCTAAGTGAAATAAACCAGTCACCAAAGGACAAATACTGTACGATTCCACTTACATGAAACATCTACAATAGACAAATTCAAAGATGCAGAAGACAAACTAGAGGTTACAGGGGCTCAAAGGGAAGGGGGGAATGAAAAGCTATCTTTTAATGGGTACGGAGTTTCTGTTTGCAGTAATGAATCAGTTCTGGAAATGGATAATAGTGTTGGTTGTACAATGCCGTGTATGCATTTAATGCCACTGAATTGTACACTTAAATTGGTTAAAATGGTAGAATTTTAATGTATATTTTACCACAATAAAAGCATAACTTTAAAAAGAATATAGATATCTCCTGAAGCAGAGCAGAATGAAACAAAGTTGGCTGCCATCCCCACATCCCATGCCATGTGTGTATATGTTTAGCCCTAAACATAAATGCAACAGTCATCCATTTGCATACTTCACGCCCTGGGGAAGATGTATCCAGAAGCACCCCGAGTTTTCTCACTGTCCCCATAAGGGTCCCTGGGTGTGGAATACAACTGCAGCCTGGGAAGAAACAGTAAAATGGGTGAGAAGAGAGGACCATCCCACATCGAGCCTTCAAATGATGACTTTCTTCCCTACTGATGCTGGACTTTGTGCACCTGCATCATTATCATTCACATATGGTCTCTGAATACTTTGGGAGTTTCCGGGCACACGGCAATAGTGCATCCACCTGGGGAATATGGCAGGGAGGGGAAAGATCAAAACACACACACTCACACACATGTGAGCCACTTTTTTTTTTTTTTTTTTTTTTTTTGCGGTACACGGGCGTCTCACCGCTGTGGCCTCTCCCGTTGCGGAGCACAGGTTCCGGACGCGCAGGCTCAGCGGCCAGGGCTCACGGGCCCAGCCGCTCCGCGGCATGTGGGATCCTCCCGGACCGGGGCACGAACCCACGTCCCCCGCATCGGCAGGCGGACTCTCAACCATTGCGCCACCAGGGAAGCCCGTGACTCACTTTTTATATATAGTCTCAGCTGTCTGATTTGGTGGTCAATACACAGCATTTCTCAAGTCACGCTGACTAATGAGCCAACCAAAGATCCCACTGTCTGCACAGGTAGGCAGTTATTTTGAGCCCTTATTAAGTAGTGCAAATGAAATATGTGGCTTGGATGAACTGTGCTAATTCATACTCCAAGGAGTTTGGTGTAACCCTTATGGTTAAGAAACTTGAATCGGAACAAAAAAATGACTTTTGCAGAGCCAGAAAGCTAGGGAGTTCCTAGAGCAGATCATATTACTCATTCTGGCACATAAAATCTATGCAAACTTTGTATGAAAATTGTAAGTCAGAGCACGCTTTCTGCTTCATGAGCTGTGCATAGCTCTAATTCTTTTGTGCATTAAGCATTTCTTAATCATCCTTTTAAGGGGCTGACCAATATATTAAAAGGCCACATGATTAAAAGGTAAAGAGAAACCCAAAGTAGTACTAAAATGCACCAGTCGTATTTTACAGATGGGGAAATGAGTGAAAAATAATTACAGTGAATGTCCGACGTCCTTGATGTTTTTCCAAGATAAAGTAGAAAAGAACAATCATTTATTCAGTTGAAAGAAAGATTTCCAGCTGGGTAACAGGTCACAAGGCAGAATACAGTGCCTCACGACCGCAGCACACTGCTTTGGGGTAAGGTCTGCGCTGTGGACAAGAGAACTCTCAAAAAGAGTCGCCGTTCCTTCCACTGGACAGTCCATTCGCCACGAGGCCTAATGGATTTGAGAGGAAAAAACTCAGATGACACTGCCAGCAGTTGCAAATGGAAATGATCCCTTGTTGAGGGGCAAATAAGCATACACTTAAAAAAATTTTTTTTTAAAGCAACCCTGACTTCCAGCAAGGAAGCAATCTGAGCAGCCACCCACCGTGAGATAATCTCTGGCCGGTCCTCCCTGCCCTGGATGGTCACAGCAGCCCCAACCTGTCCCCATGCGTCCTCTCTTGCAGCACCCACTCTACATTGTCACCGGTGCAGCTAACAGTGCTATTTCAACAACATCTACTTCATCTTGCACTCCCTGTTTACAGCCTTCATTTATAATCCCATCGCCGTCGGGGTGGAGGACGGACTCCAGGCCATGCTGGCCTCTCTCTCTCTCTCTCTCTCTCTTCAGCTCCATGCTTCATGTTCCCCCTACGCTGTACGTGCTTCTGCAGTCCTAAAGCTTGCCTTCCTCCTCATTGCACAGACTTGTCTTTCTTTTTTTTTTTTTTTTTGCGGTATGCGGGCCTCTCACTGTTGTGGCCTCTCCCGTTGCGGAGCACAGGCTCCGGACGCGCAGGCCTGGCGGCCATGGCTCACGGATTTAGTTGCTCCGCGGCACGTGGGATCTTCCCGGACCAGGGCACGAACCCGCGTCCCCTGCATCGGCAGGCGGACTCTCAACCACTGCGCCACCAGGGAAGCCCCAGACTTGTCTTTCTGTCTGACATGCATTCACACTAACCCTCGACCTGACCGATTCCTACTTATTTCTCGGTCTCAGTTTAGATGTCTCTTCTTCCCCGAGGTCTTTCCTGACCCTCCTAAGTGTGGGATGTGGCACGATAAGTCTCACACGTACTGCACTGTCCCCTTTCCTGACTTGTCTAGACTTTTACTGTCCAATATGGTAGCTGCTGAACAAATGTGTCTACTCAGCACTTGAAATGTGGCTGGTCCAACTCGAGATGTGCTATAAGTGTAAAATGTGCACCAGATTTTAAAGATTCATTGTGAATTTAGTTTTTTTCTATTGACTTCATGTTAATAATGATATTTTGGATACATTGGATAGAATTAAATATATTATTAGCATTAATTTCACCTGTTTCTTATTACTCTTTTCAATGTGGCTACTAGAAAACTCAAAACTACAGATGTGGTTTGCAATATATTTCTAATGAACAACATTGGTCTAGGCTGCAAGCTCTATGAGGGCAGGGCTCATGCTGGTCTTGCTCACTTAGCGTTCCCTGTGCCATGCACACTTCATGGAATAAGTTGATTTATTCACCCTTTCCATAGATATTAGAGAGCACCTAGAGTAGGCAGAATCCTAAAGTCCTCCTCACCCTAAAGATTTCCTGCTGTAATCCCTGGCACTGGGACTGTGAACATCTCACAACATGATTATGTTACCTTATAGATAGAATTAAGGTTACTAATCATTTGGCTTTAAATTAATCAAAAGAGAGAATGAGTGGACCTAACTTAATCATGGGAGCCCTTTAATAGCAGAGACTTTTCTCTTGCTGGTAGCAGAAGAGAAAGTCAGAGAAATCTGAAATACAAGAGGGCTTTGCTGTGCTGAGATGGAGGGAGCCACAGGGCAAGGACCTGAGAGTATCCTGGGGGATCCAAGAGTAGCCCACAACTAACAGCCAGCAAGGAAATGGAGACCTCTGTCCTACAACCACAAGGAACTAAACTCTGCCACAACCTGAATGAGCTCAGAGGTGGGTGCTTCCCCAGAGCCTCCAGGTTAAATCCAGCCTGGCCCACGCCTTGACTTTGGCCTTAGAAGACAAAGAAGAGAACCCAGTGGAGCCTGAATGGTCTTCTGCACTACAGAACTGTGAGATTATAAATGGATGTTGTTTTAAGCCACTAAGTTTGTGGTAATTTGTTATGCAGTATAGAAAACTAATATGGCTCCTTTCTGTGTCAGGCAGTGTGCTTGGTGCCAAGAATACAATAGTAAAACTGACAGACAAATTCTATGCCCCCATGGAGCCAGTATTTTCAAGGGTGAGACAGACCACAAATAGATAAATAAATAAAAATAAGAGAATGAGGAGTTTAAAACTTTGCACCTGGAAGGAAATTAATAGGGATCTGTGACAGGCATGCTTAAGATTTATTGACTACATGACAATTTTTATCTGTGTTTCAATAAGGAAAGATGTCCATAATTTTTAAGTGAAAAAAGGAGATGACAATTCTATATGTATAGTTCAATCTCATTTTTGCATCAACATAAACACTTGCAAATGCATATGCCAGAATATTGTTAATAATTATCTCTGGGTGGTGTTTTAAAATTTTCTTCTTTCAAATTTTTTTTTTTTGGTTGCATTTTTTGGATTTTTTTAAACCAGAGAATGTGTAACTAGTATCACAGCATAATTGAAAGCTATTTCCATTGTGAAAAAATCAGTACTGGATGCGATCCACGCTCTTGACTTGGTTTTTTCAAAGGGAATCTTGCAGTTGGTGTGCAGGGGTCGGGGGTGGGGTGCGCAGGCGAGCTGAGTGCAGCAGTCAGATTCTGCCTCAGGACAAGCACCCCCAGGAGAGCAGGCTGTAAACGTGTGGTGTCTCACAAATATTCCTTCAGACTGTTTTTCTTTGGAATAAAGACACCTGCCGGATTATGGCTTTCTTCTCCTGCCCTTTCAGTAGTGATTTGCAGAAACAGGCTGAGAGAAAGGGGTCTTTGGTAAATACGGAGGGGTTAAAGGGGAAACTGTTTAATAACAGTAGTAAAACGCAGGCTATTTTTGACATCTGGGTTAACGTCCATTACGCTCCATGTGCTTTCCAAATGTGTGCAGTGTGCCCCCAGGTACAAAAACAGACAACCATTCACAGCAGCTTCGGATGCCCCTGACATTCATTGCACATGGTGCCCGCGTCAAAGCAAGCCCCTGATAGGCTAATTAACAAGTCTGAAGAGAAGAGCTGTTTGTTCTGGGGGCAGCGGGCATCCTGTCGAACAGCTCCACTAAGGGTCTCTGCTCGCAGGAAAACCCAGTAGAGTCATTTCTGCTCAAAAAAAAATTTAAAAATCTATAACTACATCTGTGTTATTACTTAACATCTTTTAAAACGGGATGGAATAGGTTTCTCGTTTTCCTCAAGAAGATTTATTTATTATTGTTGTGATCAAAGTGACAACAAATTACATTAAATCATTTAATTTTCTTGATAGGAGCAACCACCTTGAAGCCATAATTCAAAAATATGAGTGGAGAGCAACATGTTACCTTGCGAGTGGCCTCCTACAGCTCCACAGGGCAATAAAATGTAACACTTCGGAGCCCAAAAGGCTGAGGCTGGGGCTGCTGGTGGACCCAGCAAGGCCTCAGCTCAGAATTCAAACTGCTGTAGAGCCTGCTGTGTGGGGAGGGGCCCTGAGAGTCTCCGGATTTCATCTTTCCCTTTGCTTTCTGTGCCCTGGGGTGCAATTCAGCCACAAGGTTTTAAATGAAGGGATTTTGATGGATTCAAATGTGTACAGCAAAACAGCAACATATACTGCTGTGCCTCCTGAGAATTTATTTTTGCCATTATTACTGTGGTCAGAATTACTCATAGCTAACGTTTTGTACATGCTGTCTGCCACGCTGGGCGCTCTGGGCTTTTGAGTGAATTATCTCCAACAAGTTTGACAGCCCTATGATACTGACCTGGTTGACAGACCCTTAGTAGGTGAGGAAACTGAAGCTTAAGGGAAATGAATGCTTTTGGTCAAATTCCCATCTTCCTGGGGCTTGATTTGAAACCACATCTTTTCGACACCAGAGCACATTCTCTTTACCATGAGGCCAGGACTTCCTAAACCTCGGTCCTTTGTGTTCTACTGTCCCAGTTTTTGTAACCTTTCTATAACACCTGCCACAGTGGATCGATATTTTTCTTTAAAGATATTTTCTAAAAACCAATTTCCTTTTTTTTTTTTTTTTTTTTTTTTAATTTTTTTTTTTGCGGTACGCGGGCCTCTCACTGCTGTGGCCTCTCCCGTTGCGGAGCACAGGCTCCGGACGCGCAGGCTCAGCGGCCACGGCTCACGGGCCCAGCCGCTGCACGGCATGTGGGATCTTCCCGGACCGGGGCACGAACCCGCGTCCGCTGCATCGGCAGGTGGACTCGCAACCACTGCGCCACCAGGGAAGCCCCCAATTTCCTTTTAAAGAAAGATTTATTTTAAAACCATAGTGGAGTATTTATCTAACATACCTCATAAGAATTGCATAGCTATTAAAATGAAAGTGCTTCCCCATGAAACACCTAAAACTATCTTCTCGTGGACATGCAACACTCTGCCTGCCCCTAGTCCTCCCTGCCTTGGAGACCATTCCCACTGTCCTGGGTGGCCTTCTCCAGAGCAGCTCCTGGTCTGTGTCGGCTGGCTTGAGCCTGGGCCACACTCGGGCCACCAGCTATCCCCAGCACTGCTTCAGACGACACTTTAGGCTCAGCTACCATGGGCACTCTTCTTTCTTCTCAACGGGCAGATGGCAGCAGAAGTAAAAGTCAGAAATCGGCCACTCAACATCAGTGTTAGGTATGCTACGTAATTTTTAAAATACTGGTTGAGTAGAAATGTGCTTTTACTTGCCATTTTTTCCTCAAAGTAATACCTTCTTTAACCTGAGAGACTGCCTACAAGCTAAAGGCCTTTGCCACTCCACTCCACAATTTCTTGATCTTGGTACCATGGGCATTTGAGGCTGGATAATTCTTTGTTGTGAGGACTGGCCTGTGCATTATAGGATGTTGAGCAGTTCCCTGGCCGCTGTCCATTAGATGCCAGTAACACCACTCCCTCTCCCACCGATTACAATAAAAAATGTCTCCAAATATTGCCAAGTTCCCCTTGCGGGGGGGGGAGCAAAATTGCCCCTATTTGAGAACCATTGGTCTAATCAACTGTTTCTGTATTTAACTGGATGATTGTATAAGCATGGTAAGATATGTAAGATAATTACATATTATAAGATATTTTGATAAGATATGTATATGCCTACATGCATCTACCAACCCATAAAAGATACGAACAATTTCGCAAAAATAAAGATCTATTTCTAAGCTACCATCATATCATTGCAGACACCACAGCATAGATTTAAAAGTTCTGTGGAAATAGGTACAAGCTAAGTTATAAAAATAATGAAAATGTACAAGTTATCTGACATAAAATAGAAATGTCACAATCCTGAGATAGCAAGACACCTAAGACACTTGCTGAGCTAAGTGAAAAGGTAAAATCTAGTTTAAATTTATAGCATTCCTTCAGTGTCCCTCTAGGAGTTTGGCATTTTGCCAGGGTTCCTTGTTAAAAATTTGTTAAACGTGTTTGGCATTAATGCAAACACAAAGTGGTCATTTGTTACAAATTCTATTGGAATGCATTCATTTAAGGCAATGAAGTAGTTACTAGAAAAGAAAAAAAAGTTCATTAAGTACATTTTAAAAATACAATGATGTATGCAGTGTGTAGCTGTGGCGCCCTGGTGGCTGTATAAATCGCTGACAGAATAACCACACATTGTGTTTAGTTTGAAATTGGAATCTTTTAAACAAAACTGATAGAACAAAAACTGGTTTTGTTTGTTGTCAAAACCCATGTTAGTCTTTCTTTTCCGAACTGGTTAAAATAACCAGAAGTTTGGCATACAATTTCTAGCATCTCAAATCAGTGAAACATGTAGGTTCAAATCATGCTTTGGGAATCTTTTCCGGGAACTGGCTGTGACATTGGAGACGAAGGCTGATTCAACAAACAGAATGCCCGCCTCCCCCGCCCACCCGGAGAGGGGGGAAAATGCCCGTGTTATCGTGGGAACCCCACTCAGGGAGGGTCAGTACCTCTGTGTTCTGACAGCTGTCTGAGGTTATTAGGTTACCTGTAGAGGGAAAACCATTGGCTTTCATCATGGAGACAATGGAATCCTATGAGCAAATATTCTAAGCCTGGTGTATAGGACTTCCACCTTCCTGTCCCACCCTGCACTGTTCACACAAAGGAATTATTGCTGAGTAGTGATGACTCCTTATCTCCTTCAAGAAACGGTTCTGAAGCTCAGCTTTTGAGGAAAGGGTCTATTTGACATTATATGACATTTGACCCTGCCACATACCCTGCTGTGGATGTACGTATGGAATATGCCATCTCAGGGCCCCTAGATGTTTGCTAAAAGCCAATCCTAAAGGTGAACAGGAAACTCATGTTTCACAAGAATATTCAGAAAGTATTCACTGCTTTCTTCCTCCCTCTTTTTCTCACTCTCACATACTTACTGCCATGAGAGCATCTGGATGATAGAACCCCAGAAGTCCAGGGAGCCACAATCCCCAATCCCCATGGCCCCCAAACCTCTCTCTAGGTTAGCCTCTTTTGCCGACTGAGTTTGGCGTTATCCAGGCTGCCCTCGAAGGGGACAGACTCGGAGTCTTGAAATATTCCCCTAATTCAAGAGTAAACTTAGACAAAACCTGGCATCCTGTGTGTGACCTAAAGAAGTTTGCCCTTCCCGTCACAAAGGCCAAACAAGGCCAAGAAGCAAAACATCTAAGAACAGGGAGAAAATACTTATCTCCCAGGAGCAACCAGAATGCATGTTATAAAAGGTAAGAAACACACCAAGTATTAGAGAGCACATCGTGGTTTTATACCATTCGGTGGGCCCTCTTTTAGAAAAAGATTGGCAGCTAGATGACGGTTTCAAACAGGACAAAACTATACGGCCACGAGAACACACTGTTAAGGCCTCTCCCAGGGCCTGGGGAGAGGTCTGTGTACCTGAGGGGTCAGAAGCTTATGCCGCATTAGATTCATGATAAATCTCTTCTGCTTGCAATTAAAGTTTATTTTTGAGATTGCATTCAAATTCTAACAAGAATAAAGTAAAACATGTTTTCAGATCCCTTATGGACAAGGATTCAGCTTTAGGATGATCTTGGGAAAGCTCATCAGAGCAAGAGGGATGTGCAGGAATGAGATGGCCCTCCTAGAGAAAGGAGTCGACAAGGCATTCTGGAGAATTTGAAACATGAAGGAACCATTTGATACCTCACGTTTGCCGACCAGAAGTGGCTCGGATGACAAGTGTTTACAACAGGATCTTCATAGAGCCAATAATGGCAATTAGTCCCCAGGATTTGAAGGCGCCCTTCCCGCCTTGCCTCGCTGAGGCGGAATGCCATTTACTCTTGGGGCTGGCGACTAATTAGGGGTCTCTTTTGAAGATCAAGGTTTTGCGATCCCTGTTTCTTAATAACAAGGTTGGCCTGTCGGCCACCTGGGTCCAGGCGAGACCTCCCTTTCCCCCTCCCCAAACAGCAGGCACCGCCTGAGGCCAGGAGCAAGTGTGGGCAGGAAAACACAGATCCAGCCGGGTGAGCAATTTAACCTCTTCACCACCAAGGTTCTGCAATCCAGTGCTCCATTCAGCTGCCCGGAAACAGAGACAATTGACCTCGTTTCTCAGGAAGGGTTGAAGGCCTGGGTGTGTTGCAAAGTCACCATGATCAAGGTGCAGACACTACACAGCAAGCTTTCATATGGGAACAGGGGCAGGAAGACTCCACTTCTCCAGAGGAGTGGCGAATGAAGAGGGTCTTTGAATCCCCTTCAGCTTGGGCAAGTTCCAGAAGGAATTTTAGAAGTCTCCAGCTAACGAAGGCTGAAGGTAGAGGGGGAAGGACAGTCAAGCGCACCTTCTGGAGCCCTAATCTAATGTGTCATCAGACTTGACAGAAAGGTGCCTGCATCTGCTGACCTCTTACCAGGGCCCCCATGGCCTTGCTGGATGAGGCTGGGTGGGCTGCTATGCTCTTTAAGACACCGTCAGGGAGACAGAGGACAAAACAGCAGGAAAAGGAAGCTGCAAAGAATTAAACTTGTGACAAGTTGGGCAAAGCACAAACAGCAGAAGAGGTTGGTCCTTTTGGCTGGTGACACACTCTGGCCTGGGTTGGTTATGGTCACCAAGCCCATCGGCATTCCAAAGTGGCAACAGCTAATGCAGCAAGTTCAGTGTGGTTTTGTTTCATTTCTGAATGCTGGTTGCACGCTGGCAATGATGGCCGCTGAAGGCTGGCAACTCCACTGCCATAAACAGCGCTGTCGGTGATTCTGAAAACCATTTTTAAAACTATTTATTTTTGGCAGATAGGGGCTAAATGGAGCTTGCATTTGACTAACTGTACTTTAATTTCAACTTGCTTCAAACTTTTTTGTGTTTTCTAAGCAACACCAAATCAGAGTTTCCTGCAACAAAAGGAACTAGCCTTCTTGAGGGAGGGGGAGACTTCTTTGGTAGGTGGGGAGGGCAACGTGTAAACACAAGCCAGCAACCAGCTGAGTAAAGTCAGGCCTTTCAGAGATATTCAGGGTCTCTGAGCCCACTGAGCCCCGATCCACACCCCCTGCAAATCAAGGTATAGGTAAAAAGCTCCCTCACTTTAGTCCATAGAATTGAAAGTGAAATAGGTTATTAAATGTGATGCAAAGGCAAATTCAGTTTGCATTGTGTATTGTCTTTAAGCTATGTTTATGAAAAGCACGAGAATCCTTCCTTCCTTCCTTCCTTCCTTCCTTCCTTCCCTCCCTCCCTCCCTCCCTCCCTCCCTCCCTCCTTCTCTCACAATTTTGAACACATCTACCAAGAACCACACTAAGTACTGGAGACATATGGCTGAACATGATAGACGCTAGCTCTGACTTCATGGAACACACATCTAGCGAGCCTGTCAGACATCACATTCAACAAATAATTAAACTGAACATGTGATTAATTAATTAAAATTGTAGTAAGTACCAAGGAGGAAGAATGACCTGTCAACATTCTCTGAGCACAGCACTTTTGACATGTGGCATCCAGTCCTTACACTTTGAGGAAGTTGCTATGATTAACTTATTATACTGCTCCAGAAAGAGGCACAGAGAGGTAAAGACACATACTCAAAGTCACACAACTATGAGGTGGTGGGGCCATGGGGCAATCACACACACTAGGACATCAAATCCCCAATTTATAGGAACAAATGGGGGCCCTGACCTGATCTGCCAAGAGAGTTGGAAAGACTTTCCAAGGAAGTAATGTCTGTGTTGGTGTACATATGCCAATTGGAAGAGAATGGCTTCTTCCAAAACAACTTCTTCTTCTTCCTGTTCCTCTTCCTCCTCCTCTTCCCCCTTCTCCTTTCGCTCTGTGCTAACTGAAAAGTAAGTCTGTGGACTTCTATGTATTCCTAGGGTTTTGTCCAGACTCTCTGTCTTTTTAAATGGAGTTTTACTCAGTGCTTTTTGTCTGTCAACATGAGCTCACCTACAACCTCCTTCAAAAACCTCCACTTCAGAGTATCATGGCACATGCATCTTCTTTCCCCCCTAAGAGTCTGCATTATGGCCTTCCAGCTTCATGGTATTTGGGATGATTAATCACTTTTAAATATGAAAAAAATTAACATGTCTGAAGCATTCTCCTCCGCTGTCAGAGGTTTTGCTTTAACATAGATCCAGAATGTCTCCCTTTCCCAGCAATTCCAAAGCAACATATCTTCTGTTGGAAATTCAACTGTAAAATCCCATGTAGAAGCCTCAAGCAATATATCTTAACATCTTAATTTCATTTAGGAGGAATGCAATGATTGATCATTTATCATTCTGAGATTGAGTGAACTATCTAGAGGATTCCAATCTATTGCCTCTATGCAACTGATGGGATATTCACATGTCTTCTGGCTGCATGAGGGATTTGGGGTCTAAGTTGCCTTTGAAGAAGTGGGATGCTAAAAGGATTACTGAGCCAGGGCGGGGGTGGGGGGGGTGGGGGTGGCGGTCTGCCTTTACCAGCAAAGTATGACTCCAAGGCTTGACTTGCTCCAAATTAGAGCTTCCTCCAGTGATAGCCAGGATGTCTGCTGTCGAGTTACTCCCATTTCTCTATCCCCACACATGGAATCTTGCCTTGCTGCCCTTATCCTTCCATAGGTAACCTTAAAAGGCCTGGGGAAACCTTGACATGAAATCCATTGCACTGGTGGACTTGACTTCTCATCCACGAGATTTCTATTTAACCGAAAGCTGCTTTGTCAGAAAGGAATTTTTACCACAGTATAAACAAAATGGCACCTTCCTGGGACATCTGGGTCAGGCCATTGGCCTCATAGCTGCCATTCTGGTTTCCACACAAGACATCATTAATATCTCTTCATGTTGGTACTGTTGCTTGGTCAGCAGGAGAATTGGCCAGAATGCTAGAGAACGAGACTTTTGGAGTGTCTACAGTACCACTGATCTTCTGCTAGATGTGTGGGTGAGAGGGGGCAACAAAAACATGGTCCTCAAGTCCAAGTATATGTTCTATAATGATAGATCCAAACTGAGTACCTACTATGTGTTTTACGCAGTGTAGGTTTTAAGAAATACTCACAGAACAAGATGCCTCCAAAATCACAATCCATCTCTGCAAACACATACTTGTGTAGTTTGCTCGGGAAACTCATCGCCCAGTGGACCACCTTACAAAGAAAAAATGACATTCGCTCCAAAGAATGAAAAGTTTGGGACAAGCAGAGGTGATTTCAGAGGGAATCTAAGGCCAGTCACATCTGCACAGTGCTAAACAGCAGACATGCTCTCTAGTTTGAATGTACATTTAAATGCCATGTCAAAGTCTGCCCTTGTAGGTCTGCACAGAGCACAAGGCCAGTGGCTGCAGCCCTAGGTCGCTCCTGCTCAGGGATGTAAGTGAACCCTGTAATCGGCGCTGGGACTGAGGGGCTCTGAGTGAAATTGAAAGAGGGTTAACAATAGGCCGCTCAAGGGGACCCATTCTCCCATCTGTTATGAGGCTTCTGGCTATCACAAATGTTTCCAACTTAGATGTGGAGGTGCCCTGAGAGGGAATTTCAGCGCTGCTTTTGTCACTGGTCACTTTGAAGATTAAAGAGGGGAAAACGCATTTTCAGAATACATGAACTCGCTGGAAGTTTCCCTATTAAATCCCAAGGTCCTGGCAGGTGGGGGCTATGTTTAACTCTTCCAAGACAGACCTGGCATCCAGGATGGAGGCCCAGGAGATGCCTTGGGGAAGAATGGGGCCAGAGATCAAGGAGCTGGGACAGGACAAAGTAGACACCTGAGGCATGACACCAGTTGGTCGTGGGTCCCTTGGAGTCACTTCCAAAGCCCAATATGGCAGGACTCCAAAGTCCTCCAGCAGTCCCCAGGGGACCCAAGGATACACCAGAGGCCTCGACTTTGCGGCAGACAACTTCCTTAGGATTCGGCCCCATGGAATGTCGCAGACCCCTGCAAGAGCACAGGAAAGTCCTGACTGGCAGTGCCAATCTATGAGTACAGATCTGTACTGCAGGAGGGAGCACAGAGCTGGGTCCTCGTTCAGGGCTTTTTCAGGGCAGTTCCTTCTGCCTGGAGCACTTTCTCCATTGCCCTTTACCTGGCTACCTCCCGTTCAGGTGTCAGCTTCAATGCCACTTCTTCAGGGGAGGGTCTTCCCTGACTGTTGTTCCTGGTCAAATCTCCCGGCCCAGCTCTCCCTTAGCCCTCCCCGCCTCTCCCTCATGCCCCTGCTTCAGAACAATCTGGAGTCATGCATTTGTGGCAGTATTTGATTAACGTCTGATGTAGCCTCAGCTGCCTTCAGGAGGACAGACTGTTGTATACCTTTCTCATCACAGTATTTCATATATGCCTACCACATAGTGGGTGCCCAATAAATATGTCAGTGGATAAAAGGGACAAGTGAATCCACTGATGATAACAAATGTTTATCGAATGCTTACTACATGCCCGGAAGAGTCCTAAATGCTTTACAGCAGTGATTTTCAACTTTGGCACTGCTGACATTTGGGGTAGATAACCCTTTGTTGCGGGGCGGGGGGGGGGGGGGGGCTGTCCTGTGCTTTGTACAATGTTTAGCAGCATCCCTGGCCTCTACCTGCTAGATGCCAGTAGCATGCCTCCCCTTCCCCTTCATGACAATCAAACATGTCTCCAGACATTGCCAAAACCTCCTGGGAGGGCAACCTCACCCCCTACTCCCTGCTGAGAACCATTGACATACACACCTCAACCCACTTAATCTTCCACAGTTACCCCATGAACTGGGCACTATTAGTCTTCTCCTGTTAGAGTTAAGAAAACGGAGGCTCAGAGAGGTTAAGTAACTTGCCCAAAGTCCCAACACCAGCAGGAAGTGGAACTGGGACACGGGAAATTCAGTTGCTCAATTTGAAGAGGTGTTGGAATGAGAAAGGGCTGGCCCCCGGTGGCCACTGCGGGACTAGGACCTGGCCTTTCCTACCTTTGCCCAGTGAGCTTCTTGGCTGTGGCCCTGGGGTGCCTTTTCAGACTGTCCCAAATCAGGACCCTTCATTGGTGCTGGGCTTCCAGAAGGACTCCTCCTAGACCACAAGCAGCTGCATATCTTCTGTTCACTGACTGCTTCTCTTTCCCGAGTCGGTGGCCAGTGACGCCCAGACCCTCCGGGAGCAAGGCTGTTAGGAACCAGCAAGGTGAGGTCAAGGGCAACCTCACTCCTAGGCCTGTGGAATGTGATGGGGAAGTGGGGACTCAGACCCAGGTCTGCCTGCATCTGAGCATGGTGGGGAGCAAGCCCTGAACTGTGGTGCAGCCATGCAGAGCAGCAGTCCAAGTTCGGGCACGGTCTGCCTTTCTGCACCTGCTCAAGCGACTCCTTTCAACCCTCGGCCTCTCATCCAAGGGTGAGTGGGAGGGGTGAGACTGTCCACCTCAGAGGGTTACCCTGAGACAGGGCCTAATAGAAGCTTTGCACACGTGAACTGCCTATCACTTTTTCCTCATCCTAGTTTGAGTGATCTCTGGTAAATCACTTAACCTCTCCGAGCCTCAGTTTTTTCATCTACAAAGCAAAGATAATAATTCTAACCTCTCCAGGTAGTTGAGAATATAAAAGAAAATGAACTTGCTGCTAAAGCCCCTAGATCAGCGCCTGACACGTAATAGGTGTTAATTGCCAGTAGTTCTTGTCACCTTCCCCTCTACACTAGCCCATGCACAGTGGAGAGAGATGGACATCAGGACCAGCTTGATCCAGAGTGTGGAAAGTACCAGCCTGGGGTGTTCGTGCCTCGGTTATTCACGGGTTGGACCAGGGCCTGGCCATTTTATGAAAGGAAGCATGCAGAGCAAAGAGGGAGCACATCAGAGGAGCCCAGAAGGAACAGTGGCAGAAGGGAACCCAAAGCTTCTCCCAAACTGCAAATTCCACGCCTCCAACCTGGAGCGCCCCTGGCAGCCCGCCACGTTGGCAGCCTCCCCCTTTCTCCTTGGCTCTTCCCATTGGCACAGCCCAGCCCCTTTATAAAGCTTCAGCAGAGTTTTTTCATGGCTCCAGCTGTTAGATAAACTTTCCAGGATATTTCTGTGGCAGGTACAAACCTGGACAGGAAGCCTCAGGAAGAAATCTTAAATTAATTATATGTCAACATTTAAGCCACAAGAAGGAGCAGTTGTCATAAATTTGGGGGAGGTTAGAATCCAATTTTCGTGGTAAATGTGAGCGAGCGAGCTGACTCACTTGTGAACTGGTGCCAACAAAATGATATATTTTACATTCTTTCACAGTTTGTTTTGGCTAAACACAATGAAAAAAAGGGGGGAGGGGATTACAGTTTTTATTCTTTAGCGGGCCGATATGTTCAATCATGCAAAAGAGCTACATCACACATGTGCTAAAGCTGAAGAAATTAGCTCAACTTAGTCACTTTTTCTGTTGCTTTCTACCTTTGTTGAGAAAGGAGATGGGGCTGAAAACTCAACAGAAGGCCACAGGCACTCTGGTCACCTTCAGTGTGACCCGACGCCAGCTATTGCCAGAAACAAATCAGACTCCCCTAGGAACTGTCCTCCTGGTTTACCTTCAATTCTGACCAAACCCTGGTATGGTAAGGGTCTCCAAAACATCAGTTCTCTGAGCACTTGTCACAGGTTAAACCTGGTGTCAGGCAGTCGTTGGCAGAAAGGTGAAAAAGTCTCCTTTAATCTCCACAAAATTAGGAATGTAGCTGGGGTACTATGATTATTTTCTCTTTCCGCTTTCTGTCTTATCCATTCCTTCAGTTGGTCATTCAATTCAGGAAGCATTTATTTCTGCTGGCCATGAGCTAGGACTGGGGGTTCAATGGAGAGTAAGACACAGACCCTGATCTTAAAGTCTGGCGGCTGAGTCGGAGGCGTAGCTGGGTAAAGAGACGATTGCAGTACAGTGTGATGTGTGAGCAAATGGGGACGGGTGGGGAGGGAGCCCGGGAGGCACCTGATACAGTGTCTGGGGGGGTCAGCAGAGACCCCACGGAGGAGATGACTTCCAGGTTGTGAGGTGAGGAGTAAGAAGTGGGAGTAACCAGAGGAAGAGGGCAGACCGTTCTGACTAGCGGGACAACGTATGTAAGTGCACGGCCTGACGTAGAGCCAGACCAAGGCCTGCTCAGAGGACTGCAAGCACCGAGGACAGTCAAACACAGAATGTAGATGGGGAAGCGGTGGTTTCAGGCATTGAGGAAGGCCAGGCCGAGCCTTGCAGGAGATTGGATACTTCCCCGGGGGCAGTGGGGCACCGTGGCAGGGAAGTGATCTGGCCAGATGTGTGATTTAGGAAGGTCCCTTCAGGCAACGTGGAGGCTGGATGGTGGCAACTGGTGAGGCTGCGGGGAGGAGGTACATACCCTTCCTTAAGGGAAAATCAACCCCGTGAGTGGAGGTATGGTTTGAACTATGTCCCCTAAAAGGAGATGTTTAAGTCCTAATCCCTGGTACCTGTGAATGTGACTTTATTGGGAAATAGGGTCTTTGTAGATGTCATCAAATTAAGATGAGGTTAGAGTGGATGAGGGTGGGCCTTAATCCAATGACTGGTGTCCTTCGAAGAAGAGGGAACTTTGGACACAGAGTCACACGGAATACACACAAGGAGAAGAGCATGTGACAGTGGAGGCAGAGATTAGAGTGAGGTATCTGTAAGTCAAGGAACACCAAGGATTACCAGCAACCACCAGAAACTAGGAAGAGCCTCCAAAGAGAGTACGGCCCTGCCGACACCTTGATTTTGGACTTCTGGACTCCAGAAACTTGAGAGAATAAATTTGTTGTTGTAAACCACCGAGTCGATGGCACTTTGTCACAGCAGCTCTAGCAAACTAACACAGGGGTCATGGTGGAGTCTTGCTGTTCCTCTCCCAACAGCATCAAAACTCCAAGCTGCCTGTGTGCTGAGACAGCTGGGGTCCATATGGGAGAGGGTCATCTGAGATCCAAGAAGCATCTACCCTTGACTCTGGTCCCCTTTGACCTGCTTGGTGGCCTGGGATGGGCCTCTCCCAAGGGTGGCCATCCGTGAGAGGGTTAGCACCAAAAGTCAATATTTGTCCACAGGCAACAGTTGTGTTTGCACTATGAAAGCCCCAACAGGTTTTTACAGAGATTTCAATCCGTGTGGTCTTCAGGCCATGAAGTAACCCTGTCCTGAAGAAACCCCTGAAGATGAGCCAGGAGGGGTGAGAGTCCCAAACAGTACGCTCTGACAGGCAGTGGCTCAGGAGGCGCGAGGGGACTGGTTCCAGGGCCAGGATCTTCAGGGGTGCTCTGCAGACAATTGCTGCGCTTGTACTGCTGGCAGGCCAGACTTGCTCATGTGGCTCCTCTGAGGCTCCTGGGCCCTCCCTCTGTGCTGATCAGCTATTCCCAGCCGGAAGCACTAATGTCATCCGCTTCCCAGGGACACCAGCTGACACAGCTGATGGGACTGCTGGCCATCAGGAGTGCACATGTCCCCCACGCCTCGTGTGGGAGGAGATGCCTTGCCACCCTGGTTTTGACTGGGTGGGGCTGGGGGTTCAGGAAGCATCTGCAGGGCTGCTCAGTGCCAAGGGCAGTGCCTGGCACTAGGGGCTTCTCAATAAATGAGCACGTAAGTAAAGGAAGACTATGGGCTTTTTAATCTAATGGAACTTAAATTCAATCCTGGCCTGGCCTATGGTTAGCTGTGCAACCCCGGGCTTCAACTGCCTCATCTGTGAGATGGAGATACTGAAAAGATAGAAGTGTTGAGAGGATTAAATGAGATCCTAAGTGCTTAGTGGAGTAGCTGACAGTAATAAGGGCTCAATAAATATTAGCCATCTCAATTATCATTATTTTTCTTCACGCAGTCATGTGCCAGTGTAACAGAAGTGTTAATATTGGCCGGTTCTAGACTTGGAGGGGGGAGTGGGAGGAAGGGAAGAGAGAGTAGAGAAATCCTCATAAGCACGCAGTTTGCAAACCCCTTCTATTGCCTTGATCATTACTGGCTGTCATGACAACCCGGTGACATAGGTCAAGCATTGTCATCTCTACTCCTGATAAGAGAGTCTGAAGTTCACACCAGTTAAATAACTCAAGCAAATGCTTTCTAGTGATAAGTGGCAGAACAAAACCAAGCCCAATTTTCCCTTCACATCGGGACAGAGCCCAGAGGCGCTGGATGACTCCTCCCTGAATAAATGAATGAATGAGAGATCCAATTGCAAGCCAACCTTCAGGAGTAGGTGGGGGAAATCAGAGCTGACAAGGATAAGATGGGAGCATCAGGAGACCTGCCTGGACACCACTTGCTGTGTGTGTTTGGGCAAGTCACCACCCCTTCTCTGACCTCGATCCCTAAATCTCTTACAAATCCTAGGAGAGGAGTAGTAAGGAGGAACCAGAAGCTACTGATTAGCAATCATTTAATTTCCTGAGCCTCAGTTTCCCCATCTGTCCAGTGGAGATGATGATACCCCTCCAGTCTTACTCTGAGGCTTGGATATGATATATATATGAAAGGGCTCTGCAAAAGGACGGAGCAAAATATGATGGCAGGTTGGAAAAGAGAAAAGGAAGGAAATGGCCCAAGATAAAAATGCATTAATATTAACCAACAGGTTCCTTCAGAACAACAAAGCAATGAAACAATAATTTTAGAGAAACAAAACCCAGCCCAGGAAAAGTCTGTCAGAGGGAGCGGAAATGAAGGCCACCACCAAGTGGCCCTTGGCTTACCTATCTGGAAAACACAAGATGAAAAAGATTTTTTGTAAACCAATATTTGTAAAAGCCTCACTGGGCTTTCTGCCTGCACAGACTGCCTACTATCCTGGCAAAGGATGAAAACAAGTGAATTCTTATTTTAATTGAGTATGAAGCAAATCCAGGTAAATGTTATCAGCGTCATCATGAGCTACCATTTACTGAATGCCTACTATGTGCTGGGCAGTGTGCCAGGAACTTTGCATAGATACTATATTTGGTAAACATTTTTAGCACCTTTATAAGGTAAGCATAATAGTCAATCATTCATACATTCGTGTATTTTCATATGTTTATTTGTTCAACGGGTATTTCTTAAGTGTCCCCTACACACACTAAATGCTGGAGAGGGTGTAGAGAAAAGGGAAACTTCCTACACCGTTGGGGGGAATGTAAGTTGGTACAACCACTATGGAGAACAGTATGGAGGTTCCTTAAAAACTACAAAGAGAACTAGCATATGACCCAGCAATCCCACTCCTGGCCATATATCCGGAGGAAACCATAATTCGAAAAGATACATGCACCCCAATGTTCACTGCAGCACTATTTACAATAGCCAAGACAGGGAAGCACCCTAAATGTCTAACGACCGAGGAATGGATAAAGAAGACGTGGTACATCTCTACGATGGCATATTAGCCATAAATACAATGAAATAATGCCATTTGCAGCAACATGGATGGACCTAGAGATTATCATAGTAAGTGAATTCAGTCAGACAAAGACAAATATCATGATATTACTCATCTGTGGAATCTAATTTTTAAAAAATGATACAAATGAACTTATTTACAAAACAAAAACAGACTCACAGAAATCGAAAACACTCTTACGGCTACTAAAGGGGAAACGTGGAGGGAAGGGATAAATCAGGAGCTTGGGATGAACTCAAACACACTACTATATATAAAATAGATAACCAACAAGGACCTACTGTATAGCACAGGGAACTCTACTCAGTATTCTGTAATAACCAATATGAGAAAAAAAATCTGAAAAAGAATGAATATATGTACATGTATAAACTGAATCACTTTGCTGTATGCCTGAAACTAACCCAACCTTGTAAATCAACTACACTCCAATATAATTTTTTAAAAAAAGAAAAAGCAGATAACTAACGACAACAAAAAATGTCTATTATGCGTTAGATATGGCACTGTCTGGGACAGGTACATGATGAGCCAGGTCTAGTCCTTTCCTGTAAGTCAGGTTTCTCAGTGTCAGCACTTGTGACTTTCTGGGCCAATGCTTCTTTGTATGATAATTCTTTGTTGGGGGGTGGGGTGGGGCGGGGCACTAGCCTGTAAACTGTAAGGTGTTTAGCAGCATCCCTGGCCTCTACTCACATAGATGCCCGTTGCACCCTAGTCTGACAACCAAAAATGTCTCCAGACCCTGCCAAATTTCCCCTGGAGGGTGGGGGTGAGATTGCTGCCAGCTGAGAGCCACTGCCTTAAGTAAAAAGATGAGGAAAGTAAATCTCAGAGAGGCAAAGTCCAAGGTTGCACAGCTAGTCAGGGAGTCGGATGAAGCAGAAGCCAGAGCTGATCTTTGATGCTGACGTGACTTTGTTTCTATGCGTTGAGCTCCTGGGGGTGGGAGATCCCAGGCCGGAGTCACTGTGATCTTGTCTTGTTTGCTATCAATACATGTCACCCTTCAACTCTACCTTTGGATTCTTTCGCTTTTTCGCTCCCTATCTGCCAAACCACACCAGTCACAAACATTTAATTCTTGAAACATGGAGGAAACACTAGGTGACCCCCGTTCTGACCCCAAGACATCCTCACATATTGCTATGAAGGTAAGTCAATTCTCCAATGAGCCCCTGGATGGCCCTTTGGAGTATAGTTCATGTTTCGACTCCTTCAACAGTAACTCAGTGGGGGGTGTAGAGAAAGTTGTAGAGGAAAGAGAATTGTGATTATTATATTCCCAAAATATCCTGGAATTTTTAAACTTCAAAGTTGTATTTCAGCTCCAAGAGTAGCCTAACCTTTGCAAAGTTTACTCTACAAATACATATAAGATAAAGAATTCCCTGGGAGAGTGTCTGCCAGGATCCTAAACCTACATTCATGTCTAATTTATAATCACTCTGAAAAAGACGGGTTCCTTTTACAAGGAGCGCACGTTACCCCTGGTCTGGCATCGTGCAGAGGACCGACAGGTGCAACTTGTGTGAATAACCACCGCAATCAGCCGCGCTTGAGAAGGAACCAGGGACGTGTTCTTCAGCGGGAGAAACTGCTGAGTCACACAGTCAAATTTTCTCCCCAAAATGGTGCCAAGGGCACTGGTTTTTACTGACCAAATTCAGAGGACCCAGCAGAATTAACTTGGCCATCTATCAGGATCTAAGTTCCCCGACTTGGAAGAACTAGGTTCTGGTTCCAACTGTGCTATTAACTCATCATGTGATCTGGAAGAAGACCTTTCCCTTCACTGAGCCTCAGTTTCCTCACCTGTAAAATTAGATCATTGGACTAGATGAGAACAAAGGATTTGTCTTGCTTAAACAGTCAATGATTTTCCAGAAGCATCCTTTTCTCCACAGTAGTTGTGGCCTATAGCCTAGGAGTTCCTCAGGGGAAGGAACTATGAAGATGATGACATTGATGATAATATCTCAGGGCAAGGGGTCCTTGAATGAATGACTCAAGGGATGAGTGTGGGTGTGGCCGTCTTGCACTTGGAGCACAGAGCTGCCTCTGCCATCTCACTGGATCCCAACCCCAGGATAACTTACTCTGGGACATAAGGGATTTATGGGTTTGTGAAAAACCATTGTGTGGATCAATGATTGGATAGAGGGTAAAGGGTCACACAATAAATATTTCAGAGTCTGCAGATCTTATGGTCTCTGTCACAACTACTCAGTTCTGCAATTGTGGCGTTGAAGGAGGCCATAGACAGTAAGTAAATGAATGGGTGTGGCTATGAGCCAATAAAACAAAAGTAGGTGGGGGGCTGGATTTGGCTCTGGGCTGTAGTTGGCGGGTAGCCCTGGGTGTAGCCAAAGTATCTGATGTGTGTCTTCTCCATCTTGATCGGTCCCTGGTGTCTGGGCCTAGAGAACAGCATGGCCACTTCCTGAAATAACTACAAAAATAACAGTCCCACCTCTCCCTTGGCTCATCCTCCTGCAGTCATCGGAGGCTAAAAACACCTCCTTTGAAGAGCCCAGTTTTCAGCTGAGGAGCAAAGATCTCCAAAATTACTGGCATCAAAAGCCACACTGTCTTCCTACATTAGGCTAGGGCTGTAAGAGCAGGGAAATCAGATGGAAGGGATGGAGGGCAATGGAGCACCCATGCACGGGAACTTGGCTTGCCTTCCCTGGAAAATCAAATCCAAGTGTTAAAAGTTATGATACCCAATTACAGTAGGCAGCAGTTGGAGGTGGGGGTGGGCTTTGCTCCCACCAGAACACCTTTCCGGTTCACACATGAGCACAATTTGGATTCTAACAGGACTACGAAAGAATAGTTTGATCGTGAGGTCATCACATGGGGCTCCAGAGCCCAGCTGACCTTTTGAAGTTGGCTCAGGGAACCTCATTATGTTGCATTTCTGCATCGATCCCTCTTCTGATTTTTTTCAAGTCCCTTTGCCCCTGCAAAGGGGGCAAAAATTTGCATTCCTTTGATTAGATTTTTGGCCTCGATAGAGAGGCACAGGCTGAGGGGAGGGGAGCCATGGAGGGAACCAAGAGGAAAGACCTGATTATTAAGTGAATAATCCACCCTGGGGGCCTTGGCTTGCTACTCCTTGGGCTGGGCTTACTGGAGAGGATGTCTTTAAGGAGTAGTAATTCTCCAGAAGGCAAGACTCCCATCGCTTACCAACACCATTTGGAATGAATTGATGCAACCCTCGAGTCGCAAGCAGGAACCCCGGCCAAAGCAAGCACAAAGTTTCCCATCTTGGAAAGCAGTCACTGGGAGTAGCTCCTCCAGAAAGGAAGCCAATCCTTCCACATGACAAGCCACTCCTCCCTTGCCTCTTGAACATAAGTGTGTTTGCTCAGCCCACTGTCTGCCCCTGATGTGCTTTTGCGTCCTTGCTGCCATTTTTCATAGTAATGACTCTTGACTTCCTGCTAGCAGAATGTCAGAGCACAGAGAGGTCCCCAAAGATGCTCAGTTCCCTTTAAAAAGATGATAAAGGGTGGCTTGGCGTATAACTGCTTGCACAAATCACTGTATTTGTGACCCAGTCAGGAGAAGAGGTAACTCTCCCCCTGATTTCAACCTGCTGATGGGAACTCTCAGTCAGGCTCAGGCCTCCAGCTCAGTGATAAAAACTGCTTCCCCTGCCTGGCTGCCATTCTTAGAAAGCTAGGCTTTCCCTGGGCCACCACTGGCAGCAACAGGATGCCTCTTCTCTCCTTCCAGATTTCAACAGATTGGAAGAGTTTTAAGGCACAAAGCAAACCTGGGGGGCTCCTCTCACTTGTGGGAATAAGAGGCTTGTAAATTTCAGAGTCATTAATCACAGTAGTAAAAAGACTGGCAAATAGAACCCAGGGAGACTGTCCTCCAGGTTTTAGCCTTTCCATGCTGATATTCCATGTCCAAGGCTACTTCATACCAAGACTCCAGGGCCATACAAGATCTTTGCTTGAGCCGCATCATCTCCTCCATTGGTGTTGCAGGTCTTGTCTGTGGTATAAAGATAGTGAGGGCCATTAAAAGTAACTGTGACTTGGAAACGCCCTCACATGAATGGAAAGACCGCAGGGATTGACATGAACACATAGGGGGTGTTAATGTCACACACCCTATGACATTAATACATAGGGTGAGCGGGGTTAAGCTGCACAACTTTTCAATGCTTTGATCAGGGCCCCACTGGCTGCACAGGTCTCTCCCTCTGACCTAAGGACCGACACAGTATGATTACTTTCTCTTTATCATCACAAACATCACCAGCAACAGGGGCTCCTATTATGTGCTCGGCATAAGCTAGTGCTGGGGCACAAAACTCCGTAAGACACATTCCTGCCCTCAAACAGAAAGCAAACAAACCTTTCTAATATCTCAAGTGCATAGTCACAATGACAATACTTGGCACAGACCAGGCGCAAAGTATGGTTTCCAAAGCTGTTTCTATACATTAACTCATCAAATCCCCCCAAGTCCCTTTTAAGTACTTATTCTTTTCATCCTAGTTTGAGAGGTGAGAACATCAAGGACCTGACAGGTCCAGACCATTGCTTGGGGTCACACGGGTATTAAGGGATGAAGTTGGGAACAAACGCAGCCTGACAGCAGGGCCATCTCAAGCTACATTCCCACCTCAAGGACATAATGGTGGTGTGGGGCTCCTTCCTCACTTGTGTGGTTCTCTCACTTAACCAATGCACCTTTCCCTTTATTCCAACACATTTTAATGAACCCCTTGTAGGAACCTGACTCAACGCTGGGACTATGGTAGCAGCCGGGAAAGAGAGGGTCCCTGCACTCACAGGGCTCACGATGGAGCAGGAAAGACCCCTTCGCCCCCCAAAACCACTTCAAACCCTTCTTCACTGGCGAAGACCCTTTGTCCCTAGAAACCTGGGGCATGAGTCGGAAAATGTCTTCCCAGGGGACAGGACAGGCTAAACTGCAAAGACTGAGTCATGGCCAGGAGCAGCTCAGTATAGGACCTGTTTTCCCAAAGTGTGTTTTCTCACCTGACAGGTGTATTTTCTTGGTCAGCAAAAGATATATCCATCAGGGGACAGAGGAAGGGACACAGGGAGATCTGGTGGGGGCGTCACAGGCAGGAGTGGACAGGCTGAGGCCTCCTGGGCACAAGGGCTGAGTCCAAGGAGGGTTCTGGGTGCTTCTGTGACTCTGGAGGTGGGGGTGGAGCAGAGGCAGAAGCTCGGGATTGGAGGTTCTAACCAGGGCTCATGACTCTCCAAATGTTCCCGCACCTCCAACTCCCTTCTATGTCCTTACGAGGGTACTCAAATGGGTCACAGCAGGATCCGCCAGGTGTTGAGTGCCCTGTGCAGCCGTCGGGTTGAGCGTGTGATGTGTATTCTGGCATTTAATCCTCACCACCACCACCCTGCATGGTGGGTGTTAATATTCCCATCCCATCCCAATCCCGATCCTACTCTCTGTGTGAGTGTTATCTCAGACAAGAGGCAGCAAAGGAACCAAAACCCGGGAGACTGCAAAGAAGGGAGCAGAAAATGAGAGGTGACACGACAAGGAGTTGGGGGTTGGGGGGGCAGATTGGAGACACAGAGGCAGCTTCTTCCATTTGGGCTGGTGGGTGGAGGTCAGGACCACAGCTGACAAGAGCTCCCCTTTTGGAGGGAGGTGACTCGCTGAGTGTTTCAGGGCCTCTCTCTGCTTATCCCCTAAGCCTCACATACCCATCCTTCATCTGGGACAACTCTGCATTTTCTCCCTTCTATATTTTGTGGTTCCTTATACAATTTCCTATGAACTAAAGGCTCCGTATCATTTTGATGATGTACAGAAAGTGAATCCCAGAGAGGGGCAGGGCACCCAGCAGGTGAGTGATGACACAATGAGGTGGTTAAGAATGTGGCCTTTACAATCAGAGGTGTCGGGTTTGAACCCCAGCTCTGTGGCTTACTGGCCAGGTGTCTTGGGCAAGTTACTTCATCTCTTCAAGCCCAGCTTCTTCTGTTGTAAAAGGACAAGAGGGACACCTCACTGGCTTGGATGGAAGGATTTGCTGAGAACATGGGCTAAAGAACCAATCGCAGAGCCTGGCACAAAGTAATAGCTCAATAAACAACAGGAAGTATTATTTTCAGTCTCATTCGAATTCTGACTCTTATTCTTGAAGTCAGGGTAGAATCTGAATTTAGCACCAAGCAGTGACACAAGGTTCTCCAGTCATTTCAGGACCCAACAGAACATCGGAGTTCCCATGGCTTTGAAGAGAGAGCAGTTAAACGTCACAGTCAGTGGAAGACATAACAGGTGGAGAGCTGAGGGGTCCCCAAAGCATCCAGTGACTGGAGTCTTGCATCTGAAACAGGCTGGAGCATGTGTGGCCGTAACGCAGCCCTGGTGCATCCAGAATGTGGTATTTCACAGTGTGTGACTTCGCCAGGTTATTTCAGTGGCTCAGAGCTTCATTTCCTACCCAAGCTTCTGAGTGGGGCTGACACACGTTCCCCCTTCATGCCTGACTTGTTATTTCACCAGGCCCCCCTTCTAAATGACCGGGGAAATATCCCCTGGAATATTGGAAAGCAGGAAACTACCTTTCAAAAATAAATGGGTACCTTAAGCCAACCTTCCGGAATTCTACTACACAACCGCCTTCCAAATTCAACGACGGCCAAAAGCGTGTGTGAGCGTGTGCAGGCCCAGGGATATTATTTTTAGAAAGAAAGGCTGGGAGCAGGGGGAGGAGAAAGTGGAAGTCTATCCTAAGCCACAGTTGAGGGGTGACGCTGGAGCAAAAGATTAACACCTGGGACACAAGCATTTTGGGAAACTGAGAGTCTGGTGACTGGGTGAGCCACCAGCAGCAAATGACCGTGGGAGGGAGGGGCTAAAATTGTGAGGTTCAGGCACATGAATGGGGCCATCGAGGCCCTCTCCCTGCCCCGTGATCGCCCATAGGGACCCGTTTCCATTTCTTACAATTAAACAAAACAGTAGTTTTAAGTGCCAAATTCCAAACCATTGTCCCCAGTGCAGCCAGAGTGAATTTGCTAAAACAGAAAGAGATTGAGCCCCTCCCTTGTGTAAGACCCTTCCGAAGCTCTCCTTATTTTCCGGAGAAAGACCAGTTCACCTCTTCCAGCTTCTTTCATAGTCTAGCTGCCTCTCTCTGATCTAGCTCTCTCCTTTGCTTGTCACCTGACAAACTCAAATTCACCCTTCCATCTCAGGTTAGACAGCAGTTCCTCCTCTAAGAAGTCTTCCCTGAGCCCCTGGTCTAAGTCAGATGACCCTCGCCCTTGCTCCCAAGGCCCCCCGACCCACCCACCCCTCCCGGCGCTTCTCACATGTATATGGCTGGTCTTCCCAGTTACACCGCATGTCCATGGGGATAGGCACCCTGTCTCTAGTCCATCACTGTGCCCTAGCACTGTGCCCAAAGCATAGTATATGCCCAAGAAGTATTTGTGGATCCACTAAGCTGACTTGATATAGGGCCTGGGGTAAAGTCTTATAGAATCCAAATTTACCAGCCTCTGTCTAAGGAGAGGAAGTCATAAATTGACAGATTGTGAAATATAAAAATTGAAACTTAAAGATTTTGGTAGCAATGAATCCAAACTTCCTGCCTCCCACAGAACTAAACACAGGCGTGTGGGCAATGGTGGAAGGAGGGGAGCCCCCTACCATCTGACTCAAATATCAAGAGGCAGGCCCTGGGTTGCTCTCAGTAGCATGCTGATGGCCTCCCAGCCCCCTCTGCCCAATGCCTCAACCCTGCCCGACAGGAAGGGACTGTGAAACGTCAAGCTCTTGCCTTGAAATTAGAGGCATCTAAACTTGTAGCTTAAGAACTTTTGCCACATGTAATTATTGGCCTGAGACATCAGTCACCTTCAAAAATTCTGCGCTGACAGAGGGCAAAGGAAAAGCATCTAGAATATCAAAAGGTAAAGGGTCCAGATTAAAAAGGGAGATGCAAGGAGGGCTTTTCCCAAGTCGTAGCCTTTAATTGACTCCAGTCTCTGCTGAGCACCTTGGCCTCCTTTGTCAGCATGCTGGGAGGTGGGCTGGGCTCCACTGACACCAGTAACTCGCTGCAGACAGGCCCGGCCAGCAGACACATCTCCCAGAGAAATGTCCCCTCACTGTCATGCTGGGGGCCATAAGCAATCAACATCTAGAAGTGACAAGTCTGCGGAAAGAACAGTCTTAGAAGCTGGGATGCGTCTGGAGCATAGGGGTAGAGGACGGTCCCGTCCCCCCTCCTACTCCTTGAAGTGAGAGACTCCAGAAAAACCACTAGAATATCAAAGGGTGAGATGCCGGGCCTGGGCCTTGACAAACTCTGGGCCAAAGGGAGGCTGACTGGCTGGCATTTTTAATTCAAAGGTCAGTTGAGCAAATTTCACAAGTCAGCTCATTCCTTTGGGTCCTAGTTTACCAATCTGTGAAGTGGTTCTAGAAAATTATCTGTGTCTCTGCCCTTCACTCCCACTTTAGAGCACAGGCATATTTTTAAATAAAACAAGACCTCCTCTTCTCAGAAAGATTGCACATGTAGTTTCAGTCAGCCTCCAGTTCAGTGCAAATGCAGCTTTTCTTTGCACTATTTCAGATATAAAAAAAATCGCAGGCTGCCTTGGAAGGAAATTAAAAAGACAAACCAGAGTAATTCCTCCAGAAAGCCTTAGAAACCAAAGTCCTGCTTATTCTGCATAGAGAGCACAGGCCATGAGGACACATATTTCAACTTTTTTTTTTTGTTACATTAGCATTGTACTTTCCTGCAAGGAAGTCCAAAAATGAACCAAAGGGCTTTAGAATCGCGAATGAAGGTGCTGCCTATTAGTCTATCAGAACACTGCAAACCGCGCCCACCCCCGGCCCCCCAGATTGTGGACAAGCCTACCATCTTCGATTTGTCTCTCTGGTTGGCATGCGGGACACAGCACAGAGGAGACGCTCTGTAGGATCAGCCTGTCAGATCCTTTGAGTTCATGCAGGATAAAAACTGGTATCAAAAGGAATGTCAAGCAAAGAAATCTAAATAATTAAAATCTGTTTAGTGGCTATAGACATCATCTCTTTCTCTTTGCATTTCTGTCCCTAGCTTTTTCTTTTTCTCTGAATTCCCCACCAACCCGTGGGACTTTGCTGGGCAAAACCCAGTTCTCCTCCGGTTGCTGCCCTGTGCTTATTAAATGTGGATGAATGTCAATGTCACCCAGCTCATTAATAATTGATTTCCAGCCCTGTCTCTATTTGCAGAGCAGAAGCCACTTACAGAGTCTATTATTCCAACTCTGTGTGTGGGTCATGGGGCCAAAGAGGTTCCACCATGGGTAACCTTTGTTGACAACCATCACCATGGCAACTCCACACATCTCCAGCCTCAACTCAGATGCCCACGAAGGTGTCAAGGTGCCCTGCGCTGGGGACGGGGCTGGAGTTTGCTGAACTAAATGGCTATACGAGCAACACTGCTGGCAAAATGGGATTTTTCCGTTTTAATTTTGGTCTTTGTCGAATAGCATTGCCTTCGTTAACGAACACATTTGGAAACGGTCATGGAAAAGGGCATTTTCAGATTTTAAGAAACAAAACCCTGTGTTTCCTTCTGTATCCTCAGATAAAAAATAAAGACAAAGTAAATCTCCCTCTGGCTGCTTTTTAAATTAGGTCATTTTAAATCAATGAAACCTATATAATCCCGGAATAACCTATAGTTTCCTTTCCACCCGACCAAAGGCTGCAAGCTTAGACGGGAAGAATTACTGTTTTGCTTTTAACCAACCTATTAATATTTTGTCCTACCAGCCACGCTTCCTCTATCCCTCTACCCCTTCTTTGAAGATCTCCCCGCACTAAATTAATGTTTGACAATTAAATGAAGCCAACGGAGAGTTTTGAAAGGTCCACACAATTACGGATTGGGTGGGCGTGCAGAGCCTTTAATTTAAGTGGGAAATGTTTCCCAAATTATGGCCTGAGACCTCACAGCTAATTACATAATTTTTGGCATCTGAAAAAACATAAGCTGAGAAAACGCAAACAGAATCACACTGATAATGAGAGAGAAAAACCTGGAAGTGGGTCCATGTATTATTTTAGAAAATAAAGCTACTAGATATATCAAGGAAGACTCCGTGGCAGAAAAACAGTGCTCGAACTCCACGTGGTTTGAGAGATCATCTGTCCTATATTTGTCAAGTTGAGGCAGGGTGCTTGATTAAACAATACCACACATTTGTGAAATAGTGTATATTTCACCTCATCCCTGCGTGCCAATTTTCTAAGGCACGTTTTTTTCATATTGAAGGCTCTGCTAAGTCCTGCAATTAAACAACGTATTTAATTTTTAGTCCAAAACTGACCAAATTTATGTGATTTTATAAAAAGAATACTTATTTAAGTAATGTTTACTGAAACAAAATCAAAGATATTTTAAAGTACTTATTTTTAAATAAATAACACTGATTTAATACATCCTGGGGAGAATTTTTTTTTTTAAGTAAACTTTTTATGCTCCTGTGCAACCTGAATTTCTCCAAATACACTTTAGAAAATGCTGGATGAATTCTATGCCTTATAAACAAAGACACTGAGTCCCAGCAAGAGCATCTAAAGGTGTTCTTGGAGGAATAGAATGGTGGATCACAATATTCCCAGGCCAATGCCCTCTGGATCAGAGCTCATTGATGCCCTACCTGAGAGATAGGAATATACCACTGAGACAGACTGGGTTCGAGGCCATGATTGGGATAAGTCAATGTGCCTTTCTGTGACATCCTCAAAAGAATGTGCTCTTGAAGTGAGCAGACAGAAGGAACTTGGGGGAGTTGGGGTGATGTGCACTTGGGAGACTGGGGCGCCAGCTCATCAGAAGAGGTGCCTCCTTCTCACATGGGAGTCATTTCATACTGTGCTCTTCTACTCTGGCTAATGATAACTTGCAGTGGTAGGAATGTTCCAGACTGAGAGCTAGGAGACTAGGCTGGTGCTATTTCAGGCTGATCTTTGCTACAAAATATGCATGTTGAGGTGGCTGGGGGTAGGAGTAGGGGTAAGAGGTAGCCCATCCTCACTTGGGAGAAGAAAATATAAGATTTAATGAAAGCTTTGCCACTGACTCGTTTTTGCTTAGGACATGCCTTTTAATCTGAGGTCTTAGATTCTCCATCTGTAAAATGAGGGAGGTGAACCCCAGTATCTTGAAGGCCCTTCCCAGCTTTAACATTCTTTATCCTACTCTCCTGGGAGTGACACTCAAAGCCACATTCACACAATGACTATACCATGAATAGCTGCTTTTAAAGTCAAAACCGTCTTCTCTGAGAAAGAATCGTCTTTGTTTCTTTAAAGAGCAAGGTCAGTTCAGACCAGCACCCCACAGACCAAATGCTTATGCAAAGCTTACGCCTTTTCTGGGAGGCACTAGGGCAATCCTGTAAGGGCTGGCTGTTCCTTACTCTGCAGAGACTTTCAGATAACAGCTTCTCTTGTTATAGTCTGGCTCTCACTCCCTGTGAAGAAAAGCAAGAGGTGCAGATGTGCAGAAGCCAACAAATACATATATATATATAAAGTTTTCTTTGGAAGAAAATTTCAGAACTCAGAAAAGTTATGTCCCAAGTCCAAGTTCAGCTCAGGTCTTCCTCCTGATCAAAAGCCTCCATTCCTGAAATGCTATCTGAGAGAAAACAACTTCGTTCAGGACATCAAGCCGTGAAGTCACCAAGTTTTGAAGAATATCAACCTCCCAGACCGCCATCTGTTATGCAAGCTACATGCAACGAATAAGGTTGCTAATTTTTTTTGGCAAGAACTTCAAATTCCATGCTTTTACAAATTAAGATGACAAACATCTTATTTTACAAACACTCTGGGCCAGCCGAAAACAGTCCGGTTCCCCCCTAGGTCCCAGCAAAACCACAGCTTTGATGAGAGGTCTGAGACTGTCAAGTTGAGCCAGTGGTGCTTGCCGGGATTTGGACCCTGCTTCCAGGCTGACAAGACCCCTGGTGGTGGGGCTCCTAGAGGAAAAGTCATTGACTTGTCATTTTAAACAAAAGCTAGGAGTGATCATTCCCGTTTTGGTTCTTTTTCTTTTTTTTTTTTTTTTTTTTTTTTTTTTTTTTTGTGGCACACGGGCCCCTCACCGCTGCGGCCTCCCCCATCGCGGAGCACAGGCTCCGGACGCGCAGGCCCAGCGGCCATGGCCCACGGGCCCAGCCGCTCCGAGGCACGTGGGATCCCCCCAGACCGGGGCACGAACCCGCGTCCTCCGCATCGGCAGGCGGACTCCCAACCACTGCGCCACCAGGGAAGCCCCCGTTTTGGTTCTTAACTAGCTTGTGCAACTGATCATCTCTGGTAAGGAAAGTTCACAGGACAGTTTAATGATTCATCAAGAGCAACTTTCATAATCTTTATATTGCCTTCTCCAACATAAAAATTCGTCGTTTTTCAGCATATACCATTCACAGAATTCAAAAATTGTACAGCAAAATTGTACATTTTGTGTACATCTACACAAAATGGGTTGTTTAGAAAGCCAGACAAGGACGGTCATTAGATTCCAGATAATAATACAAGCAGGGATGTTTTTGCCCTGGTTAGCTTCATAGACCTTGGAAATAGACAAGTCAATGTGCTAAACGCCAAGTCAGTTTTGTTTGAATCAATTCAGCCCCAAACATATTGAGTGGATAGACTTAAAAGAGTTTTAAATTTTCCCAATACCAAGCTACCTTTTATTGAGCACCTATTATTTTCTAGGCACTATGAAAAGCAGTAACATGTACCATCTTTAATTCCTCACCGCAATCCTGCATGGTCCATATTTTAAAACTCATTTTATAGTTGGGGAAATTGAGACTCAAAAAGCCTAAAAATTTATCCCAGAGCACAAGACTTGTTATATGAAGCCAAGATTTGAATCCAAGTCTGCAGAGCTCGGTTCTGTCCCCGATATTCTGTAGGAGAAACCAGTTCTGGTGCCTTTTACTACAGCTAGAGCAGCGCTCACCATTTCCTTTGCCATTTTAATGTCAAAATTCTAAGGCCATGGAAGATGGTCAAAAAGAGAACACTGCCCAAGATGGTCAATGTGGTTCATTAAGAGTGCTGATGACTGCCTGGAGATCTGTATGCACTGTGGCTCAGTGAGAAGAAAGCTGGCCAGTTTTGGTGATACCAGCCGTGGGAGAGGAGAGTATTGGCATCTGTATCACTTATTTTCTGACTCTGAGCTACAGGATACTATCAGGACCAAAATTCATCTCCTTCTCTCAATCTTGTTCTTTCTCTCATGCCTTGAAAAAGCAACAGTCAGTGACTCCATGACATAGTCCACCAAACTTCACTTCCCCCAGGGAATTACTCTAGCAGTAAAATAGTCAAGAACAGGGGAAAAAAAAAAAAAAAAAAAAGATGGCACAGATCTTCTTTCATAGAAAACTGAAGAGCCCTGAGTGCCCCCCAAATCATTTCCCCTTCTGCCCCTTCTCACTGACAGCTGCTCTGGGTCACCTTTTCCATTCAGGTTTCTGTCTATGTCAAGGTGACTCACCGCTCACCTACCAGCAGACCAGGTCTCTCTTGCCTGACACCAAAAAAGGAATGTTCAAAGACTTCTCTGAGTCTTCTAATGGATTCACTGTGGCCCATACTTGCCTTCCTTTTGCATCCTATTTCCATGCAGAAAGGCATTTGGTCTTCCAATCATATATAGTCACTCTTGTCTTCTGTCCCTTAGGGTAGGGCACCCTCTCTAGAGGTCCCTCCAGGGCTCTGGCTGTTGGGACAGTTTGGGACAGTTTCCTAGTTCCCATATCTGCTCAAAGCTTCTGAATTGATGGTATTCCTCTGCAAGCCCAAGATGATCCCTTCTCCTGGCCTGCCTTCTTGACCTCCTGTGCCCTTTGTGTTTAATCTGTCCTTCCATCTGTCCCTGAACTCCATCAGACCTCATCTCTGGGGGAAATGCAGGAGCAAGGCTGAAAAAACAACAGGGGCTGCTGGGGAGTTATTTGGGAGGAGGGCAGCAGAGGGCTGTCCACGCGTAAGCAGTCAAATATCTGAACTTGCAGGGAGAGCTTGAGGGAGACGGGGTTCATATCAGCCAGTAATATCGAGGCCGGAGCTTAGACTAATAGGAAGAAATAAAAATGGGAATGTTTCGGCTGGACATCAAGAAAAACATCCTGATGAAAAGGGAAGAGGCTCCCACGTGGGGGATGTTCTCATAAAGATGAGTGAGCGGCCAGGTCACTGCTGCGCTCAGCTCCGGCGGGTTATAAACAAGGCCGCGCTGCCTCGGGCGACTTGGAGCCTGGCCTCCCTCCAGTTTCCCTTCCCTTGGAGAGGACCACAGAGGTGGGGCATGTAGATAGATCGTGCAGTGTGTGGCCAACCTTGGTTATAAGAATCAGGAGGCACTTAAGCTAAATCAAGAAAATGGGAGTTTGGGGAAGCATTCTGCTGGTCTTGGTGAGAATGTCATATGTCATATTTGGGACTGAAAGAGGATCTGACAAGTGTCAGGAACTAGGACAGCACGAAACCCCTCTCTCCTGTGTGTGTTGTCCCTGTCTGGCGTTCGATCCTCTCTGTGGACACTTTTTTCCTGGTTCCTCATGCTTTCTACATCCACATAACCTCAGCCTGCACGCAGTGGCTGACCTGGCCTCTCTTGCCTTGCCAGCCTTGCAGCCTTACCCTCGTGGCTAATCAACTCTACCTCCCCTCTATTCAGAGTCCCAAGAACAAGAATCTGATGGGCCCATATCATTGGTTCCTGGAAGGTCAGCTCACAGATCAGCAACCAGTTAGTGATGGCTGAGGTGGGGCTGGGCAGTGGGGTCTACACATGGTTGCCTAAGTGGTAGGAGCCGTGGATGGGGAATGGGGGGTGAGCGGGGGATTTAGAAAGTGATGTGGGCCTTAGAAACCACCAGACCTGTCTGGGACTCCCTCTCCCCTATTTCAAGCACATAACTCAGTCCTCCAAGCTCCAGGTTTCAGTCTCCCCATTAGAGCTAGACCCCCTCCTGAGCTCCAAGGCCCTCCTGCTTGGGTTGGGCGACTGCTCAGCAGATGGAAAAAAGGCGACCTCCCCACTCACACATATGGCCCAGTGACTGGCTACTGGGTTTATTGGGTCTCAACAACAGCCTTTTATCAGTGACGGATGTGCCATTTGTTCCCCCTCCCCCTCCCCCAATTCTGCCACACCTACCCTTTGCTCCTGGCTGTGAAGAGGCCAATCCTTCCCCACCTATGATGTCCCCCACCTCCCCGTATCAATGGAGGGGGTAGTGAGGGGCATCCTTCTGCGAATGGTCTCCTAGGGGTTGTTTTCCTCTCACTTATCAGAGTCACTTAGGATAAATCTGAATTCCAAAATGTTTGCCAGATAGTGGCTCCTTGCTTGATTCTCCTTGGATTTATTAAAGAATTCAGCTTAAAGTTAAGGAACCACTTCTGAGACCCTTACCAGGGCTGAGGAACAGGGTGTGGGGATGGGGAAGACAACAGTCACCATTACTCACCACAACAATATACAGATCGTCACAGCGCACCAGACACTATGCTATGGCTATCACCTCATCAGAGCCCCAAACAGCCCCATGAGAAAGGACTCATTATTATCTCCATTAAACAGATGAAGAAATATGTCTCAGAAAGTTTAACTACTTTGTCCAAGGTCTTGTGATGAGTGCCAGAGGTGAGATTTGACAACCATTTTAGTCTTTACTAAAGGTCTATCACTTTTGTAGGTCAAGATTTTTTTTTTTTAGTATAGCATGGTTTACTATTTTATTGTACACTTAATAAAAAGTAGAAACACACACATACCCCACCCCCACCCCCCGACAATCATCAGGGAGGGCTGTTCACATTTTTCTTAATGCAGATCTGGCCAACTTTTGTGGTTGTCATTGCTATGTGACTGTTAAATAGCTCCCGCTTTTCTCCACTGCAGTACTGCACCTTCGTTTGTGCTGTTATCATTTGCATGGCTGTAAGAGTGCTTTCTCCAAAGGACTTCTCCTCTCCCGTCTCATCGGTCACCACGTCCTGCTGCTTTTACCTTCAGAATGTCTCTGGGATGTGGTCCTATTTCCCATCCTCACCGCCACAGCTGCCACATCTCTCTCCTAGACTCCCTCACGGATTCTAACAGGGCTCCCTGCCTCCAGTCACGGCGCCCTCCCCAGCCACACTGCGAATTCCAAATGGCAACCAGCAGGCTCCTTGCTAAGGGGGAGACCTGATGATGTGACTCCAGAGGGAGGGATGGAAGGATGGAGCGATGAGAAGCAGAGAGCCCTGAGGATGTGCAGTGAACACCGACGTCCTACTGCATTTCCAAAGAGCAGCAGGAGGACAGGGACCACTATGCCTGGGACCAGGTGGATGGGAACAGAGTGCAGCAGGCCTGAGCACCTGAGGAGCAGTTCATCCTCCTCTCGGTGGGACTGCCAAGGACAATCTGCTCCCGTCGGCAACTTTCTTCCCCAAGGAGCACTCAGTATCAGCAAGTGTCTGCCCTCCAGGAAGGAGTTTCTGTATGTGTCACGTGGAGCAAAAACAGTACAAAGATGGGATGAAGAGAAAGTAGTCAAAGGTAGAAGCAAACAGAGGATAGCAAGCTGTGCTCACACCTACTGTTCCAAGCTATGGCCCACCGGGCCGAGGTCCTCTCGCCAGTGTTGTCAGAAGCACAGCCCAGAGTTCTGGGGTGTGGTTCAGAGCGCGGGGGCGCAGCTAGGTGTGCCCGTCCCCCGTTCCCAGAGGAATCCAAGGGCAGGGGAGTCAGGCCGATTAGGGGGCCCTGAGTCCCCTCACCCTGTTTGCAGTGCCCTCCTTAGGGGCTCTGAGCATTCACTGGCTCAGCACACACAGGAGCCCTCAGTAACTGTTTCAGCTGTGAATAGGTGGAAGGAGGGTAGAGCAGGAAGTGAGGACCCGGTGGCCCGGAGCCATGCAGCATCAGCAACTATGTAGGTAAGGGGCAGCCTAGGAAAAGCTTCCGATGGGTGTGGAGATCCAGGCACCTGACTATGATCAATTTATATAATGAAAGCAAGAATAACAAAGGCAGCAGCTACCCAGGAGCCAGGTGCTGTGCAAGGCACTTCACCGCCATCTCATTCCAGACACCCTGGCCTCATGGCTGTTCCTTCATAAACCAAGCTGGCTCCCACCTCAGGGCCTTTGCCTTCCCTGTGCCCTCTGCCAGGAGCATTGTTCCCTCACCTCCATCAAGTCTTTAAATCACATTCCAGTGAGACCCTCCTTGATCACCCCCTTAATCCTGTTCCTCACCCTCACCCTCCCACCCCTTCTCTGGGCTGCATTTTTCTCCAAGGCATTTACATCATCCTCTGACACACGACATCATTTCCTTATTTATCATATTTACTGTCTGTCTCGTCTCTTCCACCAGAATCCTGGCCCCATGAGGGCTGGGATTTTACTTTATTTTGTTCACTGCTCTATCTCTAGGGCCAAACACAGCGCCTGGCACATAGAATTTGCTGAGACATTTGCTGAATGAATCTTACTTAACCATCACAATGACACTAATAAAACCAGGTGTTGTATCTCTTCCCATTTCACAGATGAGAAAACTGAGGCTCAGTAAAAGCAGGGAACTGCCTAAGTGAAAACAGCTAGTAAGTGGTGAGGAAGGAAGATGTGTGTGTGTGCCTAGGTCTCTCTGATACTTGAGAGCAGTCTCCTCCCTACCCCCAAAAGAAGAGTTTGGGCTTGGTGATTTCTGAGGCTCCCTCTCCTGAGTTGTGAAAGTCAGTTTAAGTATATAATCATTTTCTCATAGGAGGTGGAGTCACAAGTGGTTTAAGGAATGAGAGTTTGAGTCCTGTTTTCCCTACTCAGCCCTGGGATCTTGGTACCCTTCTCAGCATCTCTGAGCCTCTGCTCCTCTGCTGCAAAATGGGAATGCCAACAGTGCATCTCTACAGAGGAGTCATCGAGAAGCCAAGACGCACATAAAGGGCTCTCACGGTGCCCTGCACAAAGTGAACGTCACGTCGCGGTTGGTCTGCCGAGGCCTAGGACCCTCTCCCTACTCACCCTCGCCCTGCTTCTTTCCGTCCAGCTCACCATCACTGAATCTCCTGGGGCAGGCAAGTACCCCGCTCCTGTTATCCTCTGAAGCAGCCAGGTCCTAGTGGTTCAGCCTCCGAGAGGCGGGGTAAGGCTCTGTGGGCCATGTTTGCAGGCCGGCAAATGTTCCTAGAGCCTTGTTTTTTGTTCTGTTGCTGGGCCATTTGTTTTTATAGCTTATCGTTTCTGCAGGGGGGCTTTGAAAGGCTGCCATTGCTCCAATGGATGTTTCCGGTTCGCCTCCATCAAGCCACTTTTAATGAAAACCAGTTTAAGGTCTTCTTTCTCATAAAATGTCTCAGGGTTGCTCCTACAGCTCCTCTTTGGAAATAATGAAGACGAGCGCTCCCCGCTTGGGGCAGCAAACCCTCAGCCGCGGGAGATGCTCTTGTCCCCAGGAAGTTTCAAAGACTGGAGGAGAAAAAACAATCCAGTGCAGCCTCTGCTAGGGGGGAGGAGAGGCGAAGCCGGGGGATCCTGAACGTTGCAGACAAAGGCAATGGAGCTGGCTTCCTCGTCCCGTCTCAAGGAACTATCAGACCAAAGAATTTTTGCTCTGGGAAGGGGTAGTCTCTAAGCCCCTCGATAAACACTTGCAGTCCAGGGAAGTGAAAGACCTAAGATTACATAGCACAGTTCGGTTAGTTGGAGCAGAGCTGGAAATAGAAGCCAGTTCTCCTGGGGAGGACTCCATAAGCCAGGGCCAGAGGACCTCCTTCAGTCTGTCAGGCCTAAGCTGGGGTCAGGGATATCTGATGAAGATCTGACAGGTCTGCAGTAGGGGCCGGAAGTAGCTCGAGTACAGTTTCACAGACAGCAGGAGGCCTCCTCTGAATATAAAACACAAGGATTTCAGATGCATGTGCTTGAATGCACTGGGGCCCAGGCACTGGTGATTACCAGCTGATATAAACACCCACGGGCAAGATCTGGTTCTCCCCAAACATGTCGCGTGGGAAAGGACCTACACAGCATAGCAATGCTCTTCTCCTGGAGATACAGCTATTTTTCTCCTGTCGGATTACCTTTGCGGTAATAAATCATTTTGGAACTACTCTACCAATTGATTGTTTTGTCAATTGTTGCAGGAGATAAAAGGGTTCAATATAGCTGACTGATTTGGGTTCTTTGCAAAAGTGACATGGACTTTTTCCCCTAAATGTGTCTCCACACTTACTTCTAATTTGCCCATTACTCTAGGTGCCACACTTGATCTCACTGGAGCCCTCTCTTCTGGGCAGGAAAAAGAAGAACAGAAAAGAAATGGCCGCGCTGGAGCCTCTCCTGTGGACCTGACAGACGTTATGTCAGCAAAGATGTTGATGTGGGGTGGGGGTGACCTGGGAATGGAGGCAGCCGGGTTCTCTCTCTGTTCCTATCATAGCATCCCAAAGCTGTGTGTCCTTTGATAGGTCATTTGGCCTCTCTGGAACACTTTTCCCATTTCTGAAAGAGGAGGTTGGTTCAGATTAAGGGTCACAAATGTACAGTGTTCGCTTGGGCAGTAGGTGGGCAACAATCCTGTCGTGGGAGTGGGAGGGAGTGTGGCAAACTGGGAGCCCTTCCTGCCCTGACGGAACGGGCAGCCAGCTCTCTGCTCCAGCCCATGTTGTTTTCCACACATGGAGATTCTTAGCGGCCAGACTGCCCATTTTTCAAAAGGAACTAAAAATCTAGATTTTTATGGGAACAACCAAGTTCTAAATCTTGGCAATAAAATCAGATGTTTCAAATACCATGCACACAGGTAAAAAAAAAAAAAAAAAAAATCCAATTGTTGATCTCTAAGGTAACCCTGGGTTTAAAACTCTATAATCCATACTCATTTATTACCAAAAAGCAGAGGGTGTGTAAAACAGAGCTGAATTTGGTTGTACAAGAGAGGAGCTAGAGTCCTGAATTCACCACTTACCCAAAGCACCCATCACCTCCAGTGTCTGAGCTCCTTTTCTATGAAACAGAACGAGATTGCCTGTCCTTTGTTCCTGCAGCACGGCGCGAGGATTAAATAGGGTCTCTTGTGCAGAAGGACTTTATAAAGGGTAGGGTGCCATGCCCTGGCTATTCTCATTAAAAATTCTTCTCACCACTGGGGACCCTGAGGCCTAAACTTGGAACTAAGCACTCATCTGCGAGGCGAGGCTGCTCTCCCTAAGCAAAATGCCTGAGACAATATGGAAACCAGATGCGGAGCAAACACCGCCTTACCTTTTTTTTTTTTTCAGTGCTTTTGTAACTTTTCTAAGTCGTTCCACATTCATGAGCTCTGATATCACTAAACTCACAGCTGCTCTGCAAGGCTGTTAGATCAGGTATTATTACTTTCCAGATGGGGAAACTGAGGCTCAGAGATAAGAATGACTGGGCCAAGGTCCCAGAGGAAGTTAAGTGGAACAAGATGGAGACCCTGTGGCCTAGACAGCTTCTGGCTGGCAATCCTTTCTGGGTGGCTGGCTGCTTGCAAAAGACATACTTTTCTAAATACTGGCTTAACATGTACCGTCCTGCCCTCGGCGAGCACTAAGGCAACTGAAGCATCTTGGTAAATTTCATTTTCAGTGGCAGGAGTGACAACGGTAAAAGCAACAGCTGTTTCCACCACTATCACTCTTGCAGCCTGTAGCTTGAAGAACTGAAGACACCCACTGGGCGCCCTCTGCAGCTTTACCAACCCACTAAACCTTAGTCCAGGGTCATCTTTCCTAAAGGCAAGACATATCTCCCCCCCACCCCCCTCTCTCTCTCTCTCTCACACACACACACACACACACACACACACAAATGTTACTAGAAAACCTTATATTTTTCTATTTTTCTTATGATGATAACAACAACGAGTTATTAAAATGCACTGAGCACCGTGCTGAACGCCCTACATTAGTAATTTTGTTTTATCCTTACAACAACCCCATGAGGACACGGAGGCTTTGTGGGGTTAAGTAACAGGCCCCAGGTCACAGCTAGGAAATGACAGCACTGAGACTCAAAACTTACAGCCAAACCTCTGCATCATTTAAACTCTAATTTTCCAAGTTAGAAAAAGAGGGTTGGAGATCAAGACGTACTAATGATAATGGAATTGTCTGAAAGAGGATGGAATATTGGGTGACTTTCAGTTTCTTCTTTAAACTTTATTAAAATTTTTAGAGTTTCTAAAATGAATCATGGAATAGTGCTTTTATAAAGGTTTTGTGGGGGAAATAATGTAATCCTGCCTAGGCTTGTAAAGGGAAGACTAAATGTCTTCTACAAGGTGTCTCAATGCATCTGAGAGAAAATGATACAAAATATGCCTGATTCTTTGTATATTGTGATAAAATGCAGTTTCAGGACACAGAGGACCCAGACTGTGCTGGCTGCCCAACTCCTCACTGTGATTAAATGGGTGAGCTCCTCCCCTTCCCTGGGCCTCAGTTGTTTCATGTGTACAATGGGGCTGATAGGTTGAAACACTTTCAAGGCCCTTCTGGCTGTAAATTTCTATGACCTCTTTAATTGCTTATGAATAACTTAGATGGCTCTTTGTCACCAAATATTCAAAGACAATGCTTTATGGGAGCTCATGATATCCTTAATAGGTAGAAGGAACTTTTAGGCATTTTCCGTCCTTTTGTTAATGTTGTCAAGACAGAGATGCAGAGGGGGCCCCAAGGGATTAATAGCCAGGCTGTAGTTGGCCTCTTAGGGACTGTGACAGGAGACACGGGCCTGTTTTCAGGAGATGTTAAATGGATGACATCCTCTCCTGAGGTACGAAGGGTCTCAGGATGCTGTGATTGGCTCTTCCTTCTCCTGCTTCTGCAGGGACAGCCTTGGACTCTCCATTACTGACAAAACAAAGCCACTTGCAAATTGCACGGTTGTGAATTTTCACTGTTGCTTCCCAGGAAGCTGGGTTTCCATGCCTGTGCCCCATGCTGCAGGTTGCCCCTGTTTTAAATCGACAGTGAGGGCTGAGCCCAGGGGCACAGCCAACCTCACCTTGGAGCGCCTGGGTTCTCAAGGCCAGAAAATCTCTTTCCGCCCAAGCCCCAAGAGAGGCTGCAGCTGCTCTGCCCGCTACGTCTTCAGTTCACCCACCCCTGGAAAGTAAGGAAGGGAGCCTTGGACTGCCTATGAGGTGGGGCCTGAAGCCGGCCCAGAGCCCTGGCTCTCAGACAGAGACTTCACCAGTGATTCTGCGGATACCATTTCCCATCACCACACCTAGCTGCCTTGAAGAAATCGGCCCTGGATGCCGTGGAAAAAAATAAAAATGCAGGCACAAATGATGGTAATAATCCTAATAATCTGAGACCTGCCGTCCTTGCTAACAGGACCATAAAGGGCATTTGTTTCTAATTAAACACCAAAACCCTAAACCTTTCAACTCTGCATCCACAACTACTGTAAATGTTTATGAAAAACGGGAAATTCTCATTTAATTCAAACCATGCCAGAAATGCGTTTTCATTGTCTCGACTGGTGGAGAAACCCTATCAGCCCCAGCTTGAGCACATCTGAGCTTTCAATTAAGAAGGGCAACCTGCCTGCGCACAAAGCTGAGTCCTGGGCAAGACCTATATGAGGAATCAGGCCAGAGCAAAAGCCCGAGTGCTTTCCAGAAAGAGAGATGGGTACCAGAGGTGCTAACATTTTGTGGGAGGATCACAGACACCTCAGAAGTGGATCAGGCTGCCTAGCAAAATGGTTACAAGCACAAGTTCTAAAATCAGATAACTGGGGTCAACTTGTTAACACCTGGGTGATCCAAGACAAAATTGTTACACTTTGTGGGTCTCAGGGTCTTCAAAGATCATTATGTTAATTGAGATCAAGCCCTAGCCATTGGCAGTGAGCAAAGCTGGCATGGTCCCTGCCCTCAGGAAGCTGATGGGCCAGGCGGAGAAGCGGCATTAGTCAGATACTCGTCCCCAGCTCTGGGGTATCTCCTGGCAGCCCTTCTGAACCCTCATCAGTAAAGACCCCTAGAGTTGCTGAAATTGCCCCCACTCACTGAGGAAGCAGGTCAGAAAGGTGTCAGCAGGTGGGGAGCAGCCCTTCCAACAATTCCACCATGACGGGCCTCCTTGGTGGTGCAGTGGTTGAGAATCTGCCTGCGGATGCAGGGAACACGGGTTCGTGCCCTGGTCCGGGAGGATCCCACGTGCCGCGGAGCGGCTGGGCCCGTGAGCCGTGGCCGCTGAGCCTGCGCGTCCGGAGCCTGTGCTCCGCAACGGGAGAGGCCACGACAGTGAGAGGCCCGCGTACCAAAAAAAAAAAAAAAAAAATTCCACCATGACTGTGCCCCAGGACCTGTGGAACCTTGAATGCCTTTCCCCCAAAATCCCAGTCCAGAATTCACAGCACGCAGAATTCATCAGCACGCTGATGACCACCCCGGCTGTGGAAATTCCTAGGACAGGAGGAATCTCTGCCTTCTAAATCAGAGGATGGAAGTCCTCCCTTGGAGACAAACATTTCATTTTGCCTGAGAAAGAGCAAGGAAGAAGCCTTAAGGACTCGCTTAACTGCATTTCTTCACTCTTCATCCAGCCTTAAAAACTGGGGGATTTCCTTTGCAAGTCTTTGGGGAGAAGGGTTAGGACCTAAAATCAGGGGCTGAAGCATCCTTTCTCTCACTCTCTGCATATTCCCACTCTAACAATGTCAGCATTGGCCTTTCAAAAGCAGGGAGGTCCACCCTCCCACCTACCCAATAGGGTCCCATTACTGCCCTCTAGGAGGAGTAGAGGGGGCATAGGGTTTTGCCTTTTGACATGCAGTTACCTTACCTCCAGGAAGGTAGCCCAAATTCTCACCTCCTGCAGTTCTGTCCACATGTTCCACCCCCAGCTCTAGCCGTAGAGCCTACGACTCAGCTTGACCAATCATAGTATAGCATACTCCCTGGCCTACAATGACTCAATCAGATCTAATGAGGTGAACTGAGAGTTTTACTCGACTATTGGAAGAAAGGTGCCTTCTCTTCGCCAACAGACCCGAACCTGGTGGCCATCTTGCTACCAGGTAGAGCTTGAGGAGGTAACCGATGCACAGGAAAGTACAGGCACAGGGTGAAGAGAAATGACCCCGACCACATCATTTAAGCCCCTGGTTCCCACCATGCCTGAGGGAGGGATCTCAATCTTCTAGTTTCACAGGCCAATACATTCTCTTATTTGCTTGTGAGATTTTGAGCTGGTTTTTCTTTCATTCACAACTTGAAAGAGTTGAAAAAGAGAAGAGCTAAATATGTGGTGGACAAGAGGCAAAGCCTATTAACAACATCCAACAAATATTTACTGAAAGTCTGTTATGTGCCTGGCACTGTGCGAGGTACACTATGGAACACCAGGACCCAAACACACACAGAGACCTAGAGTTTACAGTCTTTTAGGAGAGATGAGATATGAGCTTAAGTGACAGAAATATAAGGAAAAATGTGACAAATGCTGCAAGAAAGGGGTAAAAAAATATTCTGCTGACACACAAGGAATGAGAGCCTTCCTTTGGCTAAGAGCCAGGAGCAAGATTCACGGAGCCAGCATTTTAGTACCACTTTGAAGAGAGGTAGAATTTCATGAGCAGAATTTGGAATGGGAAGTGGCAGATGGCACCCCTGGTGGAGGGGACAGTGTGAGCAAAGGTGAGGGACACATGTTCTGGAGAGGCAGATACCACTGTCCCCACTGACAGGCCAGTACCAGGGAAAACGAGGAGTGGACGAGAATTCTGTGGGGACATGGCCAGGGCCTGCCTTCCCTCTCAGCCCACCTCTAGTGTCTTTGTCTGCATCATGCAACCATTCCTGCTGAAATTCCGCCACCTTGGGCTGCTGAAGGCAAAGGTTTCTACAACAGATATCAGCCTGCAAAGGACTTTAGCTTTTGCTATTCTGGCCACATCTGGAGGGAATCCTTTATGTATAGAGTAGTTGCCACGTGAGCTCTGCTCTCTCTGAAAGTTGAACAGTTCACTTGGCACTCTCCAAAGGCTGCTTCTAACATAAAGCCATGCAATGTGGGCAGGAAATCCACTTGGAAGAAGACTGGGAGGAGCACACCAGTCAATGCCCTGCATGGTTTGGCCATACTAACGTCTTCTCACTCCACCCGTCTCTTGGCTTTCTGCATTCTGATACTACCTCCAGCCACAGGGCCTTTACACATGCTGTTCTCTCTGCCTGGAACTCCATCTCTTTACCTAATCAACTCCAACTTACCCTGCAGATCACGACTCAGTTGCCACCTCATCACAAAAGCCCTCCTGGACCTCCAGAACTCAACTCCTCCTAGTGTATGAGTTAAGGGTCAGGATTCCTGTGTCAGAATGCCTGAGTCTGAAGTACAGCTCTAATGCTTACTAGGTGTGTGACCTTTCTGTGTTTCTGTTTTCTCATCTGTAATATAGGCATAATAATGGAGAAGCTCAATAACAGCAATAGTGTTAGCACATAAAGACAGGTAATAGACAGGAGCCATCATCATGTGACTCCAGAGCACCACACTCTTCTGCCTCTTTGCCTCTTCACAGATGTAACTTAATGTATTCATGTGATCCTTTGACTGACATCTATCTTTGCCAACTGACTGACAGCCCCATGATGCAGGGGTAATGTCTGCTTTTGCTCACTGTTATATCCCTACCACTTGGTACACTTACTTAGTAAGTAGGTGCTTACTAAATACGTCAGGAATGCAGTTATGAATGAAAGAATCCAGGTGGAAAAAAAGAGAGTTCCCAAATATTCTTATCATTTGTAGAATCCCTGATCTCAACATGTCCCTCCAAGTAACTCAAGAGCAAGATCTTGAAGTTACAAACATCTGTTGTTTAAAAAGATGAAGAGGGCTTCCCTGGTGGCGCAGTGGTTGAGAGTCCGCCTGCCGATGCAGGAGACACGGGTTCATGCCCTGGTCCGGGAAGATCCCACATGCCGCGGAGCAACTAAGCCCGTGAGCCATGGCCGCTGAGCCTGCGCATCCGGAGCCTGTGCTCCGCAACGGGAGAGGCCACAACAGTGAGAGGCCCGCATACCGCAAAAAAAAAAAAAAAAAAAAAAGATGAAGAAAACAGGTTCCAGAAGATGCTCTAGCCACTGAATTCCCCTTCAGCAATTAATTTCCTCCTAAAAAATAGATACAAGGCTCGGAGTAAACGTAGCCAGGCAACCAGATGCAACACTGTGAAGTGAATTCAGCAGAAGTCTGTCCAATGTGCATCAAATTACTATAATTCCTCCTCTAGCATCCCTAACAGTTGCCGAGAAATTTCCGTGTTTGCGGCATTTGGCCCAGATTTTAAATAATCTTATGCTTTGCTCTGTAATGCATCTGAGAGTTTACATGTTTAGGGTACATTTCTATATGTGCCTCATACCATATAATGGGCCAAACTCTCCTCTGAGATCCACTCTGGATCTCCAAAGTATGGAATATGTTATAGATCCATGGGTAAATAGTGGTTTCCATGCCAAACTTTTGATCCATCCTGTTCCGTGGTCCTCCAGAAAGGGTGGCTCAGATGGGAATGACCAAAAGTGAGCATGGTTTGCAGTGGGGACATTAACATTCCCCCCTGCAAAACTCATTGATTTAGTCCTACAGCAAGGTCTGGAGAAGCAGATACCAAGTGAGCACTGACAGAAATGCAGGCAAGAGAGCCCGATGCTAGAGCTTCACGTTTGGACGGACTTTGGCATGCAGCTCCATCTGGGCACTGGTTTCCCTGGAGCAGGGCTCCTTATTCTGCTTTCCCTTGTCCCAAGTCCCTGAGCCAGCCCAGCAAGGCTCACTTCATGCATCTCTCTGTAGGTCTGAACCACAGAGATGATGTTTTCCTTCCTGAATTATTCAGTCTTCTGAAAATTTTTCTGCATCTTTCCTCCTTCCTTCCAAAGACATGATTCTCCAACTCTGAGGTTCTGATTCATGCAGCATCAATGGAGTACAGTTCTGAGCTACAACTCTCCCCTCACAATGGCTTCTTACATAGAAGAAAGTGCTAGAGAGACAATAAGTGCATGCATATATCCAACACCCCCACACACCTCCCCTGCCACTGAAGCCATAGCCCCTCAGACCTTACCAACCTGAACTCCCACCTCTCCAGGGGTCCTATTTCGTTACCTTGTTTTAGATCTCATATCTACCTGTTTAGCAACTAAATTGTTAGAAATCAATGCTAGAAATCAGATTAGCTGCATCAGACAACACGTATGTCCCTGAGAGACCTGACTGGTGAAATGAGGCTGGAAAGGAGGCCCTAGTGGATGGGGCCTAAGCACTGAGGTGGGCTAGGTTTTCAGGGGTGAACCTAAATCCCTGCAAAACTCCACACAGAGGGGCCTCAGAGGACAACGTCTCCCGTGTATCCATCAATGTCCTCCTTGTCTTTGGCTTCTCTCCATTGGAGATGGAGAACAAAGAGAGAACAAGAGAGATTAATTTCTTTCTAATCCTTCCCTTCGAGCAAGGTCCTGACCACTTGGCTTGGCCTGTTTCAGCTCTGTCCCGAGCAAGGCCATATTTCACGCCAAATCATCGGTTTCTAGGGGAACAAGGTACCACCCCGTAGGGTGTGGATGGCTGTCCTATCTCACAAGGGCCCAGGGGGGCTGCTCAGACATGATGTCATTCATCCTCGCCCTCCAGACAAGGAGTTTCATCTTGGCTGTGCTGGGAAGGAGCTTTATCCCAGAGGCGAGCCTCTCTTGAATCATGTGGCACGAGGAGTGATACCCAGGCCAGCCCTCTTATCTTCTCAACAGCACAGCTCTTCTTCCTGGCCCAGGCATCATGGTGGTAACAAACTCATATGTAAATGAGTGGGCATGGCTGTGTTCCAATAAAACCTTACTTACAAAAGCAGTGTTTAGCTCACCGGACCTAGTTTGTTAACCCTGTCTTAGTATAAGGCTTGCCAGAGAGAGAGTTCCTGCTCAAAAAATTGTCAGACTGAAGCAGGTTTCTCAGCCTCGGCACTATTGACATTTGGGGCCCCGTCATTGTGGTGAGGGCTGTTCTTTGCACTGTTTAACAGCATCCCTGGCCTCTGCCTAAGATGCTGGTAGCACTTCTCCCTAAGTCATGACAATCAAAAATGTCTGCAGATACTGCCAAATATCCCCTGGGGAGCAAAATCGCCAGAAGTGGAGAACTATTAGGTTGGAGGGAACTTAAAGAGACCCTGATGTTTGAGTCCTTTCAACTGTTGTCCCTGCCCAGGGTAACCCGGGCTCGGCTGGCATACCTGCAGGCAGAGGGGTACTGGATACTCTCACTTAGAATAGTCTACCTGGAATCATATGATGTAAAGGGTGCCACAGCTCCTACTTACTGAGGTCATCCAACAAGCCGGGCTCTGTGTTGTGTGCTTTGTATGTATCATCACAGCAACACTATGAAGTGGGTACTGCTTGATCCCACGTTAGAATAAAGCTAGATGGACCCCAGAGGACACAGCCAACAAGTGCAGAGGCTGGGATTCAAACCCTAGCCCATCTGCTCAGGGATCAGAAGACCACGCCCTTGGCCTACAAGTCATTCCGATGTTAACTAATACCAGCCTTCTCCATCTGCCTTCTTCACCCAGACTTTTTCTAACACTGGCTGGGACTGGGGCCAGTTGGTTGTATCTGACATCCTGCCTGTCTGCTCAGAATGGAGACTTGCCTACTCTCTGCCTGTGCAGGGCAGGGTAGATACAAGAGCTAGACTCCTCCAGGTCCACACTTAGCTGTTTGACCCTGAGCCAGTGCCCCATCCTCCTACAGCTTCATATGTCAGTGAAGTGAGAATGATCATATTGCCCTTGAAAGGCTGCTGGAAGACCAGAAAGATAATGTAGGTTAAAGGCTTGGCAAAACAAAGCTCTATAGACATATTGGATTCATTACTGTTACTGGGCTGATGATCCCTTTCTATAGCATGGCTGCTACTTCTGGACTGGCTCCCTCTCTAGCTTCCTTCTAAGTTTGCATTTTTCATTTTGGGTTCTGGGATCCCTAAGCCCTTCTCAGAGGTTCTTTTGGGACTCTTCGAAGAGTGGCAATTAGCCAGATCCCAGGTCCCCTTGTGCCATGCCCTTTACCCAGAGCATCTCTGCTTTTATCTTTTGTACGCATTGAGCCTCAACTTGAGATTCCTTTTGTAAAGTAGGCTCAGCTGCTAAATAGAGCTAAACATCATCGCTCTAGGGCTTTGCTCTCGAAGTGCGGCCCTTGAACCAGCACATCAGCATCCAGCCTCACCTGGGAGATCATTAGATTTGCAGAATGTCAGTCCTTATCTGCATTTTCATGAGACACCTCAAGAGAAGCGTATGCCAAGAAAGTCCGAGTGGCTGTGCTCTAGGGGACCTCTGATGCGGAATGCACATTATTGTACCCTCCTGGGAGCTCCTGCACTGGAAACAGGACACCGCTTTGACTAAGTCAATCCAAAGCTGCAGTTGGGAGATCCTTTGGCTATGCAGAAATTTCTGTAGACTGCAACGGCATTTGTTCTAAGGGGATTAGATCTATAATATATCACTGTGTGGATTAAAGACGGCCATAAAAAGCAGAGTCCATTTTTCCATCCACTGAATCTGCTCTGGCCTGTGGCTGCTTTGCCCCATGGAGTACGGTGGAAGTGATGCTATGTCCCAGATTCTATAAGAACTAGTACCTTCTGTAACATCACTAATTATTAGAGAAATGCAAATCAAAACTACAATGAGGTACCACCTCACATTCATCAGGATGGCCATCATTAAAAAGTCTACAAATAATAAATGCTGGAGAGGGTGTGGAGAAGAGGGAACCAGCCTACATGGTTGGTGGGAATGTAAACTGGTGCAGCCACTATGGAAAACAGTATGGAGTTTGCTCAAAAAACTAAAAATAGAGTGGCCATATGATCCAGCAATCCCACTCCTGGGCATATACCTAGACAAAACAATAATTCGAAAAGATACATGCACCCCTATGTTCATAGCAGCACTATTTACAATAGCCAAGACATGGAAACAACCTAACTATCCATCAACAGATGAATGGATAAAGATGTGGTATACATGTACAATGGAATACTACTCAGCCATCAAAAAGAATGAAATAATGCCATTTGCAACAACATGTATGGACCTAGATTATCATACTAAGCGAAGTAAGTCAGAAAGAAGAAGCCAAATACCATATGATATCACTTATACGTGGAATCTAAAATGTGATATAAATCAACATATCTAAGAAACAAAAACAGACTCAAAGATATAGAGACTTGTGGTTGCCAACGGGGAGCGGGTGGTAGGGGAGGGAAGGATTGGGAGTTTGGGATTAGCAGAGGCAAACTATTATATATAGAATGGATAAACAACAAGGTCCTACTGTACAGCACAGGGAACTATATTTAATATTCTGTGACAAACCACAATGGAAAAGAGTACGGAAAAGTTATATCTATATATATAACTGAGTCACTTTGCTATACAGAAGAAATTAACACAACATTGTAAGTCAACTATACTTCAATAAAAGTTAAAAAAAAAAAAAAAAAAAAAAAAAAGAACTAGTAGCTTCTGCACTGGTCTCCTGGAGACCTAAACTGCCATGTAACGAATCAGACTACCCAGATGAAGAGTCCACAGGGAAGGCTCTGAGAGTACATGAAGAGGAGGGCCCCAGCTGAGCCCAGCCTGCAGCCATACCCACCAAGGCACCAGGCATGTGACTGAAGCCTTCTGGGACTCTCCAGCCCAGTCCAGCCACCAACTGAATATCACTGAGTGACCTCAGTCCACACCACATGGAGCTGAACTGCCCAGTGAAGCCCTAACAGAATTCCTGAGGCCCAAAATTGTGAGATTTAAGAAAATGGTTGTTTAAGACACTAAGTTTTGGGGGTAATTTGTTATGCAATGAGAGATAACTATTAGAATAATTTCAGAGAAGAATGAGGAAAATCTATCATTTGGTCAAAAGTCTTAGAAACTCAGGTTAGAAATATGATCAAGGAGGAACCAAATGATCAGAAACCCACGGTTGGGGCAGAGTATTTAGGTCATTGTATTGGCAGGCTGTTGAACTAATTAAGCCCCTCACATCCCTTTTCTGAGTACACTGAACCTTGTCTCCCAGCAAGACTCAGGGCACCAAGTGACGGAGGGCACTCCAGACTTTCCCCCCACCATGGCTTGGGATGCAAACTTGAAAGACTGGCTTATCAGTGGATCAATGGCTAAAGGCAAATATGATTTCATCAGTTCAGGCAGAAGCTTTAGATGATGTTGGAATGCTCCCACCAAGCTATTGCTTCTTCACTTAAAAAAAAAAGAAGAGAAAAACTTGGGCTAGAAATCATACATTCTGGGATTTAGAACAAGCTCTGTCACCTTGGATAGTGACAAGCTTTGTGACCTTGGGAAAATTTCTTGACATCCCTGGTTTTTAAATTTTTCCATATGTGCACTATGGGTTTGTACAAGCTCATAGGTTTTCATATATAGTTCTTGGAAGTGCATGGAAGATCCTCAGAGACTGTGTATGTTTATGTGGGTTAGAAGCAGGCAAGAGGGAAAACTCAGCAAACTGTATTCTGGGTCCTCCAACTTCATTTCAATCAAAAGAATTTACTGGCATTAAGTGGAATATTTAATTTGAAAATGAAAGCTAAAAACATTCCTGAATATCACCAGTCTTTGTGATTTGTAAGGGTCCTTCTAGAATCCTCATCCCTAAATTCTCTGTTCTTAATTTTGAGGGGGAGTGGGTGGGTATGGCAGTCTGTGCACATATTTCACCCACTGTAGCTTTCAGAAAGGTAGGCATGTGGGCCACTCTTTTTTTTTTTTTTTTTTTCCTGCACAGTATCCACTCGCTTCTGCCCAAATTTCCTTTGGGAAACCACCCCTCCTGTACTCTCAGTCTAAGTAGGATATGACCATACATTGTCAATCACAATGCAGCACCCTCTTGGCCATGACATATGTTTCAGCAATGGATAGGCACGGTTCCCAAACCAGTCCAATGAGCGTCTGCCCTGAACTTTTACTAGAACTGTTAGAAAAGTGACCATATCTTCATGGGGCTGTAGGAGGCCAGCCTGGAGCTGACAGCAGCCATCTTGCCTCCTCAGTGTGAAAGCCAGCCTAAGAATGAATCCAACCCAAAGGAGAGAAGAGCCAAGAGATGGAGAGAGACAGTATCTTGATGGCATCATATGAGCTTCTGGCCCAGCTACATGTGAAGTCAATAGATCCTTGGACCTTCTAGTTATTTAAGCTGAAAAATCCTGCTCTCCCCCTTCTTTTTCAATTAAGCCATTTTGAGTTGGGAATTTGTCACTTGAAACCAAGCATCTCAACTAACAGACTAAGTACTTACAGCTTAATTGAATCTGGGGATGTCATATGAGAAAAGTCCAAGTGTTTTGCATACCTTGCCTGCAGAGAAAGCAACCGCCAAGGTTGGTGGCCTGAGAGTTTGTGCAACACCAAAGAACACCAAGCTCACCCAGCCCAGTTGCCCTCACATCCTTTTTTTCCCGTTTCTTTCCAGCTGTACCTTCTTTTATAGAGCTCATCTTTCTCCAGCCAAGACATCCAAAATGACATGCTATTGGAAGACATTTCTGTCCACGCTAATACCTGCATTTAAATTTCTTTGTTGTGTTTAAAAAAACGATCGTGATGTGATAGCAAATGAATGTTGGCAAATTACCAACTGACAGGCGTAAAATTTTATGAACATGCACATTCCAAAGGAATGTGGAAATAAGCCATCCACTGTAGTCCAGTTTGGCAGAAATATTACGAAAATATAAGTTTGGCATATATTGTAATTCATTTAAAGATGCTTAAAAACCCATCCATCAACCTTGGACGGAAGGTCAAAGAAACATATGAATCCCAAATAAACAGTAACTGATGTACAAGGAAAAGGCCTGAATGTCAGCCCTGGATACCAGAGAGAACACACACATGTGAAGAAGATGGTGGTGAGGTTTGTTTGGAAGGCTGAGCTTCTAAATCTTCATCAGTGTTTGAAAAGAAATAATAACCACTTCTTAGCAATAAGTGGGGTGGACTCTTGCCTGCTGAATGGCCATCTGAATTCTGCTCTTCAGAGAGAATTTTGCTAATGGACTGATGAGTATGCATCCTTAGAGTCTACATTTTTTTTACTTCAAGGACCGTGTCTGTAAAAGGAGCAAAAAGAGTCCAATAGATTGCTCTTGCATATCTGGCATGCAGACCCTCTCCACCTCAACATGAATTGGAGGGGCTGACTCACTCCTTCAGTCCCCGAAGGGCTCCTGACTGGGACCTGACCAGTCAGATTGTCTGATTATTAATAATCAGATTATTCAAACCCTAGTCATAGTGACTGGTTCAAGGGTGGTGAGCGCTCCATCTGAGCCTGCCATATAATCTGATAAGTGAATACTGAAGGAGGGGCAGGGAGGGAGACGAATCCTTTTCTTCCAGGATCCTCAGCAGAAAAGACCATGGGCTGTGGAGAAATTGCTACCTTTTCCTTAGCCTTTTGTAGAAAAAGAGAATGAGGTCAACACGCTGAGAGAAGTAAGATAGATGCAACACGGGTGGGAGAGATAGAGATGGAGATAGAGATAGAGAGACAGAAAGAGACAGAGGTAGAAAGATCTGAGGTCCAGCTGTGCCTGCAAACAGAACCACCCCTGCCTGGACTTCTCAGTAATGCTAGCCAATAAATATTCTTTTCAGGTTCAGCCAGTTGGAGCTGGGTTTCTGCCATTTGGAACTGAACTAATTTTGACTGATAGAGTTACCCACAATATTTGCAGCATGATCAAGACCATAAAAGAAGTTGGACAAAGAAGAAGGATGACACTGTTCTTACTTCAAAGAAACTCACAATTGAATTGTGCTCAGTTTGGTAATAGCTGGCTAAGCATCTGTTCTGTTCCAAGGCCTGTGCGAGGTGCTGGGTGATCCTAAGATGAAGATGACACAGGTCTCATCCTAAAGGATCTCTCTCTCAAGCCAAGAGGTGGCTTTCTTCTTGGCGTTTTGAAGGTAGGGAGATTTGTGACTATTTGGAACCAGGAAAGCACCATTCTGCTCTGGAAGAAGGTGAGCAAAGTATAGGCGAAGAAGGAGAGCTTAGGGGAATGTGGACTCGGAAGTTCAGTTGTAGTGTTTTAGTACAGGGGCAAATCATTAAAGAAAGACTGGAAAATTATTAGAGATGCTCCCTTGATGTCTTCTAATCCCCTAATTCTAAGTGGCTTTGTTCTTTTTCACATTTTAATCATTTGTGAAACTGCAGTATAGCTTCTAAGTCGCTTGAGTGCTTGAGATTCAGCTTCCCCATCTGCAGTGTAGGATAACAATATTCATGTTGTAGGATTCTTGGGACAGAAACACTGCTAGTTATCCACCCTACTTTATGTTCACCATTCTTCTTAGTTACAGGATCTCTGACTTTTAGATAGACACATGGCTACTAGAATAAGGACCATATTTTCTAGCCTCTCCTGCAGCTGTGTGTGACCATTTGTTTAAATTCTGACCAGTGAAATGCAAGGAGACTGGTCCTATGCAATTTCTAGGACATGTCCATAGAGAGAGAAGGAGGCCGTATTCCTGTTGCTTAGAATACAGCCATGATGGCTGGAGCTTGAGCAGCCATTTTGAATCAGGAGGCAGAAACCCTGTCCTATCCTAGGACAGGGATCAGCAAATGTATTCCTTTCAGGGTCAGATAGTAAGTACTTTTGGCTTTGTGGGCAATATGTTCTCTGTGGCAGTTACTCAACTCTGTTGTAGTGCAAAAGCAGGCCTAGATAGTATGTAAATGAATGAGCATGGATGTGTTCCAATAAAAATATATTTACAGGAACAGGTAGTGGGCTGCAAGCCACAATTTGCTAAGATGGAAGAGCAGCAAGTTAAAGGGACCAGGGTCCCTGATGACATCATGACACCCCTTACCTGCACATGAACTGCCTCCTATAAGACTTATTTTATATGAGAAAAAAATAATAAATTTCATGATTGGTTTAGAATTTGTCATTATAAGCCAAACCTAATTCTAAGTAAAATAGTTGTTTAATGAATGAGTAAATGATACATGTAAAACATCCAGAAAAAAACATTAAAGTGGATATTGAATAAAGTGGGTATTTCATAATACTAAGCAGATAGCTATATTTAAAAAACACCTTTAACCTCCCTCCAAGTTGAGGACCTAGTGACCAACAGGTATCAAGTCTTCCTGGAAGAGAGGGAAAGAGTCTGGGCCACAGACAGAGTGTAAAGATTAACCCTTCTGCCCTTGCATGCACCTCTTGCTCTGCACGGGGTCAGGGAATCTGCTCTCCTCTATTTTATCGGGCTGGTATTCCTTCCCAGCCTGCTGAGATGCTGCCATCAGGACGACAATAAACCACTCAGAAGAGAAAAAGTGCTAAACTTTATTAAACGTAATAAAAAAGATGTGACTGCCTAGGCCCACGTAAGTTCACTTGGGTTAGAGCACCCAGGCTTGGCCGTAAGTCACCCTCTGGCAACCGAAACCACATGAAGCACAGTGTTGAAAACTTGCTAAATCATTTGTCACTCAAAGACTTTTAAAATAAAATACTTTCAGAATAATCATTTGATTTCAGACTCTAAACTGTGGGCTTCACTGATCTGAATGTAAATACTGTCTTCACAGGCACATTCGATAGCAACTGAAATCAGGGCTAGTCAAAAGACTTTTGCTGTCAAGTTTCAAATCCAAAAATACACTTCTCTCAAATTCCACATTTCTTCTTCCTTATGCCTCAAATGAAAGTGTTGCCTCTGGGTGGAGGCGGAGGTCCCTAAACCTCGGGCAAAACGTCCTGGCTATTGAGTTTTCTGGCTCTGGATTTAAGTATACTTGACGTTCATTCTATTTATGTTATTCCTTCACTGAACTTCTTACTGTGTGTCAAGAGCATCTGCTCTATTCTGACTATGTGGGTTCAAATCCTGGCTTCATCACTTACCAAATGTGGGACTTCGGGCAAATATGTAACCTCTCAACTGCAAAATTGGTTACATGAAGAATTAATTCATTCATACATCATGAAAAAAAAATTTGAGCACCTACTATGCACCAGGTACTATTCACTGTGCAGGGAATAAAGTAGACAAATACCATGCACGTATTATGCCTGGCGCAAAATAATTACTCAATTAAAGCTTGCTGTTATTATGCTGATCATATAGTGTGTGTGTGTGTGTGTGTGTGTGTGTGTGTGTGTGTGTGTGTGTGTGTATACACACACACACATATATATTAGACCACATTCTAGGGGTGAGAAATCCAGAGGAAAACACAAGAAGTCCTTCTTCCCATATCACTTGCATATGACTGGAGAAGGCAGGCAATATATAAATATAAAAACAAGATCCTTTCCTATGGTTATAAATGCCATGAAAACAACTAGCTGGGGTTATATGACAAAGTGATAATATGGGTCAGGGTTGGTCAGGGGAAGATTGCTTGAAGTACCATGGGCAGATCTGGGACAGAGCACTCCAGGCAGTGGGATAAGCCTGTGCAAAAACCCTGAGGCCAGGAAGGCCTTGATGTTAGAGGAACAGACAGGTCAATGAAGCAACGGGAAGAGTGCCATAAAGTACAGTTGGAGAGGTGGGCAAGTAAGTCCCTCATCACACGGAACTTAGAAGCCCTGGTAAATCTTTTGGATTTTATCCAAATGAAATGAGATCTCACCGGAAGGTTTTCAGGAAGAGCTTAATCTGATTTGCAGTTTAAAACCTGATCCTTAAGAATGTACAGACACTAGGGTACAAGCAGGATGATCAGCTAGGAGGCTGCTGTGGTCCAGCTGGGAGATGAAGGACTGGGTGGTAAATGGTAAGATGATAAGAAATGGACAGTGGTCGGGTGAACATACTGGGTGGAGGAAGTGAGAGAGAAGGAAGAGGAGACAATGATTTCAAGGTTTTTCAGGAGGAGGACCAGATCTGGAGAGACAGTGAGAAGACACTGAGAAGATGATTTCCCAGTGGGGATAGAAACAGGGGGTCTGGAGCCCTGCTTCCGCCTTTAGAGTCATCACCCATGGATGGAAGATGAAGCCAGGGGAATGGATGAGGTCACTCTGGTGGTTAGTGGAACAACATAGAGCAGCTGGGAAGATTTCCTTCCGGCCTTTTCCCTCACAACTGTTTTATCAATATCCGGTGAGCTTCACTCCTGGTGATGGTTTCTCTCTTTGGACCCTTCTAATCTGTTTCCTTTTAGAAGGTGGCTGTTTTCAGTGGTTTTTCATTTCTTTCTCCGGACTAATGTTATTGCTCATAGCCTTCTCTTTAGCTGCCTTGGCAGGGAGATGCTATATATTAAAATAGTTATTATTTTATTTTATAGCTCAGTCGAATCTATATTCAGCTCATTACAAGTGTATGGGCCCCACTAGCCAAGTACATTTCATAACAGTGAGCTCTTATTGAGAGAGAAATCTCATGTTCTCTTGGTGTCTCCCACAAGGCTGCTCCCTGAACTGTGATGAACCACATGTGGTCATAAGAGGCCCACAGTTTGGGTCAGCACTAGTTAAAGCATCGTCCTGGTTCGACTTGGCAATGCTTATAAAGCTGGGACCCATGAGGTCTAAGCTCAGAGTGGCAAAGTAACAAGAGGAGAATCACCCAGCAACCCGTGGTTAGTAGGTATCTCAAAATTAACACGCCCTGAATTGATACTGATATTCATCAATATCAACTGCTGTATCAATACAGAAGTTCTGTAATCTTCTCTGCTCCAGGTGGTGGCAACTCTGCTCCTCAGAACTCAGCTGCTCAGGCCCCAAATTTGGAGACTTCTTTGACTTCTGTCTTTCACACTCCCCATCCAATCTTTCAGCAGATGCTGTCATTTCTTCCTTCAAAACCCATCAAAAAGCCGCTGTTACCTTCACCTCCCTTCACCTCCACTGTTACCACCTTGGTTCAAATCCCTCAACATCTCTTTCCTGGGTTGTTTTAACAGCCTTCCTGCCCTTGTCCACATTCTGTCTATTCTCAAGTCAGGCAGAGAATTCCCATGAAAATGAAGTCAGATCATGACAAACACCAGCCCCAAACCTTCCAATAACTTTCCTTTTCACGAACAGCAAAAGTCAAAGTCCTTACTGTGGCTTCTGAGGTCCTACACGGTCTGGCCTTGTCTCTTCTCAACTTATCCCCTGCTGCTCTCCCAACGCTCACCATACTCATGTTGAATGTCACGAACACATGAGACACATTCCCATCTCAGGGGCTTTGCAGGTACTCTTCCCACCACCAGGAATGTTCTTCCCCCAGATATAAGCAAGGCTCACTGTCTCACCTCCTTCAGGTCTCAAATATGACATATGACATTCTCACCAAGGCCTTCCCAGGCATCCCGATTTAAAAACTGCAACTGTCTCACACCTCTCATCTCCTCTTCTTTTTGGAATCTGTTCTTCTTCTTGACAATAGGAAGCAGAACCATCAGCAAGTATTTCACATATTTATCTTTTTCAAATCGCCTGTCTTCCTGAAGTGAGGGCAGGGATTTCTGTTTTGTTCATTGCTGTATCTCCAGTGCTTCATCCAGCACCTGGCACAGAGTAGGTGCTCAATAAACACTTGTTGAATGAATGAATAGTGAATAAAAAGACATTCTTTAAAAATTCAAGTTTTCTTTTTAATTACATTGACCTTACCACTATAAAGGGCTTTGGTCACATTAAGTCAGGATGTGCCAAGTTGTGCTGCAGTAACAAACTGAAATCTCAGTGGTTTTTACACAGCATATTTATTCCCTGTTCATGCTCTGTGTCTGCAGTGGGTTAGCAGGGGGTTCTGCTTGTCATAGTTACTTGGGATCCATCCCAGCAAAAGCTCCACAGTCAGAGAGGTAAGGAGGAGAGAGAAAGGTGAACTACACATGGCTCTAAAAGCTTCTGCACAGAAGTGCCACACATTGCCTCTGTTCAGAGTTCATTAGTCAGAGCGAGACACCAGCTCAAGTCTGACTTCAGGAGGAAGGGAGGTGAAATCCCCCCTCGTACCCAGAGTGATGTTGGTCAAGGGCCCAAATAACTACCCCAGTCTAGCAGAACACAGTAAAATTCTCTTCATCTGTGCCCCTGCAGCATTCCCTGCAGCCTCTCCAGTTCCTCCCACCCTTGGTCCCCTCATCCCCCAAAGCTCCTCCAACACAATTCTCCTTCGTTCTTCAAGGCATGCCCCTCTCCAGCTCTAACTCTTTCCCTGGACATACACACATATCATTCCACAGATTCTGCATCAAAGAAGCCAAGGACCTGGTTCTGCAGGGACGGACCCCGCAGGGGTGAGGTTGGTGGGGGTAACTCAGCTGGAAAAGCCAGAACCTTTTCAGCCGGCTGGCTGAAGGGCAAGGCTGGTAAAACTCACAAGTTATAAAGCTTTGTCCAGTAGCACGGGCACATGGCATCCTGCCCACTAGCCAGAACATAGCACTGGCGCTGATTTCCACATCCCTGACACCAAGATCTTAAAGTGATCAAGGGAAGACCCAGCCCTTTGGCATCCTGTGCCTTCAAAAGAAACCCCCCAAATTTATTTAGATTATCCTTTTAAATGTATGGAATCTGTGATGTGTAACCAGACTATTAGGGTGGCAGAATTATACCCATCTCCCTCGTTATTCCTTTTAACAGAGGTGTTACTATGTCAATAATTTTGTGAGTCCTTAAATCTCCCTTCATCATTTCTACAAATTTTTACTAAGTATCTACTACATGTCAGGTACAGAGTGAACAAGACGAAGCTCCTTGCCCTCCAGGAGATTAAATTCTACCAGGGGTGACAGACATTGAAACAGATAAAATGCTATCATGTTGGAAGATGCCAAGCGATATGGTGAAAATAGACATGGAGCAGAGGAAGGGAGCTTTGGAATGTGGCTGGAGGTAGATCTGTTGTTCCAGGCCATGGCGAATACAGTCACTGTGCAGGAAGGTGATGCAGAAGATTACGGTAAGCTGTCGTGTCACCTGTGGCCCAGGTAAGCCACATAGAAAGCTAGTGTCTCAGGGATGCTGTGGGTGGCTCTCATCACCCCATCAGCCAGGGACCACTGCTTCTTTTTATCCTCTTCATTTTAGAGTGTTGAAAATGGAATGGGTTCTCCATTTTCCTCACCTTTCATTCATCTCTCATTGGGATCATTCCAGGAACTTCTGGGTAATATGATTGAGGGAGAGGGGCTAAAAGTTGCCTCTGGACCCACTTCAAGGAAATGCCACTGAAACCCCAGAATTCATCACACTTCAGTGAGCAGGTACCCTTGTCTCCAAGGAGCTGAGGAGGCAGCAACTTTCCAACCTATCTGATTAAACAAATAGATGAAAAGACCACATTTGGCGGCAACAAAGGATCAAAAATCCCTCCATGATTATCTTGGGCTGAATCTGAAGAAAGAATCTGCACTCATTCCAATAACACAGTAAAGTTCAGTGGCTGAAAAATCTGCAGAACAAGTTGGGTCCCAGTGTGGAAAGGGCCAGGAAGGAGCATGCACTCACTCTGCCAACGGGAAGGAAAAAAATTTTAACGAGGGCAAGATAAGAGCCAGACGTGTAGAAATATTTCTCTTTGAGGATATTCTTTGTACCAATTACTCTTCAAAGATATCATGTTAGCGTTTTTGGCACAACTTGACAATTAAATTAGACGAATGGTTTTCAATGTTTTTGCATCTGATGTGCCTGAAACCCTTCTTATGCTAACATTTTCAGCCCGTCACACACATTTTTAAAACTTTGGCAAGTCATATAAACATTGATTTCAATTAAGTCAAGAATTTAAAAACATTTCACCATTCATCTTTTTTAATGACATGGCAAGTAATTAATTGGGCTTGATTATCATTTTGCGGTGCCCAAAGTCTGAGGATAGAAGGAAGCACAGCCACTAAATTTCTACTTTTAGATGATGCCTTCCAAGATGGTTTCATTTCTTATATTCACTGACTCTCCTCTCCTCCCAAGAATTAATGGCGCCTTGAATCACCCCCCACACCCTTTCAATCTCATGCTCCAAAACGGTTCTTGTCCTGGTGCTACTGGTCCCATCTCCATCACAGAAAGGAGAAGAATGCTGTACTGGACATTGGAAAGGAGCGTGATAACCGTGTGGTTTGCATATGAACCTCAGCCAGAGGAGAAGCAAATCTCAGGTCTTATCTCTAGGGTCATAGTTTCCCACTTGCTGATGTGACAATGTAACTTGATGAGATAATGATTTCCAGGTTGGTTCCAAATGGTCTGGGATTGGAAGGTGAGTGTAGATGGAAGGCCAGCAGGAGTTGCAGCAGCCAGATGACACACGGATTGGAAGACGTGGCTATTCTGCAGGACATGTTTCCCCGGAGTTCAAAGACTTCTGACAATATTCTCCAACACACTGCCGATAGTGATAGAACAGATGGTCTATCTTCAGATAAGCCATAAAGACTGGTACGTGATAAGAAAGTTCAAGGAACCTCTAAACCTTGGAGCTTCCCTTTTCTTCTCTGCCCTTCCCTCACTTCCTGCCTTTCCCCTGCACAAGTCTTTTTTGTTTTCTTCTTGCTTTTGACATGTGCCAATTCTTAATCAGGTTGGCCAATTTTGACCAACATCAGTAAAGAGAAGTGATGTTCCTTTCTCCACACCCATTCTCTATGCAGAGGGTTCTTTCAGGTCATCAGGGATATTTACTTATGAAAAAATCCCACAGAAGCCTGTTCTTTATTTCATCTGTCAATGCATTTTAGAATGATCAGTGATCTGATGTCTTCATCCCTGCTGGATGGAAAACTCCATGGGGACAGGGCTCAGGTCTGTTTTGTGTACCATGTACTCCCCAGAGCCTAGGTGCATTCAACATTTTTTTTTATTCTGACATTTGGACAGCTAGGGCCTTACTGACCCGAGGAAGACTGCTCATCCCAGGATCAGCTGATTGCTAGAGACAGGAAACGACTTGCCTTTGAGTGTACCTTTCATAAGCAAAGCGCCCCGCCCCGCAGAAGCCAATTCCCCGAACCACTTCCTTTCCTGGGCACTCACAGGGGTCATATACTTGCTCTGGGCTAATACTGCCCTGCCCTAATCACCCCAGGGCCAGGTACCAGACAACTCAGGACAGCCTGTACCTGCCAGAGACCAATGAAATCACTCAAAGCAACCAATCCTGAGCCTGTTTGCCCTGCCTTTCCTGTGGAAACCGCAATAAAGGCTCTCGGCCACATTTTCCCTTGCCCCTTCTGCCTCCTGACTGACTCTGGTGCTTCCCACGTGGTCCTGCATGGCACGCCTCCTACCCATGGGAACTGTGGCTTAACAAACTAATTTTTCAATGGCACTCGTCTCCTTATCTGTTGGCCTCACCATCCCTGAATAACAACAAAACCTACATTTTGAAACACTTGCATGGTGCCTGGCATAGAGTAGGTGCTCACTAACTGACCAAGTGGATGGCTCTTCCAGCCCTTCCTCCAAACTTAAAAGTCCCCCCAAATTCCCTGCCTCTTCTTTCTTCGGGCTTCTTCCTTCCTTACTAGATAATGTCAACACCAGGCCACCCACCTTGGCTAAAATTCAGGTGGTCCCTCTCAACCCAGGGAGTGCTGTTCTTCCTCCCCTGGCAGGATTTGTGTGGCCCAAGAAGGCAAGCCTGACGGTGTTGCTGAAGGGAGATGGCGATGGGACACTGAAAGGGCTTTTCCTGGCCTCCTGTCATTGTGAGACATTCCAGCTAGCAACGAGAACAAAGACAACAGCCAGGGAACCTCGCCTTTTACGGTTCTGTCCTGGCAGCACTTCAGGAACAGCCCAGCATGTAGGTGGGGGGCCAGGCAGGCTTTGTTACCCACTTGTGCTCCTAGGCCACCGGTTCTCCAGCTAGAGAAACGCTCACCACTGCAAGAGGTGCAGGGATCTGAAAGTGAGAATGAAATTGCTGAGGGGGCCACCATTCCTGGAAATTAGCTTTCCTCAGGCCCATCCCCAATCTTTTCCCATACACACCTGCGTGGGCATCAGAAAGAAAGGACTGAAGCAATTCCATACTTAAATAACACCCGTGACATTTTTTTTGACCCCTTGGGGATACTTGGAATCTTCTACAACATGATAGGTAATATTTATTGAGCAGTTCCTCCATGCCAGCACCATTCTGAGCACTTTGTTTGTGTGATAGCCAAGCCTTACAATAACCCTGCCAAGGGGTATCGCCATCTCCATTTTCAGATAGAAACATGGAGTTTGGGTAAAGGGACTTGCCCAAGGTCACAGAGTCGGCGGGGGGACAGGTTTAAACTCTCAATATGTAGCTTTCAAACAGCCAAATTCTAAGTGTTCAAAAGCCTTAGCTTGGTGGCCTCTCAGGGCCTCAGTATCCCTCTTTACTTTGAAGCAGTTGCCTTATGCTCTATTATTTTGACCCAACAAGTGACATTCCAAGCATCACAGATTTTCCTCTGTTGCTGAGAAAACTGCAGGGTGTCTGAAGCCCCTTCACAGGCTGTGACGTCGAACAAGTTGCTTAACTTCTCTGAGATACAGGAAAGGAAACAAAATAGTCCCCAAGCAGGCTCGACCCCCAAACACCAAGTTCTTTCCAAGTATTCTCCACCTGTACCACCTCCTTCCTCACGAGTATCCCTTTGTCAAGGCACATATTTCTGGAATCTTATGGAATTACAGGACATGACACATAGAGGAATGGAAGAGGGATAGGCCTTAATGTTGCTGAATCTTATACCTACTACTTCCTAGGAAATATTTAGCTTTCTCTGTGCCTCAATTCTCTCATCTGTAAAATGGGCACTGACAGTAGTCATTGTTCCATAGAGTTATGTGAGAATTGCCTGAGATGATGCATTTTGCATGAAGCTGGCCGACAGCAAGTACTCAATAAATGTCAGCCATTAATATGATCGTTGAACTTTATGATTTACTCTATTCTCTGCATGCCTCCTACATCTGGAATGATGATGTGAAGAGCAACAGATGTGAGGGCAGTCAGGATGGCAGGGACCACGGCGGCCATCTGGTAGTGAGCAGAAATTCAGCACCAAGAGGCAATGTCACAGCTAGTTGGAGACAGGCTATAAAAGGGAAGACTGGGTTAGCTGGACGACCCATTGGGCTACTCTCAGGTAGTCCCTCACAGCTGTCATTACTTCTTCCTCTATTTGCACAGCCAAGGTCTGTCCATCCCTCAGTCCTCTGCTTGCCCAAGTCAACTGCCTGGACCTTCCTGAGCCCAGGCGTCCCCGCCTCGTCTTCAGCCTGCACGCACACAGTTCAGGCATCCGTGAAGCCTGCCACAGGCAAGAAGCCTATGTAGAAACAATTCTGTCTACAAACTTTTTTGGAGTGAGGAGGAACCATGAATTTCCATAGTCCTAAAATGCATTATTTTCCTACCTTTAAGCTTTTTAGAAATTGGAATAGAGTTCACATTTGATGAGTGCACTTGATGTAATGTTTCTTATCACCCAGGAGCTGTAAATAAATGGGAGGGGCAATTTAGAGGTGAGGGAATACACTCACTTATCCTTGCATCTTGTGCAGAAATTAAATACTGTCCTGCTAGGGTTGGTGGTAGTAGTAATAACAACAACAACAACAACTGTTATTATTATTGTTGTTCTTGTTGTTCCTGTTATTATTAGCAGCCACTCTGTGTTGAGTTCTTAAAAAATACCCAAGACTTTCCATGTAATATTTTTAATCCCTTATAAACAGGGCTCTGAAGAGTGGGTTCTGTTAATCTTGTTTAACCAATGAGGAAACTGTGATTCATAGAGGTGGAGTGACTCACCCAAAACTGCACAGCTGTATAGCCAAAGGGTTTGGATATCCATAACTTCTCTCCAGAGAATGAGAGCCTAGATCAGCTATCACCAGTCCCCGCAGGTCAGAACGGGCCCTCTCTGTCCCTGTGGCCAGTAAGTACTGGCGTTAGCTGGTCACCACTGCCACATGAACACCCACTTGTCCATGACAGAGAACCACACACCAAAGGAGTGGTGGCTTTGGGGTCCCTCTTCTGAACTACTGGCTCACAGAAGGTCTATTTCCCTATCCCTCTCCTGGTCTGGCCAACCCAGGCTTCTTCTGACTGACAGAGTACGGTGGATACTTTGCGGTTCTGTAGTCAGGCTGCCTGGGTTCAAATCTGCACTGTCTCATTCTGACTAGCCCACCTGACCTCTTGAAAATTATGTCACCTCTCAGTTATCTGCAAAAGGGGGATAATGGAAACAAAACCCCCCAGCAGGGCTGTTATAAGAATTCTTTGGGGAGGATGGGCACAGAAGTCAACTATCATTATTCTGAACTCGCCAAACAGGATGCCAGGCGTGATTCCTGGCCCCAGAGCCCTCCCCCACCAGCCAGCCATGAGCCTCCCCGGCTGCTTCAGCTCAAGAGCTTCTGTAATCCCACTAGGGGCTCAGTGCAAGGCAAGGAGAAGGAGCGTGGGCACCATCAGGCCGTCGCCAGACTACATTTTAGCCTCCCAAGGCCTTCTGACCAAAAAGAGCGCACCTTTAGAGGAGAATCAGAAGAGCAAGAGTGGCCAAATGCTGCTGGGACCGTGTGCTAAGCCCTGGGCTGTGCATGAGACACATCAGATTGCCCCGGATCCTTTCCATAAATGATCACAAAGGTACTTTCACTATATCCCCATTTGACAGAAGAACAAGCAGAGATTCAGAAAGCCTGCGAAGGGATCTGCTTAAGGTCACACAGCTATTAACAATCAAACTGGAATTCCAACCCAGGTCTGTGGGAATCTAAAGGCCCGTTTCTATACATCCTACTCCAAAATAAAAACATCTATGAAGTCCCTATCATGCACCAGGAACTCCTGCTGGTGTATTCGCGTATTTAATGTCCCAAATGAGTGCACTTGATGTAGTGTTTCTCCTCATCACCAAAGAGTAAGTGCAAGGGGCATTTTAGATTTGAAGGAATTCACTCACTTATTCCTCAAAAATTAGTATACATAATACCCTTCAAAGAATATATATATATATATATATAAATTTTATAGATGAGTAAACTGAGGCTCAGAGGGTAAAGGGACGTGCCCAAGGGCAACAGCGCAGCAGGACTGGAATCCAGGTCTGCTAGGCTCCAGGCACTAGCCCTTAGGCATTTTCTGTGTCATCACCCTGCGGCTCCTCCCAGGCTCCAGAGCAGAAGCAGGTGCCGGGCATGCCCTCTCCAGCTCGGAGCCAAAACAAGAAGTAGAGAACCAGCTTCCAAGTAAGTCTACTGCCCTGCGAGCCTTTCCATTGGCTAAGAGCCCTCTTGGTCTCTTTATGGCCCCCTCCTAGTTCTCAGCCCTCAGCTTCTGACCCACTGCACCATATTGGAAAACTGCAGCTCCAAAGTGGTGGCAGACATTAGTCACACAGCATCACTGGAGACTCAGGGGAGAATCTTCTTGTGGGAGATGATGTCACACCCTCAGGGCCCCATGGCCTTTCCTGAACTGGGCTCTGGTCTCTCTCTTCAGGGGCGAGACCTGCCACACTTGGTCCTAGACAGGTCAGGTGATAAAAGATCAAAAGACAAGCCGAGGCTGCTGGCTTACCAACAGGCTATTGTCTGCCCTGTCCCCAGAGCCACTTTCCAGGCCTCGGAGGCCTGCGAGCAGTCCCTCTCCACCCAACCACCTTCTCCTTCACAACTGATTAAAAAAAAAAAAAAAACCCTCCTCCTGGTCTTAATTGCATGCTGTGTGTTCAGATTTCCTGAAGTTCATGAACTGCTGTGAAATTTAAGACAAGCCTGCATTCCTGCTGCATTGCTACTTTTTAATTCTAAATTCCACCCACCCTTCCTAGGGAAAAAAGGAAAAAAAAAAAAGCCACGCTGAGTCAAAGAAAATTTATGCCAGTTGAAAGGAGAAGGCCAGCCCCAAATAATTCTACTAATAAAAGGGCAGCGAGAGACAGTGTAAAAATAATAAGGCTATATCCTCATAAAGTTCCTTTATTTGTGATTCCCAAGGCACTTGGGGAACGTTAGCTCATCGGGGCAGGGTCCCAGATGCAGCATCTGCTCCAAGTGGTTGCCTCCATCACTCCGGGTGCTCCATAAACACTGGATCCTAGCAGTCTAGGGCCTTCAACGTGGGTTGGTGGGAAGCGCGAAGCAGAGGAATTTTACAGCAGGAGAAAGAGGCGCCAAAAAGCCTAAAGACTTCCCCATGGTCACCTGATGAGTCAGGCTGAACCCCAAACAGAGCCCAGGCACGCACTCCAGACTTTGGAGAGGAACCCACTGGGCGGTGGCCACAGGCCATTAAGAGATGCTTTGTAATAACAAAGACCACGTCCTGGAGCGGTTCATGGGGCCTCCACAGTCCTGTGAAAGAGGAAGAGCACCCCTCCCAGGCCACTGGAGTGAAAGGAAAGGGAAGAGATTGGATAGGACTTCACTGCACCAGTTAGGGATCATCAGTTCAGAGAACTTTCCTAAGCAAGCCTTTACTAAGGCCCTACTGTATGCGTGGCACCGGAGGTGGGGAGACAAAGGAGACGGGTGCCCTGCTCAGGGAGCCCACCATCCCCTGGTGGCGGCACTACTGGGTAAACAGCAGGCTCTGAACAAGGAAGAATGGGGTGCGTGCTATGGCAGGGGCAGAGCGGGCCTGCTCACTTAGGGCCATCCTCGTCTGAGTCCCCAGCGCCACCCATCTGACCTCTGCCGCGGTCTGTCAACTGCTTTCTTGCGGCCACCACACAAGAGCCAGAGAGTGAAAAACATACAGTGTCACTCCCCTGTGTCGGTGTCCTCCATGGCTTCTCCCAGCACGTGTACCAGTCTGGCTCCTGTCTCTCTCGCAGACCTCTGCTCCCACTATTCCCTTTCTACTTCGTTATTCCCCCAACCCTGTCTTGGGACCTTCACACGTGCTTTTCTTTGCTCCAGGAAAACTCTTGCCTCACCCCTACCCACAGTCAGCATCCTCTAATCATTCAGATCATGGCCCACCTGTCTCCTCCTCAGAAAGGCCTTCACTTAGCTGCTTATGTAAAGTAGACTGTGCAACTCCCTCTCCATCATGTGACCCTGTCTTATTTCCTTCATGGCAGTTGTCCCTATCTGAACTGCTTACTCTCCCTTATGTATTTGTTCACTTACATATTGCCAGTCTTCCTGTATTAGTTAGCTATTGCTGTATAACAAACCACCCTGAAACTCAGTGGCTTAAAATAGCAATGGCTGATTGTTGTTCATGAGTCTATAGGTCAACTGGATGATTCATCTGGTCTTGGCTGGGCTCACTCATGTGTCTACAGGGATTAGTCAGGTGGCTCTGCTGATCTCAGCTAGGTACTCTCACGTGTTTGGGAGCTGACTGGCTGTGATCTGGTCTAGGATGGTCCTTGCTGGAACAACTAGGGTCTCCTGTACATGGCCTCTTATCTACTAGAAGGCTAGTGTGGGCTTGTTTTAATATGATTAGCAGAGTTGTGTGTGTGTGTGTGTGTGTGTGTGAGAGAGAGAGAGAGAGAGAGAGAGAGAGACAGAGACAGAGAGAGAGACAGAGACAGAGACAGAGAGAACAAGAAAAAGAGAGCAGGAGTTCACAAGGCCTCTGAAGGTTTAGGCTCCAAACTGGCACACTGTCATTTCTGCCACCTTTTGCTGGCCAAAGAAAGTCTCAAGACTAGTCCAGATTCAAGAGGAGGTGAGACAGAATTCTACCTTTTTATGAGAGCATCTGCAGCACTACATTGCAGAGCATGCGGATAAATGGATCCTGAAAAACTGGGGACATTTTTGCAGTCAATCTAGCACATTCTCCATGTAAGTTCCACGAGAGAAAGGACCTCAGTGAGCACCATACACAGCTTTAACCATTCGCATAGTGCACATAATTCACGATCTGTGTTTGTGTCAATTTTTTAAAAGTGGCGCAAAGCCCTTTGTAACACTGGATTCTGAGACAAGGTTGTGATCTGGGTTAGACAAGTTACAACAGGCATCTGCCGCATGGAGTTGTTCTATGCTGGGAGACGTATTTGCCCCCTGAGATATCAAAATCCACATAATAACAGGTCATGTTATAACGAGGCTTTGCTGCACATGCTTGCTCTCAATTTAGACAGCAGGCCCTGCCAGGTCTTCCTCCAGCTGCTGGCTTCAGACCTCTCTTTCCAGAAGGATAAGAACTACCTGTCAAAATGCAAAGCTCTAACAATGAAATATACAGCGCATGCTGTGGGAAAGCCCTCGGTTTACTTCCACGGGCTGCAGCTGGTGTGCACGGCTGAGATGATTCATTCCTCCACCCAGCAAAACAAGTCCGTTTACAGGGTCTCCTAAACAGAACACATCCTCAGCCTTTCACAGGCTCTGCGTTCGGCTCGTGATTTAAGCTCCTTTGCGTTGAGAAGCAGCAGACTCGGGGCTGGAAAAGGCGGCTCCTTCCTGCATCGCTCTCCGCTCCAAGGCAATGTACTGTTACATTTCTAGGAAATCAGAATGCCTTTTAAATCCTGCTTCAAGTATCTACACATTCCATGCTAAGCTGCAGTGCTTAATTTAATATCTCCACAGCAGCGGTAAGAGTTTCAAACAATAGAGCTCGCAGCCTCAGGGACACAGGACGAGGACTCAAAAGATGAAATAATAGTTTGGGGATGACTGTACATTTGAGATGAGACACAAAAGACCAAAGAGCAAGCACAGTTTTGGTCACTGTTGTCAAAAGTGAATGTAAATGCCACTTGATAGCAACATCAAGGACATCTTTTCTCTTGGGAAGCATGAACTTTACAGGGTTCCATTTTGGGAGGGGGCTAGAGGCTAAGGACTAAAGGCTATCCCTCGGCTGAAAACCTGAGGGCAAGAAACCTAGTTCAGCCACCAAAATAGCCATGGCTTTTCAACGTCAGGGAAATCTGAGGATGGAAACCCAGAGAGGCTGAATTCATTTCCTTTGGAAATCACTGTCTGGATCAGGGGTCCTCAGATTGTTACCTATTCCCACGAGAGCCTTGGAATCATTTCTCCAAATCAAAGGTGCTAATTGTTTTCTTAAGGGTGCTGGCTAGAGTGGAACCCAAGAGCATGGCAAGCGTGATGTTCTCATTTCTCTGGGCCTGAATGATGCTGGAGTTTTGGAATGTAAACCTGTAGATTGACTATGTATACATTCTGATCCCTGAGATGCTGTCTTCCTCAAACCCACACAGGCATGTTATTGGTCCATTAATTTGTTAAACATAGATTGAATACCCCTAGTATGTGCCATGGACTGTTCTAAGAACAGTGAGCTTACATGCTTGCCTGCATGAGGCTTATAAACAAAATCAATAATGAAATACAATAGTATTTAGATAATGATAAGTGCCAGATACACCAGGGATGGGGGTGGGGGTTATTTTTAAATATGGTGGTTAGATGAGCCCTCACTGAGTAGGTGACATTTCAATAAGAGTTTGAATGTGGTGAGTGAGTAAGTCCTGTGGTTATCTGGGGGAAGTGAATTATTGGCAGCGAGAACAGGCAGTGCAAAGACCCTGTGGCAGTAAGTGCCTAGCTTGTTTGAGGAGCCTCCAGGAGGCCAGTGGTGGAGGAGAGTGATGGGAGTGCGATAAAGGGGACACACTGTATTGGGACCCGTGTGACACCGAGTTTAAGGATGTGTTCCTCTAAGGCAGTGCTTGGTGATTTCCATCAGCCCTCAAAGGAGTCAATTTTAGGATGAGCAATTCAGAACGGAAACAGAGGTACTGTCAATCTTTTCCTTTTCAAATACTTAAGCCCTGGTTCTCCTACTGCCACTTCCTTTAAAGAAGAAAGTAAGTGAGAAAGAAAACAGCATGTCTAAAAATAGACATGCAATAATATTCTTTACTCCTGCCATGGGGAGAAAAGGTGATATGTCCAGGGTAATCCATCAAGGTGAGTTTATAGATTGTAACTTCTTTAAGACAGTAATTACACTGATGGCTGATAAACCCAGGGAACTTACCCAGAGGTAGGGACTTCAGATGTGTAAGGAGAAGTCTACATGTGCAGGAAAGTGTGGCCAGCACTGTTTCTAAGTGGGAGTCAAGGTGAGAGTGAACACAACAGGGTTCCTAACCAGTGGTCCTTTCAGCCCCACTTCATGGGTGGGCTTCAGAAGGTGCCTGTGAACCTCCTAAAATGATATGCAACATCTCATAGGCGCTGTGTGTTTTTTCCTGGGAAAAGGGTCCAGAGCCTCTCAGAAATTTTCATGACCTCTTCCAAAACAAAGAACCATTGACTTCCCAAAATCTAACTGGTCTGAGCACTGTCAAGTCCTCCAATTGTACGCAGGCTCTCATTTACTTCCTGGACTCCACATATGCTGTTCCCTTTGTTTAGAACACTCTTCCCTGTTTTTCACATAGCTAACACTCACATGTCATTCAGGTCTCAGTAAAATGACATCTCCTATAGGAGGCGATTCCTGGTGGGTAGACTAGGCTATGAACACCTATAGCATCCTGCGTGTTTCCTATCTCATCCCATCAGAGTTTATTGTGAGTTCTGGCTTCATAGAAGCTTTCCCCGTTAGGATGTAAGCCCTGGGAGGGCAGGAACTAGGGCTCTCTCCCTTGCCACAGGGCCCCGGATCTAGTAGGTACCCAACAGGTACTTCCAGATGGATGGACAGATGGGTGTACTGATCAATTACTCTTAGCAGAGAGGTAAGTTCTTTTGGACAACAACCTGCTCTACTCCCCAACCGATGGCCAGGATCCATGAAATGGGCTATTACAACCTACAACTTCTGATTCTCCTGGATTGAGTAGTTATACCCAGAGGCTGGCTATCAAACTTTTGTGGGAGAATCTTCTTTTTAAAAATTTTTTGCTCTACCTCAAGGACTGAATTTTGCATGGTGGATTGACTCCCACTTTGAGCGAGTTTTTAAGCAAGCCCAAACTACCTTCTGCCTCTGTACCACTTCACACTTCACAGACTTCTTCAGGGCTTCCTTCTGAGCCTTCCCTTGCCTGAAGGAGTAAATGTTGAGCCTGACCTTGAGAGCCTTTGTTAAAACAGACAGGATGACATAGGTAGCCTGAGTTCAAATTTAGACTTTATTATAAACCAGCTGAGGGACCTTGGTGAGCCATCTAGAATCTCTGAGCCTCAGTTTCCGTGCACGTGATCAACTCATGGTGGTTAAGAGTATGGGACTTCAAAGGCAAAGCTCTTAGTTCGAATGAAGACTCAACATTTGCCAACTGAGTGGCAACATGAGGGTTACTCAAACTTTGTGGGCTTCAGTTTTCTCATCTGACGAAATGAGACTGAAAGAGGTTTACTGCAAAAATATCGACTGCTTAGCACAGACACTGAACTTGGTAAGTACTAATTATTGTGCTAGTATTGAAATTATATTATCTTCACGGTTATTGATATGCTATGTAGACCAGAATAATAAGACAGCTATTCCTACAGCTAAGTCAAGGAGAGAGGACTTGGGTCATTTCCTCAACACTACCCAGAGTCCAAAGCAAACTGCCAGATTCTTACCCCCCAAACGATGGCCTGTAGTCTCTTTGCATTAGCGAGTAAGAATCTAGAAAAATCACATGTGAAGTCAGGCATCTGTTAGCTATTGGCTACTTTCCAATGCAAAAGCACTCATTCCATTCACCCATTCATTCAGGAAAGAAAGCAAGGATGCACTGGGCGATTATTAGCTTCCCTAATAATTTACTGAGTACAATTCTCTGTCAGCAACTGTACTCAGAGCGACAGTGGTATCAGACAGTATGGGCTAGTGGAAGCTGGGGGACCTGCTCAGCACAGGTGACAGAACCAGCCAAGTATATGATGGAAAAGTCCCAGCTCTTCTAAGAAATCCAAGGGTTCACGGAGTTGCTCCTGCTACTGTGGGCTTCAAAGGGCAGCAGGGGGCCTAGGAGGAGTCCTTGCCAGCAAGTCCAACTACACCCCGACTCTCTTGCTCCCCATCCTAACAGTCCAAATTCTCAAGATTTCCTGGGCTGGAATCTTGACCCCTCCACATATTAGTTACCTGACTCTGAGTAAGTCACTCAACTTCCCAAGTCTTAGTTTTCTTATGTATAAAAGAGTAATAAGCAACATCTGAGACTGACTGCAAGGAACAAAGGAGATAATGCAGGCAAAGTGCTTCTTTAATAGTGCTTGGCACAGGGAAAGCGCTCAGTAGACAGCTATTATTATTATTATTAGCAGTAATAATAGTGTACTCTCAGAGACCCTACAGCGTAGCCTACTGGTTAAGAGCTCACTCTGGAGCCAGATGACCTGGGTTTCGAGACAGGGCCTGCCACTTCCTAGTTGTATACCACCTGGGGTAAGGTGCTTAATCTCTTGCAGACTCAGCTTCCCCATCTGCAAAATGGGATCAAGAATAGCACCTACTTCCCGGAACTTTGATGAGGACTCAATGAATCAATAGGCATGAAGCCTTCAGAGTCATGCCTGCTTTATAACAATATGCACTAGAGATGGCTGCTATTACTCTTCACTATTCATGCCAGGTGTTCTGGGCTCAATTTCTGGCTCTGCCCCTGTCTTGCTGAGACTCAGAGGAAAGGCCATGCCCCTCAGTTAGACGAGGTTTTAAAACCACAAGTTTTCTTACCTTCTCACTCACTCTATTATAACGCGGAGACCCTGAGGCATGGGGTGGACTTTGTTTGTAGCGGCTAAAAACTCTCTCACCTGATATGTCCTGTGAATGGGCTATTTACAACTTTCCTCTTTACGGCTGTGCCATCCTGCTCTGGTGAGTGGAAGCAGCCACGGTCCACATCTTCCTGCAAAGGCCGTATTTTTTCACAAGACCCCCCCCCCCCAAATGGGGTGGAGATAGAAGGATGTGTGTGGGAAGGATAACATAAGACAGACAGCAGCAATTCCTCACTGAGTTGGGAAGACTGACAGGGGAACCCCACCAGCAAATTGGAATCACACATGTAGCACCCGGGCATTCCTGTCCAAAGAGGGAGGTGTCCAAACGAATGGCTTGTCTCAAGCTGAGCAGAGGCCCTGATTTTATCACAGAGTCAATGGACAACAAGAACCAGACTTGCCTGCAAATGCCCGGGGAGTTACAAATCCAAATACGGTCTTGTCTTTGCTGTTTCAGGAGCCTGATGTATGTCTGTCCATTTGGTGGGGAGGAGCTCGGGCAGAAACCGGGTTCTTTCGAGCTGGCTTCTGCCGCCACTGTGGTCCCTGAGATTCGGTTCTTTGAGTTCCTCTGTTTACCGTAAAACTCAAGTGGTACCACCTATTAAGTCCAGATTCCCCAGCTTGTTCTGAGATAAATAGCACCCAGGATGGTCTCTGTCGCTGACTGTGCTGTCAACTGGGCAGCACTTAGCAGGGTGGGTTAACAGCCTTAGGACTAAATTTCTAAAAGGTGCCTCCTTCCAGTTTCTCATTTCTCCTGTGTCAGGGGGCTCAGGGTTTTTGCACTTTTAACTGTCCTTGGGCATCAAGTGGCCTGCTAAATGGTTAGGATTACCTCCACTGACCTGGGGCTCCATTCAGCCAGATGTTCCTCCAATAACCAACTTGACAGTTGTGATCTCAGGTAGCTGCTGAGCCCATAATAATCCATCTAAGAGTTATTAAGATATGAAGGAAATTCCCTACATACTCCCTTCCTCTTTCTGCAACTGCTATGGTTCTAGGCTTTTTAAAATGTGATCTTTGTCACAGGGTGCTGCTGAAAAATTATAAGCAAGAGTTTTACTTGAAATTGCTTGTCAGAGAGAGCTTTCTGGGGGACTTCTCCCTGGAAGAGAATAAAATTCCAAACTGTATAAGGATGTTTAATTGTTACTCCCAGTCATATAGGTCAACGGTATGGCTACTGAGGGATGTCTGTGGGTTTGAGGTTTTTTGACCCCAGTCCTTCCTCTGTGGTCATGTGAATCACCTTTTTGATTATTAAGAACACAAAGTGACCTAGAAAAGTCTGCAGGTTTCATGGAAATGAAAGACCCACAAACAAACACAGCTGGTTTCAGCTTTGATGCCGATAAGCTAAGCGAGGCAGAGCAGAACCGCAGAACGAAAATCAAAAACCAGCCTGAAAACAAAGAAAAGAAAACCTTTTTCCTCTCAGCCTGTAGATGTGGAAGAGAGGCTAGAGGGAGCTTTGGAAAGGGCAGTGTTTGAGAGCAGGGCTTCCAGGAAGGGAGTCTGCGAGCCCTGAGCTGTGTCCTGGGTCACATAGAGGTCCCGGCTGCAGGCTTGTTGTCCAGAGCACTGGCACACCCAAGGGGACCCCAGGCCAGAGGAGGAACAGTAATTATGGGGGGGTAGGGGAAGGACCAGGATGAAACCAAGTGCGAGGTTGATATTTCTCAAAAGAGAGCGGGTTGGGTGGATGGGACCATATTCCGAAAGAGAATAACCTGCTTGTAGGAGGGTAAAGCAGATGCTCACAAGCCCTCTTCAGAGGGAAGAGGAGGACCCTGGCACTTAACTGCCCCAAAGAAGCCCTGGGAAGACATGTGGAGTGGCCCTTGGGCTGTGGGTCTTTTTTTGCATTTCCAATGTTAATTCCAAACCCTCCTTGCCCAGCACAAAGGTGGATTCTGGTCATGATGCTTAGAGATATGCTATTCATAGATCCCATGTTATTTGGGGAAAAGATTTTATGATGAAAGTATAACTTTATATTACTGCATTGGACCATCACAGCAAAAGGCACAACTATTACTAAAAGCATCTCACTGGGAGATTTCTCCACTCTGCATTTACAAACACAGAAACACAGTCTGAGTTGGTGACCTAGCTGGTGACCCATTTAGCCAAAATTAATTTAAAGAAAAGTGCATTTAAAACAACCGTAGTTTCTAATTGTCCTTAAAAATAGAGTGCATATTTTTTAGCCAAATTTTCAAACTCTTTTTAAATCTCTTACTGCTCTAACCTTTTCCACATTTTGTGACATAACACGAAATTCCTTAACCCCCCCGCCTTGTACTATAGGAAAAAGAGATACAAACTCTTTGAAAGGAGTATTTGTATCCTTTTATTCCTTCTCTTCTGCGGGAAACAATTTTACTTATTAAAAATTCTATTGTGAAATAGTTCAAACGTGCAGAATAAAACTGAAAATCATGTTTTAAGCACTTACATACCCACTTATATTTATATCTGGTGGAATAAATAAATCTTAACATTTTGCTGTATTCCCTTCAAATCTTTTTTTCTAGGAACAAAAAATACAGATATAATTTAAATCCCTCATTCTTGATTTTCTTCCCCTCCCTTCCCTAATTCCGAAGTAAACACTAAACCGAAGTTGGTGAGTATTATTTCTATGCACGTTTGTTACGCTTTTAATACTGTTGTGCTCTATGTATTCATTCATTAACAAATGTAGTATAAATCTGCAAGTTAATAATCTTTAAACAAAATTTTTCATACTGCATTTATCACTATTAAACTTGCTTCTTTCATTCAATATGATGTTTTTGCAATTTACCCATTTTAATGTAGTTGGCTCAAGTGCATTTTCATGCTGTGATGTATCCTATTGCATAGATATACCAGAACTTCTATTGATAAATATTTGTATTGAATCCAATTTTTTGCTATTACAAAGCTTCAAAGATGCTAATTACACCTGTCCTCATGTACACAGATTCAAGCATTTCCCTAGGGTATATACGTAGAGGTCGAATTGCTATGTCGAATTGTTAGTCACGGTCTAAATTAAACTTGACAAGATGTTGCTGAGTTGCACTCCAAAGTGGTTATAAAGTCCGTACCAGCAGAGTCAGGGCAATCCACTTTTGCTGTAAAGTATTATTTACCTTGTCTGCTAGGCTGGCAATAATATCATTCAGTGGTTTCTACGTGCCAGGCCTTGTGCTATGCTTTTCAAACATTATCCCATGTAATCCTAACAATGACCTTGTAAAACAGGTTTTATCAATCCCATTTCACAGACAGGAATCAGAGGCCTGGACAAGCCACTTACACATGGTCAAGCTAACAGTGAGTAGGGGGTTGGTTATAGCAACCAGCTATGTCTGGCTCCAGAGCTCTTAAAAAGTAAGTATCACTGCCTTCAAAACTGCAAAAACATCCCTTTTCATTGACCAGACCCATGATTTTAAACCACAGAGACAATAAAGTTACCCAAGTGACTAAAAAATTGCTATGCATCTCTAGGCTGAACCCAGTCTCCTGACTCCTTACTCCCAATTTGAGGCTGGTGCAAATGTCAAGGTTGTTTCCTTAACAGTTTTCCCCAAGGGACCACAGAAGGCTCCAAGCTGGGTGGCATCAAGGGCAAACATCTCCGCTTCCCAAACCTAGCTGTAATACGGTTCACAGACCCCAGCCCCTCCTTCCAGGAACAGTCCTCCAGCCACGGCCTCCCCACCATCAATCAGGGTGCTGTGGAATGCATCAGTCACGCAAACCATTTGGAGCATTTTTCCAAGAAAGGGAACAACATCATAAAGTCTCAGCAACTGAATCAGAACAAATGGATCTTAAAGACAACTTTCAAATTAGGCCTCAGTAAGTTAACGAAATGTTAAAAAGACACATGAACCTCAGAAGAGAAAGCAGAGAGAGAGAAGGAAATCCCCTCGGCCTGATGAATCAATTCCAGAAAAACCCTTTCACCTGGTCCCCATCCATCAGCACCAGAGTCAGAAGATGGGAAATGTTGGCTCTCACTCTTAGCACCTCTGCATCAATGTTACCCACACTCTGAGTGTGGTCAAAGGAAACTGATTCTGGGACAGAGACCAGGAAATCCTGACTTGGGAAGAGTGTACATCGAAAAAGTGGCTCCTCCTTCCCAAGTGAGATCCAGAGATGCTGATCTCCTGATGAAATCGCTGTGGGCAGGAACTGTGCTCTAAGGCTTTGGTTTTGTTCACAGAAAGGTGCTGTTGGGTCATGAGGGTCCCTTGGGTTGTTTCAAGTTCATTGTTTCAGTACGGCCCACTGGCCACCTAGTCCTTCCAGAGTGGTGGACAGGCCGACTGAACCCAGTGCTTGTGCCATAACCATGGCTTGGGGTATTGTGGAAGATTCTGAGGATAAACAGATCCCAATACAGAGGAAGAGCAGGGCAAGAGTTAAGCACGGGCTTTGTGGTCAGCTGGACCTGAGTCTGAATTCACTTACTAGCTGTGTGACTTGAGCAAACAACTTAACCTGAGACTCAGTTTCCTCAGCTTTAGAGAGGGAAGTGATATCACCAACCTCAGAAGGCTATTGGAATGATAAAAAAAAAATGAAGTGTTTAGAGCACACAGCAAAGTGCCTGGCACATGGTTAACTCTGCTTCTCTCAATTGTGGTGGTTCTGTCTGAATTAGAAAAAAGACCCCTTTCTTCAATACACTTGATGGTCATCTGGCAGAAATAATCCTGCAAATCTCCAATTACTGTGCAATGAATGCTGCCCCCTGGAGTTGTGCAGTGGATAACTTGCACAACCATAAGCACTGGCCTTGCAAATGGTAAGTGCTCAATAAACTAATACTAATAAACGAATACTTCATTAGTAAGAATAAAAATTACCATCACCCAAGAGATCTATGAGGAGTCTGGCACTGCATTCTTGAAGGAAGTTGTAAATGAGTTCCCAGGACTCCAAGAAGCGTACAGAACTCATGGTTGAGGGGTTTGGGAAGGGTGGTGTGGGGAGGGCAATGAAAGGTTGTCAGGCAACAGTCCCAGCAGGAGACAGGCAAGCAGAGGATTCAGAATCCTCAGGTGAAGCCCAAAAGACGAGCCTCATCAGTCACGGGCAAGTTGAAGGTCTGACAACCAGGAGGTCATCCAGAGCTCAGCCTACCTCCCAGGACTGCACTGAGGAGCGTATGGGGGCAATAATACACATGAAAGAGAAAGCCGTGAACTGCACGGCTTCCCGAAGGATTGCTACCTTTTGCTCACGCATCTCCAGTCCGTGAAATCCTTGTCCTCCCAACAGCTTTGGGAGGTCCTGCGTTTTCACCGTACCTTTAAAAAAATCACTTTATTGGGGTTTGTTTGTTACTAATTATAAAATTAGGACAATTTTTTCTTAAAAGACAATAATTTCACTCCAAATATGGGCCACAGATACAAATGGGAAATTCTTAGGACAAAAAAATGGCTACTGAACAAATGAAAATAAATATAAGAGAAATAAAAATTAAAACAGTGAGGCAATTTTCCACTCATCAGACTGGGAAAAAAAAACTGACTGATGTTGTCCAAAGCTATTAAGATTATGGGGAAACGGGCACCCTCTCATCCTACTGGTGGGTGTATAAGGTGCTTTCAAACACTGTGGAAATCAGATTGGAAGACTTTATTAAAATTTAAAGAGAGCATCCTCTGACTCAGAAGTTATACTTCTAGGAGTTGATTCCACAGAAATAAAAGCACCAGAATACAGAGCAAAACATAAAGATGTGTTTGCTGCAGTCTTCTTGATACCACCAAAAAAACCAAACCAAAACAAAAAAAACAACTGGAAACAACCTATTGCCCATCAAAAGGATATAACAAATAAGTATGTTTTATTTTTTCTATGGTCTGGAACAATATGCTGCATTAAACTTAGGAGGTAAGTCTATATATACAGATCTAAAGGAATGAAATTGATATGGTATCAAGTGAACCACAATGACCCCAAAATGCAAATTACAGGCCACAATTCTGTAAAAATTACATATATATGTACGCATACATGCAAATAGGGATACGTGTTATAAACTCAGGGAAAAAATGGGAAGGGCGAACACCAAACAGTCAACCGAGGTAGCATCTGGGCGTGTGATCCAACTGCCAAAAGGAGGGGTGCAAAACACTGACTTCACACTTTATATCTCCATTTAAGAATTGTGGGTGATTTTCACTTGTGATTTTAGCAATTTTTCTTTCAAATAAGAATTTAAAAGCACATGCTCTATTTTATTGAGCAGTTAGGAAATACTGAGAAGCATTTTTTCATTTTCATATCTGTCTCTTCTCTTACTTAGGGACTGCATTATGCCACGTATGACCTCACAGTTCTACCCCGGTGGGACCCAGCACTGTGACAGGGAGGGGAGGTCTCTGGTGCAGAAAGTCCAGTGGAGAGTCCTCAGACCTGAACCTCCAAGCTGGTTCACATGAATCAAAATCGAGTTTGCACCCTTTGTTTTCCAGATGCAGACACTGCGCCTGGAACATGCTGTTACTCATGCAGGCCAGGAACTATTTACAAATGACGATGAGAACTCAAAACATAAGCATGTGTGGTTCTGATGGAAGAAGCAGCTGACTGAAACCCAAACCAAACATCCACAACAAGGATAAACAAGCACAGGTTTTGAGTGGGTGCTGGGGGGGGGGGGTTCTCCTGCCAGGTTCACTGCCCATCACTGCCCTCCTTCTCTTTGCCAGGCCCTCTGTCAAGCACCTGATCTCTGTTATCCTCATCCTCACCGTGGCCTCTGAGGCAGGTTGGATGTATCCCATTTACTAACAAGGAAACTGAGGCTCAGAAAAAATAACCTGGTTGCATAAGGTCACACAGCATATAAAGGGCCGAGGCAGATTTTAAATCCAGTTATGTCTGTCTAATGCCCTAACACACAGCTTCTAAAGAAAATTTGACTTCCTTGTCTCAAGGCTTTCTTGGAAGAAGCATTTGTGAAAAAGAGCAGTGCCCAAAAAGATGCCAGCCAAAAGCGGGCTTTGTGAGGGACAGCTCTCCAATCACGTCAGGCTGCCTGCCAAGGAATGGCTGGTGAGGCTTCCTTGGGCTGTTCCAACGTGTGGGCAAGGCAGGAAGTTGGGATTCTAAGTGACCCAGCAAAACGGGAAGGGTGGCCAGGCCAGACGCAGGCTTCCTGGAGCTTATGGTAGCTCACTGATGAGTCCTGCTTACTCAAAGGCTTCCATCAGAGCCAGGAGGACAAAAGCCAGTCCTGCTCACTCAGTAGCTTGGGCCACTGTGTGCATGTCCCTAAGCCCAGACACAAGATTTGCTCAATCCATTTTTCTCATCTGTTAAAAAGCACCTGATTGGTAAGCTTTTGTTTTGAAAATAAACACTCTCTTGGATTCCATACTCTCTAGGCCAATCTTTTCAGCCTTTATTGATGCTCCTATCTCTCCCCTCTGCCCTCTCCTTCTGAAGAGATATTTTTCTTTTATTCTTTTGGGATTTGCCTGACAATCCATTTCTCCATGCTGGTGGAGTCATAGGGAAAGGTAGAGAAAGATCTATTTTAGGAGGGGGTGGGGGGAGAGGTCAGAAAGAGTGAGTGAGAAGGGGACTCTGCTTCTTTATTTGAAACCCATTTTCATCTCTCTTTGCCTTCTTGGGACCCCAGCTTCTTGTCTATAATGACAAAGTATATATACATACACATTAATAGCAAGAATGAAAAATGACTAAATCACCTTGGATCAGATCACTGAAGAGATAGGACCTAATTTATCAGTAAGCCAAACCAAAAGATATAGACCTCCAGGTAGTTAAATCTGAGCAATTCTGGACAGCCCCCACCCAGCTCTGCTGAAAGTATTTCCTTTTACCTGCCCACCAGTGGTAGCTGACATTTTACTATTAGAGAGTCATTCTTTGGACTGATATAGTGCTTGTTAAAATGCACTTCAGAATAACAGTCTCTCATATCTGCAAAGGATGAGGTGTTTGAAGATTTCTCATATTCTTGCATTTACCTAGTCAAATAAATTCTATGAGCCCCTACTGTATGCTAGGGGCTATCAAGCCCCTACTTGATAACATGCTGGTATTGGAATGGCAAGTTAGAAAGACATGATACCTTGTGCTACAGGAGGACACAATACAGTTTAACCATCTAGACCTGGGACCACACTCCATGCCCTTGACTCCTGATGCTGTGCTCCTACCTGCCACACTAATGCCTGGGTGGTATGAGACACTGCACCTTTGCAACCTTCCTCACCTTGATGCAAATCAGTCCACTGGTTAATTTCTGTGTAATAGCCATCTAAGAACAGGGCTGGGCATGGGGAGATGGAAAGGAAGGGCCCCATAGTGGGGGGAGTGGGAGGGCCATCCATGGGATTCCACATGGATGCTTAGGGTGCACAGAATATCCCAGGGATAGAAACCAGGGTGAGGATAGTATGGGAAAATCCAGGAAAACACACCTCCTACCCGTCACAATGCTCCTTGGCAAGTCTTTTGATCACTGGCTAACTTCCTCTCCCATTTCAGACAATGGTTCTTGTCAAAATTTCTCCTTATGCTTCCAAACATCTCTCACACTCATCAGAGATCTCACCTGCTTTTAAGAGACAGTCAAGGTCATTCAACATGAGCCTCACAGATTATACTTTTCCTCACCTGGTGATATTCCCTGTCTGCTCACTGGGGATGTGCCAGGTGCTTTTACAAGCTGATGAACTCATCCTCCTACCTCTCCCATTTCCTCCAGGACCAAATATCTGAAATCTTCCTGATTTTGTATCTTCCTACTCAGCTTCCTCTGGCTCCCTCCTCTTGGTCTACAGATAGGCCTGATTCTCTCCTATCTAAAAAAAGTCTTTCCACACGCTCCTCTCTCTCTCTCTTCAATGTCTGCGGCCTCCACCTCCTCATCTAGACATTCCTCAACTCTTCTTCTTTCACCATCTCAGTGACTTTGTGTCAGATGCCAACATTGAATTTTCAGTGCCAAAAGTAATGGTCTTGCCCAGGCTTCCTTATCCTCATCATTTATCTTGTAATAAGAAACACTGTCCTTCCTCCTCTACCTGGATTGTCCCCCTTCTCTGCTTCTGTGACACTACACTCAGATTCTGTCCCAGCCTTGCTGATGGCTCTTTTTCTCTCCTGCATTGTCTTCCCTGAGTTCCACACTCATGTATCCAAATGACCACAGAAAGAAAAGGTGGCAAAAAGATGATGGAGAAGTGTTCAAGGAGACAGAAGAAGAACTCCAAAATGTCCAAAGTCACAGAAGCCAAGAAATGAGCAAGTTTTAGGAAGGAGATAGATGTTGACAAAATCAAATGACTCAGAGTAACACTGCTAGCTCTTTCTAAGACAAATCCAGGCCTGAAAACACAGCTGCATGAATGAACTAGGCTTTTGTGGTTTGTGGTCTACAATAGAATTTTATTAAGAAAGTCCCTCCGAGTGACTCAAAGTGCCCAACTGAAAAGTGGAGGACTCTAGGTCAGGTAGTAGTAGAAAATTCGGCCTCTTCTCCAGTTCTTTGATTATATAATATCCTTTCTCAGACTTTAAAGAACTCCTAACATATGGTTATCACCACCACCGATATCATCGTTTTCATCACTGTTATTACCACCAACATCAGTATTCTCACCACCAGCACCACCACTACCACCATCAGCACATTTATTACCATTCTCTCTACCACAACCACTTTCATTATCATTATAATCATCAAATTTCATTGAATAATCCCCGAGTATGTACTTAGTATGTACCATGTTTTGTGCTACACACTTCATGTGTATTATCTCACTTAATGTTTATATCAGCTCTAAAAAGTCAGTTTATTATTTCAATGTTACAGATGATAAAACCAAAATCAGAAAAGTTCATTAACTCACCTGTGATTACACAGTTAGTATGTCCTAGAATCAGAATTCAAGTGCTGATCTGCCTGAGAGATTTTGCTTCCCTATGGCAGGCTGCCTCTCTTGAAATGTGAAAGTAGACAAACCTGCCAATGACATATTCAACAAGCTAATACGGAAGAGGAAGTTCTTTTAAAAAATAAGCAAGAAATCTCGCCATAAATTGCAAACATGTTGATTCCAGAAAAGTTAACATTCCCAGTCTTGGTCACATTAAGACAAGCCTGTCTTTCAGCACACACATTTCCCAGCTTGTTAAACTAGGATGACTCTACATTTGTTCATGAAGAGTTTGGCATCTTCTGCTAAAAATCTACTGCAATGATCAGAAGATAAAAGACCTCTCTTTTCTTATTTGCTTAGAAGGACCCAGCAGTTTAAAATGTTTTCTCTACTAATATACACAGAAGAGTTTATTAATCCAAAATCAAGATATCTGTTTAAATGTAGACCAAAGGATTGAGGTCAAAAAGACATAGATATGACTTGCTTATCTTTAACAGGATACACTGAAACTAAATAGTCATTTAATAGCATCATTCCAACATTTTGTCTCCTAATGGACTTTGCAGGATTATTTTACATTAAAAATTTTCCTGTCCAATATTAAGGTTCTTCAAAGACTTTATCATCATCCCTTACCCTTTTGGGAGGTGGCGGCAGGGAAGAGAGGGGGAGGTGAAAAAGCCCTCTTGCAAATCCTTTTGCAAAAATCTTTGGCTGAATAAAGTCTTTCCCATTTAAGAGCAGGTGACGGTAAGATCTCTCCCATAGGCAGCACATTAAGACTCTCTGCAGCAGTAAACAAATCCGTTATGATGAAAGCCGGACATTCCTCAGGGCCAGGATCTAATGAAAATGTCAGTGTTTTATGCAGTTTAAAAACTGACAGTTCAACAGTTTTACAGGAGCTATTTAACATTTATCATCACTTACAAGAGCTCGGATGCAGACAAGCAGAAGGGCAACAGAAGAAACCAAGTGACTCCTTGCTTAGAAGCTGCTATGTTACCCACAGCCCAAGAGTATTTTACAGTCTGTCAATTACCGGAACTCTTAGGCAACAAGGCACAGTTCTTGGCAAAGACAAGTTGGAAGTCTGCACTCCAAGATATAACCATCACAGTGACCATGATCTGCACTTATATTTATACCTCACCCCATTAAAGACCCAACCACTCGGGAGCCAGGATCCTAGAGAAAGCTGTTAAACCAACTGAAGGCAATGCATTAAAGGCCTCTGAGTGTTTGCCAAATTATGCTTTAGATACTATCCAAACCACTATGAGAAGAGAAATAGAATATGTAACTTCCAAATCAGTAGAGGAGAAAATAAAAAGAAATAAAGGAAGCATAGTCAATTCAAACAAAGCAGTAAAGAAGAGAAAAGGAAGAAAAAAATACCCATGGAACATGCAAAATAAGAAGGCAAAGTTAAGTCCAAATAGATTAGTTACAATAAATATAATTAGCTTAAATTGCCCCATCAAAAGACAGAGACACCCAATTAAAAACAAACCCCCCCCCCCAAACTCCAGCTTTATGTTGCTTATAAAATGGACCAGGAACACACAGAGGCTGAAAATGAAAGGATGGAAAAAGCAAACACACACATTAACCAAAAGGATGTTGTTATAGCAATATTATCAGACAAAATAAAATTTATAGGTAAAAGCATTAGTAGGGATAAAGGGAGAGATTAATGACAAGAATAACCCACCAGGAGCTGTAACATTCAATAATGAAATGTAATACAGTTAAGATCATAGGCTGGAAATATATAAAACAAATATTGATAGAATTACTGAGAAATGAGCAAACGCACTATCATGAATATGTGAATGCTTATCTCTAAGCAACTGAGAAGTTAAACAGCTAAAACATTAATAGAGATATAGAAGATTTCAGTTACATAATTTATAAGCTGCATCTAAAAAACAAAGAATAGGCACTTGAAGGAAAAATACACATGCTCTTCAAGTACACATGGAATGTTTACAAAAAACTGAGCATGGGCTTGACCTTTAAAAAAACTCAACAAATCCCAAGAAGTGATATCATGTGCTTGACATCTGAACTTTTGTGTTGAAAGAATAATGAAATTGTAGAACCATATAAATCAAGGCTATTCCACCAAATTCTTTGCCTAGAAAGTTCTTCTCATTTTCCAAGCCTTTTCTTAGTGTCTCCTCCTCAAAGCAGCCTTCTCTGATCACCTTAGGTACAGTAGGTCCTTCCAAGCTCAGTCACTGTTATATTGCTCTACTGTATCTTCTTCATGCATTTAACTGGTTTCGAAATCACCTTATTTGTTTATTTACTGGTTTATTGTCTCTCCCCATGGCCTCCAACCCCAAATATAATGGAATGCATTTTTAATCTCTTGCTCTTAGAACGGAACCTGGCCATAGTAGGCACTCAATGAACATTTGTTGATGTCAGCCTGACTTGGCAGCCTGCAGTGCTCTAGCCCCTCACAAAGGTACAGAGCTGTCCCCTAGAATAGATCCCATTACATCAGGTTACTTGCGTGACAGTCTCAGTAAGAGAGAGTGAGCTTCTCATCATATGTGCATATGTAATAGATACCAAATAAATGGCTGTTGAATAAACTATGATCACCCTGTGTACCAGAAGTCTGAAACCTCGAGGAGCCACATGACCTGCTTCAAGCCACATCTTGTTAATGAAAGTGCCTGATTCCTCACTGTGAGCATCACACTGATCCCCTCCAAGCAACCTCTGAAGCACATCCTATCATGTATGGAGGCTGCAAATGAGGACAGAGAAGACAACTTGGAAATATCTTTTCCACCAAACTCAGTGTTTCTGTTACTGTTATATAGATACCAGCCTTTGCCGAGTCTATTAAAATGGACTCAAATGATCACTTCTTGTAATAACTGCATGTCTATCTGTATAAGGACTGCATTTTCCAAGTAAGGAAATGAGGAAGGGATAAAACTTAAAATAATAGCTTGTTGACTTAAAATCAGCAATGTGGCCATGTTATAAGCCCAGTGGTTAAAGTAGGAGGAATCACTATGTGACTTTGGACAAGTCAACTAGAAGGCCTAAGCCTCAGTTTCCCTATCTATGAAATGGTCATAATATTAGTGCTTACTTCATAGATTGCTATGAAGACTAATTAGATTAATCCATCAAAGCACTGAATATAGTATGTGTCCCAGTGAACCTAATAAATGTCACTAAGTTTTCAGACCCTTGCATGGTCAACTTGATTACTTTGGCATTAGTTGTTTGCAAGCTTTGCTCAAGAAACTGGTGTTTGATAATCTGTCTTCCGAATGGTAAAACAGTTATAGAAAGGGTCTTAAGGTCTCCTTGAATCTGATTAAATCCATTCCCTGTTGTTAGAGCTGAGCTAGAAAAATCCTGGCCAATGCTACATGTATTTGTTGAATGGCCTTTTTACCAAAGATTTCAGGAAGATGAGTCTTCTAGAGGGGCAGCCAAGATGACAGCACTGGTTAGCAAAGGGGCACATTGTCTGGCACATTCTTCTCTGACCTAACCCACCTCCTGCCTCAGAAGGAACTATTCTGGAATGGAAAGTTTCACCATAAACATCTGCTTGCCAGATCTGTCCCAACACTGCAGCCACTGGTGAGAGCCATCAGGCACTAAGAATTTTCCCTTGGATTGGGAGCTGCTTGAAGCGGGCACAACCAAACTTCAAGCTTATCATGGCAGAAGAAGACAGGAGCAGCACAATTTCCATAAGGACTCCTTTTAAAGATCAAAAAAAGTTTGCATACCCCTAAGTAATTTTATTTGTCTTATCTTTTCATTCAGAAAAACACCTGATGACAAAAAGCTACTGGGAATTCAGTAATGGTTTTAAATGAAACCTCACTGCTCCAAGTGACTGTCTTTCTTAATTCATTAATTTTTTAAAAAGCCACTCAGACCTCCCTGAAGTTTAACCACTCCCTGTCATTTTGTGTTCACTCAGGCTTTGTGCAGACAGCCAGTGAACTGTCCTTCGGCACTCTAAAATGTCAGAGCTCATGCCATGAGTTCCCTCCTATGGCCAAATTCTGCCACTCTGAAGAAAAGCAGATGCTCTCAGAGCTTGGAACCCTGGACCGTCACTCCTAAATGACAGGAGAAGGATGAACAGCTGGGGCTTCCGTAAAACTCAGTGGGATAAGAGCACAAAGGGATTCAGAAGCCAGAGTTAGTTCTGCATTTCCTCTATAATAACCAGCATCGATTATAAACATACCACGTGCCAGGCATTGTGTTTCAGCTGCACAATTAAACAGGAAGTCCTCAATAACTGCTTTTGGATGGGTGGATGGAGAAATAAATGAATCAGATATCAATTTTACTCCACCCTACTGAAATCGAGCCTCAGCATTGCAAGGGCATTTGGATTTGCACAATCTCTTCTTTCATTTGTCAACTACTTGAGTGTCAGATCTGTGCAAAATTAGCTTGTCAGGCATCAAACAAAACCAGACAGAGAAACTGCCCTCCAAGTATGTCCTGGCTTGGAAAGATGGGACACGTAGTAATGACTCTGGGTCAAAGAAGGCAGTGGGTGAAGACAGTTCCTTACCTAGGAGCTTCTGGCCACATCCAGTAAGAGTCTCTGAAGATGCTTAAAATGCCTCCCTAAAAGTCACGTAAGAATCTTCGAAGGTATGGTAAATGTTCCCTACAGGCAGCTTTGCTCTCAAGGAGGAGACCAGCAGAGGCTGACCCCCAAAAGGAATGATCTCAGAGAGAGGCAGTGAAAAGAGTTAGAGGAAGCAACAAAAGGAAGAGAAATAAATGCCAAGGTGCTGGCCACACACTTGGGCACAGTAGTACTGGTGCTGTTGGTGGACACTGGGAAAACTCAGTCTCTCCTGGGGGAAGAGACCCTCCCCTGGGTTCACTCTGCAGTGAGTCTTTGGGTGTTTTCAGCCATGTGGTTGCTCAGAAGATTCTCTGCTGTGGCAGCCTCTATAGGTAGAGTCCCAGCTAGCATGGGAGGTGGTGCCACTCTTCCTCACCCCCCACCATGCCACCAACCTCGACACACAACCAAAATAACAACTTCAATTCTCAGCTTCAGTCGCCTGTCCAAAGAGAATTGGGAGCCTGCTTTTCTGTTCTCTGCTCTCATAGCTCTCTCATCCTTCAGAATGCCTTTCAAAGTGCGAAAATGCACCTTTTTTCATATAGGTATTTGCTGAAGTCTCCCGGCCTCTGGGCTGTGGGCTCCCTGAGGGCAGGGGCAGGGCATTCACTGTGCATCTCCAGGCACATGAGGCTGACTAGCTTTGTCTTCCAATAGGAAGGGCTTCCTGGCCAGTCAGGGAGCTTTGTCACACAGTAGGAGACTTGCCTCCGTTTCCTGGGAGAACTTTAAACTTTACAAGGCAAGGTGAAGCTAAAAGGTTACCAGGACCGAGCATACCTCCACCACGCACTCTCCTTGATGGCCCCTCCAACCCATCTTTCCCTCTTCTACTGAAGATCTCAAATGAGAGTCTCCCCCAAAACCAAATAACGCCCCAAACCAGAGATGCTACACTTATAAAATGAGACAGTCTGTTACTGTGAAAGAGCTGTGGAGAGTGAAAACAAAGTCAAGACAAAAAAAAAAAAAAAAAAGCAAAAAAAAAAAACCCCAAAAAACCATTGCCCCGTTCTAAAATCTTCAAGAAAACCTTTGCCTCACATTTAAGTTTTGGGTTGTTTTTTTTTTTTCAACAAATCATATTTAAAATATGTGTTTCCCCTTTCTCATTCTGGAGAGAATCCTGAGAGACTATTTTTTCACATTCAATAAAAATCCAAACATCTACTTTGTTGCCTAATCACACGGTACATTTAATATCCCAAAGATCAAAACTGGCATTCACAGATAACTTTTTACAGAAACAAAACTGAACAAACATGGTCACTATCTTTCCTAAAACTAAGTGAAGACAGCAAGATGCATGCGTCAGCTCCATCTATGTTCTGGTGCCACAAGTGATTTCACGTTCAGCAGCTGGGGTCTCCAGCATGTTTATTCAGTTCCCGGCTGTGCTGTGTGGTGTGTGGCTGAGCACTGTGCCTGCCCCGCCAACTCTCAGAGAGAGAAACTGATACAAATCCACGACACGAAAGTTAAACTAAACCGCAGTGAATATTTCCTTAACGATTCAGAGTCGTTTCAGACTTTGCTCCACTACAAGATGGGGCCACTAATATTATCACATTAACATATTTATTCAATCAATATATATAAGAATCAACATATTAATATATTGCCCAATGGGGATATTGGTTTAGAAATATTATACCGAATTAAAAAATGCTTTAGTGACCAATTGTACTTTTTAACCTTAGCAATTTTCGCTCTTCCTTCCCCTTCCTCTGTATCCCTGCTGACACCACACTCAGGCGGCACGTTTGAGGACCAGAAAGAAGGCCAGTGTGATGTGGCGGAGCGCAGGTTAGGGGTTGGGGGGGAAACAGCACCAGATGAGCTGGGCAGGTAGGCAGGGGAGGGAGCATGCCAGGCCTTGTAGGTCTCAGCAAGCCTTTACATTTATTTCGAGTAGAGAGGGAACTGCCTGGAGGGACTTAGGAAGTGAGTGTATGATGTAATTTACATTTTATAAACATCATGCTGCCTAACTGTCTGATGAATTTATGCTTTGTGCCCAGGATTGGATTTCAAACTCCTGGATGACAGGGTTAGAGGTAAACTCCTATTAATGCCCTCACCTCATGCATTCACAGGAGTTTTAAACCAATAGTTCTCAAACTTCTGTGTGCAGCAGAATCATCAGGAAGTTCATTCAAACCCAGTGTGTTGGACCCCACCTACAGAGTTTCTAATTCAGTAGGTCTGGGTGGGGCCTGAGACTGTGGATTTCTAACAAGTTCCCAGGTGATGCTGGGAAGGAGGTTGCTGGTGCAGGCAGGGCACTTAGAAAGCCAGTGTTTAAATCTGTTTGCAGAATAAATCAGTCAATGAAGGGACGTAAAAATGTTTTTTAAAAAACACAAATAGAAACAATCAGTGGTTTGACTTTGACCTAAAATGGCAATCATTTATTCTAATTTTTCTTTTTCTTTTCTTAAATTATTCCCACCCCCATATTATGTGATGATAACAAGAGGACTAACCCCTACACGCAGAAGTACTCTGAAAGGAAATAGATCATTGTGATTAGACAAGATGAGACACTTCAGAGACTGCATTGCCAAGTTTAATTATAAATCAAATGTCATTCAAAGATTTTTTTTTTTTTTGCAAAAGTATGTGATTTATTTGTGTAGGCAGTAATTACCTGCCTCAATCCAGAAAGGATACGAGGTGGTGAGGCATCTGTTGGTGCTATTCCAAAACTGAAAATTAAACTAAACTTTCCTTGGATTCAGTGATAAAACTCACCATGGCCCATCCCTGTTTGGTTCAAAGCACACAGCACTGGCGAACACACATACTATAAGATGAGGTCGTTTAAACTCTCTTTCTTGAAGGAACCCCCAAAGTTTCTAATTTACGTGCTTATTATGCCAAAGCAGATACGCAGCTGAAGAATGCAAAGTAAGTAGAGACTCAGAACCGACAGAGGCAGCAAATATTTGCAAACAATGAGACCTGCAAGGGATTTATTTCCAAAATATACAAACAGCTCATGCAGCTCAAAGTCAAAAACTCAAACAACCCAATCAAAAAATGGGTGGAAGATCTAAATAGACATTTCTCCAAAGAAGACATACAGATGGCCAAAAAGCACATGAAAAGATGCTCAACATTGCTAATTACTAGAGAAATGCAAATCAAAACTACAATGAGGTCCCACCTCACACCAGTTAGAATGGTCATCATCAAAAAGTCTACAAACAATAAATGCTGGAGAGGATGTGGACAAAAGGGAACCCTCCTACACTATTGGGGGAGTGTAAATTGGTATAACCACTATGGAGAACAGTATGGAGGTTCCATAAAAAACTAAATACAGAAACACCATATGATCCAGGGACTTCCCTGGTGGCACAGTGGTTAAGAATCCGCCTGCCAATGCAGGGGACACAGGTTCGAGCCCTGGTCCGGGAAGATCACACATGCTGTGGAGCAACTAAGCCCGTGCGCCGCAACTACTGAGCCTGTGCTCTAGAGCCCGCAAGCCACAACTACTGAGCCCGTGTGCCTAGAGTCCGTGCTCTGCAACAAGAGAAGTCACTGCAATGAGAAGCACGCACACCACAATGAAGAATAGTCTCTCCTGCCACAACTAGAGAAAGCCTGCGTGCAGCAACGAAGGCCCAACGCAGCCATAAATAAATAAATTTATTTATTTATTTTTTAAAAAAAGGAAATACCATATGATCCAGCAATCCCACTCCTGGGTATATACCCAAAGAAAACCATAATGTGAAAAGATAGAGGCACCCCGATGTTCATTGCAGCACTATTTACAATAGCCAAGACACGGAATCAACCTAAATATTCATCAACACAGGAATGGATAAAGAAGATGTGATACATATATACAAAGGAATATTATTCAGCCACAAAAAGAACAAAATAATGCCATTTTCAGCAACATGGATGGACCCAGACACTGTCATACTGAGTAAAGTAAGTCACACAAAGACAAATATATGATATCGCTTACATGTGGAAACTAAAAAAACGGTACAAATGAACTTATTTACAAAACAGAAATAGAGTCACAGATGTAGAAAACAAACTTATGGTTACCAGGGCGGGTAAGGTGAGGGGGAGGGATAAATTGGGAGATTGGGATTGACATATACACACTACTATATATAAAATAGATAACTAATAAAGACCTACTATACAGCACAGGGAACTCTACTCAGTACTCTGTAATGACCTATATGGGAAAAGAATCTAAAAAAGAGTGGATATGTGTATATGTATAACTGATTCACTTTGCTGTACACCTGAAACTAATACAATACTGTAAATCAACTATATTCCAATAGAAATTTAAAAAAAAAAAAAAAAAAGAACCAACAGAGGGAGAATATACTTCAGACCTAGGATAGTTGGCACAGACTGCTACGCAAGAAGCACCCAGGGTCTCTGAGGGTTTACCTTGCCTCTCCACACGTGAGGCTGCAGTTTCCACGTGCACACGTCCATCCATCCAGAAACTGTTATCATAGCCCAACCAACAACAGGCAGTACAAACTTAGGGATGGCTGGGGGCTTGAGGGGCTCAACAGGAAGCCCTTTTGCCTAAGGTCTACAGGGTCACAAATGCACATTCTGCTTAGGGAAAAAGCTGGTTAGACATAGCCCAGGACTGTTTGGGACTAGACCACCACAGATGGGTGGTCCTAAATGAAATCTCATCTATTCAGTAGTTAGTCAGGATCTCATGGTCTAAGAGGTTGACCAAGGAGGGAGGAATTCAAAACATCAAAAGCCAGAGTTTCAAAACAAGAAAGTCTGTTGAAAATCATAGGCCTTGGAAAGCAAATGATAAATAGTCATGAAATAGGAACCAATGAATGAACCGTACTCTCTATCCACATAGCAAGACACAAACAACTGGAAGCCAATGGACAATTTACTTCATGTGGATGATGAACCTGGCTTTTTGTTCTATGCTGGTGGGAATTCATGGAACAGTCTGGCTATGATTTAACCACAAAAATAGCAACCCCTACACTCTAGCAAAACATAAAGTACATATGAGTCCCCAAATCCAAGATCAATATTCAGAGTCCCTAAAACCCAACTCCCCATGGCATTTGCAGTTACCCACCTCCGAAAGGGTAAAAGTAAACATGGGACCTGCTCTGGTGTTAAACTGCCACCGGATCCTCCCCGCTGTCTCCCTCCTCCTCTTCTTCTTTACAGACACGTAAAGTTGGATCTCTTGAAGGAACTGGGGGCTCCCACTCTAGGCAAAGGTTGGACAGGTGATCAATGTACAGCATGAGATTTGACTGTGCCTCCGTGCCTCCGACAGAGCTGGATCATCTGGGGCAATGAAAATTATAAGCAACAAGAAAGTGGTATTAACAGCAAGGGTAGGGAAGCCCAGGCAGCACACACCATGATTCCCTAGGACACCCAGCAACCATTCCTTTCCCCATTCAGTCATTCCGAACACACTCATCAAGCACTGTGCCAGGCTCTGGGGAGACAGCAGTGACAAATAAAAACACAAGCCCTACCCTCACGGAGTTTATGGGCTATTCTAGACAGTGAGACAAGCAATTAAAGGACAGTGTGTAAAGGAACCTAGAGGGTGCAGTGGAGCACAAAGCAAAGGCAGTCAACCCAGACTGGAGGTGGGTGGTCAAGGAAGGATTCCCAGAAGAAGTGACATTTAACGCTGAGCCTAGAGGACCCATGGAGTTAGCCAGACAAGACTGGAATATGTCAGCATGTGTCCGAATCTGAGATGAGAAATCATGGTTGGTCTGAGGGGCTGAACGTCCTCTGTTCTCAGCCATTGTCCAGGCCATAATCCTATACTCAACAAAGGCACCAGATCTGGAGTCGGCAGCTTTCATCACAAGGTGCTCCTCCAATCCCCACAATCCAGTTGTGTTTCACACTCTTCCAAGTGGGATCCCAGGAAAGGAAAGAACATAGAAAATAGTTTGTTCTATAAGAAGATAGGAAAAAAAGTGAAACAATAATGTGGACTTGAACTGCTACAGAATAGACCCAATTGCAGCAATCTGTTTTCTGCACACCAGCATTACAGGTAAACTGAGATGTCAAGTTCATTCAGGACAGCCGAAACGACACGAGGCCCAACTGCAACTTGGCATCCCCAAAGTGGGAGCCCCGAGGCTTCTTCCCTTTGGCTCTCTCACTTTGTCCTTCCCTTTCCTCCAAGTCCCTAGAAAATCACAGAGGAGCCTCTTTGCTTTGCTGCTCTTATCCTTGGTGTTTCTTATGTCTAAAAGGCTACCACAGACATGATACCTCCCACTTGCCTTATGCAGCAAAGGAAAACCAGATAGTTTAAGAAGCCAATCTTGCAGGGGCCTCCACGCAGGAAAACAAAACAAACAACAACAACAACAACAACCTGTGAAAGTCCCAGTAGCTTGACTGTTGCCCAAGGTTCTAGCTGCCTGTGCATTATGAAAGAGACCATTGTAGGGGATGGTTTAAGACATGGCAATAAGCACGTTTTTACCAAAATGCACAGTCCAAAGTAACTTTCCTTTACATTTTCGTATTATCATATAATTCAAGGCCTGCAAACAAAATCCGTGATTGAAGACAGAACCAAACCAGCAGGCAGCTATTTTTGAGACAAAGAAAGGATGTCTTTTTAACCTATGACAACACAAATTTGTTTAGGTTTTTGCTCCACTAAGTAAGTAAGCAATTAGGTTTTGTCCAATAAAAATATCCCTGTGCGTGTGCAAACACCCGAGGCAATCATATAATTACCCTGCCCGATCAGATTCAATTGCTGACAGTTGAGTCCCCACTGCTCATTAACTTCAGATCACAATGAGGTCTTTACGGAAGCCCTTTCCTGTCTCTTTACAAAGGTTCCTATGATGCCATGAGCAGCCCCAGCGCTACCTCATTCAAGATAATCATCCAAAATGGCCAGGGCCAAGGCCAGCCTACTCTGACTTCCCTCTGAAAAAATAAAAAGAGAAATTCGAAGAAACACTGGCTTACACGCCCTTGCTTCATTTGGGGATCTCACTTCTAAATATAATAGTAACCTTTCACCCCCACACTTTAAGTGCCGTAATTATATAATTAAAACCAATTATGTCATTTAACAGAGACTTTTTCAAGATCCACAGCAAGTGGATCAATTACCTCAATCATTGACCTCAGAAGATTTCAAACTGACCTGCAACAATGACAATTGGATAAATTTAGACACTGGCTTCCAAGGCCTGCATGGACCAGCTGTGTGGACTGTAGCTGGTCTAGATTCTTCTAGACTCTAGAAGCTGAACTAAATTCACTAACTAAATGCATCTAACACTACCGCCACCACTTGTTTGCACAACACTTCCAATATCCCAAGATACTTGCTTGATTTTTCACAACCACCCTAATAGTGTTGTTACTTCCATGTTTCAGAGGAGGAAAAGGAGGCTGGGAGAGTTTGACATTATCTCAAGTTATGCAGCTAGGTAATGGGCTAGCTGCATGACTTCCACCACAGAATCCAAAGCCTGTTACTAGCAAGTAGTGTGTGTGTATGCGTGTGCACATGCATGCGCACACGCACACGTCTTTATTCTCCTGGGCATCCATTCCTCCTATTTTCATTATCTTACCCCAATTTCCCTTTGAGGTAACACATCCACCCCACTTGCAGCTTATGTGCATGACACGGGGCTCCACTCCAGCTCCAGGGTATGCAGTAACCTAGGCCTCAGCCAATCAGCTCCTAGTATTTTCCTAGCCACAGCATTTGTTCAGGAGTGAGCACATGACCCAACCAAAGCCAGTGAGACACACTGAGAATCTTGGGAAAGAGTCTTACTCTTGGGCTTTCATGTGAGAGGAGGTACAATCTGGCAGTTGAGCAGCCATCTTGCTACCACCAAAGGAGTGAGGGATAATGGAGCCAAGAGAGGTAGACAGATAAACTGGTTCCAGGAAACTCCTTGAATCCCTTTGTGTTGACAGTAGGGGCATTTAGAACATGGAGTAAGTCAACAGTACACTGGAGAACATATGAAGAGTGCTACCACCTACAGCTTGGATAGGGCTTGATTACAAGGATGGAATTAATTGACTGTGGCTCTGAGCGGCAGCCCTGTCTCCTGCTCACATCAGATAAGTGTGTCCTCTTTTTGAGTTATTTTAAAAACATACCATTTTATGGGCAGGAGGAAGCACTTTAACCTGAAAAATGATTTTTATCTCATACTAAATATCCTTATAACTTTGTGGTACTCTGCTTCGGTCAAAGTTGTCTCTCCTTGGAGTTGAGACAGCTGTTGGAGCTAAGAAGACCTGCCTTGACCTTGCACTTTGCCCTGCTCAGTGGTACCCTTGTGCTCTCCAATTCCTGGATCCGCGTGGGATGTAACAACTGAGGACATACACACTCATCAAAATGGAGCATTTTCTCTTTTTTCTCTTATCCCAGGCCTTGAGGGAAAAGAAAAAAGAGCAAGAATTCTTCTATCACAGGATTTTCAACCTTGGCACTCTTCAAGTTGGGGGGCCAGATGATTCTTTGTTGTTGGAACTGCTTATGCACTAAAGGATGTGTAGCAGAGTCCTCTGGCCTCTACCTACTAGATGTCAGCTGCATCCCTGTCCCACACTGGACATCCAGAAATGTCTCTAGAGGATACTGCCAAATGTCCAGGGGTCGGGGCTAATATCAGCTCTGGTTGAGAACCACTGCTTTAATAGAACACCTGAGGTATTTACTTGATTTCCGTGCAGCATCTCTGAGTATTATGTCTTCTCCTTAAAGTGTGAGGAGGGAAGGAACCACCATGCTCCTTAGAACTGGCTAAACAAAAAGACCCAGGATCTCAATACTGCCTTCTATCAGGGCCAGGAAGTCACATAAGACTAACTGACCTATTAAGGACCAAAGTGGGGAAAAGGTATATCATATAGAAATAATTTTACCTAAAGATCAGAGAGAGGAAAAGGATGTGGAGGAGAAAATTACAAGTGAAGAACAAGTGTCTATACAGTGAGTTCCAAATGGGTATGTGGCTTCTCATTTCCACAGGAAAGAAAATTAAACCTTAAGATTGTTGCTGGGTTTCTTGAATTTAGGTTCAGCCAAAAAGGTGGAATAGTCTGGTTTCAAACAGAAATGAAACTCACCCTGTAGAGAAAAAGCCAAAAATGGTAGTCTCACTTATTTGGACAAATGTGGGCAAAGACACTTAAAATAGGTAAGACTGATGGTTTAATAGAATATTTTTTAAAGAAAGGCATTTACTCTCTTCCACATGCCAGCAGTAAAATAAGAGTGGATTGGCAGAGGTCCTTTCTTCAGGCTTGCTTGAATGAGAAGACAGAATTCATCATATAAGCAATATGCATTGCGAAGCTTTGAAGAAAGGGGTTGAATTGGTTTGCCCTCTCAATGAGTTAATTAGTCACATTCCCTCAGTATTCTGGGGAATTGGTTTCAGGACACCAAGTGGATATCAGAATCCATGGATGCCCAAGTCCCTTATATAAAGTGGCATAGTATTTGCATAGAACCTATACCCATCCTCCAGTATACTTTAAATCATCTCTACACCTAATACAATGTAAATGCTATGTAAATAGTTGTACAGAACATATTGATAAATGCTCTGTAAATAGTTGCTGGAGCATGGCAAATTCAAGGTTTGCTTTTGGAACTTTCTGGATTTTTTTTCAAATATTTTTGATCTGCAGTTCGTTGAATCTGCAGATATGGAACCCATGGATATGGAGGGCTGACTGTATATCTTCACACTAGCAGGTAGCTGAGACCAGCCTAGGAATTCCACAGTAGTGGGATTTCAGTGAGGCTTTAAGGCAGAAACTTCTGCACATCTCAAAGTACTGACTGCTCATTTATTGATTTATTGATTTATTTTTGGCTGTGTTGGGTCTTCGTTGCTTTGGGTGGGATTTCTCTAGTTGCAGTGAGTGGGGACTACTCTTCATTGCCATGTGTGGGCTTCTCATTGAGGTGGGTTCTCTTGCTGCAGAGCACAGGCTCTAGACATGCTTCAGTAGTTGTGGCTCACAGGGTCAGTAGTTGTGGCTCGCGGACTCTAGAGCGCAGGCTCGGTACTTGTAGCGCACGGGCTTAGGTGCTCCGTGGCATGTGGGATCTTCCTGGACCATGGCTTGAACTTGTATCCCCTGCACTGGCAGGTGGATTCTCAACCACTGCACCACCAGGGAAGCCCCAAAGTACTGACTGCTGATAAAGTCTGTCAAAAGAACCAGGTCGGTTTGCATGTAAAGCCTGGCCGTTGTTGGGGCGTCACTGGATGAAAATGTTCGGATTCTAGCAGTTTCTCTCACTAGAAGTCCTAATGCCTCAGAGCATGGAGAGATGTATTAGGAGAGTTCAGATGATCAGAGCTGAGGCCCCGCTGCTTCCTCAGTTCCCAGGCAGCCTTCCCCTCTAGCTATCACCACGATCCAGCTGTCCCATCTTACTGCCCCTAACTTCTCTCCTGCAACCAGTGAGATCTGACTGCTAGGGTGTGACAGTGTCTCAAATGGAGAAAGAGTAAAAATAAAAGCATCTCTGAAGGGCCCTGGCCCTCCTCCCATTGTCCTTTTAGGCATACGGTTTTTTGTTTGGTAGAGGTAACATTTAGAATAAACAATAATAGAAAAATAGAAGTAGTTGTCTGGAGGGTCTAGCAGAGGTCTACAGGGACTTTTTTTTTTTTTTTTTTTTTTTTTTTTTTTTTTTGCGGTATGCGGGCCTCTTACTGTTGTGGCCTCTCCCATTGCGGAGCACAGGCTCCGGACGCGCAGGCCTAGTGGCCATGGCTCACGGGCTTAGTTGCTCCGCGGCATGTGGGATCTTCCCGGACCAGGGCACGAACCCGTGTCTCCTGCATCGGCAGGCGGATTCTCAACCACTGCGCCACCAGGGAAGCCCTACAGGGACTTTTATGAGCTGTATAAAGAACTGTCTTTTGACAGTTCTAATTCAATAGAATTAGAAAGGAAAAAGGAGAAGTAACAGCTGACACTGCAGAAATACAAAGGATCATGAGAGATTACTACAAGCAACTATATGCCAATAAAACGGACAACCTAGACGAAATGGACAAATTCTTAGAAAAGCACAACCTTCTGAGACTGAACAAGGAAGAAATATGAACAGACCAATCACAAGCACTGAAATTGAAACTGTGATTCAAAATCTTCCAACAAACAAAAGCCCAGGACCAGATGGCTTCACAGGTGAATTCTATCAAACATTTGAGAAGAGCTGACACCTATCCTTCTCAAACTCTGCCAAAAGATAGCAGAGTGAGGAACACTCCCAAATTCATTCTATGAGGCCACCATCACCCTGATACCAAAACCAGACAAAGACGTCACAAAGAAAGAAAACTACAGGCCAATATCACTGATGAACATAGATGCAAAAATCCTCAACAAAATACTAGCAAACAGAATCCAACAGCACATTAAAAGGATCATACACCATGATCAAGTGGGGTTTATTCCAGGAATGCAAGGATTCTTCAATATACGCAAATCAATCAACGTGATACACCATATCAGCAAACTGAAGGAGAAAAACCATATGATCATCTCAATAGATGCAGAGAAAGCTTTTGACAAAATTCAACACTCATTTATGATAAAAACCCTGCAGAAAGTAGGCATAGAGGGAACTTTCCTCAACATAATAAAGGCCATATATGACAAACCCACAGCCAGCATCATTCTCAATGGTGAAAAACTGAAACCATTTCCACTAAGATCAGGAACAAGACAAGGTTGCCCACTCTCACCACTATTATTCAACATAGTTTTGGAAGTTCTAGCCACAGCAATCAGAGAAGAAAAAGAAATACAAGGAATCCAAATCAGAAAAGAAGAAGTAAAGCTGTCACTGTTTGCAGATGACATGATACTATACATAGAGAATCCTAAGGATGCTACCAGAAAACTACTAGAGCTAATCAATGAATTTGGTAAAGTAGCAGGATCCAAAATTAATGCACAGAAATCTCTGGCATTCTTATACACTAATGATGAAAAATCTGAGAGGGAAATTAAGAAAACACTCCCATTTACCACTGCAACAAAAAGAATAAAATATCTAGGAATAAACCCACCTAAGGAGACAAAAGACCTGTATGCAGAAAATTATAAGACACTGATGAAAGAAATTAAAGATGATACAAATAGATGGAGAGATATACCATGTTCTTGGATTGGAAGAATCAACATTGTGAAAAGGACTCTACTACCCAAAGCAATCCACAGATTCAATGCAATCCCTATCAAACTTCCACTGACATTTTTCACAGAACTAGAACAAAAAATTTCACAGTTTGTATGGAAACACAAAAGACCCCGAATAGCCAAAACAATCTTGAGAAAGAAAAACAGAGCTGGAGGAATCAGGCTCCCTGCCTTCAGACTATACTACCAAGCTACAGTCATCAATACAGTATGGTACTGGCAAAAAAACAGAAATATAGATCAAAGGAACAGGATAGAAAGCCCAGAGATAAGCCCACACAAATATAGTCACCTTATTTTTGATAAAGGAGGCAAGAATATACAATGGAGAAAAGACAGCTTCTTCAATAAGTCGTGCTGGGAAAACTGGACAGCTACATGTAAAAGAATGAAATTAGAACCCTCCCTAACACCATACACAAAAATAAACTAAAAATGGATTAAAGACCTAAATGTAAGGCCAGACACTATCAAAAACTTAGAGGAAAACACAGGCAGAACACTCTATGACATAAATCATAGCATGATCCTTTTTGACCCACCTCCTAGAGAAATGGAAATAAAAAGAAAAATAAACAAATGGGACCTAATGAAACTTAAAAAGCTTTTGCACAGCAAAGGAAACCATAAACAAGATGAAAAGACAACCCTCAGAATGGGAGAAAATATTTGCAAATGAAGCAACTGACAAGGGATTAATCTCTAAAATTCACAAGCAGCTCATGCAGCTCAATATCAAAAAAACAAACAACCCAATCCAAAAATGAGCAGAAGACCTAAATAGACATTTCTCCAAAGAACATATACAGATTGTCAACAAACACATGAAAGATGCTCAACATCACTAATCATTAGAGAAATGCAAATCAAAACTACAATGAGATATCATCTCATACCAGTCAGAATGGCCATCATCAAAAAGTCTACAGACAATAAATGCTGGAGAGGGTGTGGAGAAAAGGGAACACTCTTGCACTGTTGGTGGGAATGTAAACTGATACAGCCACTATGGAGAACAGTCTGGAGGTTCCTTAAAAAACTACAAATAGAACGACCATATGACCCAGCAATCCCACTACTGGGCATATACCCTGAGAAAACCATAATTCAAAACTAGTCATGTACCACAATGTTCACTGCAGTTCTATTTACAATAGCCAGGACATGGAAGCAAGCTAAGTGTCCATCGACAGATGAATGGATAAAGAAGATGTGGCACACGTACAATGGAATATTACTCAACCATAAAAAGAAATGAAAGTGAGTTATTAGTAGTGAGGTAGATGGACCTAGAGACTGTCATACAGAGTGAAGTCAGAAAGAGAAAAACAAATACCATATGCTAACACATATATATGGAATCTAAACAAACAAACAAACAAACAAAAATGGTCATGAAGAACCCAGGGGCAGGACGGGAATAAACACAAAGACTTACTAGAGAATGCACATGGGATGCGGGGAGGGGGAAGGGTAAGCTGGGACGAAGTGAGAGAGTGGCATGGATATATATACACTACCAAACATAGGGTGGATAGCTAGTGGGAAGCAGCCACATAGCACAGGGAGATCAGCTCGGTGCTTTGTGACCACCTAGAGGGGTGGGACAGGGAGGGTGGGAGGGTGACGCAAGAGGGAAGAGATATGGGGATACATGTATACGTATAGCTGATTCACTCTGTTATACAGCAGAAACTAACACACCATTGTAAAGCAATTATACTCCAATAAAGATGTTTAAAAAAAAAAGAATATGCTGGGGAATGGGCAAAATAGTTTCCTCTATATCCTTTTATTTTATAAATCATATCTATATGTTAATAATTTTAGATTTGGTTATGAGTCCTCCAGTAAAATAATAATTATATAATAAAAAAAAGAACTGTCCTTTGTAAGATTTAGTAATTAAATCTGGAGGAGCGGGTCTTTAACTCTTGATACATAAAGAATGAAATGTCTCAGGGCACACTTTTCCTGTGGATGAGCATACCCCCACCCCACCCCCTTTCCACTAAAATCATTCACCCTGGCCTGCCTATGTTTCTCAGAATACCTGGCTACATCAACAGAGATAAAAGAGAAGAGTAGCCCACTTCCCAGTTCCAGCTAGTGTTAAAATCACATGATGAATTTTCTGTGTTTTGATGGAAGTGCCTCCTGAGTGAGTCCACACACTGGCACATGAAAATTTTGTTTGCACCAAAGAAGTGAGTCATGGTGAGAACATGGGTCTGCTTGAGCAGGCATGTGCCGCTGTTAAAAGCACAAAATCCAGGGCTCTACATACACCCTAAGACAAGTACTGCCCTCCCCATGTTCTTCTCAGCGTGAAGTAGGGGAGAGTCAGCTTCACCGGGGTGGCAGGTGTCACAGGTCACCCTCACAGTCATTACTGAACAGAACTTCTAAGAGCAGTGAGTCCTTGCTTTTGCCAGGACTAACTTTTAGCTTTTGCCAAGAAGCCTAACTGCCAAGTTCCAGAAAAGTATGTTAACAGTGTGTGGAATCCGGGTTAAGGCAGGAGTTGGCTTCTAGAGAGGAGCTTCAGCAGATCTAGAAATTGTATGCAAAATTTGGCGTAAGCACTTTCATGCTTTATTCTGAAGAGTGGATTTGTGGTTTTCATCATCTTCTCAGATTAGTATGAAACTCTGAATAAAAAATTAAGCAACAGTTTTTATAAAGCTATCCTGCAATTTTTTTCAACAGTTTTCTGAGCTGTAATTTACATGCTGTCAAGTTCATTCATCTTCAGTGTAAAGTTCAAGGATCTTGAATAACTTTATTTGTGGTGCAGACATCACCATAAACCAGTGTTAGAACATCTCCATCACCTCAAAAAAGATCCTGTGCTCATTTATAATAAACTTCCTTTAATTTTTGCAACACAAGTTCTAGGGTTGAAAGAAGGCTCTTTGCATATAGGCAGAGCTGATCCATTTTTCCTCCCCTTCTCAAAAGCTCTGCTAAAAAATTATTTATTGTTTATCTTAAATTCAAATATAACTAGGTATACTGTATTTTTATTTGTGAAATCTGACAACCTTAATCCAGGGTCAAAGCAGAACTAAGCAAGTAAAGCAAAGTTCAGGTCTAGAAATAAGTGTACTTTTTTGAAGCATTGAAAAAAGACATACATTATATTAGCAAATTTGAACCTACGTTCAAAGATGGTTAGAAACCAGTTCCATCTAGGATTCGTGCTGAAAACTAAAGCTGCATAAACAACCAGACGAACTCAGGACCCAACTGCTGTTTTACAACCAAGCCTGGCACTCAAAGGCTTATATGCCACATTTGCTTTGAAAGGTTAAGAAATTGGATGTAATTGTTAACCTTGCAACTCACAATCAGAACTAGAATTGTGACTTCTACAGGCACAAATTATAAGGAAATTGTTCTTAACCCTTTTGAGGTCATAAACCCCTTTGAGAGAATCTGATAAAAGTTATAGACCTTCTTCACAGAAAAATGTATGGATACATACAATATTTTGCATAGAATTTCTAGGGGGAAGGGAGGTTCACAGATTCTATAACAATGATCGTGGACCTCTCAAGGGTCGAAGGATGCGGGAAGAGCCTAAGCAAGTTGACGAAAGCTATCCTGAAATCTTATGCTCCTTGCTTTTCTCTTCCTCCCGTTGATGCGGGAAGGGAAGTCAGGGTAATGGCACAGGAACTGGGTAAGGCAGGAAGACATGGCCAGGCTGCGCTCAGCCAGCAGTGGTGAGAACTGGAGCAATTTGCCTGAACTCCACGGACTCGAGGGTCACTGTCCGTAAAATGAACAGATTGGCCCAACACTGTTTCCACAGCTTATGCAGGGATCTAGCTGAAAGGTCTCTGAGAAGGGTCATTTTAGACCCTGGAGCACTGCACAAGATTTAGTGTTTAAAAAAAAAAAAAAACCTTTCAAAACCACTGGACTATAAGTCACCGAAGTCATCAAGGTCCTCAGTCACCTGGTTATCTGATTCTGACTCTACAGAGCAGAGGTCAGGAGACAGCGGGGAAGATCTGGGCATTCTGGGAAAAAAAAAGGCATTTGGCAGGGAGAGGAGAGAAAGACACCCTGGCCCTCACCACTCTTTAGTTCTGCAACACGTTCTTCCTCCTTTGTGCTGCTCTCCCTTTCTTCATATGGAACATTCAAACACTGCCCAGTTTTCCTTTGGTAAAATAAATACTTTTCCCAAGTACATGAACTTAATTTAATCAAATTTCCTTCGGGTAACAAGGATACCCCATGATCTATTATATCATTAGATAATGTTATACTAAGTATAACAGGAGACCACATGGATAAAGGACATGTGTGCCCAGCTCTGTGCATTAGAGATAGTATCTCTTTTACGCCCTCAAGCCTCCTAAAGTACTTCTCAGTATTATCAGTCTTATTTTTCAGAAGAGAAAACTGAGGGAAAAAAAATTAAGTGATCTATACAAAGTCACCCAGCTAGCCAATGACAAAAAGGGATTTCAAGTTCCAGAGCCTACACCCATAGCCACTCTACTATATTGAAGAGATTAACTGCAATTTGTGACTCAAAAAAAAAAAAAAAATACAGGTTTTACTCATTTATCTTCTCTTGAAAACAAAGAATCTATCACTTTAAGGAAGTTTATTATCATGCCCAATGATATGAACCATAAAACTATTTTTGAACCTTATTTAAGACTTATTGACATCTAATAAGCAGATCTATCATGTTCATATTTATCATCTCAAAGGAAAATAAATGATTTAGTTTTGGGCTTTATCTTATCCATCCTTGGTCCTTGAAACAGCACAAGAGATACACTCTCTTCTTACTTGTTGGCACAAGATACTAGGGGCAAGCTGAGGAAAACATGCTGGGAAGTAATGTTCCACACTTTGTGTTAAGACTTTTCTTCTTTAAATAGAGCTTGTGTAAATCACAGGCGAAGTTGACAAATTTCACGGCTTAGTCATGGCTAACGTATCAGATTTCATGGTTTGACAGAGATTAACAAGAAAATCACATTAGAGTTACAACTATTAGTAGATTCTTAGATATTTGGTAAAGAAACTCCAAGCTCTCCAAACTCCATTGCTCACTGCATACCACTTTTCGTCCTTCCCTCCATGGATGCAGAACCTCTATGAATCCAGGAAGAGCAAAATGGGATACTCCAGAGCTCCTCAGTCACCCCCTGCCTATCACAGGGATGGGCCGCCGCTGCCTAATGGGCTCTAGGGAAAGGTCTAGCATTATCGTGGAATAAAGCAAGCTTTAGCATTTACGACCCAATTCATAAAAGTGTAGACAGGAAAAAAACATACTGTGTTTGTACATAACACAGGCATTTCACCCTAACATCACAGGCACTAAAGAGAGGAAAATGAATTATTATAGGTGTTGAAACTCAGGTATTTTAGGGGAAAATTAAGTTTTCACATCTCAGATATTTTAGGTAAAATTTAAGATTTCACATGTTTATGAGGCAGTTCGGCAGAGGTCTTGTTAAAAGTAGTGGCATCCAAGTAGAGACTTCAAAAAGCCTGCTGACTGCTGAGCCATTTGGCCTGAGGGCTCTGCATATCCTCTTTCGGTAAGAGCCCAGCTTGCTTGTCATTTTTGCATAAAAGACAACCAATTTGTCAGCCATTTGCTTTAATTCTTTTTCTGAGTCTTCCTAACAATAAACTCCATCTACCTTCTGGTCTTCAATATCACATATCTGACTGGAGGATGGAAATTCACTTGCACCTCAGACCAGTTTCCTTCCCAGGCGATCCTCCTGGGTCTTATAGGATGTCCTTAATCAGAACCACATTACTCAGCAAGAGGAAGTCCTTGCACAGACGCTGGCCAGACACTATGGCAAATTAGTTTCAGAACATGGAAGGTCAGATTGGGAATAAAACCTACAGTTATCTTTTGTGTTTTCTTTAGTTGAGAAAATTAAGGCAGGGTGCCTAACTCTTAAGTAACCAAGATTTGGATGCGGAGCAGCCATTTAGGAAAGGAGTTCCAATGACTGCTGTGCACAATAGTCAGTTGTGGAAACTGAAGTCTTCACATTCCAGGTATTCTGGACGTGAGCAAGGATTTTCTCATTTTATCCATATAGGATTTTATATTTCAGTAGCACCCTAGATTGGTAAAATAAAAATAGCTAAGGTATTACAGGTTTTGTCCAAAAATATAATTGTCATTTAACTTAGTGTGTCTGTGTGTATATAATACATATATCTATATACATATTACCCACGTATATGTGTGTTAAATAAACAAAGCATATATATATATATATTTTTTTAACATGATGGGAAGATTTTTTATTATATCCCATTAGAAACTTATAGTTAGGAAATCACTTTTTTTTGGGGGGCGGGGTACGCGGGCCTCTCACTGATGTGGCCTCTCCCGTTGCGGAGCACAGGCTGCGGACGCGCAGGCTCAGCGGCCATGACTCACGGGCCCAGCCACTCCGCGGCATGTGGGATCTTCCCGGACCGGGGCACGAACCCGTGTCCCCTGCATCGGCACGCGGACTCTCAACCACTGCGCCACCAGGGAAGCCCAACAAAGCATATTTTAATAATGATAACAGCTACTATTTATTGCACTTATGTGACAGGCACTATACTAAGCACTTTTCATATGTTATTTTATTTACGCTTTCAACAAACTATCATGGTAGAGATTCTCTTTGTTTTTCTTTTACGGATGAAAAGAAAACCCCCTGAGATTAAAGGGGATTTGAGTCACAAAACTATTCAGAGAGCCATAAATTGAACTCGGGGTGCCTGACTCCTGAACCTGCGTTTTTAACCACTGTGGTATACTGAGCCCCGGAAACTCTCATCAGTTCCACTGAGATGGGTGCCCAAGCGCACTGACAAAAAAATACAAATTTCCTGACGGTGGGGATGAGGGGTCTTCACTAACACAGGAGTGTGAAAGGCTTCGGGCAGATGGAGGGGAGGGTGTGAGAAAAGGGAGAAATTGTCGCAGAAACGCAAGACCTACCTCCTTCACAATTTTGCACTGGATTAGTCTGCCTGGGGAGACTCCAGGGGGCTTAGTGGGAACCTGTCCCCCACCCAACTTCAAACTGACAGCTTTCCCTTCTCATGAATGGGCTGGCCTGAGAGATTTGGAGCAAGAAACATTTCCAGTGTGTCTCTACCTTAACTAACACCATGGGGGCAGCTAACAATTACAAAAGGAATGAACTTTTTCATCAAACGCCCTTCCATAAACCATTTCCCAGGAAATGTAACACAGCATGGAGCTAGCCGACTGCAATTTTCCACCAACAATGAGCATCATGGGGCGCAGGTACTATATTTAAACGATTTTCCTCCAGCTTTCTGGCGAGGCTCTCTCTCGAGGAGACTTGAGAGTTGAGCTGAGGTCTCATTCCCCTCCGGCCAGCAGGATAGGAATGTTTAAAGCGGCCCTGTCTCTTCAACACCCATGTGTAAAACGCCAATAAACAAGCCAGCAAAGACCTGCAGGCCTAATTGCCTTTTAACTCCGCCAAGATGATAAACTCCCCGAGTAAGGAAGGAAAGACTCCCAGGGATTTAACAAGTTTATCTGCCTGCCACTTGAACATTTTCTGTCTGCCTACACTTCAGTGAATTCACCAATAAAAGGATAAAAGGGTCCCGAACCTCAGACCCCTCAATGGCCGAGAAGCCACAGATTCAAAACGTATGCCCAGCAAAAATCCACCCGTTAACCGAACTTTGTTTCACGTGTTGGTAAGGTCGAGTGCAAGGAAAGTGGGGCCACTTGCCTGTTTCTAGCATCAGCCATTTCCCTTTTTTTGACTAAGGCCTACAAAGCTTTACCTACAATAAAGAAAACTGTTCTCACAAAGAAACGGGAAAGGCAACTCATCCGGAAACCTCTAAAATTCAACTCAGGGGACTGTAATGACAGGAGAGAAGCCACATGGGCCCCGGTGGTGGACGAATGGAGTGTGCTCGTCACCATACTGGTCAGCTCTGCAAGGACATTTTTTATCTCTCTCTCCCTGAACTGACTTTGGAGTTTAGCATTTTAGTTGTTTTTGTGGATTTGTACCCTACCACCCAGAAGAAGAATTCTGAGAACTCTGTACAAATTGGAATTAAATTGGAAAAGCAAAGTAAAACAAAACCGAAAGACTTGGAGGGAGGTAGTGCCATTCAAGACATAAAAGAAAGGTGAATGGGCATAACCTCTCTGGGAGGTCACTTCACGATATTTATCGATATAAACGTGCAACTTTCCTTTTAGGAATTTATTCTAAAGAAATTATTGGACAAGTGCATAAAGGTGAGTCACAGGAGCTATAGCATTCTAATAGGAAATATTTAAAAAGAACTACATTCTCATCATTAAGGACTGGTTAAATAATGCAAAAATTCTATACTCTGCAGCTAGAAAAAGGATGCTGTATATATATATATATATATATATATATATATATATATGTGTGTGTGTGTATATATGTATATGTATATAGGTATACATCTGTTAGTGTGAAAAGGTGTCCAACCTACAACATTAAGTTCAAAAAGTAAGTTATAAAAACATGTACAATATGATTTCATTCTTTTTTTCCCCCAGAGGCTTGACATAGAAAAAGAACTAGGAAGACACATAGTTCATCAAAATGTTAGTATTTCTGGACGGTGGAATTCTTTTGCAAAGACTTTTGAATTATTTGAAATTTTTAAATAATGAAAATGCATTGCCTTTAAAATCAGTTAAAGTACTAAAGCTAAAAAATAAAACATTCTGCCACCACCACTACTCTCCTGATCACCAGGAAGAGAACCCTATCTGAAAGAACTTAACGGAAAGATCTGGTTTTCTTTTCTCAAGGAGACACAAGTAAAGAACGTTAAAGGATTTGGTCTTGATTTATCATCACATATAGTTGTTATTCCAGTATATTTTCCAATGAGATGAGAATGAACAGTGAAACTACAAGTGGGCTCAAAATCCCAGGGGGGTGTATTTCCTAGGTGGCCCATGCTCCTCTCTACCCTTAAATCAGGGTAAAACGCTGAGAGCTCCTCTATTAAGCTGACCTGTTCCACTTAATAAAACAAGAGCAGCCCTAGAGTAGGGTGCTTGCCAAATGAAAAATCTGAAACACTATTTTTCTATTAAAATCTCGTCCATGTTTTTCCTATTGGAACCTGGAAACTGGACAAATTCTGAAGGAATCTAAAGGAATTTCTTTAGAAAAGAATTCTGTTAACACCAAAAGCTCCCCAAGCACTACACAAAGCAAATGCTAGAATGCATTATGCTGAAACGTGAAAGCAGAGGTTCAAACCCACAGTGATGTGTCCTTCGCACCAGGCTTTGTGTTTATCAGGGCTTATTCGTTTGTACACTTATCCCTGTACATTTTCTTCATCTCCCTGCTTCATAATTTCATAATCAGTTCCAGATTTCCTATTTCTTTCACAATGTAAGGCATGGAATCCTGGATTTGGGATATGCAAGAGTTAAGTGTATGGAAGAGTGGAAAGTATGACAAAAATAAAATCAGAATGGAAGTTTTGTTTCATATCCACTGAGAAGTAACAAATTGAGTACATGCCTCAGTACCCATTTGACCCTCAGAAACTGTTAGAACATGGACATGTGTATAAGAATTTCACAAGTAAAAGATCCTTTGGTTGGGAAATCTCCTTACCAGTGGATGGAGCTATGGGAAACTAAAAGGGTTCCCACATCAAGGATGGGTACGTCTGCCAAAGCACTATCGCGCTACTCTCAGAATTCAGAACTCCATCCCTAGATTATAAAACAGTAAACTGAAATGTCAGCTTAGTCTAGGATAAACTTCATCTCTAGAGTTAAAGACAACTAGCCTCTCAACGGGTTGCAGTTGGAGGTTTCTTTGAAGGAATGTTCTCAAATTCATTAAAGAAATTTCACTGACTTCACAGACTTTGGCATTAAATAGATAACCTGAGCTCTTCATTGCCTTGCAAAATGACTGTTCACCTTGAAGCTCTGCAAATTGGGATTAAGTTGGCCGTTTGCTTTTTACCATGAGGATGACTCCCCTCCACTGATCACTGAGTCCTGGGGCAATCACCTGGTTGATCAATGATATCAAATTTATCTCTATAATGTGTCTCTTTTAAAATGCACATCCTTTCATGGGTTGGCTTTGTTAGGGTTTTTGCTTTAGATGTAGTAGTGCTGCTTGATATTAGTGATTTCCCTCAATAAAAACAAAAACAAACAAAACAGAAACAAAAAACAAAACCCTTTAGGACATATATCATGTTTTAAAAACCCAAGTTTAACTTTTCAACTGACTTGAAAGATTGGTGGTGTTTTCAGATGCATTTTTAAATTCTGCCTTGAATTTCACCTACTGAAATGCTGAAAGGCTGAGGCATCTCATCAGACTCTGGTGTGCTCTTTGGAGCAACATTTACTTGCTTTTCACAGTGACTCTGCACATTCCAAAGACAGCGCAGCATAAACACATACACCAGCCTTTAGCTTTCACCCTCTAACCCCACCGTCTGCTTCCTGTGCACCCCATAATCTAAAACATCTTCTCTTCACAGGTATATGGTCTTGGATTTGTCATGGTGAACGTGAGACTTTACAAGGCCAATAAAATGACAGCTGCACAGAGGGGACGGGATGGCTTTTACGGACTCTGACTCTAAAACACCACTGCCTTCAACTCCCAGGGATCAGGAACTTGAAAGCACTCCGATTCACTTAGCTCTGTGTTTGCCATAAAGTTAAGACTAATCAGATTTCTCCCAACTTGCAGCCCTATCTTAAATCCCCAAGCTTCTCCTATGCAAACTTAACTGATGGAAGATGTGATTATGCCTTCTCAGGTCATAAATTCTAGATATTTATAACATAACTGTTGTCATTTAGCTCAATTAAGATGCTTTTACTGGCTCAGAACAACTACCTATGGGGCTTGTCCAATACTCTGGCAGTGGTTTATGACCCTGAGGGTGATTTTACCTTATAGAGGATATGAAAGATGACTGCATGCGAAAATGGTCAGGAGGGTCCTGAAGAATTTTCCCTGCATTATGATTATCTGCACAGATTTCTACTCTGTCTCTGGAAGTTCAGACCCCTTCCTTACTCATTAAAACCACTGACTCTATAATTTCCCCTAGAATTGGTTTCTTTAATCGCCTTTTTTCCTCCAAAGACCTGAGAGGGAGGTAACACCTGAGACACTCTGATAAAACTCCCAAGTGGTGGGTTGGCTAAACATCCAGCTGGGAAATGCCAGGCTTTTTCACATGTATAACGTGTACCTGTAGACAAGTGGGTTTTACTTTTCACATGGGGCAAACTGCTTGCTCTGTCATGAAAAGTAGAATGGGGTGACAATAAAGAAAGAATGGAATATATTTGAGGATTTCATGCAGACAGGTTACAGCTTCTCTTTTTCCCTTGTGAAGTATCACTTATCTACCACTGTCTCCCTCCTGCTGTTATTCCTTTCAACAAGAACACTAAGCACCCACTATATTCCAGGCACTGTGCTGGGGGGTAGGGAATACAGAGATCCAGAAACTCCTAGGTTTGCTGGAGACATAGGCACATTAATAATTATAATACAAAGTGTTAATAGGCAACAAGAGAGTCCTGCACGGCAAATTCTGGAAGCCCTGAGAAGTGGCATTTCCACTTTTGGAGGGGAGGGAGCCCTTTAGGGAAGGCTCCTTGGAAAAACAGAATTCCAAGTCTGAGGCTTAGGAAATGCAAGGAGACAGCTAGGCCAACTGGGGGAGAAGAGTACTACCAGAAGGGAGAGGATGAGCAAGGCTCATGAGGAAGGCAGAAGAGCCGTGGGGAATGCAAAGGACGTTGGTGTCCTGGATCATCACATACCTGACAGGCAGTGGTGAGAGCTGAGGCTGGAAGGGAAAGCCAGGACAAGATCCTGGAGGGCTCTGTGTTCACGTAACATAAGCTATTACTTTTCTTGTTCAAAGGAGACCTGGTATAATGGCACCCTTTTCACAAAACCAACTGGGTGGAGCTGAAAGAACTATTTTATTTTTTTCTCTCCCAAATCTATTTTGCTCCATGCTTCAATCAACAACTGGCATTGTAAAATCCTCCAGCCAAACATGACAAACAGAACTGTCTGAAACTTCGGTCACACCTCCCTTGGTAGAGAACACTTTGCTCTTGACTAGCAAACCAACAGTACTTGTAGAAGCCAGGTAAAACATCCAAAATTCTACCTGGTAAACATATACCAAGCGCTGACCCCATACAAGGCACTGTCCTGGGGATGAGTCAGAAATGCGGTGGAGGAGGTGTGACCTCTGGGTGCAGTGTGATTTTGATGTACACAGTGACACACCCTGGGTTTTAGAATTTAAAGGCCTTTTAGCATTTGATTTTTTCTTGCAATTCTTTTGATAATTTGCTTGAGTTTGGCCACAAAACAAAACAGAAAAACCAACACAACATCTACTAGGTGAAAGGAGGGCACTCGTATGGAAAACACGCTACAGCAATGGCATTTGAAAGCGTGCAGTATGGGAAAATGCAAGCTACTGGCAATTTCCCTCAAATTAGCTGCTTTAAATGTACTACAGAGATCCAGGCTCAGAAAGTGACAGTGATGATCCAGGCAGTCACAAGTTTCTCAAAATGATCAAATTGTAGTTCATTTTCCAGAGTCTTATGGAAGTTTTTGGCTGCTATTAAAATTTTAAAATACTTGACTTTGTTTACAGCCTACCTCGTTCCAAAAAGGATTAAAGCACATAAGACCAAATAGAAGAGGCTCATATTACTGGAGAAGGGAGGAGTGGGGGCTTGAGTTACATCTGCCATGCAAAGGTCAAGTTGGTTCCAACTGGGACTTAGTGCTGATGAAACTCAAAGCTTTTCTAAAACAGACTATTCTGATTGAATACACAATTCTACAGCTGCTGGGTGACACGCAGGAGCTACGAACCCATTTCTAGAGGAAGTCTGGGAACCATGAGCTTCATCAGCTGCATGGAAATCCCACATAAAGAATTCACATTCTTTCATTGGTCTCTATGCCCAAATCTATATTTACACATTTACACATATTTGACCCCTAGGACAGTGCAGGGTGGAGGCACCGCCTCCACTGCCTGGTTTGCATTTCAGTTTCACCACTGGAGCAAGTAAGTCACCTAACCTTTTACTTCTTCAGTTTCTTCATCTGGAAATGTAGCTAACAGTAGTCTTCATCTCAGAGGATTATTGCGAAGATTATAAGAATTAATACCTGTAAACAGTGCCTGGCACTTATTAAGTGCTCAATAAATGTTAGCTGTAATTATTATTTTCCAGTCTTCTGTTAAGCACAGAGAGAAGAGCAGAAATAGACCATTGCTTTGTCATAAGGGACTTGCTGTCTAGCTGGAGACAAGATCACCATGATCAGGAAAAGGGAATTCTGGGGACAAGTGAGTTAGAATTCTTAAGAGTCTCAGGAGTTCAGGAGAGGAGGAGATAATGCCATTTCTAAAATTTTAGAGGAGGCCTCCTAAAGGAACATATCTAGGCTGGATCCAATAGGTAGGATTTAGACAGAAAATGGGACATTTCATATAATGGCAAATAATACAAAGACATGGAAATAAGAATGAACACTATATCTATATCTATATATATATATATTTTTGTGTGTGTGGTATGCGGGCCTCTCACTGTTGTGGCCTCTCCCGTTGCGGAGCACAGGCTCCCGACGCGCAGGCTCAGCGGCCATGGCTCACGGGCCCAGCCGCTCCGCGGCACGTGGGATCTTCCCGGACCGGGGCACGAACCCGTGTCCCCTGCATCGGCAGGCGGACTCTCAACCACTGCGCCATCAGGGAAGCCCATGAACACTATACATTTTTAGAAGAGGAAGAAGCATCTCATTATCTTGGAGTGGCGGAAAATGTATAAAAACTGCCTGGGGAACCATTTGGGAGGAATATGAGGATAAGGCAGAGGTAAGTGAACCTAATGTGGTTGGAAACAGGAGGAACGGGCAATCTGTCATCAGCGGAGGGACGCAGAGAAGGTGGCATTTCAGGAAGGTGAGACTGGCTGAGGCACACAGGTTGGATGGGCTGAGAGAGTTCTGAGTCAGGGAAACCACCAAGATGCCGCCAGAGGGGTGAGGTGACGTGGCCCACAACGGACTTGTACTGAGAGGACGGATAGGAAGTGGTGGATGGGAAAGTTGCTCTGTGTGTAGAACTGGCTTGCCTTGGTCAGTGACTAGACATCTAGACATGAGGTTGAAATGCACAGAATCTAGGGTCCCATATTTTGGGTTTCAGGCCCAGCTCTGCCACTCATCAGCCTTGGATCCAGGGCTCTGACTCAGTGTAAGCTCAGTTTCTTCCTTAGCAAAATGGAAGCAAGAGTGCCTACTTCATACCGACAAAAAGGACTTAGCACAACACTTGGCTCACACCAAAGTGGTCAAAAAAGGTTAACCATTTGTTTGGTGTTGGTATGATAAAGAAGAAAGAAAAAATGAGGGCAAGAAAATAGAGTCTCTATATTTGGTCCCTAAGTCACTGAGAGAGACACAGTCCTAATGGCTCCCTGGTTCCCTCCTCAGGAGACCTCATTAACATTTAACAAGAGCCATTTAATGTCCTGTAGACAAATAGAGGTGTCAGTATGAATAGACACTCATTTGTTGTATCCCCTTTATTACATACCTAATATACTTCTATCTCACCATGGAAATCAACTCTTTCCAAAAATATCAGACCAAAGGAAAATGGTGATAACTTTGCTTCATTTAAAAGAAATAGCTAAAGATAAAGAGGTAAGAACTTTGTACTTTATTTCATAAGAAGAGGGAGGAAAAAAAAATGACACACTGTACCAGTGATTACCTGCCCATTTTAAGCCCTGTCAGCAACACAAAGACTTAAACTGAAGCTAAATCCAGGGCACATTATCCCTTTAAGCCCCTCTGTTAACTTAAGGGGACTGAAAGCCATGTCTGCATTTCTACAGGAGGTTCGTGGTAGGTTCAGAAAACTTTTAAAGAGGTGTCTTATTATCTCAGGTAGGTGTGTTCCAAAGAATCTAAACTGAATGTACTTTTGTTTTAGTTCCTGAAAATGTTTTTCATCTACCTGTTTCCCACAGTCCATCTTGCACAATGCAAATTACAGAGGTAAGTCATGCTGACCTAGTAAGTCTGGAATGAAAAGCTAAGGAAGTGGGCAACACTTCCTTATGGGGAAACTCTTAAACAGCATTCCCTTTTGACCCTTGCAGAACTGTCCTTGATGGCCTTGAGCGTGTGAGCCTTTGCATCACTGTTAAGCTGCAAGGTATTTGGAAACAAAGTTTTGAGAAAAGCCACAAAAATCAAAGGAGATAAGGCAAAATGACCTGCTGCTGATTAGGGCTGATAATCAGCTCTGGTGGTCACCAAAGTTAGGACTTCCAACCCTCCAAGAAACTAGCAGGAGACAAATGATGGAGTAACTCCCCCACGTCTGCTAATGCATATTTGCTAAGGAATGGATGCTCCAGTCCACAGACCATCCTAAACCATGGATGAGCAATGATCACTTTTTCTAGCCTTTATACATGCAACAGGCTAATATACACCATTAATGAGCTTTTACTAGCCAGCCCTGCTTCCATACTGAATATTGCCCAAGCCAGTGATTGCTTTCATTACCGAAGGAAATAAATGGCTTCTCAAGCTTCTTCAGAAACGGTGGCATTGGAAAAGTAACCCCTGACAGATGCACGGCACAGAAGTATTGCTACTGCTCGCCAAAGACGTAAAACCTAAATAAAAATACCTTTAGCTACCACAGAAGCTCCACAAGCACCTTAAACCTGTCATCTGTGCATAAGAACATGGGTTGTAGGGTCTCTCAGACCTGGAGTTCTGTTCAACACGTAAGAGCCATGTAACCTTGGCCAAGCAACATCTCTGAGTACCAGTTCCGAGCCTTTAAAATGGAGCCAATATCTACCTACCTCTTTGGACATCATACAGGTCAAATGGATTAACACATATAAAGCATTTAGATTATGCCTGGCATGTGAGAATTATTTTATAAATATTAGCTACTGCTATTAATGGAAAATCAAGAAAAGAACCACCTCTACCCCACTATACAGTGTTGTTATTCAGGGCTATAAGTAAATTCTGATCAGTGGAAAAATCCTCCCTGAATGAGATAGAAACACAGAAAAATTTGGCTTCAGCTTCATAATACTGTTGAGTCAACTGTTTCTCTAGAAATTTCCCTTTTCTCTGAGTCCATTTTAACAATCATCTTTAGCACAACAAATCTGATTAGTCATGTGGGTGATCCAGTATTGTCACTTTAACACTTGGAAGCTATAAGTGGATAGACAAGATTAGTGGGAGGACAAGTAACTTAAAGCCATGGAACCATGGGACCATGGAGCTGCCTAGGACTTTGAAAACCTTTTTAGTGTAACTGTTTCATTATATAGACACCAAGAGGGAAAGTATCTTACCTCGGGCCACAGGGGACAGAGGAAGGACTAAAATCCTCAGTCCGGGACATTTTGGCCACTGCCACTCTTAACTCAAGAGATTAGCTGTTCTTTGGAGTTTCAGTAGAACTTGACTATAAAATCATCTTGACTTGGTGCCATTTTTTGATGGGGAGGAAGGGGCTGAGGTCATATTTTAGCTACTGATTCAGTTCTTTCAGTGGTTACTGATACATTTAGGCTTGCTTTCTATTTTATTTGGGGTCAATTTTGGAAATGTTTATTTTTTCAGGAAATTGTTCATTGTATCTGCTTTTAAAAATATATTGGCACAAAGTTAGTCATAACACCTTGTACAATAAAAACAAGTCCCTATTGTATCTGTAGTTATGTCTCTATCTTACTTCCTAATGAAGCATGTTGTAGCTTCTCTACTTTCTTTCTCCTGTCTGGCCTGGACAAAGGTTAGACTATAGAAGAGTTGTCCAACAGAACTTCCTGCCACCACGGAAATCTCCCACTATGTGCTTGTACAATATGGATAGACCTGAACTGTCCAACACTGCAGCAGTAGCCACTAGCTCAATGTGGTTATTGAGCCCTTGAAATATGACTGAGGAACTGAATTAAAATTTTTATTTAATTTTAATTAATTTAAATTTAAATAGTCACATGTGGCTAGTGGTTATCACAATGGACAACACAGGTAGATATAAAACCTTTTCAAACATTTAGCTTTTCCTGGATCATTTCTTGTTACCGTTGATGTTCTCCATTTTACATATTTATGCCTTTGACCTAAAACAAATTTCCTTCATTTTACTTCTTTACGTTTACCCTGTTTCTATAACAACTAGTCATCAGCCGGGACACAGACCTATGCAGCACTCTATTGAGACCTGAATTCCTTCTTCCTTGGATTCAAGTCCCAAAGGCTTAGTAGAAAAAGTCTGTGAAAAAGGTTACTGAAGAGAAAAGCTGAAGGCCTTCCAGATGAAAGCCAAGCCAGAAACCTGGCTGTTAAGAATATTTTCTCTCCTCTGAAAATATGAATTAGTTGAATCCAATGTGACACTGAAAGGAAAATCAAAATGCTCGAAGAGCAGGTTGTGGACTTGAACACCCATGTAACTGGATTCCTCCCTGGGACTGAAGGCACTGACACATGATACTTTGTAGAGAGGGTCCTGCTAGCCTTGCTGAAATCTGGACACCATGGGCCTCTTTTATATGGGGAATTTTTAATATAAATAGACTTGAGAACCAGGAGCTTAGCTACCCAGGGATTTCTGCCATTCGGGACTAAGTAAGGATGGAAACAACAGGAAAAAGAAACAGATGAACCACTGCAAAGGGACGAGAAGAAATCTCCTTCTGACTAGAGAGAGTCAGTTTCCAGGCTTGAAAGTGAGAGCCACCCTCCATAAAATAAGAATTCATTACACTTCCACTCCACAGTCCTCCAGGTCTTGCTGTACTTTGTGCCATCATACAATATATATTGCAAAACTCAATATCAGAAGGGATGCCCAGACAGGGTGACGGGGAGGCCACAGCTCCCAGAGACAATCAGAAGCCCCTGAGCAATGAATTCTGGAGGCTTAGGCTTTTCCTGCTTTGATGGCTGGGGTTGGGGGCAAGGGGCAAGACTTACCCCAAAGGGACTCGAAAACACCAGAAATAAAGAGAATGAACCTAAAACACAACGAAACTTATGGTGATTTGGAGAGCACTACAGGTAAAGTTAGCCTATGATTTCAAATTTTCCTGGTGATTTTACTACAGTACTTCAAGGTGTCTTATAATATCCTTGTCTCTTGCTACTTTTGAATTGTACTCTAAATGGCCAGAGAATCCTAACCACTTACATTATGTAGTTATACCCAGAAAGTTGCAGACTCGCGTATTAGCTGTTCCCTGATAATTTGTCTCATTAAACAACTAATTACAGTGCCAGGCACTGTGCCAGGGGCAGGGCTCACAATGGTAAATCATACAGATAAAGGTACTTCTTGTGGGTGGATATTCTACTGAAGACAGACAGACATGTTCTCCAATAAACAACATAACATGGTGACAAGTGCTATCATGAGTACAAAACAGGTGAATGTGACGGGGAGGGCCTGGAGGACAGGGGAGGCACTTTGGATGGTGTGGTTAGGGAGGGCCACCTCAGCAGTAACAGGCTGAGAACTACACGACAAGAAGTCTTGCGAAGTTGGAGAGGAATGAGTTCCAGGCCCAGGAGACAGCAGGCTCAGAGGTTCTGAGGTAGGAATAAGCTTGGCATGTTGGAGGGGCAGAAGATAGCCAGGGTTCCAGGGCTGCAGTGAACCATGGTTTGGTGGTAGGAGAGAAGGTGGGGGAGGGATACAGGGGCCAGACCGGAGGGGCTCTTCTGAGTGAGAGTGAGGGCTTTGGATTATAGGTTCATGAAATACTTGCAGCCTCTCTCCTAAAGTACAGTGTCAGCTAAGACAGGTTTTGTACTTCCTTACTGACTCTCAAAGCATAGTAGACCCTGATCTGAGTGAGTTTTCCTCAAACAAAGGGCACATTACATTGGTGCTTTTTGCTCAATGAGCTGGGCAAGAAACCAAGTTCTTCCAAGAACTCCCCATGTGTCTCTGACCATCAAAGACCCTACTGTGGGGGTTTCACTGAGCTCCGGGGCCTCCCTGGTGGGCACACAGTCAACTCAGGGAGGCCCAAACCCCTTGGCAATCATTCTGCTTCTGCCTCTGGATTTCACACAAAGAATTTTTTTCCTCCGCTACTGGGAAAAGTACATAAAATAGGTATGCCACTTGAAAATCAGACAGAGAGCAAATATCCAGGGCAGCTGGGCTGTGATCTAGATAACACGGGAGAATCTAAGAGTGGGAAGTCACATAACATAAAAATAAGAAAGAAAGAGAGAGAGAGGAAGGAAGGAAGGAAGGAAAGAAGGAAGGAAGGAGGGAAGGAGGGAAGGAGGGAAGGAAGAAAGAAAGGAAAGAAAGGAAAGAAAGGAAAGAAAGGAAAGAAAGGAAAGAAAGGAAGAAAGGAAGAAAGGAAGAAAGGAAGAAAGGAAGAAAGGAAGAAAGGAAGAAAGGAAGAAAGGAAGAAAGGAAGAAAGAAAGAAAGAAAGAAAGAAAGAAAGAAAGAAAGAAAGAAAGAAAGAAAGAAAGAAAGAAAGAATCATGGCAGTAATGATTGGTTTGGAAAAGAAAAAAAAATAGATGGAAAGAATTTGGAGGGTAACAACTTCCAGATGGTCCGGGTGGTGAAGATAGCTATATATAGAGAAAGAGGGGCTAATTAGTTCCTGGGCCGAGGCCCCAGTTTCTGTTAAGTGAGTGATTGTCTCATGGTGGTTTAGTCCAATGCTAAGGGACATACACCACTTCGCAAGTAAATTAAGTATTTGGGTTTTTTCCCAAGCAATGGGAATTGTCCAACCTTAATACAATTAATTAAGACTCAATGAATGTTTAATTTAGTTCTGGTGCTTGTACCAGGGACACAATGGGCTCTTTGTTTTGGCCAGGGCTCCTAAATATTGGAAAAAGGGAGGCAGGCTGAAAGAGAGCAAGGGTTAGTCAATAGCTTTCCCCCAAATGCTCAGATGCACAAGTTGGTTTCCAAACGTAACAGCCAATTCAGTGAAACCCAAGAGATTGCCCTAGGACGAGGCTGCGGACCTTCCAGGAGGAAAGGAAAATTATTGCCTCACGCCTCTGGGTTGGCATCGAAAGTTATAAGCTAGTCTTTCAAACGCCCTCTCCAAAACTCTAGCTCTGCCAACTAAGTGGGCCATCTTTACAGTGCATGCTCAACTAAACTCTCATTTGATTTCTTCCTAATTTTGAGTCAGAAATTCCCAGCAGTGAAAAGAAGGTTTGAGAAAGTTTAGGAGGTAGGAAGAGTGGTTGGAATGCTCCTTCCAGAATACCGTGACCAAATAGACTGCGTTTGGCTGGCCACTAACCATCACCTGACAGGCGCTGGACAAACACGTGGGGATTTTTATCACTATACTGGCTCCTGAGAAAACCCCACAAAGAACAACAACAACAAAAAGTGCTTCCGTTTACTGTGTATCTACTGTGTGTCAGCTGTGTGTGGTGTTTCTCATAGATTATCTCATTCAACTTTCACAACAACTTTGAACAGTCAGCGTTCTTATCATCCCCTGTGGTACACATGCAGAAGCTGAGGCTCTGAGATATTAAGTACTTTGCCCAAGATCTCATAGCTAGTAAATGGAGGAATTGGGATTGCAGCCAAAGGTGCTTGACCCCGCAGCCTGCACCTACTCTCGCTCATCCTTGATACTGTGCTGAGTTACTCTCTAGGTGAACTCCCATGGGGTGGATGAGCTGGAGGGATTGCCAAACAGCTGGCTCTCTCTATGCGCACTAGCAGAGGAAAGCTCAGCGTTTTAGCCAGAGAGCAAATGTGTCCTGTATGCCCATCTATATACCAACTTGCAGAGCTGGCAAATGGTGAGAACTCCAGGTGGATCCATAGAACAATGGCTTCCCATCCTGCTCAAATTGGACCAGAGAACTAACTGGTTGGAGAGGAGAATCAAGGAGGCCCAGGGCATGAATAACTGCAAGGCTCAAGTCTTTTTTTTTTCTGGAATCTGGTCCTGCTCACTCTTAATCCACTGCTGGAAGGCTGTCAAGCTCTAGGAGACAGGGTGAGATGAAGGTAAGGAGGCAAGGATTATTGGCCCAAATTCCCATTGCTCCATTCTCTTGTTTGGTTTTGGTGAAAGCCCAAGAGGTGGCCCAAAGATACCCGGCTTGACCATGGGCTAATTAGCCCCCACCTTCACCTTACCCTATAGGACCTTTAGCAGCCTGAGAGGCAATTTCAGTCCTAACCTAAAACTGTAAGACTACTCAGAAGATGTAACTCACCTAAACTATCTTAGATTATAAAATTTAGAGCAGAGAAGAAAAGAAGTTGGTTAGCTAGCTAAGTTTCTAAGAGGTTCAATGACTTATGAGAGGTCACCAGGTTAGTGGCAAAACCAGGACAAAAAAGGCAAGCATCCACATTCCTAGTATGTGGTTTTCCCATTATATCATCCTGTCATTGTTTTTTCCCAAGTATCCACTAGTTGTCCAGTGGCCCATCTATGCATTCAGTCAAGAGAATCCTTATTGCCTACTATCTGCAAGGCATTGGATAGTGCAAATATAAGTAACTCTACTCTTTTGTGGTCTTTTGTGGGTTCTAAGACAAGTAACTGATGACTTGTACTGTGCCTGATCTACAGAAGCACTCCACAAAACTTTGCTAAAGAGATGCATGAAAGCACCTGGATAACATAACTCAGGGAAGACTAAAAAGAGCTAGAAATACCCCTGGATTTCAATACAACTGGAAGAGTACCTGGTGCAAAGAAGGCACTTCAAACTATTTATTGAATGAACGAATAAGTGAATGAACAAACAGAAGTGTCTCCACCATAATCTGCACTGCTGGGCTTTAAGAACACTAGGCAGTAGCGACTGTGGAGTAATTACTCCCTCACATGACCTTTGCGAGGGGATCTTGTGTTAGTTCAGGCGGTAAGACCTCAGGACTCTGGAATCAGAAAGACCTACACTGGAATCCCACTGTGCCACCTATCCGCCATATGTCCTTGGCAAGTCAGTACCTTGTCCTCTCCAATTCTTCCCCAGTAAGAGGGCAAAATAATACAACCTCCCTTCCCTTATTAGGCTGGTGGGAAGATTAGAACTTGGTAAAGTAAAATGCTCAAGAAAAACAAGAAATTCCTATGGGAATTCTTTCACACTTAACTAAAAGCTTCTCTATTTTATCCATCCTTCCATCCATCCAACCATTTATTTACCTATTTGTACTTTCTATTCACCAGGCATTATCTTAGCATTCTGGAAGTACTAACACATTCAATCCTCATAACAACCCCATGTGTCAGGTACCATTATCTTCCATTTTATAAACAAGGAAAACAAACAGCAAAGAGGTTAAGTGACTTTCCAAAGTCACATAGCTAGAAAGTGACCAAGGCAGGAGTCCTATGCAGGCAGCCTGGCCTCTGAGTCTGTGCACTTGGTCACTGTGCTATGCTGCTTGCCAACAGTGAAAGGAGGCTCACTTCCTCTCCCCTGAAAACATAAATGGTCTTTTCACCACTATTCCCACATGGTTCAAAAGACTACTTTTCACAAGACTAATATCTAATACTTAAAAAAATATGTGATCATCAAAATGGTCATGTCAGCCTGGCAAGGTATAGATAGCTATAGCTCTGAACCCACTTGCTAGAGGAGTGACATGGTTCACTGGAGCAAACAGCACCAGGACACTGGTGACTAGATGCTCACCACCCACAGCTCCTATAGCACCATCAGGCTGACGATGTGGTTTCTCCATCCATGGCATGACTGGGTTGGCCTGGGACCTCAATTTGATGCCAGGCAAAGCACAAGATGTCCAGACAACTCTGATGGCATTTCTTGCCTTGGAGGATTCAGCCACTGCTTCATGTGTCATCTTCTGAACTCTGCCCTATATCTCTAATTCTTCATCATCATAATCATATTTATAATCATAATAAAAATATAGGTTTTAATCTTTAGCAATATGAGCCAGAAATTTCATATACGTTCTCTCAGATAACCCTGTAATAACCACATGAGTTAGGTGTTGCTGTCCACATTTTAAAACTGGAGTGCAGAGTTTCCTTTCTTTCTTTATTTCTCTGCCAGGCCTATGCCCACGGTTAACCAGTTAGTCTTGCTGGGAGTGGGCACATACCCAGGTCACTCTTTCCACTACTCCATTCTGCCTGCCCTTTGTATGGCACAAAGCTCCATGACCCTCTCATGATGATAATTTTATTATCTATGGATGAGAAATTACACAATAACAAAAATGTATCAGGGATACATCAACCCTCTTAAATTATTTTGTATTTTATCAACCACACCAAATCTATGTATATTTGAAAAAGAGTCAACTATATACTATATTATCTATCAATTCAGTGGTCAGACGGCACATTTGGGCATTTTATAAAATAACTGTGTCCCTTGCCCACAAAGTTTCTGAAAATGCAGGAACCACTGGCAGGCATATGTGTCTCCCTCTACTGGGCTATGAGTTCCGTAGGGACTGCTTCTTACTTCAGTGCTTAGCATATAAAAGGTGTTTAATTTAACATGTGTTGACAGAGCAGATACATTCATAAACACTCAATGGCCTTTCATTCATTCAAGAAATATTTATTGAGTACCTTCTATGTGCCAGGCACTGGTCTAGAACCTGGGGCCATAGCAGTGAAAAAATGGAAATAGACAAAATAGATGAAATAGATGAACTCATACACAGTAAATCATAAGCACGTGAATTAATATATACAACCTAAATGGGAGGCAGATATGCATTATTCTCATTTAAAAGGTAAATGAAGTTAATAAGTGACTTGCCTCTTTTGCCCAGCAAGTTGGGGGCAACAAGCCAGGAGACGAGCTCTTATAAAGTTGGCACTGAGACACATTACTTTTATTCTAATCCATAGGCTTCCAGGTGATTAATATCCTCAGACTGTAACAACTAGATTATCAACCTCATATTGCCAATATGAGTAAAAACAATAATCTCTAACATTCAGATAGCACCTTTTCTATCTAATCTCTTTCACTCTACCATTATTTCATTTTAAAGATAAGGAAGGTGAGGCCTAAGGAATATCTTACCTAAATTTACATAGTTAGTAATTTCGGATACTTCTTAGATATATTTTCTTAAATATGGAATATGGATTTTGTTTTGTAAAATATATATTTGACCATTTAATCTTTTACTTCTAGGTTATCTATATAACTTATTTATTGAACAAACATTATTGAGGCCCTAATATACCCAAGGTACTGTGGTAGATTCTGAGGATACTTCAGGGGACAATTTATACATGGTTCATTTCCTATAGAATTTACAGTTTGCTGGGGAAAGACAGTTATTGAACAAGTTTTGATTCTTATAAAACACTTTCAAGGAATTCTCTTCAAATTTGCACTGGGACTAGACAGTCCCTGAGAGAAGAATATTTCCTAGCCCGCAACTGGGTCAAATGAGAAAGCCTTTTATAATTCTAATGAATTGGGAGGGGGAAGGGTGGGTCTTATTTTTCTTAGCAGAAACATCCCCTTCTAGGTAAAGACTCACTTTTGTTGGGTGAATATTTTAATATGACTGAGGCTGCCAAAAGGCAAGTTGAATAACAATGGATTGTTGATAAATTGCCTTTTAAGAAGGATGGGTCCAGTCAACCTGAGTAGTTCTGTAAGTAAGGTCATTTAAGTTTTGAGTAGAATCTGAATTTTTTAGGACAATAGAAAATAATTTAGAGACTTATGGGGAAAACATCAAGAAAGAAAGTCTATTGGTTGGTATACCTATTGGCTAGTAGCCAAAGAATCACTCTTGGAGAAAAAAAAATCTGATAAAGATGATCATTAAGCGGTTTGCTGTAAGGTATGCAATGTAAATTTACTCCTTTATTTCTTCAATTAAAAACTTATCTTCTCTTTAGAAATTCTTAAATCAGGATTTTACTTTTTTCACCTACTTTAGAAAAGGTATCACTTTCATTTTTATGGGAAATCAAGTGAATGTCATATGCTTAATATCAGTCATCTACTCTTCTGTAATAGAACATGTCCAACCAAAATATCTGCATAAGATATTTAAGGGGTTGATTACAAGGTCACTTAGTGACATCAATTAGTGAAATTATGAGTTTTCCAAACTGGAAGGTTCCATATCCCTCTCTTGCCATATTTATTTCTGCTCTGAAGTGACAGCTAATGTGAAGTAGAATATTCTAATAAAACCTGAAAAATTGAGAAAAAAAAATCTGCATTGCTCCTTAATGCTTCTGTGAAGTACACTTGACTTTGGAGCACATGACCAAGTACTGAGTCCTTACTAAAGTTGGTAGAGGAAAAACTAGAGGTTATTCATATGGGGAGTCATATACAGATTACAATATTAATAATAATTGATGCTACTTAGCATACTATGTTTTAATGCTTTCCTTACATTACCTCATTGAATTTAATCTTTACTCCAATGATATGCTTTAGTGTATAGCTATGGTGTTCATTACCTTGGTCTTGAATTGACACACGTTACTACTTCTCTCTTAGTTCTGTGGTAACATTAGATCGATAAGAAGCTGGAAGATGCATTCTCTTCCTAGAAATAATTCTGTACTTTGAAAGAGAGAGCACACACTTGATAGACAGCCAGTCATATTGGCCATATCAGCCAGGTGGATAGTATCCCCATTATATAGACGAGAAGACTGAGGCTTAGAGCAATCAACTTCCTCAATGTCTCACAAATAGAAGTGGAAGAGCCTGCTCCATGCCGGATATTTTTTTTAGATGCTTAATGCATATTTAAGTTTAAGGCAAAGATCCGTTAAGTTAGATGAAACAAAGTTAAGGCAATAGTCGCAACGAACAGAACAGAATTAATTAATTCTGTTAATTAATTGATTAATTAACAGAATTAAAAGACAGCAGGAGCCATTAAATAGAATAAATAACTTCTCTATGTACTGATAAGGAATGAACTCCAAGATATGCTGTTAAATGAAAAAGAAAGAGCAAACCAGGTTGATACAATTTGTATATATTAAAATCGTCTTTATACACTCTCATTTGTCCTCATGCATACAACAGGCTGTCTCTGGAAGAAGGATACACAAACTGCTGGCACAGTAATTTCTTCTGGGGAAGGGAAGTGAAGGCTTGGCGAGGTACTGACCTTTCATTATAAACCCATTTATACCTTGTGAGTATTTTATTTTGCACATGTAATTACGTATGAAAAATTTAAGATTTAAATAAAAATACAAAAAATGATCCGAAGATAGCATAAGCCTTTGAGAAGTGCTGCTCTTCTTCCAGGCTGGAGAGAACTCCTTTGAGCTGACCTTCCACCCACACTCTGACTGCTGCCCAGTTTGCAAGAACACTATCCCTGACTCCCTTTGACTTGACACCATAGTGGCTCCTGACAACCTTAGGGGACACTGACCATGGTGCCATTGCCGATAAACAACTCTGAAACATGGTTCTGCTTCCCCGTTTCCTGGCAACTGAATGATCCAGGTCGACTAATCACCAATCCAACCCACCCCCCAAATTTACCACTTGTGTCTGCATCTACTTCCTGATGACTGACTAGCCGTCATCCTGGATAACTGGCCCAGGGCAGCACACACATAGAAAATCTGCAGAAATAAACGGAGATGTATAGCTTGGTGAAAAAGTGATTTTGAGAACATTATCCTTTGAGAACAAAGGATAATGAAGTTTCAAATGTGAATTTTTATGATTAAGGATTTTAAAAGAAAACAGGTATCACTTTTCTCCATTCTCGCTTATCAGAGCAAATCATTAGTGATTTTTATGCCAGATATCTCATTAGGTCAAGCTTTACCTCAGCCACAACTAATTTTCACAGACATGAAAGTAGGTGCAAACAACCTGAAAAAAAAGAGAGAGGGAGTGAAGTGTCTGCCCTTATGGAGCTTACTTACATTCTACTGAGTCCAGGAAGAATTAATACATTTCGCCTTTGACCCTTCATGCAAAAGCAAATTTAAACCTTAAAAGATTTTGTCCTTGATTCTTTTTAATCAATACAAAGATGATTCAGATACACATCTCTCCAGGCCCCTTTCCTCTCTGGCTATAGGCCGCATCATAAAACATACCATGCCTGGGAATAAAAGGATCTCAGATGGGAAAGGCCTCTTGCTCTGCCTACCTCCCACATGGCCCGCTAGTGGCTCCATTTGTGTTCCATGAGCAGGGGACCTGTCACTCCAAAGGGGCCCCTTCAGATGTGGTGAGTTTGTGACACTTATCAAATGCTGCAGAGACCTCTGCATTAGGCCAGCTTAGTACAGAAGGGTCTGGTTCCCTTCTCTTCTCAAGTCTGTGGTTTTTACAGGGGATCTGAAGGGGTGGTTAGGAATTCAGGTCATGGAATGCCCCAGACATGAATGCCGTTTATAAGAATCTGCTCATGCCAGAAGTAACAGACAAAAGTTGAAGTAATTTATCTCCTTTGAATATTACATTTTATGCATTCATGCATCCTCCCAGGATATCCAATCCACAGACTGCCTTGAAGCTACTTGGGATGTATGTACACCATACATCCGTGCTCCTACTATTTATTGGGACCAGCTTGCTCCATTTCTACCATCCTGTCTGATTCTACCTATTAAATATTGTCAGTCTCGGCTGTAACATAATCCTGGCTGAGATTCACATGCGAGATGTAATCTTGACAAGCCATTTGGAATCTCTTCTAAAAAACTGTAAAGGCCAGCTTTCTGCCAGAGGAATGAATCAATCTGATAAAAATGTATACAGGGGAAGCCTAATCAGTTCATATGAGAACTTGTCAGTAGACCCTCTACTTGGACTGTAAGATTAAACCATCTTCATAAATTGTCATTAGAAGGAGGCATGGTCCATTCAGCTGTCCTCCTATTTCTAGTTAGAAACGCTGGTTTGCATTTCTCAGAGGGAGACGTTGGCAAAAGCCATGTCAAGGATGAGTATCAGAAGGAAAATGAAATCTCGCTTTTACTCACTAATAGTGGTTCATTTTTAACCTGTGAGAGCACGATGGTAGCTCTTCCCTCTCTCACAGCAGTTTGGAGAGCTCTGAAGGGGAAAATCTGCCTCGCTTTATTATTTCTTTTTTCTAAACATCCTTTTTTTTGACCCCTTACCAGATAATCACCCACTGATTATTTTAAAGGTATGCTAATATTTAGACAAATCCTCCAAGATCTCTCTCAGATTGGAACAGGAAATGCTTTATGACATTTTAATGTTTATCAACATTAGTGGTGAAATCATATCATTATGAAGGAAAACACTTTCAGATGATTTTTTGATACCGTCCAAAGCAATCTGTGTGTGAGTTCAGGATGACGCACAATGAAGAACCATCTCGAACACAAGCTTTGCCTAATGAGTTAGCGATTTCACTCACCTATCACTTTAAATAGCAAGAGTTTCCATCAGAGAGTTAAAAAAATAAATTTTCAACCTTTCTATCTTTCTTCCCTTCTCACAGTAATCCACACTAACAGGGGAGATTAAGGACAAACGTGAGCCACGTTGTCAGAGAGTAAAGCTGACAGCACAGGATTTGGAGACTAACAGGCCTGGTTCCAGCCCTGGTTCTGTGGCTTTCTGGCTTAATGACCTTGGGAAAGTTACTCAGCCTCGCTCAGCCTCCATTTCACTGTCTGCAAAATGGAATGATAACATCATCGACTCACACAGTTGTTACAGTGATTGAGCACAGTGCCTGAGATACTTTGTGGGCCTAGCATAGTGTATAGAGCACCTTGATGATGTGTGATTATCTGTTCCATGAATGAATGAATGGATCAATGAATGAATCTATTCCCACCAGAACAGTAATGTTTTAAATCAGGGGTTAGTTGGCCAACTTTTCCTGCAAGGGGCCAGAGAATAAATGTTTTAGGCTTTGTAGGCCATATGGTCCCTGTTACAACTTCAGCTCTGCTTTGTAGCAGAAACCAGCCACAGACAATAAAGGAATGGGTGTGTGCTGTGCTCCAATAAAACTTTATTTGCAAAGACAGGCAGGGGACTGGATTTAGCCTACAGGCCATAGTTGGGAGACCCATGTTCTAATGATAAACCGGACTGACTTTCAAAATAAGTGCTCAGTCATGACAGAGAAGCCCAGTGTCAGAACAAAGCATTCACAGGGAAACTTGGAGGTGATTTGAGGTCAGACCCTCCCAGCTCTACTCCAACCATTCCCTGCGCCCTGTCACACTCTCCCCCACCATTTTCAGGACCCATCATGGTCTCACAGTTATGCTGGGGTCCTCCTGTCTCCCAGTCCCTCTCCTGGGGACTCACCCACCCTACAAACCAGCCTGGATCCAGTTGCTCCCTGGGACCAGTCCTGTGGTGAGGTTCTGGCAGGGCAAAGGCCCTCTGGGAATACATCCCTTCTTTTTCTACTCAAACCACTGACAACCCTCTCTTGCCCCAAATCCTCAGAGATGGAAATGGAAACCTTCTTGTCCACAGCCAGACAAAGAAATGGAAACACTATTCCTTATCACACTCCTTTTAATCTCAAGAAGATGGAAATGTTGCTAAAGATGGAAAGGCATGGGCCAGAGCTGCTAAAAGAATGGGTTGGGGCTTTGCTGAGGTAACATTTCTATGTGCTGAGCGCCTACCGTGTTCCAGGCACTGCCGAGAGCCCACCCACCACACCTCACCCCCAAAGCCCTCTGTACTGAGGGAGAAGCAGAGCTCGGAAAGCCTGGAGGACTTGCCCCAAAACACAGCCTGGGAGCAAGGACTGGCACCAAAGCTGCATTGACCCAGGTCTGACCAATTTGAAAGCCCAAGTCATGAAAAACCATTCTCTGCCCCTGGGCATACATGGCAGCTCTAACCCACTGAGTACTCACTGGAGTCAGGCTTTCAAATTTAGTACAATTTGCAAGCATTTTCCTTATTGACATGTTCACTTGTTTTTTGCCATCTTCCCTGCTAGACTATAAACTCAAAAGAGATTGGTCTGTATACCCAACATAGTCCCTGGCACACTGTAGGTGTTTATTACATATCTGTAGAATTAGTTAAGAAAGAATAATAATGAGGATATTAGATAGTAGTACTATTTATGGGCCAGGCACTGGGCTGAAAATTTGACACACATCAGCTCGATGATGCCTCCAGCTCCACAAGTTAGTTACTGTTTTTTCCCGTCTTATTGATGATAAAACTAAGGTTCTGAAAGGTTAACCCTGTAGCTCAAGGTCAGAAAGCTAACAAATGGCAGAAGCAATCACTGAACCCAATTCTGTTGGTGTCTTAACCCAGGTTCCTCTTATTCCATTCAGTTCCTACCACACAATGATCGCCCTTGTCCCAACCCAGGCAGTGAGCCCGTTGGCCCAGGGCCCTGTTCCTTCCACGACAGAAAGTCATTTTTTCTCTTTCTTGCTGATCATCTTTGTTCCTAGTGTCTGGAAATTGCCCTCACCTATAAAATCAGGATAATTTTCCATTGTCAACACACATCCCAACCTCCTCCATGGGGTTTTTGTGAGAATTAACTCCATTTGCAGCCATTAATTAAGTTGTTAAAAGTACAAGTAGCTTTTTCTCCATTTTTACATGGCTTCCCAAATGGTTAATGCTGATTTCTTTCTTGGTGCAAACACAAAGCACTCATAACTTTTCAATGGATTACGAAAGTTACTCTCCCAGGGGCTCGGCAGTCATCGCTGAGCATAGCTTTGACATGATGTCAGTGAATTTAGTCCTTACCGCCCTAATAGTGGTTCTTAATAATATTATTGGAATTGTTATTACCTTCAATTAAAAGGTTGGCCATGAATGACTTACTACTTCAGAGAGATTCCCCAAAGATTCTCATTAGAGTTTGCCGTCCTTTCGCCAAAGGGCACCATAAGAACAGGAACCAGAGTCCTTGCCCATCCCCCAAATGAATACATTAATAAATACACAGTATTCAAATATTTTATGTTTTTGGCTGGCTACCAGGTTTTAAATTGACTTCCTTAAAGGTGGATAGGGCTGGCTAATCACTACCACTTTATTTTTAAAAACAAAAAGGAAATCAGAAAAAGGTTAAATTTTTTTCTTCATTTTTACTCACCAAAATGTTTTAGAATAGTATTAACAGTGCAGCTGCAGCCTTCACAAAATGGTCTACCTCTTATCTTGCTAGAGACTAGGCAGCACAGAGGTTGGTTTCAAAGACAATATGATGAATGGTCCCTGGTAAACACTGCCTATTACATCTCCCTTGACCATACTTGAGGGTTGAGAACACCCTGGAGAAATGCCTTCGAGGTCAGGTGAATGGCTCATTGGATTCAGGGTCAGTGAGCTATCGGAATCTGTAAATGAGCCTAGAGCTGTAGGTAGTTCTCAAGAGAAAAACAGGAACATGTAGGTTGGATCAAAAGAGGGCTTAGACTGTGCCCAGAATTTGATGCTCAGACATCAAGGAAACATGTCACCTACCTCTGGGGAGACTGAGTCCAAGTGCTAGGACAGGAACACTACCTGCATCTTCAGAAGTAGAATCAGAATGGCCCCAGACCTAATGGACAGTGAAGAGAACTATCTCAAGGGTATGGGAATGAATCCTGGGGACCCAGCTGCAGAGCTTCAGGGAAGGGTTTTTTTAGGCCAGGACAGACAGTGAATTCACATCCAGGAGATCAGAGAAGATGGAGTGTCCACAGAAGAGACAGAAAGCACAAGATGGGGCCAAAGAGGAAGAAGATACTGGAACACAGTATCTGGTCCATAATGGACAAGCTCATATTTGTTAGATGAATGAACAAATGGATGGATGATTGGGAGAGACCTAATACACTGCTTGGCCTGAAAGCTCCATCAACTTAAGTCTGCATCAGCCAAGAAAGATTATCTGTGTGTTACACTTAGGCTCATTTCGACATATATTCCAGAAAGCTCTCCCCTGCTTTTAACCCAACCAAACCCAAGCCGATCCACTTGCATGAATTTATGGTACTTTTGTTCCTGTGGGGTATGCGTGTGTTTAATCTTTGTTTCTAAAAAAATTACTTACTTAACCCCCCAGGCTGCTTCTGAGTTTATCAAGGGCAGGAAGCAGATGTTTTCACACTTGGACCCAGGCTGTGAGAGAAGAGGTGCTGCATCACTGTGTTGAGTAGGCAGACCCACGGAGGGCTGGAGCCCCAAGGAGAGCCATGTCAAACTGGGAGGAAATGACTTTAGGAGCACTGCCTAGGAAATCCTGCACTGCCTGATATTAAAGAATGCCACAATTCACAGGTCCTGTGGCTCCATTTTACCTCCCCAGGAGAAGAAGTCTGTGGTTATATTGGAGCAGCCAAGCCTTGACTTTGATTCTTTGTCTGCCTCTTTGGTGGCTAACAGGGCCTTCCTGCCTCTTTGACACCCCATTCTTTGTTCATCCATCTTTGTCAAGGAATGACATTCCAGGTCTTTCAGCAAGGCTCCCATTCCAGGAATAGCCTTGCAGCCTGGTTCTGCCCAAATTTCTTTCTATTCTCGACACATACTATTGCTTTCTCTGTTATATTTTTCTTTCTTCTTTTTTTTTTTTTTTTCCTCTGCCATATTTTTCTAGAGATCCTACCTTATCTACAGGCCTGGAAGGAGAAACCGCACAAACAGCTTGATCTGCCCTAACGTGCTAGAGTTGACTGTACCAAGAGAGGACTCATGCTTCAGGCAAATACATCTGTAAGTGTGGCCAGTGACCTGTAGCTTGTGGCCTGGTTCTGAGATTGACCAATGAGTTTCCTCCCCTAGAGATTGAGAAAGAGGGATTTCAAGAGACTGAGTCAGTCCAGGAAAAGGCTGTGGGGACATGCAGGCTATGGCAAGAGTATAATGAAGGTAGAGTAAGTTGGATGAGAGGGGACAAAATAACAGATGAGAAAACAGAAGACAAACATCTTGATTTTCCACTCTCCAGATCTAGCCCTGTACAGCTCGGCTATGCTTCCAGCCCTTCAACTCTGTGACAGTCCCCTGCAGATTTTCAACAAATCCCTTGCAGCAGATGCTCTTTTTGCCTGCATGTCATTAAGTATAGTTTCTTTTTGCAGCAGGACCTTGATTTTTCATTTGGGGCATCACAGTTCCCCCACTGTCAGACCCTGGGGAGGGAACATGACACAGGCCTAACTAATCCAAATATCCTATTTCTTAGCTACACAGTGATTGGTTCTGGGATGGGAATGTGATAAAAGTTGCTGTGGTGAGATTCCATATAGGGATTTTTGCTGGAACTATTGGGAGAGCGAGAATTTCATATTTCTCAGGTATCTATATAGTTATATAACCATCTGGGGATGTCAGCAGCTGTTTTTCGATCTTATGGTAAATCTCTTGGTGGAATTCTGCTAAGGAATGAGATTTCTTTAGGGGAAAGCAAAGCCAAGAGGTGGTGAGAGACAGAGTCCAAATAATATATATATTATTTTAGCCCCTGGATCTAGCCATACCTGAAGGCATGACATCTTGATTTTTAAGATATAAGAGCCAATATATCCCTCTTCCTTTTTTTAAAAAAATAGTTTGAACTGATGCAAGAGTCCTGACTACTACATATTTCTTTTGAATTCCGATAGCCTGGATAGGTCACTATACCTTGCATCACAGAAGTCTTCCCTCCCAATCCTGTCCCCCTTTTCCTTCCACCACTTACTCTGTCATGAACAAGGTGTTAAAAGAAGAGCAGAAATTTGGACTTTAGCTATCTTGGTGCCTTTGTAAACTGCATATTCACCACCTGCCCATCTTTTCCACCCATCTTGCTATCCCATTAAGTTTCTCAGTTTGATTCACATAGTCTTAAATGTGTTCTGAGAGCATAAGAGGGTCATGAAGGATATTTTATGGTGAAGAATAGAAGTGTTGCCCATCACTTCCATCCAAACCCCATTAGCCATTCATTCTGCAGAATCAAGCCCCAGTACCTCCATTTTACTATCTAGTAATAGTAATACTATTTTACTATCTAGGAATAGTAATAATACCTCCTCTTTTTTCAATTTAAAATGAAAGAAGGAGAATGAGGAGTACTTCAAAAGTAAAGAGTTACAATGCATAACCGTTCTACAACAAGCATACATTTCTTACATAATAAGAAAAGACTTTTAAAAGTTACTTATTAAGAAAAAATGTCAGTGTAATATGTGAAAACACAGAGTTGACTGAATGCTATAGAAAAAGTGAGGGTTTAGGCCTTAGAAAAACTTAGTGGTGTGTGAAATGCAATACCAGACACTTACTATGACCTTAAGTGAGTTACCTAACTTTTCTCAAGGTTTTTCCATATGTTGAAATTAGGACAAGATCCCATATCCCATAGGCTCACTGTCAGCAATAACAAAAAAAGATAAACATACAAATAGTGCTCTGGCACTTAGTAGGTACTTGTGTGTGTGTGTGTGTGTGTGCGTGTGTGTATGTGTGATAAATAAATAATACATGATGGGAAGATAGGGGTGTAGATCAAAGTTACTTATATCTATGATCAAGCATCTTTGTCCATGAATAGAAATCAACAGTGTAGGTGAATCCCTTCAAATTTATTTCGTGCATGGGTATTTTCTAGAAGGAGGCTCCTCAATTATCATGTTCTCCATCCAAAGGGTCCAAGACCTTGGAAAGATTAAGCATCATCAGTCGTAAACAGAGAGATATAGACTGCTAGATACTTTGTTCCCATGTTGCCCACTGCCCCTAATTCAGAGCACATAAACAGTAGTCATCTAGAGTAAGAAACTCTCCAATGCAAACACACCAGGTTCTCCTTATTGGAGTTAAACTGGGACCTGGATGAGAACACCCCTTTGATAGGAACCAAAATTTCAGAGTAAATATTGGAGAAGAGAGTTGGGACATCAAAAATGAGACTAAAATTTTGGAAATTAATACATATATCTTATGTTTAATAAAATTTAGGTTACAATTTCAACAACTCACTACTTCCTGTAAAGCAGGTACCAGTCTGTGGCCTGTTAGGAACTGGGCCGCAGAGCAGGAGGTGAGCAGTGGGTGAGCAAGTGAGGCTTCATCTGTATTTTTTTTTTAATAACTTAAAAATTTTTTTTAAATTTTATTTATTTTTTTATACAGCAGGTTCTTTTTAGTCATCCATTATATACACATCAGTCTATACATGTCAATCCCAATCTCCCAATTCAGCACACCACCATCCCCACCGCCCCACTGCTTTCCCCCCTTGGTGTCCATACATTTGTCCTCTACATTTGTGTCTCAATTTCTGCCCTGCAAACCAGTTCATCTGTACCATTTTTCTAGGTTCCACATATATGCATTAATATACGATATTTGTTCTTCTCTTTCTGACTTCCTTCACTCTGTATTACAGTCTCTAGATCCATCCACGTCTCTACAAATGACTCAGTTTCATTCCTTTTTATGGCTGAGTAATATTCCATTGTATATGTGTCCCACAACTTCTTTATCCATTCGTCTGTCGATGGGCATTTAGGTTGCTTCCATGACTTGGCCATTGTAAACAGTGCTGCAATGAATATTGAGGGGCATGTGTCTTTTTGATTTATGTTTTTCTCTGGATATATGCCCAGTAGTGGGATTACTGGTTCATATGGTAGTACTATTTTTAGTTTTTTAAGGAACCTCCATACTGTTCTCCATAGTGGCTGTATCAATTTACATTCCCACCAAGAGGGCAAGACAGTTCCCTTTTCATCACACCCTCTCCAGCATTTGTTGTTTGTAGATTTTCTGATGATGCCCATTCTAACCAGTGTGAGGTGATACCTCACTGTAGTTCTGATTTGCATTTCTCTAATAATTAGTGATGCTGAACAGCTTTTCAGGTGCTTCTTGGCCATCTGTACGTCTTCTTTGGAGAAATGTCTATTTAGGTCTTCTACCCATTTTTGGATTGGGTTCTTTGTTTTTTAAATATTGAGCTGCATGAACTGTTTATATATTTTGGAGATTAATCCTTTGTCCGTTGATTCATTTGCAAATGTTTTCTCCCATTCCGAGGGTTGTCTTTTCATCTTATTTATGGTTTCCTTTGCTATGCAAAAGCTTTGAAGTTTCATTAGATCCCATTTGTTTATTTTTGTTTTTATTTCCATTACTCTAGGAGGTGGATCAAAAAAGATCTTGCTGTGATTTATGTCAAAGAGTGTTCTTCCAATGTTTTTGCTAAGAGTTTTATAGTGTCCGGTCTTACATTTAGGTCTCTAATCCATTTTGAGTTTATTTTTGTGTATGGTGTTAGGGAGTGTCCTAATGTCATTCTTTTACATGTAGCTGTCCAGTTTCCCCAGCACCACTTATTGAAGAGACTGTCTTTTCTCCGCTGTATATCCTTGCCTCCTTTGTCATAGACTAGTTGACCATAGGTGCGTGGGTTTATCTCTGGGCTTTCTATCCTGTTCCATTGATCTATATTTCTGTTTCTGTGCCAGTACCATATTGTCTTGATTACTGTAGCTTTGTAGTATAGTCTGAAGTGAGGGAGTCTGATTCCTCCAGCTCCATTTTTTTCCCTCAAGACTGCTTTGGATATTCTGGGTCTTTTGTGTCTCCATACAAATTTTAAGATTTTTTGTTCTAGTTCCATAAAAAGTGCCATTGGTAATTTAATGGGGATTGCATTGAATCTGTAGATTGCTTTGGGTAGTTTAGTCATTTTCACAATGTAGATTCTTCCAACCCAAGAACATGGTATATCTCTCCATCTTTTAGTATCATCTTTCATTTCTTTCATCAGTGTCTTATAGTTTTCTGCATACAGGTCTTTTGTCTCCCTAGGTAGGTTTATTCCTAGGTATTTTATTCTTTTTGTTGCAATGGTAAATGGGAGTGTTTCCTTAATTTCTCTTTCAGATTTTTCATCATTGGTGTATAGGAATGCAAGAGATTTCTGTGCTTTAATTTTGTATCCTGCAACTTTACCAAATTCATCATTTGGCTCTAGCAGTTTTCTGGTGGCATCTTTAGGATTCTCTATGTATAGTATCATGTCATCTGCAAACAGTGACAGTTTTACTTATTCTTTTCTGATTTGGATTCCTTTTATTTCTTTTTCTTCTCTGATTGTCATGGCTAGTACTTCCAAAACTGTGTTGAATAATAGTGGTGAGAGTGGACATCCTTGTCTTGTTCCTGATCTTAAAGGAAATGCTTTCAGTTTTTCACCACTGAGAATGATGTTTGCTGTGGGTTTGTCATATATGGCCTTTATTATGTTGAGGTAGGTTCCCTCTATGCCCACTGTCTGGAGAGTTTTTCTCATAAATGGGTGTTAAATTTTGTCCATAGCTTTTTCTGCATCTATTGAGATGATCATATGGTTTTTATTCTTCAGTTTGTTAATATGGTGTACCACATTGATTGATTTGTGTATATTGAAGAATCCTTGCATCCCTGGGATAAATCCCACTTGATCATGGTGTATGCTCCTTTTAATGTGTTGTTGGATTGTGTTTGCTAGTATTTTGTCGAGGATTTTTGCATCTTTTTCATCAGTGATACTGGTCTGTAATTTTCTTTTTTTGTAGTATCTCTGCCTGGTTTTGGTATCAGGGTGATGGTGGTATCATAGAATGAGTTTGGGAGTGTTCCTTCCTCTGCTATAATTTGGAAGTGTTTGAGAAGGACAGGTGTTAGCTCTTCTCTAAATGTTTGATAGAATTCACCTGTGAAGCCATCTGGTCCTGGACTTCTGTTTGTGGAAGAATTTTAATGACAGTTTCAATTTCATTCCTTGTGATTGGTCTGTTCATATTTTCTATCTCTTCCTGGTTCATTCTTGGAAGGTTATACCTTTCTAAGAATTTGTCCATTTCTTCCAGGTTGTCCATTTTATTGGCATAGATTTGCTTGTAGTAGTCTCTTAGGATGCTTTGTATTTCTGCCATGTCTGTTGTAACCTCTCCTTTTTCATTTCTAATTTTATTGATTTGAGTCCTCTCCCTCTTTTTCTTGATGAGTCTGGCTAATGGTTTATCAATTTTGTTTATCTTCTCAAAGAACCAGGTTTTAGTTTTATTGATCTTTGCTATTGTTTTCTTTGTTTCTATTTCATTTATTTCTGCTCTGATCTTTATGACTTCTTTCCTTCTGCTAACTTTGGGTTTTGTTTCTTCTTCCTTCTCTAGTTCCTTTAGGTGTAAGGTTAGATGGTTTATTTGAGATTTTTCTTGTGTCTTGAGATAGGTTTGTATAGCTATAAACTTCCCTCTTAGAACTGCTTTTGCCACATCCCATAGGTTTTGGATCGTTGTGGTTTTTGTTTTGTTTTGTTTTGTTTTTTTGCATTACATGGGCCTCTCACTGTTGTTGCCTCTCCCGTTGCAAAGCACAGGCTCTGGACGTGCAGGCCCAGTGGCCATGGCTCATGGGACCAGCCGGAGCGGCATGTGGGATCCTCCTGGACCAGGGCACGAACCCGTGTCCCCTTCATCGGCTTGCGGACTCTCAACCACTGCACCACCAGGGAAGACCAGATTGTTGTGTTTTCATTGTCATTTGTCTCTAGGTATTCTTTGATTTCCTCTGTGATTTCTTCCATGATATCTTGGTTATTTAGTAACGTACTGTTTAGCCTCCATGTGTTTGTGTTTTTTACGTTTTTTTCCCCTGTAATTCATTTCTAATCTCAAAGCCTTGTGGTCAGAAAAGATGCTTGATATGATTTCAATTTTCTTAAATTTACTGAGGCTTGATTTGTGACCTAAGATGTGATCTATCCCAGAGAATGTTCCGTGCACGCTTGACAAGAAAGTGTAATGTGCTGTTTTTGTATGGAATGTCCTATAAATATCAATTAAATCTATCTGCTCTATGTGTCATTTAAAGCTTGTGTTTTCTTATTAATTTTCTGTTTGGATGATCTGTCCATTGGTGTAAGTGAAGTGTGAGAGTCCCCCACTATTACTGTGTTACTGTCGATTTCCTCTTTTAGAGCTGTTAGCAGTTGTCTTATGTATTGAGGCGCTCGTATGTTGGGTGCATATATATTTATAATTGTTATATCTTCTTCTTGGATTGATCCCTTGATCATTATGTAGTGTCCTTCCTTGTCCCTTGTAACTTTCTTTATTTTAAAGTCTGTTTTATCTGATATGAGTATTGCTGCTCCAGCTTTCTTTTGATTTCCATTTGCATGGAATATCTTTTTCTGTCCCCTCACTTTCAGTCTGAATGTGTCCCTAGGTCTGAAGTGGGCCTCTTGTAGACAGTATACATATGGGTCTTGTTTTTGTATCCATTCAGCAAGCCTGTGTCTTTTGGTTGGAGCATTTAATTCATTCATATTTAAGGTAATTATCGTTACGTATGTTCCTATTACCATTTTCTTAATTGTTTTGCGTTTGTTTTTGTAGGTCCTTTTCTTCTCTTGTGTTTCCCACTTAGAGAAGTTTCTTTAGCATTTGTTGTAGAGCTGGTTTGGTGGTGCTGAATTCTCTTAGCTTTTGCTTGTCTGTAAAGCTTTTGATTTCTCTGTCGAATCTAAATGAGATCCTTGCCGGGTAGAGTAATCTTGGTTGTAGGTTCTTCCCTTTCATCACTTTAAGTATATCATGCCACTCCCTTCTGGCTTGTAGAGTTTCTGCTGAGAAATCAGCTGTTAACCTTATGTGCGTTCCCTTGCGTGTTATTTGTCGTTTTCCCCTTGCTGGTTTCAATAATTTTTCTTTGTCTTTAATTTTTGCCTATTTGTTTACTATGTATCTCAGCACGTTTCTCCTTGGGTTTATCCTGCCTGGGACTCTCTGCTCTTCTTGGACTTGGGTGGCTATTTCCTTTCCCATGTTAGGGAAGTTTTCTACTATAATCTCTTCAAATATTTTCTTGGGTCCTTTCTCTCTCTCTTCTTCTTCTGGGACCCCTGTAATACGAATGTTGTTGCATTTAATGTTGTCCCAGAGGTCTCTTAGGCTGTCTTCATTTCTTTTCATTCTTTTTTCTTTATTCTGTTCCACAGCAGTGATTTCCACCATTCTGTCTTCCAGGTCACTTATCCGTTCTTCTGCCTCAGTTTTTCTGCTATTGATTCATTCTAGTGTAGTCTTCATTTCAGTTATTGTATTGTTCATCTCTGTTTGTTTGTTCTTTAATTCTTCTAGATCTTTGTTAAACATTTCTTTCATCTTCTCAATGTTTGCCTCCGTTCTTTTCCCAAGGTCCTGGATCATCTTCACTATCATTATTCTGAATTCTTTTTCTGAAAGGTTGCCTATCTCCACTTCATTTAGTTGTTTTCCTGGGGTTTTATCTTGTTGCTTCATCTGGTACACAGCCCTCTGCCTTTTCATCTTGTCTATCTTTCTGTGAATGTGGTTTTTGTTCCACAGGCTGCAGGACTGTAGTTATTCTGGCTTCTGCTTCATCTGTATTTAAAGCCGCTCCCCATTGCTCACATTACCGCCTGAGCTCCACCATCTGTCAGATCAGTGGCGCCATTAGATTCTCATAGGAGTGTGAACCCTACTGTGAACTGCGCATGCAAGGGATCTAGGTTACCTGCTCCTTATGAGAATCTAATGCCTGATGATCTGAGGTGGAGCTGAGGCAGTGATGCCAGCGCTGAGGCACGGCTGCAAATACAGACTATCATTAGCAGAGAGGTTTGACTGCAGAGACCACAATAAATCAATTGCTTGCAGACTCATATCAAAACCCTATCAGTGAGTGGCAACTGACAATTAAGCTGCATCTGGTAGCAGGTTTTAGAGTGGCAAGTGAGTTGATGTACTTCAATTGTAAAGCTGCATCTGGTGGCAGGCTTTAAGTCAGAATCTGACACTTATTTTAGTCTGCACATGGCCTGCCCATTATTTTATTTACCACTTCCTTCTGTGCCTCTTGTCTGCACTGCACACTTGTCTCAGTCACAGTTCTGGTAAGCCCACAAGCTAACCCTAAAAAACAAATGTCGCTGGAGAGCTTCTTTGAAAAGGGGGAAAGACCCAATGATGAGACAGCAGAAGACTCTAAGACTCCAACAAAAAGAAAGCTGCATTTAAAATAAAATACTAAGAGTCCTACTTAAATTACGGGTTAATTGCAACAGTTGATTCATGTTCTCTAAGCCCGCTTTGTATACTATTTGGCGACCAGCTACCCAATGAAGCCATGAAACCTTCAAAACTGCTTCGCCACACGGAGACCAAGCACCCTGCATTAAGAGACAAGCCTTTGGAGTTTTTCAAAAGAAAAAAGCGTAAACACAAAGAACAGAAGCAATTATTGAAGGCCACCACTTCATCAAATGTGTCTGCACTGAGAGCATCATTCTTAGTGGCTAACTGCATTGCTAAAGCTAAGAAGCCCTTTACTATTGGTGAAGAGTTGATCCTGCCTGCTGCTAAGGACATTTGTCATGAACTTTTAGGAGAGCCCGCAATTCCAAAGGTGGCACGTGTTCCTCTTTCAGCTAGCACCATAACTAGACAAACTATACGGAGGCACAATTGTTAGAGAGGATTAATGAGTCACCGTGGTACGCAATCCAGGTTGATGAGTCTACGATGTTGACAGCAAGGCAACAATGCTTGGTTTTGTGCAATATATTTTTCAGGAGGATGTGCATGAGGATATGCTATATGCATGAGGATATGCTCTGTGCAGTTTTGTTGCCAACCAACACCACAGCTGCAGAACTATTCAAGTCTTTATATGACTACGTATCAGGAAAACTGAATTAGTCATTTTGTGTCAGTAAATGCACGGATGGAGAGGCTGCCGTGACTGGACGGCTTTCTGGTTTCACTACTCGGGTCAGAGATGTCGCTTCTGAATGTGAGTCTATGCACTGTGTCATCCATAGAGAAATGCTGGCTAGCCGAAAAATGTCACCTGAACTTAACAACGTTTTGCAGGACGTGATTAAAATTATCAACCACATTAAAGTACATGCCCTTAACTCACGTCTGTTCGTGCAGCTCTGTGAGGAGATGGACGCAGAGCACACACGTCTTCTCTTATACACAGAAGTGAGACGGCTTTCTAAAGGTAGATCACTGGCCAGAGTTTCTGAGATACAAGAGCTGCTCCAAAGATTTCTTTTAGGAAAACAGTCACCACTGGCAGCACATTTCAGTGACACAGAATGGGTCGCAAAACTTACTTGTGTGACATATTCAACCTGCTCAATGAACTCGATCTGTCACTTCAGGGGAGGATGACAAGTGTGTTCAAGTGGGCAGATAAAGTGGCTGCGTTCAAAGCCAAACTGGAATTACGGGGGTAATAAGTGAATACTAGGATTTTTGACATGTTTCAAACATTAGCAGAGATTTTGAAAGCAAATGAGCCAGGGCCTTCTTTCTCCCAGCTGGTGCACGATCACCTATCTCAGCTTTCAAAAGAGTTTGAGCATTACTTCCCAACCACAAAAGACACCCAGACTGGGAAGGAATGGGTCCGCGACCCGTTTGTGAATAAGCCAGGTGAATCGACTTTGTCTGTGCTAGAAGAGGATCAACTGCTTGAGATCGCAAATGACGGTGGCCTTAAAAGTATGTTTGAGACAACTTCAAATCTCCATACGTTGTTCTGGATTAAAGTCAAGGCGGAACATCCTGAGATTGCCACAAGAGCACTGAAAAGCCTGCTTCCAGTTCCAACATCCTATCTTTGTGAGGCAGTGTTTTCTGCAGTGACAGCGACCAAAACGAGATCACGGAGAAGACTGGACATAAGTAACACATGTCGGTGTCGCTGCCTCCCATCACCCCCAGATGGGACCATCTAGTTGCAGGAAAACAAGCTCAGGGCTCCCACTGATTCTGTATTATGGTGAGTTGTATAATTATTTCTTTATATATTACAATGTAATAATAATAGATATAAAGTGCACAGTAAATGTAACGTGCGTGAATTATCCCCACACCACCCCACTCCTGGTCCATGGAAAAACTGTCTTCCATGAAACCGATCCCTGGTGCCAAAAAGGTTGGGGACCGCTGCTGCAAAGAGCAAAGAATAAAATGTGTTGACTTATTTGACCCATTTTTTTGCCTAACGTGGTTGTATGAGTGTATGATTTGACATCCTTTACTTCCATTAGCCCAGTCATTAAGAGGGTGACATTTGCAAAAATATTTGAGACTTCTGCCATCTCCCCAAGGATATGTCACAGCATCGAACATCCAGTCACCCACTTTGAAGCCCCTGATGTATCATCATGCTTACTGACTTTTCTCTTTTTAACTGATACAAGTTATCTTCATTCGTTAATGAATGTGCATGTAATATAAACTTGGTTTCTAACATCACTTTCATCAACTCGATGAACGCTTGCATCTTTTGAAAAATTTGTTGCTTCATCCTGCAAGTAATGTATGATCTATTTTCACTGTATTTCTGGATGCTGGATAATCCAATAAAGACAGATACACAAAGGAGCTGACTCTTAACATAGTGGGAGGCCCAACATGAAATGGGGAAGAAGTCTAAGTGAGGTTAATTTGATAAGTGGTCAATTAATTCATGAATGTTTTCATGTTATGACAATGTTGGCTTTCCTGCAACCTTTAAACCACTGGCCTCAGAGAGTGAATTTTCGGATAAGGGGACTCCTGTATAGTTAGTACAAACTAGTGCCAGGTTGGTACTGGGACAAGAGAGCCGTTCAGTGCATCTTCCCATAAAAGCCATGTCGCACATAGCGGTTGGTGAGGGGGAAAGAATACATTTCAGATAAGTGCATATTAAGTAAGCCCTTGAGGATCAGTCCATGAACTCTAGACTAATGGAAAATGAGGCCCACATTCCAAAACAATTTTGCAACCCCCCCTTTTTTAATAACAACTCATTTTTACGTAGGGGTTTTCCTGTTCTGCAATTCTGTAATAGTGCATTTTTGTTTACGGTGTTTCTGCATAACAAGGTGTGCCTGTGTTTCTTTCTTGTTTGCATATCAGTTAGCAAAAGTAACTGCCCTGTAATTCTTAATCCAACCCCTTCATGCATTCCTTTCTGCATTGTTCCAGTTTGTCATGTCTGAGCTGTCACCTGAGAGCTGATCTTCCTTTGCTCAAGTCCATTCAAGAAGCATCTTTATCCTTCAAGATGTCTGGTACATAGATGGACTGTTTTGACTGAGCTAGCAAAACATATACAGAGCATCTTTTCCCGAAGTACGCATGGGTTACTTCCCAAAGAAAAAAAAGCTTATGAAATAAAATAGTGGAATTTAGATTTATGACTTTTTTTTCAGGGTGGGGTGTTGCTTTGTAAATGGAACCTAAAAAACAATAGTATTAATATTTGCTCCTTTTCACCAAAATCTTTTTACTTGCCAGACACTGTGCTAGTCATTTTATATGCACAATCTATTTTGATCCTTATAATAAATAAATAACCTTCCCTGAAAGTTTTTTTTTTAACCAGTAAAATGGAAGTTCCATAAGGGCAGGGATTTTTGTCTTTTTGTTTATTGTTGCATCCCTGGTGCCTAGAACAGGGCCTGGAATACAGTATTCAACAAATATTTGTTGAATAATGAATGAATCCCTATTTGCACAGAGAGAAACTGAGGCACAGAGATGCCGATTCTAAGCAACTTGCCTAAGGTCACAGAGGTAATAAGTGATAAATATTTCAAACAAAAATCTAATACCCAAACCTACTGTCTTAAAAGATATGCCCTCTCTCCCATCCAATACACATACATACACCCACACATTCACACACAGCAACACACAGACCCCCATCCCCCCGCCCCATACAGGCCACGCAGCTCATCTGCTTCCTCAGCTCGCTACTGGACAATTGCTGAAGGACAAAAACCCAACCCCTACCTCTACAACCTGTCCTCCTCCACCAAAGGTCCTCCGTGGGCTCTTCTCGTTGGCAGTGTTCACTTGTATTTGGTGACCTCTCAGCCCAGTTCTCATTCCCTCTGCTACAACCCCCTGCAGACTTGTTAATTATAACCACCACACAGTCTACACCCGTCCAGGAGACAGGCTGTTTGGCAGCAGCTGCGAAAGCTGAACTAAGTTATTTGGGGATTAATCCGCTGCTGAATGTAGTCTTACAAGTATGGCTTTGGGGGGAAAAAAAAGATAAAGGGAGCTAATGCCGTTCGTATAAATGTGAACTTATATACAACACAGACACAGGCACACCCACAAGTACGTTGACTAAAAGTTAAAATATGATTATCAAAGGATAAGAAGGACTTACAACTGTAATGTAAAACATTAAGAAATACGTCCCAGCTTTTCTGTGTTCTGCAGGGATACAAGTATGCTCTGAGCCAAGGAGCGGGGGGTGGGGGGGGAAGAGAGAGAGCAAATTGAAATATCTTTAGGTAGACTTAAATATAGCTTCGGAGATTATAATTCAGATCAAGGCTAGAGCTCCATTTCAGCATTCCTTAACTGCTAGTAATATGACAAAGGCCTGCAAATTGGGAGGTATGTCTGCTTGGGAAGGGATGCTTATCTGATCTCAGCCCATCTTTCTTCATGTTTCAGTCCCAGAACAGCTGCCCTTCTCTTGCTGAGAAACTCAGCAGTGGCACCATAAACCGTCATAGGCTGAAACCCCGGCTGAGATCCAGCTGAGGCTGCCTCGCCCTGGGTGTGTGTGTGCCCACCAGTGGGTGGAATAGATGTGGGCTGCTGCTGGGACAATAAGGTGGTGCCCACTTGTAACCTGGTGGGAGGAGATGACAAGACAGAGAGAGAATGTGACCTTCAGAGAGTGGTGGCTCAAAAAAGGGCATGGTTGCTTTCCCCCGTAGCCAGGCAGGTTTCCTAAAGCTGGAGGTGAGATGGTGGGTGGTATCCTTCCCTCACATGTTCATCCATTCACTCATTCATTCATTCACCTTCTACTCATCCAAACATTAATAGAGCAATGCAGTACAACCATCCAACGCAAAGACTCAGGGGGCGGCCTTGGGTGGGATTCCAGCCCCCACATGCACTGGCTGTGAGACTTTTGAGGAGTGACCTGACCAAGCTTCAGTGTCCTCACCGTTCAGTAGAATAAAAACAGTGCCCACACCTCATAAGGCTGCTGACAGGAGACTATGAGTTAGTGCAGATAAAGCTCTTTACACACTGTCTGGAGCATTGTAAGTGTTCAAAAAAATAGCAGATGTTAGGATGAGGATGACAGTCATGTGGGAGCTGTTAGAGACGCATCATGCATGCAGGCTGGTACCTCCTAAGGCACCTCACGTGGTTGCCAATGAGCAGAAAAGGCTGATATACAAGCAATAAGATACAATGTAAAAACTGAAAAGGCCCATCGGGAACATTCCAGAGAAAACTCTAGGGAGAAAGAGAGACCAGTGGACCTAGAGTTTGTCTACCAAAGGAGGATATCACTATCCGACTGTCCAGGGTCAGAGATGCGGCCACTGTGGTCATCAGGCAGGGGAAGTAGCCTTCTCAGAGACTGGAGCACAGGACAGGCTCCCAGTGGGCCCTGAGGGAGAGAAGGTGTTTCGCAGTCATGCTCCTTCAGGAGACAGCCTGTGTGGGGCTCTGGAGGGGGGCAGCGGAGAGAGGGTGAAAGTGCTGTAGGGGAGAGGGCACACACCACCGAGACACAGGACAACCTGTCGCTCTGTGCCACTGTTGGACGAGGCCGGACAAGGACAGGAATGGAGGCTCCCTTTCATCTCCCTTGTCTCATCTCACAGACCAGTTCCCTGCAAGTGTCCCGAGGCGCCCAAGTTCTATGAGGTGTCCTCTTCCAAAGCAATCCAGGGCCAAGTACATAAATACACCTGTGACGTGCATCGGACTGTATTTCCCTCTTCGAGTTTGACAGTGCTCGTTAGAATAGTAAAGGCTCTGAGAAGCCCTGCCACAATCTGTTTACTTTAGTTCAAGATTACTCAAAATAGTTTTTCTCATAATGCCTATGTCCCAATCCTCTCCTTTTACACATAAAAAAATGTGCAGGTCCACAGTGAAGAAGGGACTTCCTCTAGGCCACACAGTCAGTCAGGACAGAGCTGAACCTGCATTCTAGCGCTGGTGAACAGCTCTTTGCCTTCCTCCTCACTTCCCCATGGAGCCAGGGTTCCCTTGGCATGTGCCACTGTTCCGTGGAGTAGGTGGTGACAGTGCTGACACTTCTGTCAAGCAGGAGTCATTCAAGGTGACTGCCTTTTAATACAACACTAAAAACAAACCATAAAAGACGTTTCTGAAATGTCTGGTGTGGGGGGGGTGGATTTCAAATCTCAGTCCCCAGAACACAGGCAGGTGGGTAAGGAGGCAGAGAAAGTAGGCAGGGACGAAGAACAGGAGGCAGCATCCCAAATTCTGGGTCTTGGGCCCAGCCCTTCCCCTGCCCAACTGGGTCACAGGTGTTGACTCTCCACACCTCAAGTGTCCTCACTGTGGAGTACAAGGACTGCGTTGATTATAGTTCTGCCTGTTTGCGATCCTAAAGAAAGGCTTGGTAGAATTCTGCTTGACTACCTGGCATTGTGGGAGCCCGGAATCTGCCACTGCAAGCCCATCCCCCACCTGGTGATTTTTAATGCTTCTCTGCCTCCTGACTCATATAGCACGGCATTCCCCTGCTCAAGACCCTCCCAATGCTCCCTAGCTCTCCTGGAAGAACATTCCGTCTACTTATTCTAGCCTGGGTATTGTGAAAATCGGCTAGTGCCCACCGCTCCAACTTCACCTCCCACCACCTTCCCCATCTCACTTGGTCACCACCGCCCTGGCCTTCTTTGTGCTGGCTTCTCCTCCGTCTAGGTGTCACAGCACCACATCAGCCTTTCAGATTATTTTATCTGAGGCAGATCCTCACCCTTGGGCTTTTCCACCCCATCACCTCGTCTCCCTCTTTGTACTTATAGCTATCTAAAATCATCTTACTGAGTCTTTCATTTACCTGCTTAATTTCTGACTCTCCCCAAGAGAAGGTAAAAATCCCTAAGAACAGAGTATTATTTACTGTTCTGTATTTACTGCTTGTTTACCTGGCACAAACACTGGCAAAAAGTAGGTGCTCATTAAATTTCAATTAAATGAATGAATAAATTTTCTGCCAAGAAAGAGTCTGCTTACCCCTTGAAGACCCAGGTCAAGTAAAGCTGTCCTTGAATCATCTAAGCAGAACTGAAAAGCCACCCTCTTTGTGTCCGCAGAGCCCTTTCTGCTTGCCTCTCAGAGGACACTGAATATGATTCTGTCCTTACTGCATCAAGGGCACATATTTGCATTGAGGAAAGGGACCTGTGTGTGCCATACTATAAGTCCTAGGCCTTTGCTGGAGGCTGGCCCTCTGCAGGTCCTCCATAGTACTTAGAGAATTAATGAATCACTCTTCTAGAACCCAAATGCGTCTATATGTATACTATCAGAGATTTGCTTCCTCTCCAGAAAAGATCAGCCATTGGAGTTTTAAAGCTTACATTTAAACTGTTTACATCTTTATGTCTCTGTGCATCCCCTAAGAGAAAGATCATCTAGAAGCCACACAGTCTAGTAGAAAGAGCATTTAATGGATGCCTTGTATCCTGGGTTCTAGTCTCAGGCCTCACTGAGGATACTGAGCTGGACTTTTCACTGTCCTGAGCCTTCGTTATCTCTTTATTATATGGAAGGGCTTGAAAAACCACAATTTGAAATACCCTCCTAGCCCTTACTTGTTTTGACTTTGTGGTTCAGTCCTCTGTGCTCTTCCTCTAACAGCCCATACATACAGCTTGACACAGGGGTATGTCTGAGTGTAGCCAAACAAGTATTTTGCCAAGAAAATCCTATCCTCAGAGAAACAGGAGATCATCCACTGCACTCTAATTGGTGTTTTAATTCAGACTTAATCTGCCATGCACAAGCCTGTACCAAATGAGAGGATTTTCATATCTGTTGAAGGGTCAGAACTTTCACCAGATTGCCAAAAAGTCAAAATCACAGCAGTTCCAAACCCTACTGCATTTCATTTTACCCAGCCTTGCAGATGAGCTTCTAAGCCTGCTTGGTCAGCAAACATTTCCACCGGCCTGGAAAAGCTCTTCAGTTCTCCCCAGTCACTCCTACAAGGACTGTGGCACCATAGCTAAGAGGAGCGGGATAAGCCATTTTCCATTCCTGTGAACATTGCAGGGTATGAAGCCTGCCTTCTTTCAGACTCTGTGGGCCTTTGCTAATTTGTATGACAGCTTCAATGTAAATAGCACACATCTGCATGGGTTAAAAAAATAGCCACTCATTGCAAAGGGCAGTGTACTGTGTTTATTTATCATCAACAACTGGAAATCAGGTTCTGTTTCTGGTCTAGAACAGCTGATGGTTTGCGACAACCTCCAAGGCATTTTGAAATAGTTTTAGTTGACTGTTGACTTTAAAAATTATTTTTTACTCATTTTATTTTCCATGATTCTTTCTCAACTCCCCAGCTGGGAGAAGACAATGAGCACCTATCAAGTTGGATATTTATAGTGTGTGTACTGCATACATCTCATCAGGCATACATACCTGACAGTTGTCTGCTAATGACCACACTCTCTTTCTACTATTAATAATCCCTATTTGCTGGGCAGGCAGGGTAAGGGCTTCTCTCCTTTAGTCCTCTCAACCACCCTAGGAAGAGCATATCCTCACTGTGCTTTGAGAAATGAGGAAACAGAGGCACAGAGAGAGTTAAACACGCTGACTAAGACGGTATACTGGAGAGCATCAAAATTGGTATCTGAACCCACAGTGCATGTTTTTAGTAATCTATAGTACCAAGCAGTAGCCTCACACTTTGCTACTGAGCTGGGCTACCAGTCAAAGAATACATATAAGCATAAAATTAATTCTTGACGGGTGGGTGAAGGAATTCATTCAAGAACAGTAACTCAGGTACAGAAGTAACATCTTTAGTTTTACTGAGACAGTCAATCGTCTCTATTGAATTTTATTATACTTTATACACCCCCCCATACACATATATTTCACATGTGTATATACATGTCCCAAATCGCTATTTCTAGAGTCATTTTTCTCATGAATTTCTCCATTGTTCACTTTAATTCTATCAAATTCCACAGGTAAGATAAAAGATTACTCCTACTGGCAATAATGATAATAGCACCAGCTGCTAACATTTTTGGTTGTTTACCACAGGTTGGCAATTTGGGAAGCAATCTGAGAATTCAGCTTGAAAACTGTAACGAATTATTATAATCTGTCAAAAGAGCACCATGAAGCAATGGCAAAGATTATATGATATGGAAAGACGATCAAAGTATATGACGTGCAAAAGAGGGATTTATAGAATAATTTACATAATACAAGCTCATTTCTTATAAAATGTGTGTGGGGTGTGTGTGTGTGCACAAGTCTAGAAGAATCTCTGAAAGAACACAGAGGGGATGGAATTGGGGATGTTCAAGAGGGAACTTTCACTTTTCTCTTCATGCATCTCTAATCTGTCTAACCTTTTATGAGCATGTCATTTAAATTTAAACAGCAATAAAGATGACATTTAAAAGCATTCCCTGCCAGCTGACACAGGCATCCCATGTCACCACTGGTGAGCCCCACATGGTAATTCCTGCCACCAAGGCCATGTCTGCTCTCCTGGGTCATGTATTCACCCAGCCCCAGCTCTGTCTCGGAATGCTCACTCCATCGCAGGGTCTCAGGGCTGGCTAAACCAGCTAAAACACATTGAACATCGTTCTGTGTGATTCTCTACCATCCAGGTCTCCCCCCACCCTCACCCTCTGCATGCAGCCAAGACAGTGTAGCTGAGAACTGTCTGCACTCCAGACAAGGGTGCTGAACGTAGCCCTCTTGGCGAGGAAGGCTTGCTTCAACACAGCTGGTCAAGAGGAGATCAAAAGGAAGACACAGGTCTCAGCTCCTCCAGCTAAGCAACCCTCTAAGTTCCAGTCCTCCTTCACCCCTGGCCTGTGCAGCTGGCCTACCCATGCTAAGCTCGAAAACTGGTGTGAAAAACTCGTACGCTCAGTTTTTCAGAAGGCGCGCTGCCTGGCCTATCTGCAGGACACACCTCGGGTGCTGGGTGGCAGCACCTGCCAATCAAATGGCTTTTCCGTGTGAGCCTACTTCCCCCGAGCTTTGAGAATGTGGTTTCCAATCTGACTTTCATGTTTCAGGGCTGAAGTTTCAAGGACGCATCTGGACAAAATATGCTTTCCATATAGGCCAACAATTTATTTATTTATTGCTTATGACATTGTACTTGGCAGCTAAGGAGATATAAAACAATTTGAACCACTCTGCAGAAAACGGTTGCAGAGTTGCCACTGGAGACCCCTGTGGAAGATAATAGAGGAGAACGGAATCTTGCAGATCTTTCTGTAATTGACAGACAGAGCCTCAAGAGGCAAGTGCGGCGAGCGGGCATTCCTGTTAGGAGCTCACATCTCTTTCCAACCTCAACTCCTGCTTTGGCACAAGCAGGAGACCAGAGGCATGTGCTGGAAGCCCCATCTGACGGGGCAAATGAAGCCAGTGTGAAGGACTTCGTCACCCACCCCTAGCTGCTGGACTAGATGGAATGTTTGGAAGGGTCTCTTGAGCGCTTGCTAACGTGGTGACTAGTGCTGACTGCTTCCTTCTACCCCTTTCCCACGGGCACTGTTAGTGCCCCACCTACCTCTCACAGCTGACCCTGGCCTGCCTTTGCCTGCCGGCTTCTCGGGCCCCCAAGGCCCACCCAGCACAAGCTTATAGCAGGGGAAGGGAGTGAAGATATTGGTGCCTCCGGGGAGCAGCCCTCAGCCAACGACTGCTGGGAGGGAGTGTACGTTTACCCCAGCTGCCTCATGCCTTAGGTGAGTCACTCTGAGGCACGTGTCCTACATTGGCTCCCAGAGGTCCCTACAGGATCAAGCTGCAGTCACCAGTCAACCACCGCGATGACTTGATAACAGCTCCTCTATTGGTTGCTTTCCCATCCCTGTACTACTCCCCCACTGCCCTATTGATGTTTCCTGGGATCCCATCCCAAATAAACTACTTGTACTGTATCTCTGTTGTAGAATCTGCTCCTGGGGGAACCCAAATTCAGACTCTCCTACCCCCATCCCGCCCAGCCTTTAAGGTAGAGATCATAAATTAAAACCCCAAGACCAGTTTCTGTCAAATGGGATGATTGTTTGGCTTGCAGTCTTCAAAGGGAATTCAAATTAGTTGCTGTAAAGTAAAAAATGGGATATTTCACAAAGAAATCTAGATTCTTGGTTTTTCTTTTAAAAACTGCACAGATATGATCATACTGGGCCTGTGTTCCCTCATGGAATGTGAGGCTGGAGCTGACATGGGATGCCTCTGTAAGCCAGGCCTGACTACCCATTCCAACCCATTTCTCAACCGGTCTAGTTCCCTTATTGACATTTCCAGTCTGGAGCCTGTATACAGCTGGGTTAGCCAGCCTACCTGTAAGGCTAGGTGCGTTCTTTCTCTGTGTCTCCCTGCCTTCCTGAGGGCTTGTACTGTCATTGTATTGCTCATTGAAGCCTGGACCATACCTAGAAAAGTATGTGAGCAGAGGGGAGTATTCTGCCAGAGGAGGCAATGATGTAGGTAATCAGATAGCAGCTAACAGCTAATGAGTACAACTATGTCAGAGGCCTGCTCAACCTTTGCATCTTTTTTTTTCTTTTTCATTTTAGTCTTCATAGTCATTCTATGAGGTAGATCCTGTTATTCTTCTCATGTTTTACAGGAGGAAACTGAACCTTAGGGAGTTGGAAAACGTGTCCACATACCCAGTAACGCTGAAGCTGGGATGCAAGTTCAAGTTTACTTAATTCCAACATGCATGCTGTTCTTTCTGTCTGCTCAGCACCCCCTGTCCAGGATGTAATAAATAGTTACTATTCCATCATACAGGCCTGGCCTCAAGTCTGGGAAGTTGTAAAACCCACTTTGTCAGTGCAAGGAAGAAATCCACCTCTAAAAGGGAAGTGTCCAAAGTTGCCAGCACCAGGATGCCTGGTGATTATTTTACACGGAGAACTCTAATAGATGGATGGCCCGCAATGCTTGCCAGCTTCTGACCAACCCAGTCCCTCATAGGCAGACTCATGGGGAAGCCAAATTTGACTTCAAAAGCCAATTCGTTCATTTACAATGATATTATGCCATCACTGCAGAACCTTCAATGTCTATGTATGGCAAGTGCAGTCCTTTCCCTATAGATACACCCTTCAGGGAAGCAGTGTTTTCAAAATGATTTTAAAAGAGAATAGGAGGGATCATGATGAAAGGAGCATGGTGTTTCCAGGACTAGGGTTGTTGGCTGAAGCAGGCATTTAAGGGCATCATGCTAAGAGGCCCCGTGTGCTAATCCACAATGAAGACAGTAGCTTTCATGGGAAGAGTGACTGCTGGATTCTATGGCCACAGCCTCCTCACTCATCTCTCCATAAGGATAGACCAGCCCTCAGGAAGCCCCATGGGTACAGCTCCCAACCGCTGGAGAGTGCTAGGATAGGCGTCCCCAAGATTCTCCTCTCCAACCCCATTGCTCTTTGCTTCCATGGTTGGGTCACCCCTCTCCTGACACACTCATTCTTTCTTTGCTGTCAATACATTTATGTAGCTAGATCCAGCCTGGTTGGCCAGGAGCCATTTTGGCTCTTTAGGGCAAGTTGGCAAATCTCTGCTCTGATCCATTCTATGTTGCTTTCATGGGTATGCAATCTATTTTCTTTATTTCCAAGTTCTTGGGGTGGGAGGGAATAATCTCACCTGTCCTGCAGCACACAGTGTATTTCCTTTATGTCTCCCTGGCCAGAGTATGAGTATACAAGGGCAGAGGCAAGAAAGCCAGGTGGTGAGAACACAGACTTTGGAGTCACGATAGATCACAACTCACATCCTACCTCTTCACTGACTAGCTATTTTTTTTTTTTACTATTGTTATTATGATATTATATTGGATATATTTCTTAGCCTCTCTGGAACCAGGTTTCCTCCTCTGTAAAATTCAAGTAATTATTTCTTTTTTTTTTTTTTTTTTGCGGTATGCGGGCCTCTCACTGTTGTGGCCTCTCCCGTTGCGGAGCACAGGCTCCGGACGCGCAGGCCTAGCGGCCATGGCTCACGGGCTTAGTTGCTCCGCGGCATGTGGGATCTTCCCGGACCAGGGCACGAACCCGTGTCTCCTGCATCGGCAGGCGGACTCTCAACCACTGCGCCACCAGGGAAGCCCAAAGTAATTATTTCTAATTCAAAGATTTACTCAAAGGATCAAATAAGTAATGTGTGTAAAGTCAAAAGGAGTGTCTGGTAACAGGAGAAATGTCCAATTAATAGAACAATAATAATTATAATAATTATGGCTGTGACTACACCATGTCTCGTGTGTTCCCTACAGCTCTGAGGTACAGCTCCCACCATAGATCTCAACAAATACTTGCTAAATTGACTTGAACCAAGACTCAGTAACAGACACATCAGGACTCAAACTGGCTTACTGAAAAAGACATTTATTAGCTCTTGTAACTAGATCATTCAGGACTAGGCTGGCTTTGGGCACAGCTGAGTTCAAGGGCTCAGACAATGTCCCTAGGGATCTGTCTCTGCACCCCTCTCTCTCTCTCTCTCCATCACTCATGTCTGCTTTCTTCTTTTTTACTACCTTCTCAGGCAGGCTGTGGCCCCCGGTACCCCAAATGCCATCATCCCAGCTTGCAATTCTATAGAACAAGCATTTCTTTATCCAAACAGTCCTAAACTCAGAAACAGACTAGCTGGGTTCTGTGCCCACCCCTGAGCCAATCACTGTGGCCCAAAGGACAGCTCCCTCTGAGTGATCACGTCTGGGGGTTGGGGATTCTGATTGGCTGGCTTGAGCCAAGTGCCCATACCTGACACAGTGCTGGGAAAAGGGTAACTGCCCCAGAACTGTGGAAACAAAGGAATTCCCCAAAGAAAATCTGGCTGCTGGTTTCAGAAAAGAAGGAGACTGATTATGGGCAGGTCAAAGCAGTAGATAGCAGCAGATAACAGCTGTACACCACTGCTAGGCACTGAACATATTTCACACACTTGCTCATGAAAAATCTCCCTCTCCTGATACAGAGTTAGAGTAATAAGAAGACTGAAGGACCATCATCAGTAAGTGGATCTCAGCAGCCCTGACCTGTCAGCCTGTGACAGGGCTTAGCTATGGGGTCATAGCAGCCACAGGTGTTTAACCAGGCAAATGTTACCAAGTCTCAGGCCTGCAGGCTCTTCCCAGGGTCCAGTCCTAACTGACTGGCAGCCCTGACAGGACATGTCAAAGCCAAGAGTCAGGACACCTGTCAAGACATTACAGCACCTCAAGACACATGGAGTGGGCAGGTTATAGGTGCACTGACCCTTCCCCAAACCCATAGGGCAACCTGCACCCACCATCTTCAATGACAAAGGCATTCTCTGCAGAAAGCAAGAGCAAAGAAAAGAAAGCGAACATTTGAAACTGCTTATCATTTCCTGCTTCACTAAGGAGTTGGGACATTGTTTTCTTGAAAGCTTCTGTTCTTGTCAGCATATTCAAAACAACCAAGAGGAGTCACCTGCTCTGAAGCCCCAAGACGCCCATCCACAGAGGCGCTCTTGGCCACCCCACGCAGCAGAAGGAAGACACGCTTCCTGGCTGATCCCTTACTCCTCAGGCCTTCTACAAATTACAGATTATAACCCCATCTCACCTCTGTGGACCACAACTTGGGCCTGTCAGCCTAGAAGAGTATTTGGAATAAGATTTAGCCAAGTCAGGCCTGGCTGTCATCCTAGACTCCCTTTTCTCCCTCCATGCCACAACCAAATTCCATTGACTCTCCTTCCCATATAGCTCTGGAGTCCACCTGCCTTTCTCTCTCCCTAATCCCAGCCTTCCTCTACATATACCACACTTCTCTAGCCTCCCAAGGGTCTCCTTGCATCCACTCACTCTTCAACACCCATTCTTGACAGTTCCACCAGAGGGATCCTTCTAAAGCAGGGGTCCCCAACCCCCGAGCCTGTTAGGAACCGGGGTGGCACAGCAGGAGGTGAAGCTTCACCTGCCGCTCCCCAGCACTCGCATTACCCCCTGAGCCATCCCCTCCCCGCTCCCCCCTCCCTTCCCTGGCCCATGGAAAAGCTGTCTTCCATGAAACCGCTCCCTGGTGCCAAAAAGGTTGGGGACTGCTGTTCTAAAGCACCTACATCTGATCATGTCTCTGCTCAGCTCTTTATTATAAGGGAACTTGGAAACCATTGAAACAAAGTTCAAACTCCCTAAAGCAGTAGAAAGCCTTTCTGACCTCAGTCCTTACTGACATCTTCAGCCTCATCCTTTGCTAGTCTGCCTCTTTGCCTTCCATACTCCAGATATATCTATGGACTTAGTATGTTTCCAGATCAGACCTCCATTATGACATTCCTTTGGTCTGGAGCATTCTCCTCCCCCCCCCCATATTTGCCTGGATAACTCCTATTTTTCCTGTAGGTCCCACTTTAGGGACCCCAATTTTTGGTTTCTGAAGCCGAGTTTGGTATCTCTTCCACATGTTCTCATGATATCCAGTACCTACTCCATCACAGCTTGACTATACCAGCCTGCAACTGCTTGCCTATCCATTCTTCCTTCTCTAGGCTGGAAGATCCATGAACACAGAACCTGTCTTATTCATCACTGTATCCTCAGCTTCCAGTGCAAACTCTGGCACATGACAGAAGCTTGGTTCATATTTGTTAAATGTTTGAATATGTGAATGAATAAAGGCAAGGAGGAGTCTGTTGCATGCTCTGACTTTCCGTTGGTTGAATTTGAAGTCACACTTTTTGTAGAGACAACTGAGATCAAATCAGCACATTGGCCCGCCCTAGAAAAATGTCAGTTATGCACCACATTTGCTCCACTTGATACTCCTTTTGGTTCCTGATGTTTATGTTCAAGATATAAAAATGTCTCCACCACGGCTTTCACCTCTAGAATTGAGTGCCTGGTGTGGGGAAGAGTGTACAATCTTTGACACAATCTAGAGCAAGTGGGACCTCCAAGGATTTGAAGAGAAATATAAGAGTGTGCACTGTGCTTTGACTTGAAGTGCCTGGGTGGGGGGAGCAGGAGTCTCCTGTTTCCTTGACCAACCAACTTTGATTTTTTTTCCTCCTTGCTCAGCATCTGATGGTGTAGTATTCCAAGGGTATTAAAACAAGGTCAGTAGGCTTTATGTGACAAAAGGCATTCTTAAATGTGAATGTTTAGCTAGAGTTTAAATATCAGTGGTTTTGCATATGGAAACATATTAGCCTCATATTTAATTGTGAAATATAGCATTCATGTGAAATACAGGCTAGGCTGTGATGTCCCATAGGTATGGGTTGAGTTCCAGCCCTGCTATTTATAAGCCATGTCATCCCTGCCCATGTATCTAACTTCTGTGAGGCTGAGTTCTCTCATTTATAAAGTGGAGATGATAATAAAAGCACCCATTCTTGTAGGGCTATTGGAAAGAATAAGGTAGGGAACACACATAAAGCACCCAGCAAAGCATCTATCACATGGTAAGCATTTAGAAAATGTAACCTACCCTTTGTCGTATTATAACATTGGACTCTACCCTGCTTCATATGCAAGGAAGTAAGAAACACAGCAGCCTGCTATTGGTATCCAGTTTTTGCTATGTCCAACACAGAGATGTTGGTTCAACCTCTGTATTAGTTTTCTATTGCTGTCATGACAAATTACCACATATTTTGCATATTAAAAAAATTCATTTATTATCTCTCTGCTCTGGGTCTCCCAAGACCAGAATCAAGGTATTGGCAGGGCTACTGTCTTTTCTGGGGCTCTGAGTCATTCAAATCATTGGCAGTATTCAGTTTCATGTGGTCACAGGACTTTCCTTGGTAGCTGTCAGCTAGGAGTCATTCGCAGCTTTTAGAGGCCTCCTGCGTTCTCTGGCTCATGGCTCCCTTTCTCCAACTTCAAAGCCTCTCATCATACTTATAATCTCTCTGACCTCTCCTTCTGCATCTCCTCTCATTCCTCTTTTGTCTTCCACTGCATCTCTCTGACTCTTCTGCTTTCCTCTTCCACTGTTAAGGGCCTGTCATCATATTGGGTCCACCTGGATAATCCAGGATACCCTCCCTATTTCAAGATCAGCTGATTAATAACCTTAATTCCATCTGCAAAGTCCCTTCACCCAGTACCCGGATAAGTGTTTAAATAACCCGGGACAGGAGTCTTGGGGAGACACGTTTGGAATTCTACTTACTACACCCTGTTATTTTTACTTTAAAATCTGCAACAAAATCCATGTCAACACAGCACACTCATTAGGTATTCAGTTTTGGCTATTTTGTAGAGTTGGCTTAGCTGGGAAGAAAAACATGAAAAAGTTATTTTCTAAAAGAATGGCCCACCTCCTTTCCTGAGAGCCTAATGCTCTTTTCAATACAGAGTTTTGCATCCATTTATCAAGGAAATTCCCTTTATTCATCTCCTTTTCCACTTTCTGCTCAATAAAGTCCATACTATTTTAAGGAATTTTTAAATGTAGCTCTAAGGTTTTTATCTATGAAGCTCAACTCCAACTTTCAAAATGTCAGCCAGCAGTGTCCAAGCATGGAAGACTATTAGGCAATCCTGAATTAATCCAAATTGAAAAGTGTGGGCTGAGAAACTTGAGATTCAGGTTGAAATGTATTTGCCAGTTGGCACCCAACCCTGTTCTCATCAGATTATCAGATTCACTTGATATAGAAACTTAAAATGCTGAGACTCTATTCTATAGAAATACTTGCCTATATGTTTGAAGACAGATACACGAAATTGTTTACTGCAAACTTGTTTGTCATAACAACAAATGGCAAACAATCTAAATATTCATCAACTGTGAGTGGCTAAATAAAACTTGGCAGGGGAATTCCATGGAATATTACTATAGCTATTAGAAAAGAATAAGGCAGATTCACATGTACAAAAATGGAAGGCTGGGCTTCCCTGGTGGCGCAGTGGTTGGGAGTCCGCCTGCCGATGCAGGGGACACGGGTTCGTGCCCCGGTCCGGGAAGATCCCACATGCCGCGGAGCGGCTGGGCCCGTGAGCCATGGCCGCTGAGCCTGCACGTCCGGAGCCTGTGCTCCGCAGAGGGAGAGGCCACAACGGTGAGAGGCCCGCGTACCGCAAAAAAAAATAAAAATAAAAATAAAAAAAAAATGGAAGGCTTACCAAGACAAATTGTTAAGTGAAAAATGCAAATCACGGAAGAATCTGTATAATAGGATTCAATTTGTGTTATCAATGAAATGTGTAAATGCATATATATTTTGTAAGTGCACATCTATGAATAACTGGCACATGCTGCTTCTGAGGAGAAGTGTGAAGTTGGGAAGCAGAGGAAGAGGGTCATCTGGGTTTCAAGCTGTTTGCTTCAATATAGCTTAAATCTTTTACAATCAGAATTGATTGAATAATGAATCAATCATAGACTAAAATAAATCAGACTAAAATAAAAATTGGGTGAAATATACCAGGCTGGACATACTACTGAGGAAAAGGGGGCATGTATTACTTCTACAAATGGGACTTGGAAAATGATCTTATTTTAAACCCTTTTCAGAAATTAAAGCCTGTCAAAGTGCTAAAATAAATAATCTCTGAATATTTCAGCCCCAAATCCCATGCTTATTAATTGCTGCAGTAGAGCCAAGCATAAAACAGGCTGGATGAGAAAGGGCTATTTGTTCTCTAGTTTCAGATGACTGTAACCTTCCATAGACCTAGCACAAAGTAGGTGCTCAATAAATACTTGAAGAATAAAACAAAACGATTCAATTTGGGAAAGTAAAGTGGCTGCCTCTGATTAATTAAATCAAGCATACTAAAGTCATGGTACTGTATACAGATATACGAGATTCGACCCAATCCCAAGAATGAATGGACAGAAGGGAAATGATTCCATTACAAAATATAGGCAAGGAAGATTTGGAATGCAGGCAATCCTGAGTGTAGTACTTTAAAATAGAACAAAACAAAAAAGAAACCCCTAAAAAACAGAGCCTGAAAACCAGATTCTAACCGTATGTAGCAGCCTGGGATACAGGTCTTACAGGCTGCCTGCCAGACTGGCCAGCAAAGGCGAACAGGGCTCCGAAGTTCTGTCCCTCCATATGTGGAATTCAGGGGCTGGAATAAGTGACTGTTAAGCTCCCTTTCAGGGCCAACCTCCAGCAATCTGTAAGTGGCTGCTCCGGTGGGCCCAGGAGCCTCAAAGGAGCTGGAATCAGTTCTCTCAGCTTCAAAGGAACAGAGCCTTGGGTTTGCATGTCAAATGTCAGAGCAAACCTAAGCCTGGCCCCCACCTCCTCCACAGATCACCTGTCAGGGGCTGAGTTGCAAGAGTCAAGGCAGCCCTTTCATTTCAAAGGGGAGGTGGGGAAGGGAGGCAGAATGTGGCAAAATGCCACCCGAAAGCCCTCAGCATAAAACAGCGCATAATTTTTCGTTCTTAAAAAGCCTTTTTTACTCTTACTCTTTTTATTCTGTTACAGCAGTAACTTTACTTTGGCTTCACCAACATTAAATAAGTGACTAAGTGAATAAACACATACAGCAAACAGAAGTACCACACTGGCCCCTAGATTCTAAGCAGGGGAATGCAAGGGACCCCATTTCTAGAGATTCATGCACACTCTTTGCTGCTGTTCGTTTGTTTCTGGCAATAACCGAGCAACATTTTCTAGTGTGACTATCCTGTGAGCCACAGGCTTGTTTCTATATTGTACCAGATGCTCTTCCACTAACTCAGCCTCGTGTTTTCATCAAAGTTTTGTGTATTGACGATGTACATTCTTGCTACTCAAAGTGTGGTCCACACACCAGCAGCATCAACTTCGCCTGAGAGTAAGGTTGGCAGATAAAAGATAGGAAATTCAAATTTAACTGGGCATTCAGCTTTTCTTCTCCTCTAAATCTGGCAACCCCACCTGGGGGCCTGTTAGAAATGCAAACTGTCAGGCTCCATCCAGACCTGTGAAATCAGAATCCACATTTAATAAAATTCTGGGTGGTTATAAGATCCAAGAGGCATTGTTCTACTTTGTTCCTGTGAATTAAATCTTTTACTCTTAGGTCTTGTTGGCAAATTCTGATCTCATATCTGTACCAAACCCAGATGAAAAGAGTAATCCATTAACAAGGTTGGTTTGTATGTCTCCCTCATTGGAGGGTTTCATAGTGTATTCTATTTGTAAATGCAGCAGTTTCCAACCTGGGCATACCGCTCACTTTCAATCACTGATCAGCCAGAGCTGGTCCTGCAGGCTGAATCCCCATCACTTCGGAGGAGACGCCAGGCTGTGTTAATTGCTTGCTGGGTGGTGGGGAGGAGGGGTGGGGTTACCATCTCGCCTTTGATCAGGAGGGAGAAGTAATGGTTTTACTTACATCCTGCTTTGTCTCTGCACAGGCCCAGAGCCTGAGGATCCATTTCAGGCTCTCTCTTTCTTCCTGGTATTCTGTTACTGCCTACATACCGTGGCCCAGGGCTTGGGGGGTGGGGGGAAAACCAACGCTCTTTGTGGTACACCCACATGACAGGCTTCAAAATGGAAACAATATTTAAGTCAAACCTGGAAGATCAAGTTTGCTCAAATCTCACAACACAGGGAGCTTTTGAAAACTTCAGCAGCAGGTCTGGGTTTTTGATGGGGAGAGGCGAGCTGGGATGGAGAAGCAAGACCCTGTTAACAGATGCCGAATCCCCACATGGGAGTCAACATTTCCCTTTATTCCTTATAAATAGTGAGAATAGTAATAATGCACCCAGATAGAGCCTTGAGAGTTTCCAGGTGTCTTTAGAGACACACTCTTCTTCAGTCCACAGAATAATTTGGGGGGAAGTGAAGGTGTAGAAGGTAACCATCATTAGCCTCGTATGACAGAGAAGGCACAACCAAGTAAACACATTTTAAGAGTCAAACAAGTCAAGACACTTCCCTCAAGTGACACATTTCCTGACTCCTAAAACAATGTTCTTTCCCTGCTGATAGAGGTTCATTTATTTGGTTACCCCAAACTAGTCAGACCTCAATAATCCCTCATGGGACTGGAAGAAACCTTAAAAAGATTCATAGAATCCTGTTATGGGTTGAATTGTGTTCCCCCCCATTCCCAAAATTCATATGCTGAAGTTCTAACACCCAGTACCTCAGAATTTGACCTTATTTAAAGATAGGGTCATTGCAGATATAATTAGTTAAGATGTGGGTGCACTGCAACTTTAATTCAACATGATTGGCATCCTTATAAAAAGAAGAAATTTAGACACAGACACACCCACTCCAGGAGAAAGCCACGTGAAGATGAAGACAGAGATCAGCCTGATGTATCTACAAAGCAAGGAATGTCACAGATTTCCAGCAAACCAATAGAAACTGCAGAAAAGGCTTGGAACAGATTCTGTGTCACAGCCCTCAAAAGGGACTAACCCTGCCGACACCTTGACTTCTAGCCTCCCTAACTGCGGGACAATCAATTTCTGTTGTTTAGGCCACCCAGTTTGGGCACTTTGTTATAGAAACGTAAATAACTAATACAAATCCTGAGGTGGGAAGTACCATCTTGGCGCTAATGCTGATGCTGGCACTGGGCAGAGGGTTTCACGTGCATCATCTCACAGCTTTCTCACATCAAATCTGGGATGTAGGGTGATTAGAAAGGATGAAGCTGAGGCTCACAGAAACTGAGCTACTCAGTGAACATGACACAGCCAGCACACGGCCAAGCTGGACTGACACTCAGTCAGTGTGAGTCCAGATCCTGTTCTCATAACCAGTAAACATCACAACTTCAGGTAGAGTGGCCAAGACAACTAACTAGCATCATTAAGCCCTTTCTCTAAGTATGCCAGGTGCTTTTAGGAACTCTTAACACCACAGTGAGGTAGAAATGAACATTGTCTATATTTGATAGAAGAGGAAGCAGAGGCAATGAGGCTCAATGACTGGTCCAAGGTCACATGGCTCATCAGTGGTGGAGCTGAGGTTTGAACCAAGTCTGTGAACTCTAGCAGGAGCCCAGAGGGCTCAGATTTGCTGAGTGTGTGGTATGTCTCAGTGGCGGGTGTGTGTCCCTTTCCAGATCAGCACTGACCCTCTCTCATGTCACCATGCAGGCATCATCTTTCTGTACTTTTACCCATTGTGCACATCCTGAATGCCATTCTCTCTTTCCAATCCTAATGCTCACAAGGACGTTCTCAAAAACTTCATTTCCCTTCCCTTGCTCTATAAGAAAGCTCTGCTTCCTCTGAGTACAGCAGACGATGGCTTCATGGCTATAAAGTGTATGAAGTTACTTCAGTCTGTGGGCCAAACTCTGATAATGCGCTAAGTCAGTTCCAGGAACTTTCATCAGCCACACGTTTAGAGCGCATCTGAATGTAGCGCAGCGGTTCTCAACCAAGGGCAATTTTGCCCCTAGGGGACATCTGCAATTCTGGAGTCATTTTTGGTTCTTACAAACGGGGTGCTGGAATGCTACTGACATCTAGAAGCTAAATGCTAAACATTTTACAATGCACAGTTGCACAACAAAGAATTCAGCCCCAAATGTCAATGCTGTTGAGGCTGAGAAATCCTGACATAACGTGTATCCTCCAGAGGCAAAATGCCCACATATAATCTCCAGCTCCATTACTCACCAGTTCTGCAACCTGGGGCAATTTTCTTAAACTGTCTAGGGTCCAGTGTTCTTACCTTCAAAAGGAGACTAATAGTAGTACCCACCTCATGGGTTTGTTTGAGGGATGCAATGAGTTAGTACGTAGCAAGGGACTAAGTAAAGTACCTGGCACAGTGTAAATGCTCAAGATAGTCACCCTTACTACTTGCAAAGCTGGAAGTTAGGCGCCTGACTGTGGGGTTCCAGCAGCTGCTAGTTGTTCTACTCTACGCTTTTAGCTGAGGTGGGTAGTCTCAGATTTATGGATGCCTGTGCCCTTGCCAATGCACAAACCCTAAGTTGCAATTTAGTTGGAAGCTATGTTTCAAAGTAAGATCAGGCAGGAGAAATAATTTAGGCCATCCCTCTTTAAAATCTTTAGAAGTATTCAGACATTCCCTTTGGAATCTTTTCAAGGTCTCCATTTACCTATGCAATTAACATTTACATCCCTTTTACAACATGCCCAGACACTACGTGGTTTAATGGATTTAATCCTCGAAACAACCTCAAGAGATGGGCACTGTCTTCTCTTATTCTTTCTAAACAAAACCACTTCTCTTGAAGTATCGGGACCCAAGATTAACGAATACCTTATTAAGTTTTTATTCGATATTATTGTTTTTCCTATTATATTATGGCTGTTATCTTCTTGTAGGTTCCAACTCTCTCCACAAGCATAGGGATTTTATCAACAGGACACAGGCTTTGTGGGTTAGCCTGGGCACCTAACACGCTGTTTAACATACAATATGTATTATATAATAATACACAGAATATATACAATTTATAATAAGTTATATACATATACATGTGAAAGACAGACAGACAGAGAGACAGGTAACACTGACTTATAAATTCTTGGAACTCAACCTGCTTTCAACCCACGTGGGGACAGACTTCAGTATGTGGTTTAAGGAACTGGGTCTGAAGAACCCCTTGCTGTATAGTGGCTGGCTGGTGGCCACACACTACTGAAGAAAGAACATGGGATGGGGTAGTGAATGACAGAACAGGGCTGTAGCCTGGTCTCTCCACCTCCTAGCTGTTGACCTTAGCAGTGTGATTTAACCTCTTCTGTGTAAAATGGGACAACCTGAGAACTACATGTTAGGGTGGAAAAAGAAGTGGCGCTTCATGTGGACAAACTAAATGTTTGGTAATGGCTGCTTTCCATTTCTGAACAAATTCTGCTCATCATCATGACTTGGATTCATGGCTATGAGGCTTACGAGACTCTGTTGGTGTCAGTTAACTGACTACAACCCCATATTTCAATGATGTTGTGTCACTTTCCTATCTTTCCTTTAGTTACTATGTGTTAACCCTCTCTGCTTCCAGCCCTGGTATTCAGGCCACATCAAACAGTCCTCTATGCCAGCCAACTGAATTGCCCGTGCTAACCCATTTATATGCAGAGTCGATGGCAATGCTGATCATGCAATGTGAAGTTGCCCTGTGATAAATGGCAGAGTCCTTGAATTCTTATAATCTTATACTGACAGACAATTAAGAATACACCTTACTTGGGTAAAAGGACTCAAGGAGATCAGGGACCTTATTTGTGTAGTTTCTGTTGAACTGCACGTAGTAGGTACTTGGTAAATATTTGTTGAACTAATTGCTAAACAGGTGAGCATTAGTTAAGTCCTACATAATATGGTCTGTGGCATTTTTTCCCCAGTGTCTTCTTTCATTTCTTTTCAAATAATCTGAATAATTTGTAGGCAGGAGTACGAGAGCTTAGTTTTTAATCTCATCAACAAAGAACCTTCCAAAGAGGAGGCATTCCTTTGGCCTTGGTTGTTGGCATTTCAGATGTAATTACATTTTTCACCCTAAAATTTCCCAACGAGATTAAGAGTCAGATACAAAGTCTCCTTAACCCTCTGCTCAAAAGTTTGCACAAGGAGCTCTGCCCACTTTTCATGGGATTTCAGAAAGATGCCAGCTGCTGGCAACCATGAATCATGAAACACAAAGGACTCATAATCTCCTGGAACATACCCTGCTTGCACAATTCCTTAAGAGCCTCTCTAAGAATACACCAGAGTCTGCAAGCATGTACTTGCTTTTCTGCAGGTAAAGAAGATGCAGTACTGCCTTTTTCAGCAAGTTGTATCCAATATTTCCTTTATCTATTCTGGGTCAGTCAAGATGAGAGAGTACAAAAATCTAGGAAAAAAGGCAGCTTTTAGCATTTTCTTTGTAATTTCACTTGCCTTCTGGCCTCTGAGTTTCCCCCGACTTCACATTATGGTGATATTTCTTGTAATGTTTCAAGCTTCTTCGTGCACCTAATTCCAACTGGCTATTAACTGTGCTAGTTTATTGGAATTGTGTATTGAGGGCTTTTGAATCTGCAGGCATATGTTTTTGTTGCCTAGATCATTTGCTTGACCCTAAGAAAGTTATACCCAACTTATTCCAGGCAGGGGCCTCAAGCATGAAGACCCCTAGGGAGACTGGTTCCACGTTTTCCTTTGGTCACGGGTATTGATGCCAAATGGTTTCAATGGTCAGACCGGTGCTCAGTGCCCAACCTGATTCAGGAGATATCCATTAAGTAAACTTCTAGGTCTTTGTAACACATAGTAGAAACTTGATAGATAATTACAGAAATACAGATGCTGCAAACTGTAAGGGGTGACCAATGAAGAAGGTATCATAGGAGGTAGTAGTAAATAAAGAAAATAAAGAAGAAAATAAAGACAACAAGGGCTAGTATTTATTGAGTGCTTACTATCCACTGGTACTGGGCTAGCATTTCACATCATTATCTCACTTGATCTTCATAAGAACTCAATGAGGGAGGAAAATAAGACATCGTTTTTCTCACTTTCTAGATGAGGACACCGAGGCTCAGAGCAATTAAATAATGTGCCCAAGATTACACATCTATTAAGGGGCAAACCTGGGAAACAGAGCTCTCACTCTCAACCCATGGACTCCTCCTACAAGCAGGCTGGACATTTCATTCATGAAAAAGGAAAGAACAAGAGGAGGAAGATGAGGTGAAATAAGGTATGAGGAGAAGGAAGATGTGATCTACAGAGGAAAGTCCTGAGGTGGAGAAGAGGAAAATGATGAAATCTTTGTTGGCTGTCATCATGATTCTCAGAAAAACAGGCCCATCTTCCCTTTCCCATGAGAGTGGGGCTGGGTGGGGAGTATGAAGGCTAAAGCAGAGATCTGAAAGGGTCACCTTGGGGATGCAATGTGAGTCAATGCAGGAATCAGGAGTCCTGGTGAGCAGCTCTGGAGTAAGACACACCTGGGTTCAAATCACAGCTCTGACATTCCTGATCTGTGTGACTTTGGGCAAGGAACTTCCCTGCTCTGTGCCAAAGTTTCCTCACCTGGCAAACAGGATAACAGTAGTACCTACCACACGGGGGAGGTGAGGACTGAACAGCATGACCAATGTGAAAGCACTGAGGATGGGGGTGGTGGTGGTGGAAAATTATGGCCCACCGAGTCATGTGCAGCTTACCATTGGTTTTGCATGGCCTACAAGCTAAAAATGGTGTTTACCTTTTTAAACAGTTGGGAAAATATCAAAAGAAGGATGATGTTCGGTGATATATGAAAATTATATGAAATTCAAATTTTATTGTCCATAAATATGGTTTCTATTGGAATATGACCATGCCCATTCATTTCCTTGCTATCTTTTACTGCTTTTGCATGGAATGGCAGTTGAGTAGCTGCCACTGAGATGCTATGTGGCACTCTCATGGCTTTGCACTGCTACTCAGCCCACTGCAAATGGCAGTGAGAACGTGACAGCCTTTTGAGTGACATGTGTATCATCCATCTGTGTGGATAGACATTTTCAAAGATGAAATACATAAAATACCATTACAGAGCACTGTTTACAAATGAACATCTGCAAAAGATTCTGATGACAGAGAGTACTAATGTTGAACATCAATTAAGTGAAATGTAATTTCTCTCCAAAGAATCAAATTCTTCTCATTAGTAGACATGTATTACAAAATTTACACTCATTATATTTTGAATTTCATTAATGGAAAACTTGTGAAAATTTGCTTTCTTTCTTGTTATATACATACTTATATAATATTCTTGCTTTGGCCGTTTGGCTCACATAGTCTATAACGTTTACTAATCTGGCCATTACAGAAAAAGTCTGATGAGCCTTGACTTAGGAAAGTGGTCAGTGTGTGGTAAACAGCACAGGAGACAGACTGCCGGTTCTCACCTCTGCTGACCTCATAGCCCTGCATCATTTCCATCATGAAGGCAACTTGGCTAAAGGCCCCAAATTCTCCTTTATAGGTCTTATTCAACACTGGGCATATATATCCCTCAAGTTTCAGGTAAATACTGGAGAAAACATAGCTGTTCAACCATAGTAAGGAAAATAAAAGCTTAATGGTGGGGCTGGGCTACGTGCCTTCTCCTTTTGAGGCCCATTCAATCGTTCTTTTTGGCACAGGATTCTGCCAGCTCCTTGTTAACGATCTCAAACAAAGGTGGTAGCTCCACCTGCTAGGGCAAATAGCCCATCCTGAAGCCCAAAGAGACAGCAAGCTGCAGCAAACCTTTCCCCATATATATTCCCAAAATACATTTTCCCCGGATAGAGTCTATATAATTCTAGATGAGGGTCTGGGAAGAAAAAGGTCCATGAGCAATAAGCATGGTAGACCCCGCCAAGCCTCTCTTTCTTTCAGAATGTGACAACTGGCCTGAGGACACTAGCCCATCAAAGGCTCTGAGAATGCCTGCAGTGAAGAAACCTATTTGATTCTGTTTAATCCAGTTTTACTCAAACTTGTTTGAACATAGAATGCTTTTATTATAATTTAAAAATAGTATTTATTTTATTTTATTTTTTTTGCGTTATGCGGGCCTCTCACTGTTGTGGCCTCTCCCGTTGCAGAGCACAGGCCCTGGACGCGCAGGCGCAGCGGCCATGGCTCACGGGCCCAGCCGCTCCGTGGCATGTGGGATCTTCCCGGACCGGGACATGAACCCGTGTCCCCTGCATCGGCAGGCGGACTCTCAACCACTGTGCCACCAGCGAAGCCCCAAAGATAGTATTTTTTAATATCCAGTACCATCAGTGCTCTGATGAACATCCTTAGGGAATTATTACCACAGGGGAAGGAGCAGCTGACCGACAGTCAACTTTCTTACTTTGTAAAATAGGCATGGTGCTACCTGCCTGCTACCCTCATAGAGCTGATGGGGGAATCAGAAGAAAATCAGAGACAGACGTGGTCTGTTCTCTTTAAACTGGTGCGGGAGCTGTGTGAGTGAGACAGAAGTGGGAGAAGTGGCAATGTCAGCCTTCAGAACTTTGCAGATGTCTCTGATGAGGAGTGGACTAGGCATGGTGCAGTCAGGCTGAAGGCCTCCCTTCAGCCTCCCCGGCCCCCAGCGTGATTTTTGGGAAAGCAGTGATCATCCCAGGGGGAGATGGAGAGAGCCCGTCCTTCCCTGTTCTATCCTATGCCCAAGATGAGAGGCATGCCAAAGGCAGACACCCAGTTACATAAAGCTCCTGGAAGGCCTTGATGGGTGGGAGTCCCAAGCCTCAAACCAGGAGCTTGCACTCTCCCAGGAAGTGTGGAAACAGCTTCACAGTCTGGCCTTGAAAACATGTTAGTGCGTTCATAACGTAAAAAAAAAATAATAACAGTGAGAAAATTCGTCTGGCGTGTCTCAGCTTGCACTCTCACAGGCAGTAACCGCCTTATCTGACATATCAGATTTCACCGAGTCCCAAGCCTGTTGTACAAGGACGGACAAAGATTACTCTTTGGTTCCGAACACTTCCTTATTCTCCCTCTCTCATCTGCACATTCTGCTGACAATTGTACTGAACAACCTCCGAGGCTGAATCGAGTTTCTGATCGGCTGGTGGACACGCTGCCAGTGGGGCAAGCCAGTCCTCTCTCAGAAGAAAACAGGTGTTCTTTCATTTCCTAGTGTCACCTGCCTTCGGAAAGAGGAGCGCAGAAGATTTCCCCCGACATGGTTTCCTCGTGCTCCCAAGCTAGTGCCATGGTGCCAGGAGATAACAAGTATAAAAAATAAACAAAACCATAAAAGTAACCAATAAGAGCAGCAAAAAGCCCTTCAAGCAGAACGTAATCACAACCCAATGCCTCGCAAGGGACAATGGGGAGACTCCCTTTTTAATTATGGAGGGGTTTTTGTTTTTGTTTTCTGCAGAGGGATTTGTACAGAAACTCCTCTCAAATAATGCAGTTACATCAGAGATCAAGGTGTGTTGAAAGAAGAATGGGTGCTGGGGAATAAGCAGGGCTGCTAATTCCACCACATGCTGACTCAGGGCAGCCACAGGCATCCGGGCTACCTGGGTGGACACCTGAGTGCAGAACAATGAAGTCTCATTCCGCTGCCAAGAACCAATGCACTGGGCAGTAAAACTACCCCCCTGCTCCCCAGAGGGCTGTAGTGTGCCCACCCCAGCCTGCAGAGGCTCTTCCTACTGCCTGACGAAGGGCAGAAAGCAAAATGATAAACCGATTTCAATTTGTCAATGTGGAAAATCAATCCTGTGGCACTGAGTAAATAACAACCACCATATAGCCTTTGCTACTTTAAAGGCTTAAAGCAACACTTAAGAGTGGTGGAACAAGTATTTGAACTGCGTCTGTGTGACTCCAGAGCCTGGGTGCTACCAACCACTTAGCACCAAAGACTATGTAAAGTTGGATTTGTCTCTGTCAGTTATATATTTACATGACCATATCTGATAGGGAAAATGTGCTTTAAAATGGTACTTTCTCTGAATGAGGACTCTAAGAACTTTTTTCCTGATTCCTCATTAAACTCTCTGTTTTTTGCAATGAATATAAAAGGAATAAATGGTGAACATAAAGCAGTGGCTGTAAGGAGCTCAGGGTTTTCCAGAGAAAGTGATCTCTGTAGCTTTTGTTTCAGAGCCTCATCCTACGTTTTCCTCTGAAGGATGAAGGTACAATGTATGCCAGAGGAGTCTTCAGCCACATATGGATATTTGTCTTTTTATTCTGAGTTTAATAGGTTTCATGGAGCAATGGTCTTTTCTCTAAAAGATGATAACAAACTCTTCTACATCCTTCTGGGAGCTCTGTTCCCACCACTCCGCACATATACACAGTGACTGAGGCACTAAGGACCTGTGACCACTGACACAGACATAACAGGAGGGGCCAGACTTATTAGGACACACAGTGGGGTAGCAAATGAGCCAGGCTGATCCTCAGCCTGTGGAAAGCTCCCTGAAGCTGAAAGAAACAGCAGGCCTCCTCCTTATGCAGATTCAGCATCTCAGTGATTGTGTTACCATGGGAACAGTTCTGTGACAGGGAAGGCAAGTGTGGCCGAGTGTTTATGAGGGCAGGATCTGCATGGGAGAGATGGGGGCAGTTTAGACAAGGCCTTGGCAGGAGAGAAGTTTCTGTTGCTCTGTGCTGTTATTCTTAGTATTCGCATTATATTTTCTGGAAAACAAAGCTAGAGGGAATGCATTACCATCCCAATGTCTCTGACTGACATGTTCATGGAGGAGGGACCTTGTGGCCATCCAGGCAAAATGGATCCGTAGTATCTGTTTCATGAGATCATCTGATAGCCTAGTGGTCCAGCAGGCTTCCTTCAGAGATCATGTTCCTCTGGAGAAGGCATATATGGGGAAGGCCTGAGGATGGAGTTAAGACCCATCTGAGCATGGTCAATGGCTTCTAGTCAACTGATGACTCAATGGCAGAAAGGAATATTTGAACCATTCTGGTTGAAACACCCAGTAGTGACCATAAGTATATACTCTTGTTTTGGATGTTGTCTGGTTTTCCATTTTGTTGGGGATGTGGAGACGATTGGAAGGAGATGGGACTGGGGTTCCTCTCCCCGAATCACCAAGAAAATTCTGGTCCAGCTTATTAACACTGCCTGCCAACTGGATGGCTGCCCAAAGTGATGTCTACTCTCGGTCTACAAGTCTAGGAATGAGACCTATGGGTGATCTTCTGGAAGAGCGGGTGTGTAACATTTTGATGTCCCAAGCATAAGACAATTTATGGGCAGGATTGTCACAAATGGTGATGTACGTCTCTCTGGCACCTGCTAATGTGCAGACAGTGCTAAATGCCATCGGCTCCTCTCTCCGTGTTCTCACCCATGGCTGGATTTCCCAATGTCCACTCAGCTTATTATTTTTCTTTTAGTGTTCAGTTTCCATACCCCTCCCACCCATCGATATCTGTGTCTCAGATTAATTTTCACCAGATGTGAGCATCTGAACTTCTCCAAGATTTGTTACTTTCCCTTCATGATCCTAACCTTCTTTGGGCCATTTGTGTGATTTCTCTGACCTCCCTAGTGTTTCCAACATATCCCAAATTAGTGTCATCTGCAACCTTCCTCCACATGCTCTTTTCTCTCCTTTACAGATCATTAATAAAAAGGTTAAACAAGACCAGACCAGCACCACACTCTACAGAAAATGACAAAGGGGTGGGAGAGGCTGAAGAGCTCCCTGTGAGCCAGCCCTGGCACAGGAAGGATGTAATGTAATGCAGCAACACTCCACTAGACGCCTCCCGCCTCTGGCCCACAGTCATTTATCACCACTGTTTGTTTATGATTTCTCAGCCAGATTTCAGGTCCTTAGAGTGTGGTCATATCCAAGCCAACATACATTGCTTTGCCAGGTAACCCTTACAAGCTCCAGAAAAACCCACAAGAACTTATTTGCTGCACTCGATTCTGCTTAAAAGCTTCTCCCCCTGTCCCCAACCAAGTCCATCATACTTGAGAGCAGAAAATGGTGGACTGCGACATCATCACCCTTTTCTCTCTTTCAATTCATCAGCTCACAATTGTTCATCAAATATTTGTTGGCTTTTCATATTAGTCACTCGATTTTTCTTTGAGCTGAAAGAGACACTCTGCTAGACACAGACTAATCCAGAGTCTCCAGCAATCAAACGTTCCTTTGCTAGACCTAGGTGTCATTATAATCAAAAGTAACTAAACGGGGTGTGGTTTTAGGGTAACGATGCTTTAAGACCTGCTAGGAAATGTGTAGCTGGCTCATATAGCTTTGGTCATAAAAACAGATTACGCCTTTTGATTTTCCTTTCTTCTGTCTTTTCTCTTATCCCCCAAAGTCACCCATCCCACAGTATCAACTACTTTCTTCAGCTGGCATATAGAGTCCACTCTTCTGAGCACAGTTGCAATAATAACAGTGATATTCTCATGAGGACTGGCCTCAGCATGCACCAGACATGGCTAGGCATCTCATTCACCTCATCTCATCTAATCCTCACCACAGCCCTGGAAGGTATGTATAACCTTCTCCAAATGAGGAAGTGGAAGAGTGGAGAGGGAACAACACTTGCCTAAGGCCACCCAGCCAAACAGTCTCTGGATTCAGCCCAGTCCAAACCCAGACTGGTTTGAATCCAGAGACCACACTATGAGCCACACTGCCACACTGTCACCCAGTTTCTCATAGATTAGCGGTTCTTCACCTTTTCTGAGTCACTTCCCCCTACGAGTGTCTGCTGAGGATCACAGATACTCTCTCTCCTTGGGGGATGCGCACATACCCAGATCAAAGTCTGTTAACCGTGTCCGAGGGTTTGCAGACCCTTGGGGGTTCATGAACACCAGCTTAAGAATCTGTGTACTACTCTAAATTCCTCCAGGGTAGGAAATGTACTTTCTTCACTGCCTCAACTCCAGTACTGAGATAAAGAAATATTTTTTGAATGAATCATTGATTGAAAGAACTTGGGGTAGGACATTCAAGCTGTAGCTCTGAAGAACAGCTTTACAAGCCTGAGTAGAAGATATAAAAATATAGATATCTTCCAGAGGAGCAGACAAGCCACAAAAAGAAGGTAAAGGGGGAAGAAATAAAGCAAAAACATTTCATTTCGCCCAGGAATTAATTCTGCATTTGGAAGTAGGCAGAGTCCTTGTCAATGGTGGTTCTGAAACATCTAGTAGCTACTTCTACTTACTTCTCACCCTAACTTCTGAAAACGGGTTACTGAAAGCTTCTTCTGCAGGAAATAATATACTCCGAATTTTAAGATAGGAGCCAAAATCTCACAAGGTTTGCCTTAACTGACAGAATTCTTGATGACTGAGGATCTTAGGAAAAACTGCAAGAACCAATGGCATCTTCCTCCTTTTCATCCTTCTACAACTCATCTCTAAGTCCTTTTCATCCTTCTACAACTTTGGGAGCTTGGCTTTTCTGTAGACCACTGTGCCCACATGTCTCCCTACTCTATGACTGCTGATTTTTCTTTGCAGCCTTTGCAGTCATTGATATTCAATTCTCTCCTTTTCTTTGAGAGTCAGAGGAAACACACACTCTGGAAGTTGGACTCCAGCTATGCTTTAAACTTGACAGCCTACACGTCACTGCAATGAGAGGTCAAAGATTCCCCTGCTGATATACAGGCAATGGAAAACAGGGAGTCAAAAGTCTGCCTTTCCTTGGCCAGTCTGACTGGACACCTGGGGAAAACAGAACAGAACAGGACCCCTACTCAGCCTTCAGCCTCCAATAATGGCGTGTCTCAGCATTGACACCCAAGGTAGAAATCTGGAGGTCCTTGATTTAATCCTCTCAACTCTTCATCAAAGTCCTGCTGACTTCACTTCCTAGTCTCGTCTCCAACTTATCCACTTGTCTGCATCTCCCCCACTGCTCCCCTGGGTCAGCACCATTAATTCTTTCACATATGATGGAAGAGCCCCTACTTCGGTTCTTCCTGACACGACAATTCAACCTCCACACAGCAGCCTGGGTTGTTCTACAACATAAATCGAATCACGTCATGCCCCTGCTTAAGATCCTCTAATTTTCTTTTCATTTTTTTTTTCACTTTTGTTAGGTTAAAACCCAAACTCCCTACCTTGGCCTAAAAGGCCCTATATGATCTGGCCCCTTCTCACTTCTTCATCTTCATCTCACTGTCTTATTTGCTACCCAGAGTTATGGTTTTAAGCTCCTTCAGCCCATAAAGCTCTTTCCCACCTTCGGCCCTTTGCTAAAGTAGGTTCCTCTTGTTAATCTCAATATCTTCCCAGTTTCCATCAAAGCAATGATCAAAATGTATAAGGTTTCCATTCATATATTTATATTCTTATGGTCTGTTTCCCTAAACCAGATTGTAAGACCAACAGGGTAGCAACCGTGTCTATCTTACACATCACTATTTTCTCAGCACCTAAACAAGAATTTAACTTTTAAATGAAAGAACAGATGAATAAGTGAAAAACGACTGAATGAATGGATAAATGAATGAAGGAAGGAAAATTCTGAGGAGCTAATGGCACAAGGAGATGTATCAGATCCTCAGTCATAGGAGATGTGGGTTGAATCAAAAACACTAGTTGTTCACAACTAGTTTACCCAGTTGATGTAAAAGAAAGCCTCCACTTTGCAGAGAAATCAAGACTTCAGTTGAGGAGACTGGGCACAGGAAGAGCAGGATGAGCACAGGCCCTGTGCCCAGATCTTCTCTGCTAAGAGAAGGCACGGAACGTAGAAACTTCCCAGCCACAATAAAATATCTCCTTCCTCAATCTTCCTGAGAGGAGGCATGCCAGGGAGTTCCACGGGCCTTCGAGCACTGTTTCTGTGTGTGAAAAACCCCTTCCTCAAGTCTACGTGCTCTGTGATTCATACACGCACTCACTGTCCATGTGCTGGTGGCATCGAGCAGCAATTCTTCATTTTGACAGGATGCATCTACTAGCATCATGGCCCTGTGCCGAAGCTTGTTAATGCCCACATCTGTATTTTTACGAATCAGGTCCTAAACATTTGCATATGTTTTCAATGTAGAAAGACCTATTCCTTTCTAGTGGTTTAGGAAACAAAAATGATCTTGTGTTCTATGTCTGCTCAGTTACGAGAGTTCACAGTAAAAGCTCAAGCATTCAAATGTCAAGGCAGATGTGGCACTAGATCTCGCAAAGTCCCTCACTATCCCAGCTCACTGAATATTCACAAACCAAAGTGCCTCTTGGGGTCCAAGGAAAGCACCTTCATTCAGTGGAAATGCAGAGTTATTTGCTGACACAAATGATTGCCACATCAAGTGGATTTTCCCGAAGGAAAGTAACGGAGAATTAAGCAGCTGCTTTTCCTGTATTTTCAAAGCACAACAGAAAATGCAGAAGGGCTCCAAGAGCACATTTTCACAATCAAACTGGGGGGTGGGGTAGGCAAGGGGACAGTGGTTGAATACACACTTCACTGATGCCCATGAGGGCAACAAACTGCTGGAAATGTGATCCCATGGGGTCTCTGCAAGAAAACCTGAAAAATAAGGTAGGCCAAAGGTAAATTCCAGCCATAAGAAAATAGGAGTGGGGCTGAGCCAACAGGGAGGGGGACTGCAGAGGAGTTGGAGGCAGAGTATAGGAAGATATGGTGGATCTAAGCAGCACAGACTACATAATTTGTGGGGCACAGTGCAAAACGAGCTGTGGCGTGCCCCGTTCAAAAATTATTCACAGTTTTAAGACAGTGACAGTAGAGCATTAACCCAAGCTCAGGGTTCTGTGGACTACACAGGTCACAAGCTGGTAATGCTGGGCTGGGGTGTGAGGTTTATGGGGGGAACGACTAGCTCTAGGGGCTGTCAAAACTCTTTAGAAAAGCAAACTTCTTCCAGTCCACTTTGCTCTCAGAAAACACCACCCTTGAATGATCACAATGAGACAAATCATGCCTGGGGTAGTATCTAGCAGTGCCAGAAAAAGGAGGAGCTGTCAGGGTTGTTAGCTTAATTCCAATTTGTTGTAATTTTTGGAGCAACTTTTCCTAAATTATGATTCATTTCAGCACCAAAACACCAGATTCAAGTCAGGGCCTTCTGTTGCTATTATAAGCATATTACTGATGCCTAGTAAAATCACTTCTTGTAATGTTTCTTTTATAAGGGCCATAAATCAAAATATTCAAAACAGTTAATTTTTAATGTGCCACTATTATCCATCTTTAGTTATAAATTTAATGTCTCCTTGGGCCCCAAAGATTGTAACGCGACTCAAAACATGCAACGGCTGTTCAGCAACAGAAGGTTCCCCCAGTATCTCATTATTTAAATCCTTAAGATATGGTTTTAAAAGCCTGAGGATATCTGAGCAAACTTGTTTAAAGGAGTCATAAAGAAAGATAAGCAGTTTTCCTCAGAAGCCTATAAAATTTATTACAGCATATAAAGCAGGATTATATATTGACTAATTTTCAGAAGACATTTGTTTTCTGGGGTACATGGCGTTTGGGGAAATTTCATTAAAGAATAAGGAGGATGGGGATTTAACACCACTGTCTCCGTTTGCCTTGAGCAAAGCAAGGCTGTCTATGGGCCTTGGCACCAGTTCCTCCCTGAAGACGACAAGGTTCCTACCTGAGGGGATGGCAGGGTGGGTGTCAAGAATCTTGTGAAAGAGCAATAAAAATTTTTATTATTCAGGAGGAGACACAAATGCAGCCCAGTGTCCTAACACTTATGATAGCAGAAGCAGCTCCACAAAAGAGCCCCAAGAAAGACTTACACTTGTCTAGGCAACCCCCAAACTCGTAGAACCTTCCTTTTCCTATCTATTCCACGCACATTGTGGGCAGGTTTCACATGGTCACTCTTTAACATTATAAAATCTTTACTTCTCCTTTAAAGTTGTTTTAGGTCAATTTACGTATTTATTAGCTTTTCTGTATGAGTAAATACAACGTTTCTCTTAAAGTTTTTCCTAGATAGGGAGTCTCTCAGACAGAATCTTAGGAATTTCTCTGGTTTCCCTGACCCCCCATATTGATAAGCTTCCCTTTGGAACCACTAGGCTTCTGGAAGGGTTCATTCCAGTGTTGTTTTCCACTTTACCCAGGAAAGGGAGAAGAGAGGCGATAGTCTGATGTGACCAGGAAGCAGGTTCTACTGGTGGCAAATGGGTCCAGGAAGTGTTACATTTTTACTATGTGGGAAGATGTTGTAAAGGAAAATCAAACTCCTGTGTGTTCCCTGAAGCATCAGAGAAGGCAGTCTGACTCACTGGTGGGACCTACAACAGGTTCAACTGAGCAGTGAAACACATCGATGAAACTGTCACCCACAGGCAAAACACACCAGTTACTGTTTTAAAATTCGTGTGAAGCACCCCTGTTAGGGAATACGAAGGCAAGACTTGGAGAAGGGCACACCTGTTGAGTTATCCCAAAGAACTGCCTCTCTAACCACAGACCTGGGACATTTCACATTTGTCCCAGAAAAAGAACGGCACATTGAGTACTTTTTGACCGTGGCACACAATCTACCACATTTCTTGTTCTGAACACAGTGGCATATACAATGTCACCAACTTCAACAGCATTATTCTACATCACCATATGTATATTCAACTCCAGAGTGTTGTGACTTGGTGTTATACAGCCTGCAGTATCCTGAAGAGATGTGATTCCCAGCAGCAAAGGTCCCTAGAGTTCAGTGTTCCATTTTACAACACATAGCAATTACACACACCACTATTCAATTATAATGCAGATAGCCCAGAAAGAGTGGGTTCTTAATAGCTAAAAATCAGCCTTTAAAAGAGCAAAACCCTCTGAAAAATTCAACGCGTGAAACAATGCAAAACTCCACAGAAGCTCAACTGTCAAAAAACAACAGATATAATACCACTCATGAGACCTGCCAATATTAATATTTCTATTCTAATTCACTTAAAGAGCTACAGTTACCCATTCGCCATCACTATGCCTTGATCCTTGTGTTTTCTTCAGAACTGCCATAGAAGAGAGTACAATCCATTAAATGGGCTTCTTAGAGATGATGGTTTCAGCTCCATGAAGATAAACAGTTTTATTTCCCTTATTCCTTGAGAAACATGTGATACAACCAGAAGGACGTGAGAGTCACACCACACTGGCATATCTGGTAAAAGCAAGCAGTTGGCTGAAAACCACGACTGGAGAATCGTGACAATTTCTGAGTCCACAATCATGCCTTAAAAAGTGTGGATAAATCCTAACGAGGGCACAGTTTACATTTTAAATAACATAGAAACATTCAACTCGTGCTCAACCCAGCCCCAACAAGGCAGCACAATAATGTGGTTGCAGGGAGGGGGGTCAGGAAGGAGGGAGCTCTTGGGGGTGGTCACAAAACACAGAAGCAAACATAGGGCACACTCACAAACATCAGCAAACACAATTGAGCACACATACCATACCACACTAGAATGCAATTTTTAAAAGAAAAATGATATAAAAGATGGTTTCTCACCCCTCAAAACAAAACTGGAACTTTGGTTTACAGGCCCGGCTATGCCCATATGCCCTCCTCGTCATCCTGCGGCCGGCCCAGGGTAAGGAGGTGCACGGAGAGGAGGGGAACACCGGAATGAAAGAAGAGAAGGTTAGTTACACTGTGATGCACTACAAAGGCACACTGATCTTCACTTTGTTTTTTAATCTTAAAGAGCAAGGGAAAAAAAATCCACAGTAACTTAAGTGCCACATCACTGACTTGTCAAATACATAACTGAGTTATGTATCTATGGCAACCCCTGCACAAAAACATTCCACCCACCTAGCTCTGAGTCTGTGTCAAGATTGGATTAGAAGATTAAAATTAGTCTACATTAGCAGATGATTATTTTTTTGGAAAGCACGCAATCTGAATTGCATATGCCTAAGGAGTAGATTAAACCTTTTAAGTAAGCAGAGAAGTAATTATAGTAACCAAATACCCTTAATTTCTCTTAAGCTTAAAGTATCAATAAAGGCTGAAGAAGAATTAAAAAAAAAAAAAAAACTCCATCGACTTGGGTGGAACAAACTCCTGTAGCATGCGATAATTCACATTGGTTATTTCACAAAGGCTCAAACATGCTGTGATCTTCTTGATTTGTCAGGTTCTATTTTGCTCTCAGCATAAAAGAGGATGTGCCCGCCATGGAATGATTATACATTTGCATGGAATGATTATACAATTGCAATCAAATAAGTTTCAAAGCAAAGAGAGTAAACTTTCAATTCAGTAAAATGTTTGTAGAAAGGAAGTTTTGTTTAACTTAAAATTGTGTCCAACTGTGGATAAATGGAAACTTATTTGGTCTGAATTCTTGTTGAAAACGTTTCCAGAATGGTTCAGGCCATTTTCCTCGCTTAGTGAAGAAGCCGATAGGTAGGGAAATTGATTCTTTGAAGACAGAAGTATATCGACCAACACAAGGTCCTGTTTTGAACAAGAATTCTCATTATTTACTGCAAGGATAGAAACAAAGTGTAGAAAATTGAGTAGTTCATATCCTGGTCTCACACATAATTTGGGAGCTGTGTCTTTTAACAAATCCCTGATGAAACCAGGTTTTCCCATGATTTGCTTTTCGTTTTGAAAACCTGGAACAGGAAAAACAATAACTTGGAACATTTTCTCATCATATGTATCCTTATTGCTTAAGTTGTTGTAATATTAGGTTGAATAATATGAAAATGTCTATATTTGACCATCTTTGATCTAGAAAACAGCAATTTCATACAGTTCAACCTAATATTGCCGACAGGTCAAGGTAATTTTCATCTACTCAAGAATTTAAATCTGGGGTCTTTGAAATGAGTTTTCAGATAATTTCTTCCCTTTATATTTCTGTAAATTTTATTTTGTGCATTTAAAAATACTATTCTGATAAAAAGGGTTCACCAGACTGCCAAAAGGGTCCACAAAGAATTCTTTGGCCCACAAAGAATTAACAATGCCCCACTGATTTGAGTCAATCAAGTGATTTGCACAGAGTTGGAATTGGACAACTCAGTATGAATTTGTACTGACAGTTTGGATGGTAATATTCTGGCAAAAAATAAGGTATAATTGATCATCTTAGCTGGGTCGTCTCATATAAAATTTACCTGTGTTTATTTATCACTACACAGTCTAGTAATTGCTCCTGGCAATAAACTTCCCTTTTCCCTACATAACTTGAGAAATATGGATTTTTACATTCATTAAACTTCCTCTCAGTTCCTGGAGAAAAGCAAAGTTGATGTCCTTTTTTATGCTAATTAAGAAGGAAAGTCTACAGCATGGGACCCTCAGGCATCCACAAATGGATTTCAAAGGGTCTAGCAACCCCTTGTAATTCAATGCAGAATGTTGTAGGTATGTGTGTAAGTATATTTCTCTGGATGGAGGTCCTAGCCTTCATTATATGGTTCCTGACCCTCAAAGTCATGGCTACAGAAAAACTCCAGGCTCAGAGTCACAGAACAAAATAGAAGGTTTTCCCTAAAATGCAGCCCACAGCCCCTGCTGACTGCTTCTAAATGGCTGTTAAATCACTCTCCTTGCAGAGCAGCTTATTTCATTTTGTACTTAAAACCCAACAGCATGTATAGATTCAGTTTGTTTCAAATCCATTCATAGATGTTTTAAATTTTAAAAAAGAAGAAAGAAACAGGAAAGAAAGCCATTGCCTCCAAAATCTACCACTATTTTCTTAACAGTGAAATGTGGTCTAATGCAAATCACTTTTAGCAAATTAAATATATTAAAAAGTAGTAATTAATTATGATTGAAGCAGACAGGAGTTGTAGCTCGAAAATATACACTGCCAATATCACTACTGTGCCTCGTCCACCATAGGAATAAAAAGGAGCTCCCAGATGTCGAGGGTTATTAAAAGCCAGATGTTGAGATCGACGTCTTATATGCTGGTGAGTAAAATAAAGAAATATGACAGTCCAATATAAACTTTGCTAACATTTAACATGGCAGAAATGTGGATAAATTCCTTCAGTGAACTCAGAATATTACGTATTTCTTTCAAGGTTTTAGTTTCTAAAGTTTAAAGGTTTTAAAAGAAAATAGAAAGGGAAGTGGTGGCCATTTCTGGTCTCTCTAATCTTCAAAGCTTAAACATGAATTGACCCTAATCACCAAGTGATCTGGGTCAGAGTGAGTGTCCGCTTGGGGAATAAAAAACAAAAATGCAGGAGCTAATCAGAGATGGAGCTCCAAGCATTTCCAAACGTTCGCAGCTGTTTGACTCCTGCACTGCCTGCATCTTTGTATGCAAATGTTAACTTGCTCAGCAATCTTACTGCACAGAAATGTAAATCCGGAGACCAAAAAATAAGAAACAGATAAATGTCACTTGATCCCTAAATTCATGCCAAGTTATTTAGAAATTCTTGGAGTTTTAAAATGTATCTATCAGGCCTGGGAGAGCCTGTTTCCTTCCCTTGTTTTTCTGTTTTCAAATCGACTTTGCAGTCGGGTTTCTGGACGTTGCCTGGTGTTTGCTCCCTTGTGTGTTCTCTGGGAGAGATTGCTATGCCAGGAGTGGCCAAAATATCTG